>NC_053394.1:188044881-188644881 GCF_905171765.1 Bufo bufo | reverse complement strand
AAGAAGAGACCCCAAGGTATTCGCTGATGGGCATAGTGAGTTCATGGAAATTTTTATTTTTTGTCACAAGTTAGTGGAATATGAGACTTTGTATGAAAAAAAAAAAAAAAAAAAAAAATCATCATTTTCCACTAACTTGTGACAAAAAAAAATAAATTTGAGGAACTCGCCATGCCCCTCACGGAATACCTTGGGGTGTCTTCTTTCCAAAATGGGGTCACTTGTGGGGTAGTTATACTGCCCTGGCATTTTCCAGGGGCCCTAATGTCTGGTAAGTAGGTAAATGACCTGTGAAATCCGAAAGGTGCTCTTTGGAATGTGGGCCCCTTTGCCCACCTAGGCTGCAAAAAAGTGTCACACATCTGGTATCTCCGTACTCAGGAGAAGGTGGGGAATGTGTTTTGGGGTGTCATTTTACATATACCCATGCTGGGTGAGAGAAATATCTTGGCAAAAGACAACTTTTCCCATTTTTTTTTATACTAAGTTGGCATTTGACCAAGATATTTATCTCACCCAGCATGGGTATATGTAAAATGACACCCCAAAACATATTCCCCAACTTCTGCTGAATACGGAGATACCACATGTGTGACACTTTTTTGCAGCCTAGGTGGGCAAAGGTGCCCAAATTCCTTTTAGGAGGGCATTTTTAGACATTTGGATACCAGACTTCTTCTCACGCTTTGGGGCCCCTAAAATGCCAGGGCAGTATAAATACCCCACATGTGACCCCATTTTGGAAAGAAGACACCCCAAGGTATTCAATGAGGGGCATGGCGAGTTCATTGAAAAAAAAAATTTTTGGCACAAGTTAGCGGAAATTGATTTTTTTGATTTTGTTCTCACAAAGTCTCCCTTTCCGCTAACTTGGGACAAAAATTTCAATCTTTCATGGACTCAATAAGCCCCTCAGCGAATACCTTGGGGTGTCTTCTTTCCAAAATGGTGTTATTTGTGGGGTGTTTGTACTGCCCTGGCATTTGAGGGTCTCCGCAATCATTACATGTATGCCCAGCATTAGGAGTTTCTGCTATTCTCCTTATATTGAGCATACGGGTAATGAGATTTTTTTTTTTCCGTTCAGCCTCTGGGCTGAAAGAAAAAAATGAACGGCACAGATTTCTTCATTCGCATCGATCAATGTGGATGAAAAAATCTCTGCCAAAAAAAGAAAAAGGAGGGGAAAGGCGTCTGCCAGGACATAGGAGCTCCGCCCAACATCCATACCCACTTCAGCTCGTATGCCCTGGCAAACCAGATTTCTCCATTCACATCAATCGATGTGGATGAATAAATCATTGCCGGGATTTTTTTTTTTATATATACAAAGTGTTTGCCAAAGTATATGAACACCGCCACCTCCTCAGCTCATATGCCTCGGCAAACGTATCTTTTACTGCAGAGGAGAAATCTCGTCTTGCAGCGCCGCATACACCGACTTGCGTGTAATCTGACAGCAGCGCAATGCTTCTGTCCGAATGCACATCAGTGCTGCAGCTGGTCGATCGGTTGGTCCACCTGAAAGGTAAAAAAAACAAAACAAAAAAGAAAAAACCAGGCCACAAAGCAATAACTTTATTAACTGTTGAACAGAACATAGAAACTTTTTTTAAACTTTTTTAACTGAACGTTTAACTTTTTTACTTACCGGTATTTTTTTTTTTGTTTAGTTTTTTTTACCTTTATAGAACAAACCTCTCCTTCCCCATGGGACAATGTGCAAAGCGCAAATCGCCCAAAGATGTGGCGAAGTACGTTATGCACTTTATCCCAGGTGAAAGGAGAGGTTTGCAGCAGCTGTGAGTGAATGGGCCCTAATAGCCCTGTGTGCCTGTCCTGGTGAGATGTGATCCCTATGCTAGGTGTACCTGTGTGTGGTACTTCCGGAAACACTCTCCATAGCATAGGGCAGGGTGGTCAGCACAGTCAGGACAGAAATAGCGGGTGTCACGCCTTATTCCACTCCTGCTACAGACACGACATCTTTTTCGGGGTGACGGTTGGGTTGAGGTACCAGGAACGACACTGGGGAAATGTCGCTCGTGTAGACGGCTAACTACACTGGTGGATGGGGCCACGGAACCTCCTGGGTAAAGGAGGTTCTCGATGATCTCTTCCTGGAATTTGAGGAAGGATCCTGTTCTCCCAGCCTTACTGTAGAGAACAAAACTATTGTAGAGCGCCAATTGAATTAAATATACAGACACCTTCTTATACCAGCGTCTGGTTCTGCGGGAAACTAAATACGGAGACAACATCTGGTCATTGAAGTCCACCCCTCCCATGAGCGCATTATAGTCGTGGACACAGAGGGGCTTTTCAATGACACGGGTTGCTCGCTCAATTTGGATTGTCGTGTCTGCGTGAATGGAGGAGAGCATGTAAACGTCACGCTTGTCTCTCCATTTCACCGCGAGCAGTTCTTCGTTACACAAGGCAGCCCTCTGCCCCCTTGCAAGACGGGTGGTTACAAGCCGTTGGGGGAAGCCCACGCGACTAGTTCGTGCGGTGCCACAGGCGCAAATCCGTTCTAGAAACAAATGCCTAAAGAGGGCCACACTTGTGTAGAAATTGTCCACATAAAGATGGTACCCCTTGCCGAATAAGGGTGACACCAAGTCCCAGACTGTCTTCCCACTGCTCCCTAGGTAGTCAGGGCAACCGACCGGCTCCAGGGTCTGATCTTTTCCCTCATAGATCCGAAATTTGTGGGTATAGCCTGTGGCCCTTTCACAGAGCTTATACAATTTGACCCCATACCGGGCACGCTTGCTTGGGATGTATTGTTTGAAGCCAAGGCGCCCGGTAAAATGTATTAGGGACTCGTCTACGCAGATGTTTTGCTCAGGGGTATACAAATCTGCAAATTTCAGGTTGAAATGGTCTATGAGGGGCCGAATTTTGTGGAGCCGGTCAAAAGCAGGGTGGCCTCTGGGACGGGAGGTGGTGTTGTCGCTAAAATGCAGAAAACGGAGGATGGTCTCAAATCGTGTCCTGGACATAGCAGCAGAGAACATGGGCATGTGATGAATTGGGTGCGTTGACCAATATGACCGCAATTCATGCTTTTTTGTCAGGCCCATGTTGAGGAGAAGGCCCAAAAAAATTTTAAGTTCGGAAACTTGAACTGGTTTCCACCGGAAAGGCTGGGCATAATAGCTTCCCGGGTTAGCGGTTATAAATTGTGTGGCATACAAGTTGGTCTCTGCCACGACTAAGTCCAAGAGCTCCGCAGTCAAGAACAGCTCAAAAAATCCCAGGGCCGAACCGATTTGAGCCGTCTCAACCCGAACTCCAGACTGGGCGGTGAAAGGGGGAACTACTGGTGCGGCTGAAGTTGGTGACTGCCAATCAGGATTTGCCAGCACCTCAGGGACTCTAGGGGCTCTACGGGCCTGTCTGTGCGGTGGCTGCGACGGGGTAACTATTGCACGTGCCACCGTACCAGCTTCAACTGCCCTTCTGGTGCTCGCTACTTCACCAGGTTGTACGGCAGTGCTGGTACTAGGTCCAGGAAGGGCTGCGCTGCTGGTGTATGCCTCACCACGTGATCCGGCAGCGACAGCCCCACTCTGCTGCTCTTGAAGCGGATCCTGCGTAACCTGTGGTCTAGCGACATGGGGCCGGGTACGCCTGGTGCTGCCAGGGACCTCCACCTCCTCGTCCGAACTTTGGGTCAGAGAGCCACTGCTTTCCACAGGTTCATATTCTGACCCGCTAGATTCGTCAGATGAGGGTTCCCACTCCTCATCCGACTGGGTCAGAATCCTGTAGGCCTCTTCAGAAGAATACCCCCTGTTTGACATTTTGGACTACTAAATTTAGGGGTATTCCCTGAGACTACCCAAGAAAAAAAGCAAACCTGTCTTACAAAGGGGAGGCTAGCGAAGTACCGGAGGCCGCTGCGGTTGATAAAAAATATCAAAACTGATTTTTTTTATCGCCGCAGTGCGTGTAAAATGAATGTGCAGTGATCAAAAAATATATATTTTTTGTCACTGCGGTGGGGCGGGCGTGGGTGAACGCACGTGTGGGCGACCGATCAGGCCTGATCGGGCAAACACTGCGTTTTGGGTGGAGGGCGAACTAAAGTGACACTAATACTATTATAGATCTGACCGTGATCAGTTTTGATCACTTACAGATACTATAAAAGTACAAATGCTGATTAGCGATACGCTAAACAGCGAATAAAAGTGACTGCGGTGCGGTGGGCTGGGCGCTAACTGACGCTAACTACCTAACCAAGGGGCCTAAACTATCCCTAAAACCTAACAGCCAATACCAGTGAAAAAAAAAAAGTGACAGTTTACACTGATCACTTTTTTTCCTTTCACTAGTGATTGACAGGGGCGATCAAAGGGGTGATCAAAGGGTTAATTGGGGTGCAGGTGGGTGATCTGGGGCTAAGGTGTAGTGTTGGTGCTACTCACAGTTCAGTCTGCTCCTGTGCTGGATCCAACCGACGAAAAGGACCAGCACAGGAGCAGACAAGCCATATAACAGATCATATTTACTAATATGATCTGTTATATGACTTTGGATTGGATTTTTAGAAAATCGCCAGCCTGCCAGCCAATGATCGTTGCTGGCAGGCTGGTGACGAAATACTTATTTTAATTTTGCCGGCCCGCGATGCGCATGCGCGGGCCGGCTTTGAGCGAAATCTCGCGTCTCGCGAGATGACGCGTATATGCGTGACTCTGCGCAGCGCTGCCACCTCCGGAACGCAATCCTGCGTTAGGCGGTCCGGAGGTGGTTAACTACTTTCGCCACTTGGATGTCAATTTTGGGGGTCTCGTTAAATAATTTGATGTCCGCTGGATCAAACAACAACCGGTTTCTGAATTTCCGAGATACCCCTAGTCTCCTCTCGGGGTCAGTCCACTCGTCTAAGATCATGTCCTTTAAATTTTCATTCATTGGGAAAACTTTTAACTTTTTTGCTCTGAGTCCCCCGAACATCTCGTCTAAGACGGACCTTGGTTTTTTCACCTCCTCAATCCCCATGGTTGCTCTGACAGCTCCCAATAGCTCCTCCATATCCTCGGAAGAAAATAAATATTTTTTATTATCTTCCATTATCTCCCCCTCTGATAGAACGTCAAAGTCCACATTCTGTCCAGAGGTGGAGGCCCCCTCGTCCATAATCTCCAAAACAGAGGAGGATGGGGCGGATAATCTAGGTTTTTTTGCAGCAGGAGGTGTAGACGGGGCTGATCTGAGGGAGGCCAAAGAGGACTTAATTTCGTTCTGAATAAGCGTTTTGACCTCGGACAAAATTGACCGCTGCTCCTCTTTTATAAGGTCTTTTATGCAGCTCTGGCAGAGCTTCTTTTTATAATTCTCGGGAAGCTTCTTATTACAAGTTGCACATCTTTGAACTTTAGACCTTGTTCTGGGCTCTTTAACTCCCTATAAAAGAGAGGAGCAGCCAGGTATCAATAGACAAAACAGCAAGTAAGTCAAAAAAGGATACATCATTTTGTCTTTCCCCACAGGGGAACTCACTGTTGGAGTAGCTGAGGGAGTTTCAGAGTCCATCTGGGCTGTAGAGGCGTCCGGGGCTTCAGGAGCAGACATTAGTGCTGTATGCGCCAGGAGGAAGATCGGTGCCACTGCCTGTTTGAATCTGCCGCCACAAGTAGTCAGTCCGGCGTCTGACGTCACCGCCGTGCGGCCGATCTAAGTGCCGCCCCTTCCGGTCTAAGCTCCGCCCTTTCGCCTCCAGCCGCCGGGAGCAGAGAGTAATGCTGA
Source organism: Bufo bufo (assembly GCF_905171765.1). Lineage (NCBI taxonomy): Eukaryota > Metazoa > Chordata > Amphibia > Anura > Bufonidae > Bufo > Bufo bufo. The sequence goes on along the minus strand of NC_053394.1, from coordinate 188,639,121 downwards.
GGCTTCCTGTCGGCGTTCAGCATGCTGCTTCCCTGCGGTCAGCTTCCTCAACATAGGGAAGGGGGACCGCACTGTGGGGAGGGATACAGGCTCCTGGTACAGAAGCGAGATCGGCTCCATATGAATCCCCTGCCCAGCTTTGGACCAGACCGTAGGAGGGCAGGGGACGAGGACGGAATCCTCAGGTATTTTATAAAATAATAAACTTTTTCTTCACCTCCACCAGGAGGGCTCTCTGTGTGGTTGACCCCGTAGGGACAGGAAACACTGAGGGTGAGTGTGGGTGGTGGCCTTTTAAACTCTGTGTGTTCCTGACCCTACAGAGGTCAAGGGTCAATCTCATAGTAGAGCCGTCATGGTGGACGAAATGGAAATGTGAATTTCCGCTTTTTGAAGCAGCTCTGACTTTCTGAGCACCTGTCATGTTTCCTGAGGTTCTACAATGGCCAGACAGTACAAACACCCCACAAATGACCCCATTTCGGAAAGTAGACACCCTAAGGTATTCGCTGATGGGCATAGTGAGTTCATAGAACTTTTTATTTTTTGTCACAAGTTAGCGGAAAATGATGATTATTTTGTATTTTTTCTTACAAAGTCTCATATTCCACTAACTTGTGACAAAAAATAAAAACTTCTATGAACTCACTATGCCAATCAGCGAATACCTTGGGGTGTCTTCTTTCCAAAATGGGGTCACTTGTGGGGTAGTTATACTGCCCTGGCATTCTAGGGGCCCTAAAGCGTGAGAAGAAGTCTGGAATTTAAATGTCTAAAAAAATTTACGCATTTGGATTCTGTGAGGGGTATGGTGAGTTCATGTGAGATTTTATTTTTTGACACAAGTTAGTGGAATATGAGATTTTGCAAGAAAAAAAAAAATAATTTCCGCTAACTTGGGCCAAAAAAATGTCTGAATGGAGCCTTACAGGGCGGTGATCAATGACAGGGGGGTGATCAGGGAGTCTATATGGGGTGATCACCCCCCTGTCATTGATCACCCCCCTATAAGGCTCCATTCAGATGTCCGTATGTGTTTTGTGGATCCGATCCATGTATCCGTGGATCCGTAAAAAACATACGGACATCTGAATGCAGCCTGACAGGGGGGTGATCAATGACAGGGGGGTGATCAGGGAGTCTATATGGGATGATCACCCCCTCTGTCATTGATCACCCCCCTATAAGGCTCCATTCAGATGTCCGTATGTGTTTTGCGGATCCGATCCATGTATCCGTGGATCCGTAAAAAACATACAGACATCTTAATGCAGCCTTACAGGGGGGTGATCAATGACAGGGGGGTGATCAGGGAGTCTATATGGGGTGATCACCCCCTCTGTCATTGATCACCCCCCTATAAGGCTCCATTCAGATGTCCGTATGTGTTTTGCGGATCCGATCCATGTATCCGTGGATCCGTAAAAAACATACAGACATCTTAATGCAGCCTTACAGGGGGGTGATCAATGACAGGGGGGTGATCAGGGAGTCTATATGGGGTGATCAGGGGTGATCAAGGGTGAATAAGGGGTTAATAAGTGACTGGGGGTGGTGTAGTGTAGTGGTGCTTGGTGCTACATATTACTGAGCTACCTGTGTCCTCTGCTGGTCGATCCAAACAAAAGGGACCACCAGAGGACCAGGTAGCAGGTATATTAGACGAACGATCGCCGCTGGCAGGCTGGAGATCCACTCTTACCTTCCGATCCTGTGAGCGCGCGCGTTCACAAGAAATCTCGGCTCACGCGAGATGGCGCGTATATGCGTCGCTGAGCGCAGGGCTGCCACCTCCGGAACGCGATCCTGCGTTAGGCGGTCTGGAGGTGGTTAAGGACCCAGCCATTTTTTGCAAATCTGACCTGTCACTTTATGTGGTGATAACTTTAAAATGCTAAGAATGGCGTGGTATTAAACAGGCAGGAAGTGCTCAAACCCACATGCAGTTGTGCATATATATCCAGGGGAGCAGATCTTGCACTTGTGGCCCGTTGCTAATGACGATCCCCAGTTAAAATGCATACAATGGAGGATGCCCGCAGCGAACCACAAGTACCACAATAGACATCCTACACAAGATAGCAATTATGTGGATGTGATAATCATTATAACAATATAATAATAACAAAGACAGGTGCACTCTGCGGTCTGTTGTCTGTGAGTCGGACCTCATGCTCCTGTAATTTGCCCACTGGCCCATGGTATTGCCCATACGGCACAGGTAGGTGAGTGTTGGGTCCCGAGCTACTTGAGAAACCTTGGCTCGGGATCAGACATGTCCTATACCGTAGGACATGTTTGCTAATCTCTCAATTTTAAAATCAGTTTGAGGGTTTAGTAAGACTGCCGAGTGCACCTGTCTTTGTTATTATTATAACTTTAAAATGCTTTTACTTATCCAGGCCATTCTGAGATTGTTTTCTCGTCACATATTGTACTTCATGACCGTGGTAAAATTTTCATTTTTATTTATAAACTTGAAAAATTAGCAAATTTCAATTTCTCTACTTTTATAATATATAGTAAAACCTCCAAAAATTATTACTTTACATTCCCTATATGTCTACCTCATGTTTGGATCATTTTGTAAATTACATTTTCTTTTTTGAGGACGTTAGAAGGCTTAGAAGTTTAGAAGCAAATCTTAAAATTTTTCCGAAAATTTCCAAAACCCACTTTTTAAGGAGCAGTTCAGGTCTGAAGTCACTTTGTGAGGCTTACATAATAGAAACCACCCAAAAATGAACCCATTTTAGAAACTACACACCCCTCAAAGTATTCAAAACTGATTTTACAAACTTTGTTAACCCTTTAGGTGTTCAAGAAGACTTAATGGAAAATAGAGATAAAATTTCACTTTTTTGGCAGATTTTCCATTTGAATCCTTTTTTCCGGTTACAAACAAGGGTTAACAGCCAAACAAAACTCAATATCCATGGCCCTGATTCTGTAGTTTACAGAAACACCCCATATGTGGTCATAAACTGCTGAACGGGCACACGGCAGGGCGCAGAAGGAAAGGAACGCCATATGGTTTTTGGAAGGCAGATTTTGCTGGACTGTTTTTTTTTTACAACATGTCCCATTTGAAGCCCCCCAGCAGCACCCCTAGAGTAGAAGCTACAAAAAAGTGACCCCATTTAAGAAACTACGGGATAAGGTTGTTGGTTGCTCTATATTACACTTTTTGTGAGGCAAGGTAACAAAAAATTGAAATTCTGAAATTTCATCTCCATTTGCCATTAACTCTTGTGGAACACCTAAAGGGTTAACAAAGTTTGTAAAATCAGTTTTGAATACCTTGAGGGGTGTAGTTTCTTAAATGGGGTCACTCTTTGGGAGTTTCTACTCTAGGGGGGCTTCAAATGGGACATGGTGTCAAAAAAACAATCCAGCAAAATCTGCCTTCCAAAAACCATATGGCGTTCCTTTCCTTCTGCGCCCTGCCGTGTTCCCATACAGCAGTTTACGACCACATATGGGGGCACAGTTTTTATTTTTTGTTATTTACAACGTTCATCTGACAGGTTAGATCATGTGCTATTTTTATAGAGCAGGTTGTTATGAAAGCAACAATACCAAATATGACTACTACTTTTGTTTTGTTTTTGTTTCAGTTTTACATAATAAAGCATTTTTAATATTTTTTTAGTGTTTCCACATTCTGAAAGCCATAATTTATTTTTATTTTTTTGGGCCACTGTCTTATGTAGGGGCTAGTTTTTTTTACGGGATGAGATGACTGTTTGGCACTATTTTGGGGGGCATATGACTTTTTGATCGCTTGCTATTACACTTTATGTGATGTAAGGTAACAAAAAAGTAGCTTTTTTTACGGTGTTCATCTGAGGGGTTAGGTCATGTGGTATTTTTATAGAGCAGGTTCTTACTGACGCAGGGATACCTAATATGTTTACTTTTTTAAATTTATTTAAGTTTTACACAATAATATCATTTTTGAAACAAAAAAAAAACATTTTAGGGTCTCCATAATTTTTTTATTTTTTGGGCGATTATCTTAGGTAGGGGCTAATTTTTTGCAGGATGAGGTGACTGTTAGATTGGTACTATTTTAGGGGGCATATGCCTTTTTGATCGCTTGGTGTTGCACTTTTAGTGATGTAAGGTGACAAAAAAAAGTATTTTTAGCACAGTTTTTATTTTATTTTTTTGACAGTGTTCACCTGAGGGGCTAGGTCATATGATATTTTTATAGAGTCGGTCGTTACGGACGTGGAAATATCTAATATGTATACTTTTCTTTTATTTAAGTTTTACACAATATAATTTTTGAAACAAACAAAAAAATATATATCATGTTTTAGTGTCTCCATAGTCTGAGCCATAGTTTTTGTTATTTTTTTGGGCGATTGTCTTATGTAGGGGCTAATTTTTTGTGGGATGAGATGACGGTTTAATTGGCACTATTTAGTTGTGCATATCAGTTTTTGATCGCTTGCTATTACACTTTTTGTGATGTAAGGTGACAAAAAATGGCTTTTGAGACAGTTTTCTTTTTTTTTGCGGTGTTCACCTGAGGGGTTAGGTCATGTGGTATTTTTTTTTGGGCAATTGTCTTAGGCTACTTTCACACTACCGTTGAGAGCGGGTCCGTCTGATGTCTGCTCAGACGGATCCGCTCCTATAATGCAGACGTTTGGATCCGTTCAGAACGGATCCGTCTGCATTATAGTTTAAAAAAAATTTCTAAGTGTGAAAGTAGCCTGAACGGATCCGTCCAGACTTTACATTGAAAGTCAATGGGGGACGGATCCGTTTGAAGATTGAGCCATATGATGTCATCTTCAAGCGGATCCGTCCCCATTGTAAGTCTGGACGGATCCGCTTGCCTCCGCACGGCCAGGCGGACACCCGAACGCTGCAAGCAGCGTTCAGGTGTCCGCTCGCTGAGCGGAGCGGAGGCTGAACACCGCCAGACTGATGCATTCTGAGCGGATCCGCGTCCACTCAGAATGCATTAGGGCAGTACGGATGCGTTCGGGGCCGCTTGTGAGCCCCTTTAAACTGAGCTCACAAGCGGACACCCAAACGCTAGTGTGAAAGTAGCCTTAGGTAGGGGCTAATTTTTTTTTGCGGGATGAGGTGACGGTTAGATTGTCACTATTTTGGGGGCATACGCCTTTTTGATCGCTTGGTGTTGCACTTTTAGTCATGTAAGGTGACAAAAAAATATTTAATTTGTTAATTAATTTGTGTTCATCTGAGGGGTTAGGTCATGTAATATGTTTATAGAGCCGGTCAATACGGACGCGGCAATACCGAATATGTCTACTTCTTTTTTTTTTTTTTTGCCCCAAAAAAAATTTTTTTTTACTTTATTTGGGGAAAATGCCATTTTCCTTTTTACACGACACTAATTTTTTTGGGGGGGAAACGTAATTTTTTCAACTTTTTTTTTTTTTTTAAACATTTTTATTCAATTTTCCATATAATTGTCAATATTACACAGCTTGTATAGGTATACAGATTTTTGTAATTCAAAAAAATGAGTATAATAGTCATATACAATCATTATTTCCCTATTTCCTGCTGTTCCCCCCCCCCTTTCCCAAATGCTGTATCTTACATTACACAATAAAAACTCTTGTGCTCTATGGTAATTATCTCTGAGCCTGCATTGATGCTTCCATTTATTCGTGTTTTCCATGGCTAGGAGTATGAACATGTTTTCATTTGTGTCATTTATTATCTGGCCTGATGGTCATATCAAGTCTCCAGCTGAATCACCATTTTGCGTGATATCGTTTCGTAGCTTCCTTTCCCTCCCTGTCAGCCGCCCACCTGTCTGCCAGTATACATTTTTTCGGATAATTTATGATTTCATTTATCGATGGTAACGTTGGTGATAGCCAATGTGTTAAGATACACTTTTTTGTGGCTAATAGGACTACATGGGCTGCTAAAGGAACCTGGGGGCTTGTGGCTTGAAACAACAACTCTTTCGGGTCTATGGATAGGTTTGTTTTTAATTTATCATTAAGTTCTCTTGTTATCTTGTTCCATAATTCACCAATCCCTTTACATTCCCAGATGCAGTGATACATATTTGCCCCTGGAAGCAGGCATTTAGGGCATGCTGTCAACCGTTTACCATTGGAAGTAGTATTGGTGCTTTTGACATCAAAACCATATATTGCCCTGTGAATAAACCTAAAATGAGTCTCCTTCCATATTTCACTGGACACTGCTCTCTGTACATTTTTCCAACCCCTCAATACATCATCAACATCTATCTTTATTTTCGGATCCCCTGACCATTTTTTAAAAAGAGCATATCCTGTGTTAGAGGAGAGTGTTTTCCTCACCCTCTTATATAGGAAGGCTATAAAGGATTTGCCATGTCTAGGTGACATCATATCATCAAAATCATTTTGAGCAAATTCTGCCATTGTGTTCATCAATATCTTTTAAGAACCTTTTGATTTAATGATATGCCAGAAAGTGTTTTGAGTTTAGACCATAGATTGCTTGCAATTCAGTAAAGGAGTAGTATTGCGATTTCTGTTTATCCCATAAGTCTGTTACTGTGGCTATCCCTTTACTCTCCCATTCCAGGAAAATGTTTGTTTAATGATCCTGGTTGGAATTCTGGGTGGTGCCATGGAGATAGATATTTTGATAATAAGAAGGGGAGTTTATATAGCTTCCTGGCTACTTTCCAAGCCGCTACTGTATCTTTAACTAGTACGCTCTTTTTAATCGCAGATGGGAAAGCTGAGTACCTAGTGTGTAATAGAGCATTGAGGCTCCAAGGTTTCACCAGTTCCGAATACAAAGAGAAGTTAGAGAACATGGAGGATCCTCTAATCCAATCCATGCCATATCTCATCAGACTTGCTATGTTATAGTGCCATATGTCAGGGAAGCCAAAGCCCCCTTCATCTTTACTGAACATAAGTGTTTTCAGGGCAATTCTCGAACTTTTACCTGCCCAGATAAATCGACGAAAGGCACTTTGCAAGATATTAATGTCTGAATGTTTCAACAGGATCGGTATTGTTTGTAATTGATATAGAAGTTGTGGGAAGCTTATCATTTTTATCAGATGACCTCTACCCATCAATGAGAGTGGGAGATGTGACCATCTCTCCAAGTCTGTTTTTATGCTTTTAATTAAATTTGGGTAATTGAGCAGGTACAAGGATTCCGGCGTTTTTCCAATGTGGATACCCAAATATTTGATCGACGTGTTTACAATTTTCACTGGGACATCTTTTCTCATTCCAGAATATCTATTATTAGTGAGGTACAGCATTTCACATTTAGACACATTTACTTTGAATCCTGACACTGAACCAAAGCTAGTGAGGAGGTCAAATTGTTTGGATAGGTCCTGATGGGGGTGTGCCAAAAAGACTAATAGGTCATCCGCAAACAATGCATGCTTAAGGCCTCTTTCACACGGGCGTTGTGGAAAAATGTGCGGGTGCGTTGCGGGAACACCCGCGATTTTTCCGCGCGAGTGCAAAACATTGTAATGCGTTTTGCACGCGCGTGAGAAAAATCGCGCATGTTTGGTACCCAAACCCGAACTTCTTCACAGAAGTTCGGGCTTGGACTCGGTGTTCTGTAAATAGTATTATTTTCCCTTATAACATGGTTATAAGGGAAAATAATAGCATTCTGAATACAGAATGCATAGTAAAACAGCGATGGAGGGGTAAAAAAAAAAAAAAAATATGTTTAACTCACCTTAGTCCACTTGATAGCGCACCCGACATCTGCTTCTGTCTCCTTTCTTTAGGACCTGGGTAAAGGACCTGTGATGACGTCACTCCGGTCATCACATGGTATGTCACATGATCTTTTACCATGGGCTACGCGAGCAAGTGGATTAAGGTGAGTTAAATGATTTTTTATTTTATTTTAACCCCTCCAGCGCTGTTTTACTATGCATTCTGTATTCAGAATGCTATTATTTTCCCTTATAACCATGTTATAAGGGAAAATAATAATGATCGGGTCTCCATCCCGATCGTCTCCTAGCAACCGTGCGTGAAAATCGCACTGCATCCGCACTTGCTTGCGGATGCTTGCGATTTTCACGCAACCCCATTCACTTCTATGGGGCCTGCGTTGCGTGAAAAACGCACAAAGAGGAGCATGCTGCGATTTTCACGCAACGCACAAGTGATGCGTGAAAATCACCGCTCGTGTGCACAGCCCCATAGAAATGAATGGGTCAGTATTCAGTGCGGGTGCAATGCGTTCACCTCCCGCATCGCATCCGCGCGGAATACTCGCTCGTGTGAAAGGGGCCTAAGTGTTTCATTTCCCACTGTAATCCCTCTGATACCTTTGTTATCGGCTATGGCTCTATAGCTAAGTTGAATAACAAGGAGGATAACGGGCATCCCTGGCGTGTTCCTTTTTGTAGGGCAATTCTAGGTGACAGCCTGGCGTATAAACTTGAGAGGTATTGTCTAAAGGGTCCCACTAGTTTCACTGTGTCTAAAACCCTATTTAGCCAGTCCCAGGCCACATTGTCAAACGCTTTTTCCGCATCAATAGCTACTATGGCCGGGGACTGGCCCAACCTAGGCTTCATCTTCAGATCATCTAATACAGTTAGTACTTTTCTGATGTTAGTTACAGCAGCTCTATTTTGTGTAAATCCTGCCTGAGCAGTGGATATAAGATCTGGCATCAATCTCGCTAGTCTACTGGCCAGTATTTTGGATATTAGTTTTATATCAACGTTTATTAAGGAAATTGGTCTATATGAAGCAGGTGAGAGTAAATCTTTCCCTGGTTTCGGAAGTACTTTAATATATGCCGTTTTGGCTGATTCTGACATCTGTTTTCCTGACATATAGTCGTTTGATAGGGTCACCAGTACTGGTGCAATTTACTCCTTCATTACTTAGTAAAATTCGGCAACAAAACCGTCTGGACCTGGGGCTTTATTAGTTGATAATTGGCTTATGGTCTCTGTAATTTCTTCTTGTGTGACTGGCTTATTTAGAATCTCTAGATCTTCATGTTTAATTTTTGGTAATGGTATGTTCTGTAGCCATTTCTCGGTTAATGTCTTACCCCTTGGACTATCCGAATATAATTCTGTATAATAGTCTTTTAAAACCCCACTAATTTCAGAAGGTAGTGTATATGTGATTCCCTTGCTGTCTTTAAGGGCTAGTATTGGGTTATTTTTGTATGGACCTTTTGTTAAACGCGCCATTAATTTCCCTGCTTTATTCCCATATTTAAATAATTGGGCTTCAAATTTCGTCTGAAACATTGCTTCTTTTTTGTTTATCCACTCCTCATATTCTATTTTCGCCTGTGTCAAAGCCTTTTTATGTACCGTATTAGGAAGAGTTTGGAATAAGGTATATGCCTCTTTTAGCTTGTGGCTACATTTATTTAGTTTCTCTAGTGTCTTTTTCTTTAGTGATGCTGTATATGCTATTATTTTCCCTTGCAATACTGCTTTCCCTGCATCCCAAAGCATTTGTGTACTTTCAGTTGTGGCATTAAAGCGCATATATTCCTCCCACCAGGTAAACAAAGCGGATTCAAACTCCTCGTTGCCTATTAAGTTTAAGGGAAATCTCCAAATATAATCCGTTCCTCAGGGGATCGTGTCGGATAATGTGAGGAGTACTGGCGAGTGATTGGATATTACCAATTCCTCTATGGAAATTGACTTTGCCCTGGTTTGTAGTGTGGAAGACAATAGTATGTAATCTAATTTGGACCAGGACTCATGGGGATGAGAATAATGGGTGTATTCTATTCCCTCTGGGTTCTTTGCCCTCCAGATATCGCATAAGGAATGTGTTGTACATAACCGCTTCAGTGCAGTGTTTTTATTCCTCTGTATGGTCGTTCTACCTTGCGCCCTTCGTCTATCTTCAAGAAGATTACATACCTCATATCCCCAGCTATTATCTGGTGAGCATAACTGTCTGATTGCAATCTCTTCCCTAGATCTGTATAAAAGGATACATTAGCATAATTTGGTCCATATATATTGTAGATACTAAGGGCGTCAGAAGGAGAATCCAGACATACCTGAAGCAGCCTCCCCTCACCATCTTTATAACCCTCCCGGATTGTATAAGGGAGGTTTTTACGGATTAGCGTTACGACCCCTGATTTTGAATGAACAGATGGAGAGCTAAACACGTCCCCCACCCATAGCTTATGTAATCTAGTGCATTCTGCTGCACTCAGGTGTGTTTCCTGAAATAAGGCTACATCAGCTTTCAGCCGTTTCAAGTGACGCAGTACTTTCATCCTCTTTTGAGGGGATTTTAACCCCTTCACATTCCACGTTATTATTCGCATACTTTTACTCTACCATTATTTTTATCTTTGGCTCCGATGTATCTTTTTCCCATTATTTTAAAGATTAAGGAAGCATAGCATCTGATATGAGAACGTGACAGCATCAAACATAACCCACCCCAACTCCCTTTTTTCCCCCATAACTTCTCTAACAAACTGTCTATCTAGACATGCATTTTCAAACTGGTATGATCTCACTAATAACCAGCCTAGGAATGATAGTGTAGCTTTCTCTAGCCTCACTTTCCCTTGACTGTCATAGACGTTTTTGCTGGACTTTGAATGATGGAAAAACGTGGTACACTATGCTTTCCGTTCCTGCAGAGTCCTGCAAAAAAATAAAGTATACATTTTTTTTTTATAATGGATCTTTATGGTGACGCCTCAGTATGGTATCTGTCTGAGGCATCCGTTAATGTATACTTTTTTGTGTAAGGGTGGGTTCACATCACGTTTTATGCCTCAGTTTGACCTACACGTTAGAAAAAAAAAGTTTTTGTATCCTGCACAAATCCGGTAAAAAAAAAAACAAACGTGTGTTTTTTTTACAATTGAACTCTAGGGGGAACGGATGCCTTCATGACGTACTATTATGTCATGGCGGATGATGCGTTTCCGCAACTTGACGTAATAGTACGTCATGTTTAACGCCAGTCAACGTGCTCTGATCGGCAGGCAGCCATCTTAACTGAACGCAAGTAGGCGTATTTTCGCCCCCCCTGCAGCCCTGATGGCCGGGTTAGTGAAGACCGGCCCATTGCAGCCCCGGCAATTGTATGGTGCTGCAGGGGCCTTAGCTAGAGGTGGCAGGGGCTGATTACATCAGCCCATGTCACCTCCGAGGTCAGGGTGGGGACACCAGACACTGGTGTCCCCTCCCAGCTCTGGAGTTGGCTGTAACAACGCTCCAGCCAATGGCATTGCTATACAGTTGAAAGAACAGTTGGTGCCTCTCTGCAGACAGCCATTCTAGCTTGGTGACTGCTTGAAGAGAGGACCTGTGCCCCTCTGTGCTGCTGGTTGTCGACTGGGACTTATGGTACTACCACAGTAAATCAATGCTCTTCACTCAGAAGAAAACAACAACATCTGGAACATCTGCAGCAGGTTCAGATTTCCATTCCCTGTCCCTTTCCCCCCCTCCCCAGTGGACTCCAGTCTTTTCCAGCTCTGCACCACTTTTTCTGTGTGCGAGCTGTGATTGGCAAATGCTGATCAGCGCGTTTAGTTTTTTTTGCCGTTTGCGTGCGTGGGTCCTGCACCTGCTCAGCGCCAGTCAGTACTGGCAATTACTGACAGCGTCTGCTCTGGTTTCAGTAATAGATCTAGATATAGATATAATCAGATTATTTTTTTTGCCTATATTTTTTTTTTATACATTTTATCTTAATATTTCTCTTTTTTTTTTTTTCTTTATCATAAATTTTATTTTAAATTCATTACAAGCCCCCTCACGTGTTAAATCACTCCATACACCCCTCTGACACTTTTCATTATACACACACCAATAAAAATGTCCCTCTGAAATGGCGTCTGCAAGTGAGGGAGAATAGGATGCCGCATTCCTCTACTCCTCTGCTCCCTCATCATCATCGTCATACTGTGATGAGAGACACCCCAGGAGAGACTAAATAGCCCCCCACCCCCACTCGGTGATCCACTATGGACCATACCCACAGTGGGTTATGAGCCACAAATTCCAGAGTTGAGTGCATGGGCTTCACAGAAATAGATTTTTTTTAAATCTTTTTCTCTGACGATTTAATAAATTTGATGGTGACCCAAAAAAATGTATACGCCCAGCAGTTTATTTCCTAAAACCCCACAACGCCATATGCTAGACCTCTAGGTTGGACCCCAGTAAATGCAGCAGAGATGATGACGTTTTAGGGGCTCGTGCTGCATATGGGCCTTGTAAAAAAAAAATTATATATAAAATAAATGATGCAAATTTGTAGTTTAGATGTCTTGTACCACACTCCAATTTACAATATGGCCATGTCCCGCACATTTGAATGCATTTTTAAATTCCTACATTGTAATGTTAATGCACACTGCCCCCCCCCCCCCCCCCCCAAAAAAATGACCCACAATTTGACCGTCTATTCAAAAGGGTTAAATTCCGCCAGTACCTGCCCAGCAAGCAGGCAAGGTACGGAAATAAAATGTAAAAGCTGTGCGAGAGTACCTCCGGGCACACCTACAGGTTCCGTGTTTATGAGGGGAAAGACTCCCGGATTGAACCCCCTGAATGCTCCCCCCCCCGTACCTCGTCCTAGGAGTGGAGTTAGTGGGACGATAGTGTGGAATTTACAGGGTTACCACCTCTATGTGGATAACTATTATACCAGCATCCTACTATTCATGTCCCTAAAAGCCAGAGTTACTGTGGCTTGTGGTACAGTACGCAAAAATCTGAGAGGCCTCCCTAGATCCTTGTTAGGGTGACTACTCTTAAAAGGTGACAGTAAGGCTCTCCACTATAAGAACATCCTGGCGGTTAAGTACAAGGACAAGAGGGATACAAAGACAAGACCACCATTCACAGTAACACCAGTTCTCCTGCCTGAGTGTGAGGTACCACTGCCACTGTCAACAAGCCAGACTGCATCCTTGATTACAACAGGCACATGGGAGGGGTTGATCTGTCTGATCAAGTTCTGAAGCCCTACAGTGCCATGTGTAAAAAAGCTGTCCATATACATTGTACAAATGGCACTTTACAATGTGTACATTTTAAATCAAGCTGAAGGCCACACAGGTCATCAAGGCCTCTTATTTTCCAAAATCGGGAAGGGGAGGCCCCAGTACTTCAGGAGGTCATGGTGCCCGTGTTGTACCAAGACAACATTTCCCTGTTGAAGTCCCCCAAACAGTGAGGAGGGGAAAGACCCAAAAAAGATGCCGGGTTTGTTACAAAAGGAGAATATGAAAGGACACTATATATCAGTGTGACACCTGCCCTGATAAACCTGGCCTGTGCATGAAGGTTTGTTTCCAAACATACCACTCATCCATGGATTATTAATTTCATATGCTCCCCGTAATATTTCCACTTTATATACCTGATTTAGTCTGCCTCGATTGCATATCCACTTTCCAACAACCACTACATATTCTTTTCTGTGAGACACCTGTTAGGGTTCAAAAGTGCCCTTTCCACCCCTTAAAATGTTCTTCCAGGGGTGCACTTTCCAAAATATGGTCACTTCTTGCAGTTTTTAATTTCTGGAGACCACAGGATTTTTTTTTTAACTGCGTCATCGCTCCTAAAATTCATGTCTACAAATTAAGGCCTGCAAAATCCATATTTTGTAGTTTGCCTCTAGAGCCCTGCTGTGCTCACATACAGCAGGCTACAAGCACATATGGGGTGTTGCTATAATGGGGTGAAAATGGGTAACACATACTGGGGTGCATTTTCTCCTGTTAACCCTTTTGAAAATGAAAAATTGGGGTCTGCTAGTTATTTTTCAGTTTTACAGCTGTGTGCTTTTAAATACTTTTTTAACAAGTGTTTCTGCCTTCTGTGAAACACCTGTCAAAAGTGCCCTTTCCACCTCTTAAAATATTTGTACAGGGGTGCACTTTATGGGGTCACTTCTTGGGGGTTTTTAATTTTCGGGGACCTCCGGAATTATTTACAAGCGTCATGGCACCTACAATCTATGTCTGCTTATTCAGACCTGCCTGCAAAGTCCATATTTTGCAGTTTCTATTCAACACCCTTCTATGTACTAATACTGCAGGAATTGAGCACATATGAGGTATTGCCGTAATCCGGAGGAAATGAGTAATACATTATGGGGTGCATTTTCTCCAGTTCCACCTTGTGAAAATTTTGAGCCAAAAGTCAATTTTGCTAGAATTTTTATTTTATTTTTCATAGTCAAGTGTTTCCTAATATTAAATTTGCATCTAAATTTCAAAGCCATCTAACATCATAAAAAAATGACATTCACAAAATGATGCAAACATAAAGTAGACATATGGGGAATGTTGTTAGGTATTAATATCTGTAGAAAATTTTTAAAATTTGTGAATTTTTCCAAATTCACTAAATTTTGATGTTTTTCACCCGAAAAAAATATTGACTCAAATTTACCACTTACATAAAGTACAATGTGTTACGAGAAAACAATCTCAGAATTGGTTAGATAAGTAAAAGCATTCCAAAGTTATTACCACATAAAGTATCACATGCAAGATTTGCATAAATCTCCAATCTGGTGACCGCCATATTGGAAAGGGGAGCATTGCCCACTCATTAGTTTATTCTAAATAAACTGCCGATTGCCATTCCACAAGAAGTCACTATGGGTCAATCCCATGTTCGCAGGTTAGAAGAGTCTCCACCTTTTTCAAGTAGGAGGCTCAATTCCAATCGTTACCCCAGTTCTGCAGGCACGTCAGTGCCATCAGTGCTGTGGGTCCCAGACCCGCTGGAATACATGACTGGGAGGGTTCTCCTCATTTCTATGTATCAGAACGGTACCTAATAATTATAGGTCGGCAGTAAGCAGCATAAGCATAAATTCTATCCTACCTCAGAATTGGGGAAAGGGAAAGAAAAGAATGGGGGACAAATAATTCCTCTATTCTGCGGGACATATGCAAGAATCACAAAGAAACAATATCATGAAAGTAAAAAAGGAATTTCCACGTGAGCCCCTCATCCACTGTCCAGGTTCATCAATTCTCCAAGATACCTTCTCTAAAGGTGTAGGTGTACCTAGGATAATGAAATAAAAAATCTGTGATGTATATATTCCAAACACTATAGACAAAAAAGTACTGTGGCTTGTTTCACATTTATCTTTGTTACCCAGTTACCCTCCCAGTCATGTATTCCAGTGGGTCTGGGACCCACAGCACTGATGGCACTGACATGCCTGCAGAACTGGGGTAACGATTGAAATTGAGCCTCCTACTTGAAAAAGGTGGAGACTCTTCTAACCTGCTCGAACATGGGATTGACCCATAGTGACTTCTTGTGGAACGGCAATCGGCAGTTATTTAGAATAAACTAATGAGTGGGCAATGCTCCCCTTTCCAATATGGCGGTCACCAGATTGGAGACGCCTGATGCGCATGCGCTTCCTCCTCTGGCTATTGTGCAGGATGCCGCGGGTCATTGCATTGTGCGCCGCTTACGTCACTGACATGTGACTATGCGACGCACGTGCGTCTCCGGGCGGGCGCCTGACAATGACGTGGTAGCTATCGGGACATGCGCATAGGCATCAAAAGGACGCGCTGTACAGCGCGTTGGTCTACGTGGTCGCTATCACTTCCCCCAGGTATCAATTAACTAATTCCCTCCTCCTGCACATGTGTATCATTATGGTTTATGCAGTAATCACGTTTGTAGATAATGCAGCTGTGAAGAATTATGTATTTGGAGAAATATGATATGGAATTTTGATATAGCATGCACTTTATGCACTTACTGCACTCGTCACCTTACTAATTATATCAAATTTGATGTGTTTTGGCATATTTGTAATATGCTTTTGATTTATATGTTTTTAAAGTATCAATTAAGTTGAAGCACCAATTGTTATGATTGACACACCTTTAGGCTGGGTTCAGACCTGAGCGTTTTACAGCGCGTTCCTACGCGCTGTAAAACGCTCAACAGGCAAGAACCAATGCTTCCCTATGGGCATGGTTCTCACCTGAGCGTTTTATAGCGCGTACGATCGCGCTGTAAAACGCCCGACGCCCCAAGAAGTACAGGAGCTTCTTTGGGGCGTCTTGTCGCGCGTTCCCGTACATAGACTTCAGCTGGAACGCGCGACAATGGGCGTTCGCTTGTTCCGGAGCCGCGTCTGTAGACGCGCATACAGAGCGCTCCATCCCGTACGCTCAGGTCTGAACCCAGCCTTATATGTAACTTGCTCACTTCTTACCAATGCTTGAGAAGGGCTCAGGCTCATGTATGAGCCGAAACGTCGCTTTTGCCACCATATGGGTGAATAAATATATGATTTTTTTGTTCCGTATAAGTGGGTAAACACCAGTTACCATACTCGGGCGTTGCACCCTTCTTACTTTCTTACATTGTTTTGGATGGTGCTGCCAGTTATTTTTCCCCAAATAAATATATATATATATATATATATATATATATATATATATATATATATATATATATATATATAATAAAAATAAATAATGTACACTGCTCAAAAAAATAAAGGGAACACAAAAATAACACATCCTAGATCTGAATTAATTAAATATTCTTCTGAAATACTTTGTTCTTTACATAGTTGAATGTGCTTACAACAAAATCACACAAAAATTAAAAAATGGAAATCAAATTTTTTAACCCATGGAGGTCTGGATTTGGAGTCACACTCAAAATTAAAGTGGAAAAACACACTACAGGCTGATCCAACTTTGATGTAATGTCCTTAAAACAATGTCAAAATGAGGCTCAGTAGTGTGTGTGGCCTCCACGTGCCTGTATGACCTCCCTACAACGCCCGTGCATGCTCCTGATGAGGTGGCGGACGGTCTCCTGAGGGATCTCCTCCCAGTCCTGGACTAAAGCATCTGCCAACTCCTGGACAGTCTGTGGTGCAACGTGACGTTGGTGGATAGAGCGAGACACTATGTCCCAGATGTGCTGAATTGGATTCAGGTCTGGGGAACGGGGCGGGCCAGTCCATAGCATCAATGCCTTCGTCTTGCAGGAACTGCTGACACACTCTAGCCACATGAGGTCTAGCATTGTCTTGCATTAGGAGGAACCCAGGGCCAACCGCACCAGCATATGGTCTCACAAGGGGTCTGAGGATCTCATCTCGGTACCTAATGGCAATCAGGCTACCTCTGGCGAGCACATGGAGGGCTGTGCGGCCCTCCAAAGAAATGCCACCCCACACCATTACTGACCCAATGCCAAACCGGTCATGCTGGAGGATGTTGCAGGCAGCAGAACGTTCTCCACGGCGTCTCCAGACTCTGTCACGTCTGTCACATGTGCTCAGTGTGAACCTGCTTTCATCTGTGAAGAGCACAGGGCGCCAGTGGCGAATTTGCCAATCTTGGTGTTCTCTGGCAAATGCCAAACATCCTGCACGGTGTTGGGCTGTAAGCACAAGCCCCACCTGTGGACGTTGGGCCCTCATATCACCCTCATGGAGTCTGTTTCGGACCGTTTGAGCAGACACATGCACATTTGTGGCCTGCTGGAGGTCATTTTGCAGGGCTCTAGCAGTGCTCCTCCTGTTCCTCCTTGCACAAAGGCGGAGGTAGCGGTCCTGCTGCTGGGTTGTTGCCCTCCTACGGCCTCCTCCATGTCTCCTGATGTACTGGCCTGTCTCCTGGTAGCGCCTCCATGCTCTGGACACTACGCTGACAGACACAGCAAACCTTCTTGCCACAGCTCGCATTGATGTGCCATCCTGGATAAGCTGCACTACCTGAGCCACTTGTGTGGGTTGTAGACTCCGTCTCATGCTGCCACTAGAGTAAAAGCACCGCCAGCATTCAAAAGTGACCAAAACATCAGCCAGGAAGCATAGGAACTGAGAAGTGGTCTGTGGTCACCACCTGCAGAACCACTCCTTTATTGGGGGTGTCTTGCTAATTGCCTATAATTTCCACCTGTTGTTGTCTATCCCATTTGCACAACAGCATGTGAAATTGATTGTCACTCAGTGTTGCTTCCTAAGTGGACAGTTTGATTTCACAGAAGTGTGATTGACTTGGAGTTACATTGTGTTGTTTAAGTGTTCCCTTTATTTTTTTGAGCAGTGTGTATGTGTGTGTGTATATATATATATATATATATATATATATATATATATATATATATATATATTAAGGGATCGCTGTACTTGGGGGGTTATTCTTACAAGAATCGTCGTCCACCGCAGCTTTCGAGGTCAAACATTGCATTTATTGGGACATTTTTCATACACGGAACAGTCCAGTTAATAATCACTGATTGTGGTGAGGTTCCCACATACATCAAAACAAATACCTGCCCGGCTGGGCTCTCACTTCACCTGTTAACGTGGCCCTGACTCAGCTACAGAACCCTGTTCACACACGGAACCCATATGCAGCTTTTTCTCAGCCCGTAGTTCCCCAGCCTCTCCGGCTGTAATCGGTCCCGTACCTGTATGGGGAAGTGTGGCCCAACAGTCCTCCCGACTCCGGCCTTGTGACCCTTGAATCACGGCGTTCCCCAAACTTCGGGCTGTCACAGTGCCCCAGGGTCTCTCAGCCTGGCGAGCTGAGACCACGCACAGAGCCTCTGCTCTGGGTCTCTGTATCTCACAGCGTATCTCTCCCCAGACTGACCTACTATGAGGCGCTTTATGCCAGCCTGATTACAGCAGGCCTCACCTGCGATCACCTCAGGTAGAAAGAAAAAACCCGTACTGGAAGGGTGTGGACTGGCAACTCCCTCTACCAAGCCTAGCCACCAGTCCAAGTAAAATCCAGCCCAGAAAATGTATACAAAAATGTCTCAGCAAACTATGCTTTGCTGAGACTACTGCCACTCTGGATTTTATCTGTCTCACCCATCTGAGGTACCTGAAGTGGGACAACACACCTTCCAGCACTGTTCACATTACCACATATCCCCCCCTCTGTTCAAACCCGTGGGGGTGAACACTTGTACCAACCGGATGCTTTTGACAGCGCATCAGCATTATCTTGCCATCGCCTGGCTCAACCTTCCCCCTGGAAGATGTGGTCAGCGTCAGAGGCTTCCCTTTATTTTGCCAGACCCATGCCATCAGTGCTTGGTTTGTTACCCACACTGACATCTTGCCCAAGAGACATTGTCTACAAGGTTCTCATGTCCATGTGACAGGCAGACATAGTAACATAGTAACATAGTACATAAGGCCGAAAAAAGACATTTGTCCATCCAGTTCGGCCTGTCATCCTACAAGTTGATCCAGAGGAAGGCAAAAAAAAACCCTGTGAGGTAGAAGCCAATTTTCCTCACTTTAGGGGAATAAAAATTCCTTCCCGACTCCAATCAGGCAATCAGAATAACTCCCTGGATCAACGACCCCTCTCTAGTAGCTATAGCCTGTAATATTATTACACTCCAGAAATACATCCAGGCCCCTCTTGAATTCCTTTATTGTACTCACCATCACCACCTCCTCAGGCAGAGAGTTCCATAGTCTCACTGCTCTTACCGTAAAGAACCCTTTTCTATGTTTGTGTACAAACCTTCTTTCCTCCAGACGCAGAGGATGTCCCCTCGTCACTGTCACAGTCCTGGGGATAAATAGATGATGGGATAGATCTCTGTACTGCCCCCTGATATATTTATACATAGTAATTAGATCTCCCCTCAGTCGTCTTTTTTCTAACGTGAATAACCCTAATTTTGATAATCTTTCAGGGTACTGTAGTTGCCCCATTCCAGTTATTACTTTAGTTGCCCTCCTCTGGACCCTCTCCAGCTCTGCTATGTCTGCCTTGTTTACAGGAGCCCAGAACTGTACACAGTACTCCATCTGTGGTCTGACCAGTGATTTGTAAAGTAGTAGGAATATGTTCTCATCACGGGCATCTATGCCCCTTTTGATGCAACCCATTATCTTATTGGCCTTGGCAGCAGCTGCCTGACACTGTTTTTTGCAGCTTAGTTTGCTGTTTATTAAAATTCCTAGATCCTTTTCCATGTCAGTGTTACCGAGTGTTTTACCATTTAGTATGTACGGGTGACTTGCATTATTCCTTCCCATGTGCATAACTTTACATTTGTCAGTGTTAAACCTCATCTGCCACTTATCTGCCCAAGCCTCCAATCTATCCAGATCCCTCTGTAGTAGTATACTGTCCTCTTCAGTGTTAATTACTTTACACAGTTTAGTGTCATCTGCGAAAATTGATATTTTACTATGCAAGCCTTCTACAAGATCATTAATAAATATATTGAAGAGAATAGGGCCCAAGACTGACCCCTGAGGTACCCCACTAGTGACAGTGACCCAATCTGAGTATGTACCGTTAATAACCACCCTCTGTTTTCTATCATTGAGCCAGTTACTTACCCACTTACAGACGTTTTCTCCGAGTCCGAGCATTCTCATTTTATATACTAACCTTTTATGAGGTACAGTGTCAAATGCTTTGGAGAAGTCCAGATACACGACATCCATTGATTCGCCGCTGTCAAGTCTAGTACTTACCTCCTCATAGAAACTGATTAAATTAGTTTGACATGACCGATCCCTCACGAAGCCATGCTGATATGGCGTTATTTGCTTATTTCCGTTAAGATGCTCTAACATAGCATCTCTCAGAAAACCTTCAAACAGTTTACCCACAACAGATGTTAAACTTACCGGCCTATAGTTTCCAGGCTCTGTTTTTGGACCCTTTTTGAATATTGGCACCACATTTGCCATGCGCCAATCCTGTGGGACATTCCCTGTCAGTACAGAGTCCGCAAATATCAGAAATAAGGGTCTGGCTATGACATTACTTAATTCCCTTAGGATACGGGGGTGTATGCCATCCGGTCCTGGCGATTTGTCTATTTTGATATTTTTAAGTCGCTGTTGTACTTCTTCCTGGGTCAGACAGGACACTTTTAATGGCAAATTTATTTCAGCATTCAGCATTTCATCTGACAGTTTATTTTCCTCAGTGAATACATTGGAGAAAAAAATATTTAATAGCTTTGCTTTCTCCTCGTCGCTCTCTGCGACTCCCCCCTCATTACTCTTTAAAGGGCCGACACCTTCAGATTTATACTTTTTAACATTTATATAATTGAAGAACATTTTAGGGTTAGTTTTACTCTCTTTGGCAATTAATCTCTCGGTCTCTAGTTTGGCCGCTTTTATTTGTTTTTTACATGTTCTGTTTTTTTCCTTATAGTTTTTCAGTGCTTCCGTGCTACCCTCCTGTTTTAGTGTTTTATATGCTTTCTTTTTGTCATTTATTGCTTTCTTTACAGTTCTATTTATCCACATTGGTTTCTTTTTGTTCCTTAACCTTTTATTCCCATACGGTATGTACCTCTCACAATGAGATTTTAGGATGTTTTTAAAGATATCCCATTTTTTGGCTGTATTTTTATTTTTGAGGACTTTGTCCCAGTTAGTTAGGCCTATGGCCTCTCTTAGTTGGCTAAATTTAGCTTTTTTGAAGTTTGGTATTTTTGTTCCTCCCTGTAGAAACGCTCTTTTGAATGATAATTGGAAGGTTATTACTTTATGGTCACTATTTCCCAGGTGTCCCCCAACCTGCACGTCTGTTGTTCTGTCAGGTCTATTGGTTAATATTAAGTCCAGTATGGCCGTCCCTCTAGTCGGGTCCTGAACCAGTTGGGAGAGATAATTGTCTTTGGTTATTGCCAAGAATCTGTTTTCCTTTATGAGATATACAAGTTTCAGTTTCCCAGTCTATATCTGGGTAGTTGAAGTCCCCCATAATAACCACCTCATTATGATTTGCCGCCTTGTCTATCTCGTTTAGTAGTAGATTTTCTGTGGACTCTGGTATATTAGGTGGTTTATAGTAGACTCCTATTAGTAATTTATTGTTGTTTTTAGCTCCATGTATCTCTACCCACAGTGACTCCACATGTTCATGTCCCTCACTTATATCTTCACGGAGTGTGGGCTTTAGACAAGACTTTACATAAAGGCAGACCCCTCCCCCTCTCCGGTTTTGACGATCCTTTCTGAACAGACTGTAACCTTGTACATTAACTGCCCAGTCATAGCTATCATCCAGCCATGTCTCAGTTATTCCCACTATGTCATAGTCCTCCTCACACATCACTAATTCCAGTTCACCAGTTTTATTAGTCAGGCTTCTGGCATTAGTATACATACATATGAGAGGTTTATGTATATTTTTTACCCTACACCTTTCCTTCTGAACTGTTCTTGTCCCTCCTTCCATTTCTCCCCCAGTCCCACTAGCTTGCCCCCGGTCTCTATCTGCACTATCTTCCCCTTCTATAGTGTAATTACCCTCCCCCCCAGTCCCTAGTTTAAACACTCCTCCAACCTTCTAGCCATCTTCTTCCCCAACACAGCTGCCCCTTCCCCATTGAGGTGCAGCCCGTCCCTACGATAGAGCCTGTAGCCGACAGTGAAGTCGGCCCAGTTCTCCAGGAACCCAAACCCCTCCATCCTACACCAGTTCTTGAGCCACTTGTTAATTTCCCTAATCTCCCGCTGCCTTTCTTGTGTGGCCCGTGGTACCGGTAGTATTTCGGAAAATACTACCTTTGAGGTCCTTGCCCTAAGCTTTTGCCCTAAATCCCTGAAATCATTTTTAAGGACTCTCCACCTACCCCTAACTTTGTCATTGGTTCCGATATGGACCATGACCGCTGGATCTTCTCCAGCCCCTCCCAGTAATCTGTCAACCCGATCCGCGATATGTCGAACTCTAGCGCCAGGAAGACAGCACACTGTTCGGCGATCACGGTCTTTGTGACAGATTTCCCTATCTGTTCCCCTAATAATTGAGTCTCCCACTACCAGCACCTGTCTGGCCTGCCCTGCTCTCCTGGTCCCCTGCTTACCGGAGCTGACATTCCCCTGACTGGCAGAGGAAGTGTCCGGCTGCGGCAGTGCCGTCCCTGGACTGATATCCCCCTCATCTGCCAAACGTGCAAACTTGTTGGGGTGTGTCAGATCAGGGCTAGCCTCCCTGGCACTCTTCCCTCTACCCCGCTTTCTAACTATTACCCAGCTAGCTACCTCACTTTCCTCAGCCTCCTCTCTGTCACCCTCTCCCTCATCTACCCCAAAGAGTGCTTGCTCGGTGAGAAGCAAACTTTTTTGCAAATTGTCAATGCCTCTCAGTGTTGCAACTTGCCCATTTAGAGACTCGATTAGCGATTCCAAACGGGTAATTTGCTCACATCTTGAACAAAGAAATTCACCCTGGAACGGCTGTTCCAGGACTGCATACATCATGCAAGATGTGCACTGGACTGCGTTGTCAATTGTGCAACACATACTAAATGGGGATTACACCACAAAAGCAAAAAATACAATACAATGTAGTAATAAGAAACTGGCTAATTGCAGTCCCCCACTGAAGTCCCTGAATCTAAAGTCACTTAATCTTAAGTCACACACTTACACAACCACACTTAATCAACCACGCGTCGCGGTCAAACTCGCGTTATATATCTGCTTATATTAATATAAATGCAGCTCACTGCACCAGCCTGGTTTGCTTCCCCTCTGGAATCAAAAAGACCCTCTCTTTTTTTATTTTTTTTATCTTTCTCTCTCTTTGACTTACACAGCTGCTTCAGCCGAGCACGCTTCTTACGAATCGCCTCTTTTTGTCTCTTTATTTTAACAGCAGATTGTACATTTCTTTTTCCTTTACTCTTAGAATTTCGATCTCGGCTTCTGGAACTCCCTTCACAATATAT
Organism: Bufo bufo; assembly: GCF_905171765.1. Taxonomy (NCBI): domain Eukaryota; kingdom Metazoa; phylum Chordata; class Amphibia; order Anura; family Bufonidae; genus Bufo; species Bufo bufo. The sequence continues at coordinate 188,615,405 of NC_053394.1, read as the reverse complement.
TTTTATGCAAATGACAGACTCTCTGTTTGACTTTGCTGGCTCTTGCAGATGCTTAGGCCTTGTCTTTGCGAAGCTGGCTTGCCCCCGCTCGCTTCTTTTTCAGCAGTGTTTTTCTCAGATGGTGCCTCAGTTTCAGGGTCTTCTGCCTCTTCACTGGCTCTCCCCACTTCGGCTTTACCCTTGATCTCTGGAACATCCAAGGATTACTCCCACTTCAAGAGCTCGGCCTTAGCTTCCTTGGCCTCTGTCTCTTTGGCGTCCTCCTTCACTTTATTAGCCTTCTCACCATTCAGGGACCTGGCATCATATCCTTGCTTTCTTAACTCCTCCTCCCCTTTCGCATCAAGGTTGGAGGCACTGGGAACAACGGGATCTTCACCAGACTCGTCATATTCTGGCAATCCCTTTAGAGGTTCACCCAGGATATTGTTCCCCATCAGACCCCTGGCTTTCTGGAAGGCATTGACGGCAGAGGGGACAACTTTCATGCTCAAGCCCAGGCTGCTCACTGTCAGGAGCCTCTTGGCTTCTGTATCCACATCAGCCCCATCAACTGGCTCAGCCGATACCTTTTCTACCTTCTCTGCCTTGGCCAGCACCCCGGCACCACCATCTCCAGACCCACTCTTACCAGGCTCTGACTTCTTGGCACCTTCCAGAGGATCTTCCTCTTCCGGTTTCTTATTTTCTTTAACAAATAGGAGGGGGGGGGGGGGGGAGGAAAAAGACCTCTCACTGGCTTTGGGAAACCACAACTCCAACCGACCACCTCCATGTGTGCTGAGGGGTACAGAAACCTATATGATGTCCCTCTAAGCAGACCAAAAAAGAAGTATTAATTGACAGGATATAGGACCAAAGGGCTGGCAAGGACAATAATGGTCACAAGAAGCAACCAACGTTAAATTGCTCGTTGAGGCCATAGGGGGTGATTGTGTTTAATGTGAAGGTCCACTAGCATTCTTTTTGAAGGATATATTTGTCCCAGGAGGTCTTTTTCCTCCCCCCCCCTCCTTTTTGTTAAAGTTGATATCGGGTTTAAGCCCTTCCTTTGGTCATGTCTTCACCAGTATGACCAGTAGGGGGCGCCCTTGCATGGTGCCGTGCAAACATAAGGAGATGTGTTGTATGGAATTTTTAAGGCAGATATGTTACCTTGTTCACCTGTGTAACTCTTACTGGGCTTCAGGTATGTTACTTGTCTCGCCAGCGCATCTTTGCGCGAGCGCGGCCGGCTCTTTCCTGATCACGTGACCGACATGATGTTTCTGCTGTATGTGACGTCGGCGTCCGGTCACGTGACACGGAAGTTATTGCCGGCTTGCGTCCCACCAGGCCTCATGAAATACATTGGGGCTGTCTTCTTTGCGCGGTCACGTGACTCCTGTATTTTCGATCACGTGACCGCAAGGGTGAGTAACATCCACTGACATCATCAGCGGACGACTGGTCATGTGACGCTGATCAACAGGTATGCGTCTCACCTGGCCCCTCTGCCTACATAATGGGGCTGTGTGGCTCCATAAGCTGCTGGTCTCTTCATCCAGGTGGACACCACCACCCTGGTTCTCCCCTTCATTTGGGTCCACAGCCATACGCTGACCGCAGCCATCAAACAGTAAGTCGCCACTTCCCCCATCGTCCTGCTTTATGGATGAATGGTGGTGTTATGGTTATCATTCTTATGTGGTTTTCTTTTTCTGTTATGTTTTAGGCTCAGCCATACACTGACTGTAGCCATCAAACAGCTACCCCCTATCTGTTGAGCCATACGCCAGCTGGGGTCACCATCATTATGCCCCGTGTCCCCTGAAGAATCTTGGGGCTCATTTTGAGGAAACGCGTCGGGACACTTAGTATTTTTTTGCTACAAGCCTGATTGGGTTTGGTTGGGATAGTTTTTCCAATAAGCTCAATTAAGATTTTTTAGCCATGATTTGTATCACTCAATGGGTATATGGTTCCTTTATCGCTGTCTAGGGCCTCAACAGGACATCCAGCGTAGGATCAGAGTTCCAGTCGGGGCCACCCCTTGCAGGGTTTTTTTTGGACCCCGTTCCAAGGATACATCAGTAGGGTGGACTACCACATCATAAAGAAACACTGGCATCTTGTATTGAAAGACAGATTGATAGGTCCTTCACTCAGTAACGGTCCACACATTATTTATACAAGAGAACCTAATCTATCTCTCAAAGTTGCACCGACAACAAGACAGAAAAAACATAGGGACTCTATTTCACATGAATGGTTCAATATAAAAGGTTTTTATAAACCAACAATACCTTTTCATGGGAAATTAGAGACTTTCTGACATGTAATTCAGTCAGTGTAATATACAGTCAGGTCCAGAAATATTGGGACATTGACACAATTCTAACATTTTTGGCTCTATACACCACCACAATGGATTTAAAATGAAACAAACAAGATGTGCTTTAACTGCAGACTGTCTGCTTTAATTTGAGGGTATTTACATCCAAATCAGGTGAACGGTGTAGGAATTACAACAGTTTGCTTATGTGCCTCCCACTTGTTAAGGAACTAAAAGTAATGGGACAGAATAATAATCATAAATCAAACTTTAACTTTTTAATACTTGGTTGCAAATCCTTTGCAGTCAATTACATCTCACACTATTCAAATATGCTAATAGACGTTCCTTGATCCTTATGTTATCACAGCCTGATGAACGTTAAAAGAAAAAACAAAAACTTTATTTGTCTGTTTAAAAGGGGGCAAAAGGCCTATATGTCACAGTCTGTGACCACCAGACTTGAGAAGTACAGAAAGGGACTATACAATAACCCTCTGCACTGTTACAAGTCTGGACTAAATTCCTGACTTGCTAGCAAGTAGCTGCTAATCAACTGCAAGCAGGATAACAGGACCCGGTCCAAACTTTTAATGGACACTGGTGTGCTGCAAGTGAACCTTTTGGATCAGTGGCGTTGCGGGCCGCACCGGGTGACACCAGTGATGGGGGTGACACCAGCAGGGTCGGCATTTACGAATCATAGTCATTTGTATTGCCGACCTCAGGAGAGATGTGTCTGGGATTCGAACCCACGACCTCTTCCTGTGTCCCGCCCTTTATGTCCATATGGTCAGTGCTTGTGTATTCTAATTTAGCCTGTATTTCAGAAAAGTTTCTGCTGGGATTCGAACCCACGACCTTCTGTATCAGAGGCAAAGCACCTAACCACACGGCCATAAGAGATGCATTGAAACTGATTGAAAAAATATGAGACTTCAAGTGTACATCTATACACATGACTGCTGCCCTAACGCACCCAGCACTGCTATATCTATATATGACAGCTGTCCCAGCACACTCAGCTCTGCTATATCTCTATATATGATAGCTGCATCTATACACGACAGCTGTCCAAACACACCCAGCTCTGCTACATCTATACACATGACAGCTGCCCCAGCACACTCAGCTCTTCTATATCTCTATATATGATAGCTGCCCCAGCACACCCAGCTCTGCTACATCTAATACACATGACAGCTGCACCAGCACACTCAGCTCTACTATATCTCTATATATGACAGCTGTCCCAGCACACCCAGCTCTGCTACATCTATACACATGACAGCTGTCCAAACACACCCAGCTCTGCTATATCTCTATATATCTATCTACTGTATAGCAATACTTAGAGATATATAGATGTAGCAGAGCTGGGTGTGCTGGGGCAGCTGTCATATATAGAGATATAGTAGAGCTGACTGTGCTGGTGCAGCTGTCATGTGTATAGATGTAGCAGATCTGGGTGTGCTGGGGTAGCTGTCATATATAGAGATATAGTAGAGCTGAGTTTGCTGGGATAGCTGTCATATAGAGATATAGCCGTGCTGGGTGTTTTAGGGCAGCAGTCATGTGTATAAATGTACACTTAGCCAGCTATAACAGTAGAAGTCTCATATTTTTCCAATCAGCGTCAATGCATCTCTTATTGCCGTGTGGTTAGGTGCTTTGCCTCTGATACAGAAGGTCGTGGGTTCGAATCCCAGCAGAAACTTTTCTGAAATACAAGCACTGACTCCATATATGGACATACAGGGCGGGACACAGGAAGAGGCTGCATCACATCGCTGACATGGAGTAAGTATAAGTGTGTTTTTTTTTTTTGTTTTTTTTTAATACCCGACTGTTACTGCCATGGGGGGAGCGGGAGGCACTTGATACTGGCACATGGAGGGAGGGGGGTTGGCACCTGATACTGGCACATGAGGGGGAGGGGGGTTGGCACCTGATACTGGCACATGGGGGGGAGGGGGGGTTGGCACTATGATACTGGCACATGGGGGAGGGAGGAGAGAGGCACCTGATACTGGCAGATGGGGGGGGGGGGGGGTGGCACTATGATACTGGCACATGGGAGGAAGGAGAGAGGCACTTGATACTGGCACATTGGGGGGGGGGGGTGGCACTATGATACTGGGACATGTGGGGGGGAGGAGAGAGGCACTTGATACTGGCACATGAGGGGGGGGCATCTATGGGGACACTTACTGGCACATTATTGGGGGGCATTATGGGGGACACTAGGCCAGCAGCCTATCAGAGGCCGGACACTGAGGGCATCTACTGGGGCACTATATATAGGGCATTTTATACTAGTACATTATGGGGGGCACTAGCAGGAAGGGGGGAGAGGAGCACTATGGGGGAATTTACTGAGGGCACTATATAGGGGTATTTTATGCTGGGACATTATGGAGGCACTATGGGGACATTAGCTCAACTGGGGGCATTACAAGGGGGTATTTTTTGCATTGTCACATTATAAGGAGAATTATTTCTACTGGGGGGGGGGGGGGGGGGGATTATGGTGGGCTTTATTACTCCCCCATGGTATGACCCCCTAGTAGTAGCACCAGCCTCTCCCTGCTCTGCTATCCCTCTGCCCCTTCTCCAAATCCTTATTATGAAATCTTTCTCATTAGGATAAAACACAACATCGGCTCCGCCGAGCCCCCTGCCAAAGTGTGGAAGTGGCGTCCGAGATCCCCAAGGGCCAAGCCAAGTAATTGTAAGTTTTCATGTGGAATATGTTTGTTATACACACATAGCATACACTGTGCCACACAATATACAGTATACCTCTACACTGTGCCACACAATATACAGTATACCTCTACACTGTGCCACACAATATACAGTATACATATACACTGTGCCACACAATATACAGTATACATATACACTGTGCCACACAATATACAGTATACCTCTACACTGTGCCACACAATATACAGTATACCTCTACACTGTGCCACACAATATACAGTATACCTCTACACTGTGCCACACAATGTACAGTATACCTCTACACTGTGCCACACAATGTACAGTATACCTCTACACTGTGTAGTCTGTTCTATAAGCACCATTGTTTTGTGGCAGCGGACACAAAATAATCTGGAAGTGCCCCTCCCGAGACCAGGCTCTGACTGCTAGGGGGGGTCTGCTGAGCTAACGGATGCCCCCTATGGCGATGACACCATTTTGTACCGCACCGGGTGACACCAGCCCTAGCAACGCCACTGTTTTGGATTGTACTGACCAATGTAGCTGCATCAGCTGGTTATTGGCTGGATGGGGCTGTGTTGTGTTAGCCGCACTGACTGTACTGGGCAATAAACGTATGGTCTATGGTTCAGACCAGTGCTCCACACTTATATACTCTGCACCGCTATGCCTGGAGCCACTTATCTGTAGCATCACTCATCCAGATTACTCTACAGCATGTAGCGTTTATTCAGTGTATGTGGACACACACATGCCCTCATACAGTTAAGTGTTCAGGCCAGCCTCTCAAACATCCACTCTCTTGCGGTCAGTATATTGTGGCTAAACGGTGAAATGCCACATCTAGTGCACACCCTGCCTAAAGAGCCGTGCCCTGAAACTTAACATCAGCTCTACGCGTTTCCACGTGACATATGTTCGTCACGTATCTTCAGGAGCTTAATAAAGAGATGCCTATATCAAGACATGATGCCTATGTTGTGTGCTAGGGCTCCGGAGCTATGATGGCCGTACGCGGCCAAAAAAACGCAGACTCCATATGGCTGAAGCCCCGCCTACCGGGAGGGGTGTACCGGTATCCGCACCAATCAGATGTAGGGGCGTGTTCCTAATCACGCCCTCTGACAGGCAAGTACCGCAATGAACCTTACCCTTCCCGGGGAGCTTGCGCATGCGCAATTTGTGGGAGAATCCAAATCGCGGCCCATATACCATCATCGGATTCAGAGCAGGTCTGCTGGCCGGGACCCACCAAGGGGGTCTTCTAAAGAGCAAATTACGATGCCTCCATCTCCATCTTAGTATACAGCACTGACGGAGAGGCGCATCCCCATTACATACAAACATTAATTACAAACATTAAGGTATTACTGCAGATCGCAGCTACTCGCAAATCATAGTGTACTCTATATACAGATGTACATATATATGCATAGAAATATTAGTACACACTAGACCACTTGACAGGAGAAAAAGAGAAAGAAAGAAAGAGAAATGATGTGACCACCTATCCTAAGGAGCAGGACATCACATGTACTATACTGTATAGGATGACGCGCGGTGCTATATGGAATGGGCAGATAAATCAAAGCTGGCATATGAGAGAGCCTCATTTAACCCCTTGGGTTGAATTGTCTGCAACTTGAAAGTCCACATTGCTTCCTTGCGGAGTAGGGGTATGTCAATATCACCTCCACGGATTGACATCTTGACTTGTTCAATCCCCTGTACTCTCAACACATCAGGGTCACCGTCATTCATATCACATACATGACGTGCCACAGATGTGTCCAGCTGGTTGCGAATATCAGACAGATGTTCCCCAAATCTTCTCTGGTGGTCACAGACTGTGACATATAGGCCTTTTGCCCCCTTTTAAACAGACTTTTTAATAAAGTTTTTCTTTTTTTCTTTTAACGTTCATCAGGCTGTGATAACATGCAGTCAATTACAGCCTGAAGTCTGGAACGCATAGACATCACCAGACGCTGGGTTTCATCCCTGGTGATGCTCTGCCAGGCCTCTACTGCAACTGTCTTCAGTTCCTGCTTGTTTTTGGGGCATTTTCCCTTCAGTTTTGTCTTCAGCAAGTGAAATGCATGCTCAATTGGATTCAGGTCAGGTGATTGACTTGGCCATTGCATAACATTCCACTTCTTTCCCTTAAAAAACTCTTCGGTTGCTTTTGCAGTATGCTTTGGGTCATTGTCCATCTGCACTGTGAAGCGGCATCCAATGAGGTCTGAAGCATTTGGCTGAATATGAGCAGATAATATTGCCCGAAACACTTCAGAATTCATCCTGCTGCTTTTGTCAGCAGTCACATCATCAATAAATACAAGAGAACCAGTTCAATTGGCAGCCATACATACTCACGCCATGACACTGCCACCACCATGCTTCACTGATTAGGTGGTATGCTTAGGATCATGAGCAGTTCCGTTCATTCTCCATACTACTCTCTTCCCATCACTCTGGTACAAGTTGATCTTGGTCTCATCTGTCCATAGGATGTTGTTCCAGAACTGTGAAGGCTTTTTTAGATGTCGTTTGGCAAACTCTAATCTGGTCTACCTGTTTTTGAGGCTCACCAATGGTTTACATCTTGTGGTGAACCCTCTGTATTCACTCTGGTGAAGTCTTCTCTTGATTGTTGACTTTGACACACATACACCTACCTCCTGGAGAGTGTTCTTGATCTGGCCAACTGTTGTGAAGGGTGTTTTCTCTTACCAGCGAAATAATTCTTCTGTCATCCACCACAGTTGTTTTCCGTGGTCTTCCGGGTCTTTTGGTGTTGCTGAGCTCATCGGTGTGTTCCTTCTTCTTAAGAACGTTCCAAAAAGTATTTTTGGCCACGCCTATTGTTTTTGCTATCTCTCTGATGGGTTTGTTTTATTTTTTCAGGCTAATGATGGCTTGCTTCACTGATAGTGACAGCTCTTTGGATCTCATCTTGAGAGTTGACAGCTGCAAATGCAAATAGCACACTTAAAATGAACTCTGGACCTTTTATCTGCTCATTGTAATTGGGATAATGAGGGAATAACACACACTTGGCCATGGAACAGCTGAGAAACCAATTGTCCCATTACTTTTGGTTCCTTAACAAGTGGGAGGCACATATGCAAACTGTTGTAATTCCTACACCGTTCACCTGATTTGAATGTAAATACCCTCAAATTAAAGCTAACAGTCTGCAGTTAAAGCACATCTTGTTCTTTTCATTTCAAATCCACTGTGGTGGTGTATAGAGCCAAAAATTTTAGAATTGTGTCGATGTCCCAATATTTATGGACCTGACTGTATATAAAAATGTCCATGTAAAAAACAATACATTGGAAGGACCAAAAGATCGTTAAAAAAGAGAATCTCTGAGCACATAATAAACATTAAAAATGGCTATCAGAAACATTCTTTATCTTTACACTTCAAAGAGCATCATATAACCTTGGCACTCCAGCTGTGGTAAAACTACAACTCCCAAGATGCCCCTCTTGCTTGGCTGCTCTCAGAACTCTGTAGAAATAAATGGAGCATGCTGGGAGTCGTAGTTTCACCACAGCTGGAGTGCCAAGGTTAGCCATCACTTCCCTAGTGGAAGGATATTCGCAGCTCTCGAGATGGTAGAAACACATTGGAGAGGTGGGAATCATATTTCAAGAATGTCAAGACTGGAATCCAGACGTATCTATGAATTTGAAACTTTGATACCTGGAGGCCTCAATTTGGAATTTGAGATATTTGGCTTCCTATAGATATATGGGTGGATGTCTCTCACTGATGGGACATCGTGGTCAGGCTGTGTTAGAGTACTTTCAAGCTAGCGTTTTTGTTTTCCGGCATTGAGTTCTGTCCTAAGGGCTCAATACAGGAAAAAACTGATCAGTTTTATCCTAATTCATTCTGAATGGAAAGCATTCTATTCAGTATGCATCAGGATGCATCAGTTCAGTCACTCTTATGTTTTTTGGCCGGAGAAAATACTGCAACATGCTGCAGTTTTCTCTCTGGCCAAAAATCCTGAACACTTGATGGAATGCCGGATCCGGCATTAATTTACATTGACATGCATTAATACCGGATCCGGCCCCAAGTGTTCCGGCAAAACGGATTCGTTCTTTCCGTCCGCGCATGCGCAGACCATTAAGTCAGTGAAAAAAATAAAGACCGGATCCATTTTTACGAATGACAACCGGAAAGTCGGATCCGGTATTGCAATGCATTTGTGAGACGGATCCGTCTCGCAAATGCATCAGTTTGCGTCCAGATTGCTGGATCCGGCAGGCAGTTCCGGCGATGGAACTGCCTGCCGGAGTCGTCTGCCGCAAATGTGAAAGTTCCCTACCAGCACCACGATCTTCCTTCGGAGGGAGGCCACCACCCCTTCTCATCCTTTTCATCAAGATGCACTTCATCCTTATCAAGATTCATTTTATTTTTTTAAGATTTTTTTTTTCATCTTTTTCAAGACCTGTAGTCGAGGACAGAGAAAATATTGAATAAAAAACAAAATTAAAAATTAAAATCAATTAGCCAATTTCTGAAACAAGTCTATCCAAAAGGGGAAAGAAGAAATCAAAAACAGAAATAAAAGATAGTCTACTCCAATAAAAAAAACAAAAAACACATGTCTTAGGCTACTTTCACACTAGCGGCAGGACCGATCCGACAGGCTGTTCACTCTGTCAGATCCGTCCTGCCGCTATTTCGCCGTGCTGCGCTGGAGCTCCGCCCCGTCCCCATTATAGTCAATGGGGACGGAGCGGCGGCACGACGAAATAGCTGCCGGACGGATCCGACAGGGTGAACAGCCTGTCGGATCCGTCCTGCCGCTAGTGTGAAAGTAGCCTTACCTAGGGTTGTCACGATATTTTCATTTTGACTCTATTTCGATACTATAAAAAAGTATTGCGATACTCGATACCACGTGAAAAAAATAAAACGCCAAAAAAGCCGCATGCATTCCAGATTTTATGGAACGTCTGGACCATAATAGAACAGTCCTAACCTAATTTTTGTCGGGAAAAGGTGACAAAAAAATTGCAAATTCCACTGCAGAAAAACACTTTTAATCCACATGCAAATTAGGCTGTGAAGGTGCCCAGGGGCGACGTTACAACGGCCGGTACCCAGGCCCCTCGATCATTTTCATACGAATCCACTCCCCCTCCGCCGCGTCTGCCCGCCCTTAGTCTCTGCTCTAACCTCCCTCCTCCCGTCCGTAATCCCGCGCATACGCCGATGAACGCGACATCGGCGCGTGCGCATTGAATGACCACAGTCTGGCCGGGGCATCACAGTTTACCATGCGCCGGCCCAGGCCTAACTTACGTTGTTGCCGTGCGGAGTCGCATCACAGCGCTACGCTGAAGGCATAGAAGAGTCGGGTCTGAGGCAGGCATTATTACCTCTCTCTCCTCAAGTGTCATAGAGGATTGATTCTGTTTGTATAGTATAGTAAATATAAGTGCAATGTATGTTTCCCCTACTTGTGTATGTCCAAAACATAGGCAAAAAATAAACTGATAGAGACTCCAGCCATACTAAATAACATGCTGCTAAGTGTGTCTTCCCTACTTTTGTCACTCAAAGACAGAGCCACATGTCCCCTACTTTTGTCACTCAAAGACAGAGCCACATGTCCGCCACCTTTGTATGTCAAAGACATAGATGCAGTATAAAGAGAAATAGACTCCTGTCTAAATAAATAACCAGTGTCATTTGTAATTGAGTACAGCAGTACAACAATGTGCATCACTCTAAGAACTTAAAAATATACTGTGTTAGCATGTGCATCACTTTAAGAACCTTAAAGTAGGCTGTGTTCGCAGCACATTCTTGTCAAAGAAAAAATGGTGTTAGGTCTGCCTTATGTGCACAGGTGGATGTGATTTTTACTTATCCGGATAAACATGATGTAATGAGGCGTTGTGTACCTGTGGACCTTCTACATCATGGCAGCAAACGACGATGCCAATCTTTTTGTCTGTGTGTGTGTGTGTGTGTGTGTGTGTTTGTACCAGTGGACCTTCTACCTCATGGATGTAAACTCTACGGCCAATCTCTGTGCGTACCTGTGGACCTTCTACATCATGGCAGCAAACGACGAGGCCAATCTCTATTTGTCTGTGTGTGTGCGTGTGTGTGTCTCTGTGTGTTCACGTAAAGGGGGACCTTAGACATCATGGCAGCTAACACCGTACCAAACGGCCTTCGGTCTGAAATATTTTCAAATTTGTTGTTTTCTCAATTCTTAAGTTATCTATGTAATTTTTTAAAAATTAATTACTTTAATGTCAATAAGGTATGTACTTTACCGTATTTAAAAAAAATTGGAAATCTGTCTAGTATTAGGTAATACTCCAATGTAATTTTATGTAATTTTTAGGCCGTTGTTTTATTCCGTGTCCATTTTGCCGTTTTTCATGATTTTCTGCGGACCCGTTGATTTTCAATGGGTCCGTTGAAAACTCGGCTAATGCACCGTTTGTCGTCCGTGATCCGTGGTTCCAGTCCGTCAAAAAAATATAACCTGTCCTATTATTTTCGCGGAAAACTGTTCGCGGACCCATTCAAGTTAATGGGACCGCTAAAAAACACGGAGGCACACAAGATTGTCATCCGCGCGTCAGTTTTTTTTCTATCATTTGCATGGCAAACCTGTCTTAGATTTTTTTTTACTTTCCTTTATGTCTGGTGAGCCTCCAAAAATAAAGGAAGACACACGGAAACAGAAACGGATCACGGAACAACGGAACCCCATTTTGCGGAACGGAAAGCAACAACGGTCGGGTGCATGAGGCCTTAGAATGTTAGATCTAAAGGGAAAAAAATTAGGACAATGCCTTTCTGTATAGTTAATCAGTGCCTAAGCAAATCCGGCAAGAAGAACCAAAACAAAGATATTTTATTGCACAGATTTCCAAAGGATTTATGTAAAATAAAATTATGGCTGCAAGGCACAGGTCAATATTTTCAGGATCTTGAAACACTGTCAAATAGCATTTTGGTGGGAAACCAAAAAGACAAATTTTAGAATATGTTCAGGTTATTTCTCAAAAGAATGCTACAATATTGGTCCAAATAGAAGATATTTGAAGCCAGATGCCATTCCAACAATATTCCCAACTCTTGGAGATGGAGAATGTATAATAGAAGAGACCCTAAAGAAGGTTTATAAACGCAGTTTGAAGCCGCTAAAGAAACCCACACATGGAAGAAGACGTAATTGTTACAACTAGCGAAACACAATATTGTTGTGTTGCTACTCAGACTGATTTTACCTTTACTAACTGCAAGATTATATTACTGTCAAATGATCAAAATGAGGAGGAAGATTCATTTCAAGATCTACCAAGAGGTTTAAAAAATGATAGTCCTATGATGTCAACTCCATTCAATACCATAAAATACAACCATATTTCACGAACAACAAATTTATCATCTCCACAGAAGAAAAGGCCCAATCTAAGCTTCGGATTTTTTAACGATAGTGAACAACAACACATTAACGGGATTGAACCTCTTTCACCCATTTTGGAAAAAAAATATGTGATTGAAGAAAATGATGACATCGAAATGAATGAAGACCTCACAGTGACCGGTGATACTCACGAACATAGTTATGTCCCAGAGTTTGGAAGCTTAGACAACTCTAATGAATTCTTGACATCTTCATTTTTTTTCAGAAATCAAAGAATTACCACCATTATCTTTTACATACTCAAATGAACGTGATATAGTAAACGATAAGAAGATTATTCTCTTTGAATCCTGTTTAGACAACTTATTGATGAAAGTTAAGTGCCAGTACAATATTGACTGCCATTCTACGGTTAAGGCTACTTTCACACTTGCGTTCAGAGCGGATCCGTCTGGTGTCTGCACAGACGAATCCGCTCCTATAATGCAAACGTTGGGATCCGTTCAGAACGGATCCGTCTGCATTATAGTTCAGAAAAATTTCTAAGTGTGAAAGTTAGTCAGACGGATCCATCCAGACTTTACAAGTCATAGGGGGACAGATCCGTTTGAAATTGCACCATATTGTGTCAACTTCAAACAGATCCGTCCCCATTGACTTACATTGTAAGTCTGGACGGATCCGTTTCCCTGCGCACGGCCAGGCGGACACCCGGACGCTGCAAGCTGCGTTCGGATGTCCGCCTGCTGAGCGGAACGGAGGCCAAGTGGAGCCATCCTGATGCATTCTGAGCGGATCCGCATCCACTCAGAATGCATTGGGGCCGTACGGATCAGTTCGGGGCCGCTTGTGAGAGCCTTCAAACGGAACTCACAAGCGGAACCCCGAACGCTAGTGTGAAAGTAGCCTAAGACTTTAAAAAAATAATTTGACGGTTCTTATGTAAAAGTCACTGGAATGTGCTCTCAAGGACACCGATTCTGAATATTTGAAAGCCAACCCAGAGTAGGTACTTATGCAGCTGGAAACATAATGACAGCAGCTGCCATCCTGTTTAGTGGTCAAATTTTCACCAAATTGAAAGAATTTTGTGATGTTCTTGGGTTGGTAATTATTTCTGAGACAACACATTACCGATACCAATCGTTATTTCTTTTTCCTGCCTTAGACCTTGCATGGAATAGAGAAAAAGAACAAATTGCCAAAGATATAAAATGTAAACCACTATGCATTGCGGGTGACGGGCAATGTGATAGTCCCGGTCATAACGCAAAATATTGTGTGTACTCCGTGATGGACACCTTATCCACCAAGATTGTCGACTTTGAAGTAGTCCAGCGCACTCAGTGTTCTTCATCAGTCGCTATGGAAAAGCATGGATTCTCAATCGTTATGGATCGTCTAATAGACAACGGATATAATATCAAAATATTTGCCTCTGATAGACATGTCGGCATACGTAAACAGGTACGATTGGAGTACCCTTTAATAGAACACCAAGTCGATGTTTGGCATTACGCCAAATCTTTAAAAAAGAAATTAACCAATGCAATCCAAAATAAATTTTGTAAAGAGATAAATCCATGGATTAACTAAATTATTCTACACTTCTGGTGGAGTATTCAGAATTGCAATGCTAATACTGAATTACTGCGTGAAAAATCGTTGTCATTACTAAACCACATAGTCAACGAGCACGAATGGAATGGGAGTTTGTACAATCGTTGTGCAAATGGCAAAATTGATGAAAGAAATGGAGAAGTACTTTGGCTTTCCAAGGAGACCCCACCCTTCATGAATATAGAAAAAGTAGTAAATAGCAAAGTTTTGAATAATGATCTCCGACATCTAACAAACTGCCATACAGGACAATTGGAAAACTTTCATAGTTTGGCACTGAAATACAGAACTAAAAGAATCCATTTTGGCATAGACGCAATGGAGGCCAGGACAAAATTTGCTGCCCTGACTCATAACAGAAATGTTGGTCCAGAACAAGCAGTGATCAAGTGCCCAAAGAAAAATTCTGAATCAACTGGAACGAAACGTACATGTCTTGTGATTCCAAAGGGTACAACAAGATGGATAGTACGTGACGTTTATGAAAAAATATCAGTAGACTTTCTAGAAGATATATGTGTAGACGTTTTGAAACTAGTCAAGGGTGATCTAAAATCCACATGGACATCTAGAGCACCGACATTACCACCGAATATCATCAACAAGGAAAGACCACAGCAAGAGGACATTAACCTCCTCAGGACCGCCGTACGCAGGATTGCGTCTTTGCGGCGGCCCTGCTCTTCTGGGTGGACGCGCCGGCGCGTCCTCTCGCGAGACGCGAGATTTCCTGTGAACGCGCGCACACAGGCGCGCGCGCTCACAGGAACGGAAGGTAAGAGAGTTGAGTTGATCTCCAGCCTGCCAGCGGCGATCGTTCGCTGGCAGGCTGGAGATGTGTTTTTTTTAACCCCTAACAGGTATATTAGAAGCTGTTTTGATAACAGCGTCTAATATACCTGCTACCTGGTCCTCTGTTGGTCCCCTTTGTTTGGATCGACCACCAGAGGACACAGGTAGCTCAGTAAAGTAGCACCAAGCACCACTACACTACACTACACCCCCCCCCCCGTCACTTATTAACCCCTTATTAGCCCCTGATCACCCCATATAGACTCCCTGATCACCCCCCTGTCATTGATTACCCCCCTGTCATTGATCAACCCCCTGTAAAGCTCCATTCAGACGTCCGCATGATTTTTATGGATCCACTGATAGATGGATCGGATCCGCAAAACGCATCCGGACGTCTGAATGAAGCCTTACACGGGCGTGATCAATGACTGTGGTGATCACCCCATATAGACTCCCTGATCACCCCCCTGTCATTGATTACCCCCCTGTAAAGCTCCATTCAGATGTCCGCATGATTTTTACGGATGCACTGATAGATGGATCGGATCCGCAAAACGCATCCGGACGTCTGAATGAAGCCTTACAGGGGCATGATCAATGACTGTGGTTATCACCCCATATAGACTCCCTGATCACCCCCCTGTCATTGATCACCCCCCCCCTGTCATTGATTACCCCCCTGTAAAGCTCCATTCAGATGTCCGCATGATTTTTACGGATGCACTGATAGATGGATCGGATCCGCAAAACGCATACGGACGTCTGAATGAAGCCTTACATGGGCGTGATCAATGACTGTGGTTATCACCCCATATAGACTCCCTGATCACCCCCCTGTCATTGATCACCCCCCTGTCATTGATCACCCCCCTGTCATTGATCACCCCCCCTGTCATTGATCACCCTCTGTAAGGCTCCATTCAGACATTTTTTTGGCCCAAGTTAGCGGAATTATTATTTTTTTTTCTTACAAAGTCTCATATTCCACTAACTTGTGTCAAAAAATAAAATCTCACATGAACTCACCATACCCCTCACGGAATCCAAATGCGTAAAATTTTTTAGACATTTATATTCCAGACTTCTTCTCACGCTTTAGGGCCCCTAGAATGCCAGGGCAGTATAAATACCCCACATGTGACCCCATTTCGGAAAGAAGACACCCCCAGGTATTCCATGAGGGGCATATTGAGTCCATGAAAGATTGAAATTTTTGTCCCAAGTTAGCGGAACGGGAGACTTTGTGAGAAAAAAATTAAAAATATCAATTTCCGCTAACTTGTGCCAAAAAAAATAAATTTCTATGAACTCGCCATGCCCCTCATTGAATACCTTGGGGTGTCTTCTTTCCAAAATGGGGTCACATGTGGGGTATTTATACTGCCCTGGCATTCTAGGGGCCCCAAAGCGTGAGAAGAAGTCTGGTATCCAAATGTCTAAAAATGCCCTCCTAAAAGGAATTTGGGCACCTTTGCGCATCTAGGCTGCAAAAAAGTGTCACACATCTGGTATCGCCGTACTCAGGAGAAGTTGGGGAATGTGTTTTGGGGTGTCATTTTACATATACCCATGCTGGGTGAGATAAATATCTTGGTCAAATGCCAACTTTGTATAAAAAAATGGGAAAAGTTGTCTTTTGCCAAGATATTTCTCTCACCCAGCAAGGGTATATGTAAAATGACACCCCAAAACACATTCCCCAACTTCTCCTGAATACGGCGATACCACATGTGTGACACTTTTTTGCAGCCTAGGTGGGCAAAAGGGGCCCATATTCCAAAGAGCACCTTTAGGATTTCACAGGTCATTTACCTACTTACCACACATTAGGGCCCCTGGAAAATGCCAGGGCAGTATAACTACCCCACAAGTGACCCCATTTTGGAAAGAAGACACCCCAAGGTATTCCGTAAGGGGCATGGCGAGTTCCTAGAATTTTTTATTTTTTTGTCACAAGTTAGTGGAAAATGCTGATTTTTTTTTTTTTTTTTTATTTTTTTTCATACAAAGTCTCATATTCCACTAACTTGTGACAAAAAATAAAAACTTCCATGAACTCACTATGCCCATCAGCGAATACCTTGGGGTCTCTTCTTTCCAAAATGGGGTCACTTGTGGGGTAGTTATACTGCCCTGGCATTCTAGGGGCCCAAATGTGTGGTAAGGAGTTTGAAATCAAATTCTGTAAAAAAAATGACCTGTGAAATCCGAAAGGTGCTCTTTGGAATATGGGCCCCTTTGCCCACCTAGGCTGCAAAAAAGTGTCACACATCTGGTATCTCCGTACTCAGGAGAAGTTGGGGAATGTGTTTTGGGGTGTCATTTTACATATACCCATGCTGGGTGAGAGAAATATCTTGGCAAAAGACAACTTTTCCCATTTTTTTATACAAAGTTGGCATTTGACCAAGATATTTATCTCACCCAGCATGGGTATATGTAAAAAGACACCCCAAAACACATTCCTCAACTTCTCCTGAATACAGAGATACCAGATGTGTGACACTTTTTTGCAGCCTAGGTGGGCAAAGGGGCCCATATTCCAAAGAGCACCTTTCGGATTTCACTCGTCATTTTTTACAGAATTTGATTTCAAACTCCTTACCACACATTTGGGCCCCTAGAAGGCCAGGGCAGTATAACTACCCCACAAGTGACCCCATTTTGGAAAGAAGAGACCCCAAGGTATTCGCTGATGGGCATAGTGAGTTCATAGAACTTTTAATTTTTTGTCACAAGTTAGTGGAATATGAGACTTTGTAAGGAAAAAAAAAAAAAATAAAATCATCATTTTCCGCTAACTTGTGACAAAAAAAAAAAAGTTCTATGAACTCACTATGCCCATCAGCGAATACCTTAGGGTGTGTACTTTCCGAAATGGGGTCATTTGTGGGGTATTTGTACTGTCTGGGCATTGTAGAACCTCAGGAAACATGACAGGTGCTCAGAAAGTCAGAGCTGCTTCAAAAAGCGGAAATTCACATTTTTGTACCATAGTTTGTAAACGCTATAACTTTTACCCAAACCATTTTTTTTTTACCCAAACATTTTTTTTTTTATCAAAGACATGTAGAACAATAAATTTAGAGCAAAATTTCTATATGGATCTCGTTTTTTTTGCAAAATTTTACAACTGAAAGTGAAAAATGTCATTTTTTTTGCAAAAAAATCGTTAAATTTCGATTAATAACAAAAAAAGTAAAAATGTCAGCAGCAATGAAATACCACCAAATGAAAGCTCTATTAGTGAGAAGAAAAGGAGGTAAAATTCATTTGGGTGGTAAGTTGCATGACCGAGTAGTGTAGGTCAGAAGTGTAAAAAGTGGCCTGGTCATTAAGGGTGTTTAAGCACTGGGGGCTGAGGTGGTTAAACGCCAGCGAATCAGTCGATTTCAAATCTATATAAATACTGTAGAAAATTTGACCAGTGGACACATTCCAGTCAACTGAAATTGCACAAACCTAATTGTTTCAAATGCTAGATTTGAAAACTGTTCAAATTTATATGTTTTCTTTAAACAGATACCCTGTGTTGGTGAATATGCAGTGCTTAAATCCTTAACGCACTACGGGGAATAGACTGTGAAAAAGGCATTTGTGAACATCAAAGTTAATTGCTTTGTTTTTTGTAATTGCGTTAATTTTGAAAATTGTTTTTTTCTGGTTCTTTATTATAGGCTACTTAATATCGAGCGCTTGGATCTCTGATATGCTGATCTGGCGATTTAACAGTTTTACAGATACATGGTGCAGCTAGTGCAGTTTTCCGCACTAAACTCCTTTCTTTATTAAAGTTATTCTTTAAACTCGCTATGGCCATATACAGGGTGGGCCATTTATATGGATACACCTTAATAAAATAGGAATGGTTGGTGATATTAACTTCCTGTTTGTGGCACATTAGTATATGTGAGGGGGGAAACTTTTCAAGATGGGCAGCACATTGAACACATTTTATAAGTGGTCAGAAACTTAAATAAATAAATAACTCATGAAAGAATAAAGTTACGTTTTTCTTGTGAAATTCCCAATAAGTTTGATGTGTCAAATGACCCTCTTCCTATTGAAAAAACAAAAGTTGGATTCAAAATGTCCGACTTCAAAATGGCCGCCATGGTCACCACCCATCTTGAAAAGTTTCCCCCCTCACATATACTAATGTGCCACAAACAGGAAGTTAATATCACCAACCATTCCCATTTTATTAAGGTGTATCCATATAAATGGCCCACCCTGTACAGTTCATACATTGTTATATAGCACACCTATACATGAATGTAATGCTACCTTGTTTTTTTTCTTTACACTTGCAGAAGTTGCAAATGAGCACTCGAAGGTGCCCAGGGGCGGTGCTTACTGTGTTTGAGCCCAGGGTGCTCTCCCTACTTTGATTGTTTCCCCGCCCAGCCTCTGCCAGTGCCAGTGCCAGAACCAGCCTGATGCAAGGGAATAGGTGGTGGGCATAGGCAGAAGCTGAGCGGGGAAACAATGAAAGAAGGCATAGAAGCCTGGGCTCAAACACAGTAAGCTCCGCCCCTGGGCACCTTCGAGTGCTCATTTGCAACTTCTGCAAGTGTAAAGAAAAAGACCAAGGTAGCATTACATTCATGTATAGGTGCTATATAACAATGTATGAAATGTATATTGTCATATGGAGGAGAAAGACTACATTTATTTATCCTATATTTAACGGTATTTAGGAAACACATGTGCAATTATATTAAAAACTATACAAACAAACACAAGTTATAAAAAGATTATCAAACATAAACAAAGCTACTGTATGTTTAGTCTTATGCCACTTGAACAATAATGTTTATTAAAAAAGTATTTGCTCTAGTCATGTTGAACTGGCTATAGTTTTTTAACAAACACAGTACACTTTTTAAAGCATTTATATATTATATGTATTAACCAATAATGAGATTCAACATCCAAAAATGTTTCCAATAACATGAATTTTAATGTGAAATTGAAAACAGATATAGCATAATATTAATATTAACGTTGCTTAAAGCGGGTGCCTGTACTTTTAGTATACTGTAGATTACCTATCCTATTAATAGACCATCAATATAAGATCGTTGTTATTTCTACCCCTGGAATATCAGGCGCATGCTTGAAACCAGTGTAATCTTCATCCGGGTCAGGAAAGGCTTGCCGTACTTTATGGACCACACATGCCGGGATGGATTGCCCTTCCAAAGATATCCATGCACCCATGCAGTAAAAGTCCGATATGCAGTCTTTCTGCGTTGTCTATAAATAAAAAAATTTAAATTTATTCAAATACTTAGAAAATAAGTAAAATTACCGGAAAGGGATTATTTCACCTAATCGTAGCCTTTTATAATCAGCCCATCAGAATACAGAATGTTTGACTCTTAGTTCAATGGTACCTTTTTTTTTTTTGTTGTTTGTTTTAAACATAATGAAAAAAAAAATTTTTTTTAAAGTCTGCAATTGAGCTTCTAAAGGTGCCCCGAGTTGGCATTACTGGGCTATGTGAATGGGGAAAAAAAACCATCTTTCAGCCTTCTGACCAGCCCTTCTGTCGTATAACCACCTCCCCCTCCAGCTGGCGAAAGTCACAAGAGTCAAGGGAATAAATCAAGCTAGGAAATGTTCTGCAACTGAGCGTTGCTATCCCCATTTATGGCAGAGAATTTTTTTTCCATATTGCTCATGAGCCCGCCAAATAAAAACAGCCGTCCCGCCGTTCTCTGATGCACCTGGTCACGTCTTCAGGCTCGAGTCAGAGGGCAACACATCCGAACCCTTTCACCCACCTGTCGCCTCCGACTCAAAAACCTATCCTGCATCCGCGCTTTACTCAACTTTTAATCTGCTTGTACATGCCCTCATCATCTCTTGGCTACACTAGCGCAACATTCTATTGTGTGGTCTTCCATCTAGCACTCTTGCACCCCAGAACTTTATTTCAGCTGAGGATCTATCCTTGTGATAGATCATCAGAATCTGATCAGCGGGGGTCCTACTCCACGGACCACCGCCGATCGGATGCTGATGATCTATAACGAGGATAGATCTGCAACTGAAAGAAAGTTCAGGTAACCCCTTTAAGAAAAAAAAAAAAAAGGAATAATATATGACATTACCTGTTCATGTCTTTGGCAGGTGGTGGTTGTTGCCAAACCGTGTGAAACACCACACTAACGGTATCTTCTCTCTGGCAGAAAATTGAAAATAATTCATGCGTAATGATGCAACCCGATTCCTCGATAAATTCTTGTGCATTTTCTACCTCTCTGCAACAACTTTTTTTTTTGTTTTCGATGTTTGTTTTCATTATTGGACAGTTGTCACAAAGACACCAATCTCTTCTTCCTATACGACAATTAGAGTTTGCCAGTTGAAACACGATATACTGGCTGTTTTCGTCTCTAATGGGATTGCTGGGGAAACAGTTAGTGTTCAAGAGATCTCCAAAATATTTTATTCTTAACTGAGACATAAGTTCTTGTAACTGTAAAAAATATATATTAATAAATAATTGTAATCAACATTCAAGTCAGTTAATTAGTATTAGGATAATTATGAATATCTAATTACCTCTGGATCGTCAGAATTATTTGTTATATTTGTATCTGTCGTCAACAATGTTTGTTGAGATCCTGTTGTTACTTCCTCCAATGGAAACCCGTTCTCCGAACCATGTAAATCAGTGTTTTCAAATAACGCCTGAAAAAAATAAAATATATAAACAAATTAATTATGAAATATTAATCATTAAATACAAATACTCTGTTTGATCTATGCAATCAAATTTGTCTGTTTATTTGATACCAGTGTTGCCGCAGTAACACTTGTATCAAATAAACAGACAATTTAGATTGCATCGATCAACCTGAGTATTAGTAATTCATGATAAAAAAGGGGTGGCAACTGTACTCCAGATCTAGACCATTGAGTGCTACAAAGAAATTTTAAAAAAATTGAAATTGGATGACTCCGTAATTAAGCTTACAAAATTACTACAAAAAAATAATTTGTTTCATAATTAATCAGTAGCTAAATTACTAATCATCTACAATGAAAAATAAAAAAAATTTGAACCGAGGCCAGGTAGATTGAACTAACTATTATTGATTTTAAAAAAAATCCAAATTATTTTTTTGGGCAAATATTACATACTTCTAGATTAAGAGAGTCATCCTCGACGTATCATGCTAATATATTGTAATTAGAATTTTACAAAATTCTTGAATTCGATTGTGTCGATATTATCACGTATAGATCGCTGGAATCATTTGCCAGGATGTTCTCTTCCGTCTAAAAAAAATAAAAGGTTAATGTACATATGAAAAAAACTATATCTTTGATAATTTTTGAAAGGAGTAATTAATACTCTTGATAATTATAATTTTCAAAATTGTTATAGCTTGATTTAATTAAATACATATAGAATTGAGACAATTTCAACCAAAAAACAATTTAAACCATACACGTCTGGTCAACAACAGAAAAGGTGTGTACTGCATGTCAACTTTAAATTAAAAAGCTCAGTTTTACTGCCCTCCCTGTGAGAGGTCAGAGCAGATCCGATATATTTGCAGAACTTGAGTCTATCAGACAGGTCTCTGTGTTGACATGTGGCTCTCGATGTTTTTGGTCGTTTGAAGGATGTCCCTTCTATTAATTTTCTGCACATTAGCAGTTTATTTGACATATTTGAACACGCTTCTCTCAGCAGACCTTGTGTTTGATATTTACTGCAGTAGTATTTTGAAGGTTGTTGGAGGATCTCCGGTTTCTAAATTGTCTCATGAGGAGTCCTTTATGGACTTTAGACTATCATATAAAAAAAATATATAAGTAAATTTTGCACTACTAATTATCTTTTAAAGTAAATAAATAGTATAAAAAAAACTTACTTCATCTTGAGCAGTTCCTTCCTCCGTATTAATACCAAGATCATTATGTGTTTGCATATCCTGCGGGTTATTCATAATTCACTGTTACCTTTTAAGGCTATAATATAAATTTTCAAATAAAAAAAATATAAAAATTAGATAATAAAGTTGGTACAAATCTCGCTGTGTTACAATACACACATTAGACTTTCAATCTGTTGCCATATCTTTGAAGATTCACCGGTACGCACAGAGATTGGCCTCGTCGTTTGCTGCCATGATGTAGAAGGTCCACTGGTACGAACACACACACACAGAGACAAAAAGAGATTGACATCGTCGTTTGCTGCCATGATGTAGAATGTCCACAGGTACACAACGCCTCATTACACCATGTTTATCCTGATAAGTAAAAATCACATCCACCTGTGCACATAAGGCAGACCTAACACCATTTTTTCTTTGACAAGAATGTGCTGCGAACACAGCCTACTTTAATGTTCTTAAAGTGATGCACATGCTAACACAGTATATTTTTAAGTTCTTAGAGTGATGCACATTGTTGTACTGCTGTAATCAATTAAAAATGACACTGGTTATTTATTTCGACAGGAGTCTATTTCTCTTTATACTGCATCTATGTCTTTGACACACAAAGGTAGCGGACATGTGGCTCTGTCTTTGACACACAAAGGTGGCGGACAAGTGGCTCTGTCTTTGACACACAAAGGTGGCGGACAAGTGGCTCTGTCTTTGACACACAAAGGTGGCGGACAAGTGGCTCTGTCTTTGACACACAAAGGTGGCGGACAAGTGGCTCTGTCTTTGACACACAAAGGTGGCGGACAAGTGGCTCTGTCTTTGACACACAAAGGTGGCGGACAAGTGGCTCTGTCTTTGACACACAAAGGTGGCGTACAAGTGGCTCTGTCTTTGACACACAAAGGTGGCGGACAAGTGGCTCTGTCTTTGACACACAAAGGTGGCGGACAAGTGGCTCTGTCTTTGACTCACAAAGGTGGCGGACAAGTGGCTCTGTCTTTGACACACAAAGGTGGCGGACAAGTGGCTCTGTCTTTGACACACAAAGGTGGCGGACAAGTGGCTCTGTCTTTGACACACAAAGGTGGCGGACAAGTGGCTCTGTCTTTGACACACAAAGGTGGCGGACAAGTGGCTCTGTCTTTGACACACAAAGGTGGCGGACAAGTGGCTCTGTCTTTGACTCACAAAGGTGGCGGACAAGTGGCTCTGTCTTTGACACACAAAGGTGGCGGACAAGTGGCTCTGTCTTTGAGTGACAAAAGTAGGGAAGACACACTTAGCAGCATGTTATTTAGTATGGCTTGAGTCTCTATCAGTTTATTTTTTGCCTATGTTTTGGACATACACAAGTAGGGGAAACATACATTGCACTTATATTTACTATACTATACTATACTAACAGAATCCATCCTCTATGACACTTGAGGAGAGAGAGGTAATAATGCCTGCCTCAGACTCTTCTATGCCTTCAGCGTAGCGCTGTGATGCGACTCTGCACGACAACAACGTAAGTTATGCCTGGGCCGGCGCATGCGCACGGTAAACTGTTATGCCCCGGCCAGACTGTGGTCATTCAATGCGCACGCACCGATATCGCGTTCCTCGGCGCTTGCGCGGGATTACAGACGGGAGGAGGGAGGTTAGAGCAGAGACTAAGGGCGGGCAGACGCGGCGGAGGGGGAGTGGATTCGTATGAAAATGACCCAGGGGCCTGTGCACCGGCCGTTGTAACGCCGCCCCTGGGCACCTTCACAGCCTAATTTGCATGTGGATTAAAAGTGTTTTTCTGCAGAACGATGATAGCAAGCAACATACGGTAAGCACAGTCTTAATAGGGGGATGCCGTGGACATAACGCTGTTAATAGGGTGAATCGGTGTGAAAGACTCCCTTTAAGCTTAATATTTTGGTGGGGTTTTTTTTAACTTTTTTATTTTTATATAACTATTTCCCCCCTTAGGGGCTAGAACCTGGGATATTTTGATCCCTTGTCCTATTCACCCTAATAGAGCTCTATTAGGGTGAATAGGACTTTACACTCTTCCTGCTGCCCTGTGCTTTGTGCACACAGCAGCAGGGAGCCGACTATGGCAGCCAGGCCTTCAGGAGCGTCCTGGCTCTGCCATGGTAACCGATCGGAGCCCCAGGATTACACTGCTGGGGCTCCGATCGGAGCAGTCATAGAGGCTGGGTATGGGATATAGCCGGCACCCGCAGCGCAGCCTGCGTTTGTATTAAGCCCATTGGTGGCAGGGGGGAGGGACTGCCTCCTTCTCCCCTGTGCTGCTGAGGAGAACACTGCACACGCTGACAGCAGCGCGCGCCATGTCAGTAATGTGAAAGCGGCAGAGCAGCGGAGGGTCTAGGAGCAAATGGCGACAAGTCTTGTCGCCATTTAGCAATTTTAAGTCGCATTGGCGACCATTTTGGTCGCCATCTGGAGCCCTGCCTCTTATCCCAAATAACAAAACACAAGAAGATAGTGTTATATTTTTTATATTTTTACTTTGTCACAGTCACTTTTAGATATTTTGAATACTCAAGATCACCTATTATGGCTTTTTGCTAGGACTTGGAATACCTTCTAAACACGTGGAATAATGTATCATTATTACGCATTTTTGTTTTAAAGATTACAGTTTATATTGGTCCGCCAATCACTGTTTATTGAATGTAAAGTACTTTTAGTATTTTTAACAGCTGACCACTAATTACATTTGAGGATGAATCAACTGATACACTAATCTGCTACTATATAAGAACTATATTACGGAATAGAGTTACACTTACCTTTGTCTAGGTTTTTTTTTTTTTTTTTGCCTAATCTTGTCTTAACGTTTTTTAAAGGATATATATATTTTTTATGTTTCTTTATTAAATAAATGTATTTTAAATTTTGAATCTGTGATATAGATGGTGAGTGCCTGTATCATTCCTCTTATAAAACTGGGAGCAAAACCGAAAATGTTGCATTTATATTTTTGTTTAGTGTATGTAGTGCAGTGTTGGATGTATAGATGTGAGTGATGTATGTAGTGCAGTGTGTGATGTATGTACGACTGAAACGATTACTCAATTGAATCGAGTATTTGTTTTGCATCGAGGATTTGTTTGTGTCATGTGGCCACGGAGCGGGAGTGAAACGCTTGCTATTACTCACCGCTCCGTTGTCACCTGCCAGCCCGTATCACGCTGCATTTTCAGCCCTGACACATCGTCAGGACATAGTGCACGTAAGCGTGCACTATGACCTGACGCTGTGTGACGGGAGGGTGGATGTATGTAGTGTAGTGTGTGGTGTATGATCATCACACACTGCACTACATACATTACACACGTCGATATATTACACCCTGCTCTGTCACCTTGTTCTGCACTGGATGTCTGGGCTGTAGTTTTCCCATCACGGAGTCCTCTCCAGCTCCACTGCCGCCATGTTCTCTGTTGTCCTCGAGCACAGCATGCCGCTGCCCCCTGCTCTCCTGAGCACAGCGCCTGCCCGGGAGCTGGCCCCTCCTCCTTACAGCTCCCAGAGTTGCAGGGCACTATCGCTCCAGCATCCCGCCCCAAATCAACTAATAACAAAGCTGCTTGCTGTAAGGGAGCTTTGTTATTGGTTATTTCAGGCACACGCAGGATCGATGCGCTGTCTGCACTGTTCAGAGCGCGCCCTGCACTGGTGGATTTCAGGGAAAAGTCTAAGGCGTATTGGTGCACCTGTGACTTTTTTCATAGAGTAAAATGGCCTGAACAGATGTTATTGCGACCTTTGCTCACACATATGGGGCGTTTCTGTAAACTGCAGAATATTGAGTTTTGTTTGTTTGTTAACCCTTCCTGTGTTACAATAAAAATGTATTAAAAAGGGAAAATTATCTATTTTCCTTCAATTCTTGTGGAACACCTATAGGGTTAAAAAGTTGATTTAAAAAACTTGATGTAGTTTCTAAGGCCTCGTTCACATCTCTGTTAGTGCACACAACCGTATGTATTTTGCGGTCCGCAAAACATGGATCTGCAAAAAATACGGATGACGTCTGTGTGCATTCCATATTTTGCGGAACGGAACAGCTGGCCCCTAATAGAGCATTCCTATTCTTGTCTTTAATGCTGACAATAATAGAACATGTTCTATTCTTTTGCGGAACGGACGTACGGAAATGGAATGCACATGGACCAACTTCCGGTTCATTTTTGTTGACCCATTGAAATGAATAGTTACGCATATGGTCCGCAAAATAAAAAGGAACGGACACGGAAAGAAAATATGTCCGTGTGCATGAACCCTTGAGGAGATCTGGCAGGCTGTATTGGGACAGAGCAGTGAGAGGATTCTTTACTTCATTGACTGTAATGAGCATGCAAAGATTTATTGTCCAACCAATAGCTGTCATTTGCACCAGATCAAGCAGCTGGATCTCCTTACTGAAGATGTGAATGTAGCCGTAAATGGGGTCTTTTATGGGTGGTTTCTATTGTGTAAGGCCCACAAAGTGACTTCATAACTGAATTGGTTCTTTAAAAAGTAGATTTTGGAAATTTTCTTAAATTTTAAAAATTGTATCTAAAATTCTAAGCTAATGTCTGAAAGAAGATAATATGACATTTACAAAAGCAGTGCTCCAGACTAAAAAAAGAAATATCAAGGAACCATTGGCTCCTAACCTGAAAAAATTTAGGAGCCAAATAAATTTTTTTAGTCTCCAAATTTAAAATACATATGATTATAATAAAAAATAAAAGACTTGTCTTACCTTGTGCAGTTGCCCACAGTCTCTCCTTTTGGATTCGTTCTTCTTACAGCCAACAAAAACGTTAAAACTATTTACAGTCCTTAACCCCTTACATATACGGCGTAGGTCCGGTCCCTAACATGGCGCCCACTAGCACGTGCAGCGGGCGCTGTAGCTGCCAGTTTTCTGCTATTTTAAATAGCAGAGACCAGTGGCATTTTACTCTTCAGATGCCGTAGTCAAATGAGATCGGGGAAACTGTTACATTGCTGAAATAGCCGAAGCCTGCTTGAGGCTTTGGTGCCTATTTCAGGAATATACCAATACAGGCCACTAGGTGGCAGCATTGTATTGGTATAGTGCAAATTAAGTGTTCAATGATGTCTATATAGACCTCAATGAACACAATGGGCAATCTAATGGTTGCCAGTTATTGTCACCCAAGGTGACTTTAAAAAAAAAAGTTTTTACAAATATAAAAAAAAACTAAAAGTTCAAATCACCCCACTTTCTTTAAATCAAGAATACTTAACCAATAAAAAAATAAACATCATGGGCATCGCCGCGTGCGAAAATGCCAATACAAAAATTAAATTTGCCATTTTTTGTCACTTTAACTACCCAATAATTTTTTTTATAAAAAGTGATCAAAAAGTTGCGCACACTTCAAATTTGTATCACTGAAAAGAACAGATTGTCCCGCAAAAAAATGAGCCCTCAGACAGCCCTGTACACATAACAACAAAAAAGTTATAGGGGTCAGAATATGGTGATAAAGAAAAAAATTAACAAGTGTGGTATTGTTGTAACTGTACTGACCTGGAGAATGAAGGTAACAGGTACATTTTATCGCATAATGTACAGTGTAAATAAAAACCTTTATCGGAATTGCATTTTTTCACAATTTTACCCCATTTGGAATTTTGTTTCCGCTTCGTACTACATGGTATGCAACCGTTAATAGTGCCATTAGAAAGTACAACTTGTCCCGCAAAAAAATAAGCCCTCATAAGGCTATGTGAATGGAAAAATAAAAAAGTTAGGACTATGGGAAGGCGGGGAGTGAAAAACGAAAAGGCAAAAATGGAAACTCCCCTGGTCCTGAAGGGGTTAATAGATAATTTATTGCTCCGATTCTTAATCAATGTCACTGACTACCAATAAGTCAGTGTCACTTGGCCATCCAGAATAATGAGGCTTCCTCTTGGCTCCAAACTATCGTCTCACGCAGGGCTCAAGATCAAACAGGTCAAGTGAAGGGCCTTCTGAGCTAATTCGGAAAAGATTCTCCAGTGTAGAAATATGAAGTGAATTGCATACTTGTGATTTTATTCTGTTTTGCGCAGAAAAGCCTCGTTCACACTGTGCAGCTGATATAGGAAGTATAAGCATAATGTTCACCAAATGTAATACATTTTTGTAGTCTGTGGATTAGGGTTGTTTCGGGTATCGAAATTTCGATACCCAATCTACACTTTTGCACTGGTTTCGATACGATACCGGGATTTCTATTTTTTTTTTTCGATACTGGGCTGCGCAGTCTTGTATCAGTCAGTCAGCACGCTCCAAGTTCCCTCAGCAGCACAGGGGAGAAGGAAGCAGTCTCTCCCTTCCCCCTGTGCTGCCGCTGCCAATGAGGAGAGACTGGAGGAGGAGCGGGCGCACTGCGCCACCAATGAAAGTTAACTTCTAATACAAATACAGGAGGTGGCAGAATCGCATAGCCGGCACCCTGCCTCTATGACAGGGCGCTGTGATCAGCCGCAGTTAACTGCCGCTGATCGCAGCTCCCTGTCAGAGGCAGGGTGTCGGCTATGTGATTCTGCCGGAACCGCCTCCTGTATTAAAGGTTAACTATCATTGGCTCACTCCTCCCCAGTATTAAAAACATTGGTGGCGCAGTGCGCCCTTCTCCCCCACCCCCCTTCCCAGTATTAAAATCATTGGTGGCAGTGGCCAGAGGGTTCCCTCCCCTCCTCCTCATTGGTGGTAGTGGCAGCTTCTGATCGGAGCCCCAGAAGTGTAATCCTGGGGCTCTGATCGGTTACCATGGCAGCCAAGATGCTACTGAAGCCCTGGCTGCCATGGTAATCTCCCTGCTTTTTTCGCGTGGTATTGAATGGTATCGAGTATCGCGATACTTTTTTATGGTAAACCGAATCAAAATTTTGGTATCGAAACAACCCTAGTCAGGATTACCTCCCACAAATTGTTGTAAGACATTTCTGCAAACTGGCCTTTGATTAAGAATTTTAGCAATCTTCACTCACTTTGGATTGCCTCCAAATCACAGTGATTCTTCAACAAGACGGGTTTATACCACTGTGTTAGCATAATTTCCTCTTCTCCATACGTGATGAAGTCTTCAGGCCAAAAATCGATGGCAAAATATAGAAAAACTTTGGATGATTGCTGAACCTCATATGTTCTCTTCCTGGTCTTTCCCTATCATCACTCCAAATCTTTTTTCCAGTTCTGTAATTGTTACCTCTACTGTTTTTTTTGTTTTTGTTTGTTTTTTTATATGTTCTTAAAGGCTATCCATAAAACTGGAATGGCTTTCTTTCAGTTGAATGCATGTAACACTTGTGATTTTATCCCGCCTTTTAGCAACCGTCGTCTGGGTATGCATTTCTTTACCAGCTACTTGCAGGAAAAAATCCTGTAGTTTCCCATTTCTTAGTGGCTTTTCTTTAATGCTTTCTATTGTCATAATACAACTTTTAATAGCAGAGACAGCTTGTGGTAATATTAGAGAATTTTTCTGAAGACTAAGACTCAACTTTGAGATTTCTCCAAAGAGGTAATGGAGAAAGTGACCGAATCAAAAAAACACTATGTTCTCCATTTGCTGTACAGGATATAGCACTGTTTTTGGATGAGGCAGCAAGGTGTTCCATGTGATGATGTGCAGCAGTGTACTGTCCTGTTTCATGATCCGAGGAAGACAGAGTGCACGAAAAATATGAGGTAGCCAGCGCTGGGTCTTCACTGCCGCAGGACAGCTTATTTTACAGCCTAAGGCTACATGCACACGACCTTATGGCCTCTTTCACACGAGCGTGTCCGGATAAGGTCCGGATGCGTTGCGGCAAACCCGCGCGAGTAGGTACGCAATTGCAGTCAGTTTTGATTGCGTTCCGTTGTTCAGTTTTTATCGCGCGGGTGCAATGCGTTTTGCACCCGCGTGATAAAAAACTGAATGTGGTACCCAGACCCGAACTTCTTCACAGAAGTTCATGTTTAGGTTCAAGGTTGTGTAGATTGTATTATTTCCCCTTATAACATGCTTATAAGGGAAAATAATAGCATTCTGAATACAGAATGCATAGTACAATAGGGCTGGAGGGGTTAAAAAATAATAATAATAATAATTTAACTCGCCTTAATCCACTTGTTCGCGCAGCCGGCATCTCTTCTGTCTTCATCTGTGAGCAATAGGACCTTTTGATGACGTCGCTGCGTCACTGAATCATGTGATGGACCATGTGATGAGCGTAGTGATGTCATCAAAGATCCTATTGCTCACAGATGACAACAGAAGAGATGCCGGCTGCGCAAACAAGTGGATTAAGGTGAGTTAAATTTTATTTTATTATTATTATTTTAACCCCTCCAGTCCTATTTTACTTAGCATTCTGTATTCAGAATGCTATTATTTTCCCTTATAACCATGTTATAAGGGAAAATAATAAAGATCGGGTCCCCATCCCGATCGTCTCTGTAAATGGGGAATATTAATTACCAATATTTATGCAAATATCAATAATTAATATTCATAAATAGGAGTTGTCTAGTGATGACTCCCCCTATTTATACCTTTTATAAATTAATAACACTTTCACTTTGCCTTACGCTAATCACTAATCTAGCTGCAAGCGCCTAACTGAGCTAACTACCGCTAATAAACACACGTTACACAGTAGGTATAATACAAATAAGGCTACTTTCACACTTGCGTTCGGGGTTCCGCTTGTGAGCTCCGTTTGAAGGCTCTCACAAGCGGCCCCGAACGGATCCGTACAGCCCCAATGCATTCTGAGTGGATGCGGATCCGCTCAGAATGCATCAGTTTGGCACCGTTTGGCCTCCGTTCCGCTCAGCAGGCAGACACCCGAACGCAGCTTGCAGCGTTTTTGTGTCCGCCTGGCCGTGCGGAGCCAAACGGATCCGTCCAGACTTACAATGCAAGTCAATGGGGACTGATCCGTTTGACATTGACACAATATGGTGCAATTTCAAACGGATCCGTCCCCCATTGACTTTCAATGTAAAGTCAGGAGTCCCCTATTAACCCCTTAAGGACATAGGGCGTACAGGTATGCTCTTGTGCCCTGGTACTTGTACATGTACGCCCTGTGTATTTTCGATCACTGCCGTGCGGCTGGCAGTGATCGGAACCCGGTGCCTGCTCAAATCATTTAGCAGGCACCTAGGCGTGACCCCCCCATGTCGGCGATCGTGGCAAACCGCAGGTCAATTCAGACCTGCGATTTCAGCAGTTTCTGACCGCGGGGATCAGAAACTTTAGTATTCCTATAATATATCTGTAAGGCAAAGTGCTGTGCCTTTGCAGCCCCCCGATGGAGAGGGAGAGAGCCCCCAGACAGCCCCGTCCTTACCCTTCCCCGTCTGCGAAGTTCTGACCACTACTGAGCAGACTGGGAAGGTTCCCATGGCAACAGGACGCCTTCTCAGGCGTCCTGCTGTCCATGGTGCTGAACAGATCTGTTCTAAAAGGCATAGATCTGTTCAGACAAAGTGTAAAATACAGTACAATATATATCAAAAAATCAAAAAACACATTTATCACTGATTAAAAATGAAAAAATAAAATTCCCTACACATGTTTGGTATCGCCGCGTCCGTAACGACCTGATCTATAAAACCGTCATGTTACTTTACCCGAACGGTGAACGCCATAAAAATAAAAAACTATGATGAAATTGAAATTTTGCCCACCTTCCCAAAAAAGGTAATAAAAGTGATCAAAAAAGTCGTATGTACGCCAAAATTGTAACAATCAAACCGTCATCTCATCCCGCAAAAATCATACCCTACCCAAGATAATCGCCCCAAAACTGAAAAAACTTTGGCTCTTAGACTATGGAAACACTAAAACATGATTTTTTTGGTTTCAAAAATGAAATCATTGTGTAAAACTTACATAAATAAAAAAAAGTATACATATTGGGTATCGCCGCGTCCGTATTGACCGGCTCTATAAAAATATCACATGACCTAACCCCCCAGGTGACCACCGTAAAAGAAAAAAACGGTGTAAAAAAAGCAATTTTTTTGTCATCTTACGTCACAAAAAGTGTAATAGCAAGCGATCAAAAATTCATATGCACCCCAAAATAGTGCCAATAAAGCCGTCATCTCGCAAAAAATGAGACCCTACTTAAGATAATCGCCCAAAAACTGAAAAAACTATGGCTCTTAGACTATGGAGACACTAAAACTTTTTTTTGTTTTAAAAATTAATTCATTGTGTAAAACTTACATAAATAAAAAAAATTGTATACATATTAGGTATCGCCGCGTCCGTGACAACCTGCTCTATAACATTACCACATGATCTAACCTGTCAGATGAATGTTGTAAATAACAAAAAAAAAAAAACTGTGCCAAAAAAGCTATTTCTTGTTACCTTGCCGCACAAAAAGTGTAATATAGAGCAACCAAAAATCATATGTACCCTAAACTAGTACCAACAAAACTGCCACCCTATCCCGTAGTTTCTAAAATGGGGTCACTTTTTTGGAGTTTCTACTCTAGGGGTGGATCAGGGGGGCTTCAAATGGGACATGGTGTCAAAAAAACCAGTCCAGCAAAATCTGCCTTCCAAAAACCGTATGCCATTCCTTTCCTTCTGCGCCCTGCCGTGTGCCCGTACAGCAGTTTACGACCACATATGGGGTGTTTCTGTAAACTACAGAATTAGGGCCATAAATATTGAGTTTTGTTTGGCTGTTAACCCTTGCTTTGTAACTGGAAAAAAAAATATTAAAATGGAAAATCTGCCAAAAAAGTGAAATTTTGAAATTATATCTCTATTTTCCATTAAATATTGTGCAACACCTAAAGGGTTAACAAACTTTGTAAAATCTGTTTTGAATACCTTGAGGGGTGTAGTTTCTTAGATGGGGTCACTTTTATGGAGTTTCTACTCTAGGGTTGCATCAGGGGGGCTTCAAATGGGACATGGTGTCAAAAAAACAGTCCAACAAAACCTGCCTTCCAAAAACCATATGGCGCACCTTTCACTCTACGCCCCGCTGTGTGGCCGTACAGTAGTTTACGGACACATATGGGGTGTTTTTGTAAACTGTAGAGTCAGGGCAATAAAGATACAGTCTTGTTTGGCTGTTAACCCTTGCTTTGTTAGTGGAAAAAATGGGTTAAAATGGAAAATTAGGCAAAAAAATGAAATTCTCTAATTTCATCCCCATTTGCCAATAACTCTTGTGCAACACCTAAAGGGTTAATGAAGTTTGTAAAAATCAGTTTTGAATACCTTGAGGGGTGTAGTTTATAGAATGGGGTCATTTTTGGGTGGTTTCTATTATGTAAGCCTCGCAAAGTGACTTCAGAGCTGTAGTGGTCCCTAAAAATTGGGTTTTTGTAAATTTCTGAAAAATTTCAAGATTTGCTTCTAAACTTCTAAGCCTTGTAACATCCCCCAAAAAAAAAAATATCATTCCCAAAATAATTCAAACATGAAGTAGACATATGGGGAATGTAAAGTCAGCACAATTTTAGGGGTATTACTATGTATTACAGAAGTAGAGAAACTGAAACTTTGAAATTTGCAAATTTTTCCAAATTTTTGTTAAATTAGGTATTTTTTGGTGCAAAAAAAATATTTTTTTTGACTTCATTTTACCAGTGTCATGAAGTACAATATGTGACAAAAAAACAATCTCAGAACGGCCTGGATAAGTCAAAGCGTTTTAAAGTTATCAGCACTTAAAGTGACACTGGTCAGATTTGCAAAAAATGGCCTGGTCCTAAGGTGAATTAAGGCTGTGTCCTTAAGGGGTTAATATACCATCAGATCAGAGTTTTCTCCAATCGATATATTTTAACTTGAAGCGTCCCTATCACCATGGGAACGCCTCTATGTTAGAATATACCATCGGATTAGAGTTAGATCGTGAAACTCAGATCCGACAGTATATTCTAACACAGAGGCGTTCCCATGGTGATGGGGACGCTTCAAGTTAGAATATACTGAGTACTGTGTACATGACTGCACCCTGCTCCCCCCCCCCCTGTATTTAACTCATTGGTGGCCAGTGCGGCCCCCCTCCCTCCCCAGTATTAAAAGTGACCAGTGCGACCCCCCTCCCTCTATATTCATTGGTGGCCAGTGCGGCCCCCCTTCCTCCCTCCCCAGTATTAAATGTGACCAGTGCGACCCCCCTCCCTCTATATTCATTGGTGGCCAGTGCGGCCCCCCTTCCTCCCTCCCCAGTATTAAATGTCGATCACAGACATCGCAGCTCGCAGGTAAGTATAATGCTTCTAAAAATTGCTAAGTAACCATGGCAACCAGGACTGCAGTAGCGTCCTGGTTGCCATGGTTACCGATCGGAGCCCCAGCGATTAAACTGGGACTCTGATCGGTACTCTCCGCTGCCACCAATGATGGGGGGGGTTGATTTTAATTAGGGGGGAAGAAGAGGGGAGGCCGCACTGGTCACATTTAATACTGGAAATCCGCACTGGCCACCAATGAATATATAGGGAGGGGGGCCGCACTGGTCACATTTAATACTAGGGAGGGGGGGGGGGCCGCACTGGCCACCAATGAATATAGAGGGAGGGGGGCCGCACTGGTCACATTTAATACAGGGGAGGGAGGGGGGTCTGCCCCTTCCTGCCTGGCAGCACCTGATCTCTTACAGGGGGCTATGATTCGCACAATAATTGTGCGGATCACAGCCCCCTGTAAGAGATCGGGTGCTGCCAGGCAGCAGGGGGCAGTCATGTACACAGTTCTTTTAGTATATTCTAACTTGAAGCGTCCCCATCACCATGGGAACGCCTCTGTGTTAGAATATACTGTCGGATCTGAGTTTTCACGAAGTGAAAAATCAGATCTGTAAAAAACAGTTATGCAGACGGATACGTTCTGAACGGATGCAAGCGTTTGCATTATAGGAGCGGATCCGTCTGTGCAGACACCAGACGGATCCGCTCCAAACGCAAGTGTGAAAGTAGCATAATACACTATTTATTAACACCTACAGTGCACAACGCACACAATGCACTTAACAATACAGGACTAAACTACACTACACGGTTCCCAAATTCCACCCACAAAACTAACTATACAATACACTTACACACACACACATTAGCAGCCCACCCAACCTGGACTAAAAACTATCCCTAAGAACGAAGGGTTTACAGTGGCACTGCAAGGGTAAATGCAGGCCACAGACACAGGGTTGCAGGGATTAACCCAGAATAGGGAGTGGGGTTAAGGGTCCAGGGGTTAAGGGTAGGGGTGCAGAACAGGGGTACAGGTGACAGGGATAGGAGTATATCAGGGAATAGGGGTAGGTAGGGGCCACAGGTAAGGGTTGGTATAGGGTTAAATCGTTAATAGGGGTATATATGTCCGTGGGGGCTACAGGTATAGGGTAGGTATTCCTTTACGGGATAGGGTAGTTAGGGGTTAATGATACTTAGCCAGTGCTCGTCCCAGGAGAGATCCTCGCTTGCTCATTTTCCTGGGAATGGCTCTCCCTCATCCATGAGGCTGCATGCACTCCACTTCTGTCCCCTCTACCAAGTGTCCCTTTCTTTATCCTCAAATCCCTAGAGTCCTCCCCCCAGTCCCAAAATGCTGGAAGTAGGGGGGTGGGGTTTAGCCATGGGGCAGAGGTGTGGAAACAGGTTCATGATGTCTCTGGTTAGAAAGCTCCTGACAAACGGTGCCAGAGAGTCTGCAATCTCTTTGTCCTGAGGTGACCAGCAAACGAGACCATCCTACTGTTTAGGGCCTGAACAAAAGAGGACTAGATATTGATCAGCTGTTATCCTACAGGCTATCAGCACAAGTTTTTCTCTAAACATGGGGGATGAACTGTTGATAAGAGTTGATAGTGATTCGAATCTAGGGAATATTCAATACACTTCCCTCTACATGTACAGTACAGACTAAAAGTTTGGACACACCTTCTCATTCAGAGAGTTTTCTTTATTTTCATGACTATGAAGGCATCAAAACTATGAATTAACACGTGTAATTATATACATAACAAACAAGTGTGAAACAACTGAAAATATGTCATATTCTAGTTTCTTCAAAGTAGCCACCTTTTGCTTGGATTACTGCTTTGCACACTCTTTGCATTCTCTTGATGAGCTTCAAGTGGTAGTCCCCTGAAATGGTTTTCACTTCACAGGTGTGCCCTGTCAGGTTTAATAAGTGGTATTTTTTGCCTTATAAATGGGGTTGGGACCATCAGTTGCGTTGAGGAGAAGTCAGGTGCATACACAGCTGATAGTCCTACTGAATAGACTGTTAGCGGCTTTTTTCTTGCCATAATACAAATTCTAAGTAAAGAAAAACGAGTGGCCATCATTACTTTAAGAAATGAAGGTCAGTCAGTCAGCCGAAAAATAGGGAAAACTTTGAAAGTAAGGGCTATTTGACCATGAAGGAGAGTGATGGGGTGCTGCGCCAGATGACCTGGCCTCCACAGTCACCGGACCTGGACCCAATCGAGATGGTTTGGGGTGAGCTGGACCGCAGAGTGAAGGCAAAAGGGCCAACAAGTGCTAAGCATCTCTGGGAACTCCTTCAAGACTGTTGGAAAACCATTTCAGGGGACTACCTCTTGAAGCTCATCAAGAGAATGCCAAGAGTGTGCAAAGCAGTAATCAAAGCAAAAGGTGGCTACTTTGAAGAACCTAGAATATGACATATTTTCAGTTGTTTCACACTTGTTTGTTATGTATATAATTCCACATGTGTTAATTCATAGTTTTGATGCCTTCATAGTCATGAAAATAAAGAAAACTCTTTGAATGAGAAGGTGTGTCCAAACTTTTGGTCTGTACTGTGTGTATGTGTATGTGTGTGTGTGTATGTATGTATATATATATATATATATATATATATATATATATATATATATCCACCCACAGATGCTTGGGGCACATCTATAAACATATACACATACATACATACATACATACATACAAAACCGGGTGCATGAATGGGCAGCAATAAGCCCACATACATACTGTCATGCTGACATACGTGTATACACTGCGTGCAGAATTATTAGGCAAATGGGTATTTTGACCACATCATCCTCTTTATGCATGTTGTCTTACTTCAAGCTGTATAGGCTCGAAAGCCTACTACCAATTAAGCATATTAGGTGATGTGCATCTCTGTAATGAGAAGGGGTGTGGTCTAATGACATCAACACCCTATATTAGGTGTGCATAATTATTAGGCAACTTCCTTTCCTTTGGCAAAATGGGTCAAAAGAAGGACTTGACAGGCTCAGAAAAGTCAAAAATAGTGAGATATCTTGCAGAGGGATGCAGCACTCTTAAAATTGCAAAGCTTCTGAAGCGTAATCATCGAACAATCAAGCGATTCATTCAAAATAGTCAACAGGGTCGCAAGAAGCGTGTGGAAAAACCAAGGCGCAAAATAACTGCCCATGAACTGAGAAAAGTCAAGCGTGCAGCTGCCAAGATGCCACTTGCCACCAGTTTGGCCATATTTCAGAGCTGCAACATCACCTGAGTGCCCAAAAGCACAAGGTGTGCAATACTCAAAGACATGGCCAAGGTAAGAAAGGCTGAAAGACGACCACCACTGAACAAGACACACAAGCTGAAACGTCAAGACTGGGCCAAGAAATATCTCAAGACTGATTTTTCTAAGGTTTTATGGACTGATGAAATGAGAGTGAGTCTTGATGGGCCAGATGGATGGACCCGTGGCTGGATTGGTAAAGGGCAGAGAGCTCCAGTCCGACTCAGACACCAGCAAGGTGGAGGTGGAGTACTGGTTTGGGCTGGTATCATCAAAGATGAGCTTGTGGGGCCTTTTCGGGTTGAGGATGGAGTCAAGCTCAACTCCCAGTCCTACTGCCAGTTTCTGGAAGACACCTTCTTCAAGCAGTGGTACAGGAAGAAGTCTGCATCCTTCAAGAAAAACATGATTTTCATGCAGGACAATGCTCCATCACACGCGTCCAAGTACTCCACAGTGTGGCTGGCAAGAAAGGGTATAAAAGAAGAAAATCTAATGACATGGCCTCCTTGTTCACCTGATCTGAACCCCATTGAGAACCTGTGGTCCATCATCAAATGTGAGATTTACAAGGAGGGAAAACAGTACACCTCTCTGAACAGTGTCTGGGAGGCTGTGGTTGCTGCTGCACGCAATGTTGATGGTGAACAGATCAAAATACTGACAGAATCCATGGATGGCAGGCTTTTGAGTGTCCTTGCAAAGAAAGGTGGCTATATTGGTCACTGATTTGTTTTTGTTTTGTTTTTGAATCTCAGAAATATATATTTGTGAATGTTGAGATGTTATATTGGTTTCACTGGTAAAAATAAATAATTAAAATGGGTATATATTTGTTTTTTGTTAAGTTGCCTAATAATTATGCACAGTAATAGTCACCTGCACACACAGATATCCCCCTAAAATAGCTAAAACTAAAAACAAACTAAAAACTACTTCCAAAAATATTCAGCTTTTGATATTAATGAGTTTTTTGGGTTCATTGAGAACATGGTTGTTGTTCAATAATAAAATTAATCCTCAAAAATACAACTTGCCTAATAATTCTGCACTCCCTGTATACATAGACATGCGTGCAAATACATACACACATCTATATATATATATACACACACTCACATATACCTGGGGCATCACATACAGGGGACATACATATGTCCCCACTTGCCATACAGGGCCAATATATACACGGCCATACAGGAAATATATATCCCTATTGGCCATATAAAGGGGCCCATATATATATATATATATATATATATATATATATATATATATATATATATATATATATACATATATACACATATCAAAGAAGGGGCAGATACATATATATATCCATATACATTCGCCCACCTGACTTCCCTATACAGTCTCCTAGCAACCGTGCGTAAAAAATCGCACCGCATCCGCACTTGCTTGCGGATGCTTGCGATTTTCACGCAGCCCCATTCACTTCTATGGGGCCTGCGTTGCGTGAAAAACGCACAAAATAGAGCTTGCTGCGATTTTCACGCAACGCACAAGTGATGCGTGAAAATCACCGCTCATGTGAACAGCCCTATAGAAATGAATGGGTCCGGATTCAGTGCGGGTGCAATGCGTTCACCTCACGCATTGCGCCCGCGCAGAAAACTCGCCCGTGTGAAAGGGGCCTATGTGTTTTGCGATCCATTGTAACAATGCCTAAAACTGACAGGAATAGGACATGTTACATATTTTTTTGCGGGACTATGGAACGGACATAATGATGCGGACAGCACACTGTGTTCTGTCCGCATTTTTTGCGGACCCATTGAAATAAATGGGTCTGCATCCTATCCGCAAAAAAAAAAACGGAACTGACACAGAAACCAAATACGTTCGTGTGAATGAGGGCTAACTCTGTGCCAATTGCTCTCAACTCCCTTTTACTTTTGGAACTAAAATAAGTCTTCCAACAAGATGCAACAGGTCATATACTTTTTGAACCATAGGAAGACATTTTTGTGTGCTCAACATGGCCAGTTCCAGCCTGTGTGGTAAGCAGTGAAATGAGAGTATATGCTTTCCTATATCTTGTCTTATCAATGCACCTACACCACCTGTCGCACCCTTATTAACACTAGCTCCATCTGCACCAAAAGCACTGAGCTTATCTTGCCACCAATTTGGATTACTTTGGTCTGCACTAGTAAGTGTATCTGTTATTACTTTAAAGAGGACCTTTCACCGATCCTGACATTGTGAACTAAGTATACATACATGGAAAGCGGCGCCTGGGAATCTCACTGCACTTACTATTACCCCTGGGCGCCGCTCTGTTCTCCTGCTAAGCCCTTGTTCTGCTGTAGCGCTGGCCAATCGCAGCGCAGAGATCACAGCCTGGGAGGTTCTTTTCTCCCAGGCTGTGAGCTCTGCAATGCGATTGGCCAGCGCTACAGCAGAACAAGGGCAGACTCCGCCTACCATAACTTAGTGACCGAAGATACCGGAGGGCATAGCGGGAAAACAGAGCGGCGCCCGGGGATAATAGTAAGTGCAGTGAGATCCCCGGGCGCCACTCTACATGTCTGTATACTTAGTTCACAATGTCAGGATCGATGAAAGGTTCTCTTTAAATCAGGCATGCACAACCTGCGGCCCTCCAGCTGTTGCAAAACTACAACTCCCACAATGCCCTGCTGTAGGATGATAGATGTAGGCTGTTCGGGCATGCTGTGAGTTGTAGTTTTGCAACAGCTGGAGGGCCGCAGGTTGAGCAGCCTGCTTTAAATAATCATATCACCGTAAAAAAGGATTCAAATGATTCAGCTGAATCACGTTACAGATTAGGTCAGGTTTCACACAGGAAAGGAACGTGACTTAAAATATACCTTTAATATTAAAGTAATGGGTATTAGTACAATAAGTACCTATTAGTTAACTATACGTGACGTAATCCCCTAACGGAAGATATAATTGATAAAGCAACGGGGAAAAAATTAAAGAAAGAAGAAAAAAAAGAGGATGATCAGGGGTTGCTATCCCTGTAATGCCCTAGTCTATCCTCAGCCCAGGGTCACCCCCTGATGGTGGAGGTTCCCTGTCCCCGTGCCTAATCCTAGAGCATCCCTTTTAAAAACTCTATCAGAAAGGGATATAACATTCAAGTTAGATGAACAAAAGATGTTTCAAAGATGTATAAATATGAACTAAGTTCGGCACACCACAGATACACAGATAATCCGATACTTATGCAAGCAAAAGAACCCTACGCGTTTCACCTAAGAACAAGGATCATCAGGGGGTAGATAAGGTAATACAGTGTATATATAATAGATGTATACTTAGCTCCCCATTCTGATATTGGGAAACATCAATCTTGGCTGGATTATTTAGGGCCTGAAAAGATCAAAGTTAAATGTCACATGAACTGTACCAAAGATAAAGATACCAGGTGTAGAGAAATCCCAAAAAGTGCCTACTTACATTCTGCCAAGAATATGGTTAAATGATGTTCCTGGGGAGCTGTCAGCTGTTTATACCTATTTATAGTGTGTTTTTCCCGCGTCCGAATCGATATCCGGACGCCGCATGCGCCACTTCCGGTGCCATAAAACGCACCAGTGGAACGCATCACGTGTCCGCACGCCACCCCTGCTACTTCCGGTGCTGTGGAACGCACCATGGAGCGCATAAGGTGACTGTATTCAAACCGGAAGTTACAATAAAGCGCGATTAATGCGCATGACGAAGTCCAGTAATGCGGTGCCAGATATTAAGGGAAGGGGGCGCCTAGCTAATTAATAGGTTTGACGCTGCATAATGTACACAGTGCCAGAAGCCTGAATTTACTGAGGAATGTATAGATTAGAAATAGAGAATTTTAATAGTCATACATTGCTAATATAGATGATTATTATACCAATATACCCTCATTGATTCAGAAGGGGTATAATATTTAAATACTTTGAGCTAAAATAAGGCGAATCAATAAATATCGCCTTTTAAACATGATGCTTTTCGCATCGATGAGACCAGTCACGGGTCAATCATCACAGTGATAGAGGGTAAGCCTTTGCTGACTATGAGATTTACCAGGAGAGACACAATTGTATGTCAATTTTTCAATTAAATAAAGCAAGTGAATGTGAGTCTTTCGTTTAAACCACCAGGTGACTGGGAGCGGAAACGGTAGATCCACTCTGTCACCTTCTGGAGGATTTTCCTATCCCAGTACCTTTTCTCGGAGAGGGGGGGTCAGTTTCAATGGCCACAAAGGAGATAGATTTCAAATCTCCATTGTGATGTTCATTAATGTGGTTGGCCACAGGGGTGTCGTTTAATTTGACGATGTCATTGATGTGCTCACATACTCTCCTCCTGAGGTACACTGGCAAATATAAACAACACCCATGGACCTACAATTAATAAAATCCCTGATGGTGTAAGATCTTTGCGTAACTGAACATACCACGATTTTAGTTTTCTTGATATAATTGCAGGCTTTACATAAACCACATCTGAACATCCCCACTGGCTTTCTATCCAACCAAGTACCCTCTTTTTTTGGGACCCACGTAGTGGCTGTGAACTAAACTATCCCGTAGGCTTCTGCCCTTTCGTAATTTGAGGGTATTTATTAATGGCACCTATGAGTTCAGGGTCCATGGTAAGGATAGGCCAGTAAGTGCGGAGGGGGAATAGAACTTCCTTATTGGCGGTGTCAAATGTGGATATAAGACAAATTAATTTGTTGTCTTTTCCATCTTTTAATTTGGGGACAAGAAGATTTTCCCTATTACTTGACTCTGCATGTTGGAAGGCATCTCTCAAAAGACGCTGTGGGTAGCCCCTCTGTGTCAATCTGTTCTTCAGTTTTTTGGACTCCCTATGAAAATTCACCAGGGAAGAACAGTTCCTACGAGTCCGTAGGTACTGACCCCTGGGAATTCCTCTCTTAACTGCTGGAGGATGATGA
This sequence comes from Bufo bufo, assembly GCF_905171765.1. Lineage (NCBI taxonomy): Eukaryota > Metazoa > Chordata > Amphibia > Anura > Bufonidae > Bufo > Bufo bufo. Next base: position 188,572,132 of record NC_053394.1, on the reverse strand, counting down.
CTACTCCAATGCAGTATATTGTTGGTGGCTGTTGGTTTCCGAAAGACTGACGTGACTAACATGTCCTCAACCTTAACCACTTCTACATCCAGAAAGGTGATTCGTTCTGACTGACTTTCAGAGGTGAAGCTCAAACCAATTTCATTATGGTTGAGTGTATTGATGAACCTACTGAAACTATCTCTATCCCCATCCCATATCAGGAAGATATCATCAATATAACGGATATACACTGCTCAAAAAAATAAAGGGAACACTTAAACAACACAATGTAACTCCAAGTCAATCACACTTCTGTGAAATCAAACTGTCCACTTAGGAAGCAACACTGAGTGACAATCAATTTCACATGCTGTTGTGCAAATGGGATAGACAACAGGTGGAAATTATAGGCAATTAGCAAGACACCCCCAATAAAGGAGTGGTTCTGCAGGTGGTGACCACAGACCACTTCTCAGTTCCTATGCTTCCTGGCTGATGTTTTGGTCACTTTTGAATGCTGGCGGTGCTTTCACTCTAGTGGTAGCATGAGACTGAGTCTACAACCCACACAAGTGGCTCAGGTAGTGCAGCTTATCCAGGATGGCACATCAATGCGAGCTGTGGCAAGAAGGTTTGCTGTGTCTGTCAGCGTAGTGTCCAGAGCATGGAGGCTCTACCAGGAGACAGGCCAGTACATCAGGAGACGATGAGGAGGCCGTAGGAGGGCAACAACCCAGCAGCAGGACCGCTATCTCCGCCTTTGTGAAAGGAGGAACAGGAGGAGCACTGCCAGAGCCCTGCAAAATGACCTCCAGCAGGCCACAAATGTGCATGTGTCTGCTCAAACGGTCAGAAACAGACTCCATGAGGGTGATATGAGGGCCCGACGTCCACAGGTGGGGGTTGTGCTTACAGCCCAACACCGTGCAGGACGTTTGGCATTTGCCAGAGAACACCAAGATTGGCAAATTTGCCACTGGCGCCCTGTGCTCTTCACAGATGAAAGCAGGTTCACACTGAGCACATGTGACAGACGTGACAGAGTCTTGAGACGCCGTGGAGAACGTTCTGCTGCCTGCAACATCCTCCAGCATGACCGGTTTGGCATGACCGGTTTGGGTAGTGTGTTTTTCCACTTTAATTTTGAGTGTGACTCCAAATCCAGACCTCCATGGGTTATAAAATTTGATTTCCATTTTTTTATTTTTGTGTGATTTTGTTGTCAGCACATTCAACTATGTAAAGAACAAAGTATTTCAGAAGAATATTTAATTCAGATCTAGGATGTGTTCCCTTTATTTTTTTGAGCAGTGTAGAATGTGATGTTATCATTCCACCAGCATTGTTGGTCGGGGAAGACCAATGTAAGTAGGCACTTTTTTGGATTTCTCTACAACTGGTATCTTTATCTTTGGTACAGTTCATGTGTCGGGATTCGAACCAGTGACCAGCCATGTCCCAGGCAGTAGCTCTAGCCACTAGACTACCAACCCTTCTGGACATTTCCTTCTACTGAACTCTTTGATCTACCTTGTTCCAGCCTTGCCTTGTTAATCTCTGTGATTCCTTGCACCTGCTACTTCCTCTTTATAAGCCCAGCCTCTTGCACCAGATCCCTGCTGGTTATTGTTCTTCTGGACTTGATCCTGCTGCATCTACTGCTGTTCCTCTGCTGCTACTGCTACCAATAAGACTTGCCGAACCATTGCTGTCACTGAATTACGGGAATTACAACAAGCTACAATTTCACCCTTGGCCTCTGAAACCATGGACACTACAGGTACCGGGTCCCACTTCATTGTTCCCATCCTTATCACCATTGGGGAACGACAGCTTCCCTGCTCCGCAATGCTTGACTCGGGGGCCGGCGGAAATTTCATGGACTTGACCTTCGCCCATGAGAACAACATACCACTGGTAACCAGGGCAGCCCCCATCGATCTGGAAACCGTCGATGGGACCCCGCTCTCTTCTGGGCCGGTTACGCACCAGACCGCTGATCTTCAACTTCTCGTCGAACCCGATCATCAGGAAACCATTCACTTCTCCCTGATCACCTCCCCCAAGTTTCCGGTGATCCTAGGCATCCCTTGGTTGGAAACTCACAACCCCTCGGTGGACTGGGATGCCCGCTGCATACGGTTCCGCTCGGACTTTTGTTCTCAGAACTGTTTACGTAAATCCGTCCCTTCTCCGCCCGAAGAACCTACCATATTCGGACTATCCACCAAGGAGCTTTTACCCCCTCAATATCTGGAGTTCCAGGATGTCTGTGACAAAAGAAATGCAGACAAACTGCCCCCGCATCGGCCTTATGACTGCCCGATTGAGCTGCTACCTGGAGCCGAAATACCCTTCGGCAGTATATACTCCCTCTCCGAGCCGGAACTAAAGGCCCTGAAGGAGTACTTAGACGAAAATCTAAAAAAAGGTTTTATCCGACCTTCCACATCCCCTGCAGGGGCCCCTTTCTTCTTCGTGGAGAAAAAAGACTCTTCTCTACGCCCTTGCATAGATTATCGAAAGCTCAACAACGTTACTGTGAAGAACCGGTACCCTCTCCCCCTGATTTCTGAACTCCTTGAGAGACTTCGGGCGGCAAAAGTCTTCACTAAGCTCGATCTCCGAGGAGCCTACAACCTGGTCCGAATTCGCCCGGGGGACGAGTGGAAAACCGCCTTCCGAACCCGCTATGGTCACTTTGAGTATCTGGTCATGCCTTTCGGCCTCTGCAATGCCCCTGCTACCTTCCAACATTTTATCAACGACGTCCTCAGGGACATGCTTGACCAATTTGTGGTAGCATATCTGGACGATATTTTGATTTTCTCAGAAGACCCTGAACAACATCGTGGGCATGTCCGCAGGGTGCTACAGAAACTCCGTGAACAGTCTCTCTATATTAAGCTGGAGAAGTGCGAATTTGAACAGACTTCCACCCAATTCCTCGGCTATATTATTTCACCGGAGGGCTTAAGTATGGATCCCCGGAAGATCCAGGCCGTGACTGAGTGGCCTGCCTCGAAGAACGAAAAGGAGGTCCAGAGGTTTGTAGGTTTTGCAAACTTTTATCGGAAGTTCATCAGGAACTTTTCAAAAATCATCGCCCCAATCACTCAACTAACAAAAAAGACTGTCCCCTTCGGGTGGACTCCGGAGGCACAGGAGGCCTTTGCTAAACTGAAGTCCCTCTTCACCTCTGCCCCGATCCTGGCCCACCCAAACCCTGAATTACCATTTACGGTCGAGGTGGACGCCTCCGACGCTGCGGTGGGCGCAATTCTGTCTCAACGTTCAGGGGAAAAGATGCTCCTACACCCTTGCGCTTTCTTCTCCCGCCAGATGTCCCCCGCTGAACGGAATTACGACATCGGGAATAAGGAACTGCTGGCAATCAAGGACGCTTTCACCGAGTGGAGACACTTGCTGGAGGGGGCCCATAATCCCATCTCTGTATACACTGACCACCGGAACCTAGAGTTTATCCGCAGCGCCAAGAGACTCACCGCCAGACAGGCCAGGTGGAGTCTGTTTTTCTCCAGATTCAATTTTGTTATCTCCTATCGCCCTGGGTCGAAGAACGGCAAAGCGGATGCTCTCTCAAGGATGTTCTCTGAAACCTCTCAGATCAATGAGGCTCCGGCCGGTATCCTTCCCGACAGAAGCATCATAGGAGCCACCTACTTGAGGGAACTTCTGGGTTCCCTCAAGGAAGGGTATGAGAACGATCACCTCCTCACCTACCCACCTGGAGCTGTAAACCTTACTCTCAAGGGTGGCTACTGGTTGTACCGGGATCAGCAGTTGTACGTACCAGAATCTGCACGACTTGACGTACTTAAACTCAACCACGATTCCAGACCGGCCGGCCATCTGGGTATCAGAAGGACCCAGGAGCTCCTCTCCCGTTTCTTCTGGTGGCCAACTTACAGAAAAGATACCGAGAGGTTTGTCTCCTCATGCACGACGTGTGCCCGCAACAAGACCCCCCGCTCCTCCCCCGTGGGCTTGCTATGTCCACTCCCGGTTCCCTCCCGCCCCTGGGGTTCAATCTCCATGGACTTTATTGTGGAACTTCCTCCCTCCAAAGGCATGAACACCGTTCTGGTCGTCGTCGACCGTCTCACCAAAATGGCCCACTTCATCCCCTGCAAGGGCCTACCTACCGCCAAACAGACGGCCGATCTCGTACTCAGAGAGGTTTTTAGGCTACATGGGGCCCCGGACGATGTTGTTTCGGATCGGGGAGTACAGTTCACTTCCAGGTTCTGGAGAAACTTCTGTCAAGCCCTTGGGATCAAGGTGAACCTGTCTTCTGCGTTCCACCCCCAATCCAATGGGCAGACCGAGAGAACGAATCAAACCCTCGAGCAGTATTTGCGCTGTTTCGTCACCCATCTGCAGGACGACTGGCTGGACCACCTCTCTACGGCCGAGTTCGCCTAAAACAATGCGGAGCACAGTTCTACCCAATACAGCCCGTTCTACGCTAACACCGGCCTACACCCAACCTTCATCCCTCACTTGCCCATTTCCACCACAGTCCCAGCTGTGGCCGAACGTCTTGCAAGTCTACAACAGGCACAGGAAAATATTCGGGACAATCTACATCGAGCCCAGAGCCGCTTCAAGCAGGCAGCGGATAAACACCGCAAACCCGCTCCGGAATTCCAGGTAGGGGACAAGGTGTGGCTCTCCACCAGAAACCTAAGCCCAAAGGTTCCCTCCCGGAAGTTGGGCCAAAAATACATGGGTCCTTTCCGGATCACGGCTCGAATCAACGAAGTCACCTTCCGACTCGACCTTCCCGACTCCATCCGAGTGCACCCGGTTTTCCACTGCTCTCTCCTGAAACCACATGTTGAGAACACTTTCCCAGGCCGCCACCCCCCTCCTCCTCCTCCGGTAAGAGTACAAGACCAGGAGGAATACACTGTGGCCAAGATCCTTGACTCCAGACTCCACCGTGGAAGGCTGCAGTATCTAGTTGGGTGGAAAGGCTATTCCCCCGAGGATAACTACAGGGAGCCGGAGGAAAATGTCCATGCCCCCAGACTGGTAAAATCTTTCCACCAAAGACATCCCGATAAACCATCATCTGCGGTGCCCGGAGGTCACCTTGGAAGGGGGGGAGTACTGTCGGGATTCGAACCAGTGACCAGCCATGTCCCAGGCAGTAGCTCTAGCCACTAGACTACCAACCCTTCTGGACATTTCCTTCTACTGAACTCTTTGATCTACCTTGTTCCAGCCTTGCCTTGTTAATCTGTGATTCCTTGCACCTGCTACTTCCTCTTTATAAGCCCAGCCTCTTGCACCAGATCCCTGCTGGTTATTGTTCTTCTGGACTTGATCCTGCTGCATCTACTGCTGTTCCTCTGCTGCTACTGCTACCAACTTGACTGCTGCCGACCTTGGAATTGTCCCCGACTACTCTTCTGCTTGTCCCTACCAACTGACCTGCTTCCACCGTTCCTGATCCGGATTGTCTGACCACGCTCACTGCTGCCTGCCCTGACCCACCGCCTGCTAACCGATTACGCCTCTGTCTGACTACGCTGCAACTACAACCTGCCTGCGGTCCTTGCCACTGGGCTCCACCTCCAGCCAGCTATCCTCTGACTCAGGTGAGCCTGTAGGATTGTAACATCATGTGACATTTAACTTTGATCTTTTCAGGCCATAATTAATCCAGCCAAGATTGATTTTTCCCAATATCAGAACGGGGAGCTAAGTATACATCTATTATATCTACACTGTATTACCTTATCTACACCCTGATGATCCTTGTTCTTAGGTGAAATGCGTAGGGGTCTTTTGCTTGCATAAGTATCGGTATCAGATTATCTGTGTATCTGTGGTGTGCCGAACTTAGTTCATATTTATACATCTTTGAAACATCTTTTGTTCATCTAACTTGTATGTTATATCCCTTTCTGATAGGGTTTTTAACAGGGATGCTCTAGGATTAGGCACGGGGACGGGGAACCTCCACCATCAGGGGGTGACTCTGGGCTGAGGATAGACTAGGACATTACAGCGATAGTATCCCCTGTGGTCCCCTGATCATCCTCTTTTTTTCTTCTTTCTTTAATCTTTTCCCTGTTGCTTTATCAATTATATCTTACCTTAGGGGATTACGTCACGTATGCTTAAAATAATCCCTGCGCATGACAATGCTGAAGTTCAGCTAATCCAACAAGACTGTTTACTGGTATACCAGACAAAATGTACCTTAAGTACACAATCACATTTTCGCTTCCTGATACATCTGTTCAACAGTCTGTTATGACTGAAATGTAAATTGCCTTGCTAGCTTTATTTACTGTTTGGGCTCTTAATTCATCCGCAATGCAACCAATGAACTCAGTGCATGCAGTGTCATTATCATACATTTTGGATATATCCATTCCGGGGTTTTTTGATAAGCAAGATTTGAGAGGCAAACTTTGTAAATGGTAGCTCTTCAGGTGCAATCATGTAGGCTGCATACAATTTAAGCTTCATTTCTTTGAAATCTTTCTCGGCCATTTTTTCACAGGCTCTGGACACAGAACAGGCTGAAGGTGTCTCTGTTGGGGCACACCTGGCTATGACACGAGTTTTTCTATGCTTCTGACTCTCTCCATGTTTTTTTATAGTTCTTTTCTTGAAATAATGCGTTCCTTTGATAAAATCTATTTTGCCAGCAATATCTGGACTTGCCTTACAACAAAACCCACAGTACATCATTTCTTTCTCTTTATTATATCTAAGCCAAGAAAATTCCTGAAGCCATAAACTTTTAAAATTTCGCTCAGCTCTGTTGGCAGAACCTTTTGTCCCACTACTGGCTCTTTGATCTGATGGTTGTCTGTGACTAATGAAAGGGCTTCACTTGAATTTTGATGATCTAGTGAAGAGGTACAAGACTCTCTGGAGGATGGATCTTTGAAAAAGTCTGTGATTTTACGTGTTGCCATACTGAGCTAAGTGTTGTAGCCTGTGTATAACGCTGATGAATAATTCCCTGACCAGCCTAGATGTTTACAGTACACAAGAATCAGTCATGAATAAGACAGTTTGTCGAAACGTGTAGACCGTAAAGCGCTCTGATCAGTTCATGGAATTTTTGCAGACCGTCTGCGGAACCATTCACTTCAATGGGTCCGCAAAAAAAAAAGGTACTCTGTGTGCATTCCGTTTCCGTATTTCCGTTCCGCTGGGGTATAACCCCTCTTACCCTCACCAGGAGTACAGCACCAAGCTACACTGACACATTGTAACAAACTCACAGCTCTGTCACCAGGATGGGTTTTCAGCCTCTGTTTATTCACTGTGTGTTACTACCTCACTATTTTCTAACTCTCTGCTTGCAGTCAGCCACTGGGAAACTAAAAACTATCTTAACCTTCTACTTATTACAGCTGAAGTTCCGTTACAATATCAGTGTAGATAAAGCACTGGATTGCAGGTTTTGGATGTAAGCATGAGCATCTGCATTTACCGACAGCAAGCAGACCTCTTCAATTTGATGCAGTGTGGCAAGAGGAGAGGGAGGGAGTTCCATTTTGAAGATAAAGGTTTGTCTGGACTAGTCAGCATCAATATAGACCGTGTAGGCCACTACAAGCACGTCCCTTTACAAGAACATGTAACTTCTTTATTTGCAAAGTTGTCACACAGCAAACACTCACCCAGCACATAACATGGCCAGTTCCCTTCTCAGGATCTATGTGCACGCCAGCCGGGATAAGACACAGGCGATGCTTGTTCCGCCCACTACACTTACAAGCCAATCAGCGAGCAGGACACAGGAGGAGACTCACAACCGTCTAATAGAAACGAGCGTTCGCGCAGTAGCGATCGATGGCCTGGAAGCAGGAAATTGCTGGAAGCAGGAGCACAAGATGCAGGAACCCAAGCCCCGCCCACCCTCTATGCCGGGTAGTGTGAGGGGCGGGCGGATCTTCGCCCAGCAGCGTGTGTCTGCTGTATAAAATTTCTTCAAGCGGCAGAGCAATGGAGGGTCTAGGCGCAAATGGCGACAAGACTTCATTTTGCAATTTTGGTCGCCATCTGGAGCGCTGAAAATGATGCCAACATAAAGTAGACATATGGGAAATGTAAAGTAATAACTATTTTATGAGGTATCTTAATTGCAGAGTATTTCTAATTTTGAAAAACTGATTATTTTTTTTGGGGTGCGGCATGGGGGAAGGGTTTGTAAATACAAGTGTAATGTATCTACTCAAGTTTACCACTGTCATGAACGACAATCTCATCAAAGTAGTGGAAGAAAAAAAAACTGTATCCAGCTCTTCCTCTTAAAAAGACCAGTGGGAGATGTATCATGAGGGGGAAATTTTAAGTCTGTTTGGCTTGAGTGCTTTATGCCACATTTATCAAATGTCTCATGTTACTTGATAAATTTGTCTTAGCCTTAGGCCTAACACTTTTGTCAAGAAAAGCTACATCAGTTTTCCTACTCTACCCTCCAGCTGGAGTGAGATTGCGACTTTTTTGCAACTTAAAAAAAAGAATTTGCAAAATGTTGCGCAAGCGAATGCAAAAAAGTTCTGCGCAGTCGCTTACATTTTGCACAAGCAAAGTGCAGAAAGTTGCAAATGTCCTATTTTTGCAGCTTTTTGACGTCAGAATTCTCGAGTGAAGGTATGATAAATCAGGGCCATGGTTCTTATTTGTATAAAAACATAAATAAACTAAAAGAGGACTATAATTATGGTAGGTAATATTAACCACTTCAGGACACAGTCATTTTTCGCCTTCCTGACATGTCTCTTTATGAGGTAATAAATTAGCAATGCTTTTATTTATCCAATGCAAAAGGGTAATTCAAAAAAGAGGGGTTATAATAACCTTCTTGAAACCTTTATGCACATCCAGGTTATCAAAGAGATGTACAGATAAGGGCGCCAATGGGGTGGCTTACATAAAAAATTATAAATAGATAAATGGATAAAAAGATGTAGAAATGCGATTGCCAGGTGGGTGGAGGAGATGGAGTTTGGTGGGAGTAGAAGGTGCGGAAGGGGGGGGGGGGGGGCTAGGAATAAAATGGAACGTATCTAGGTAGGCTGCTGAGTGGTTACGTGTATGGAGGACACGTTTTTGAAATCATAAAACAATAGTAGCAAAAAACACTGGAGAGCGCCAATCCTAGATACAGATCCAAGCGTAAAAGGGATTTAAAATGCTAAAATACTTCAACCATAAGCTGAAAAGGCAGATGGCGGTATATCAATTTGTGATATACCCAATGGTTAGAAAATGAGAATTAGATGTACAATATAGAAGAACAAAGTCTCCACTCACTTCACTGGGGGGGAAGAAACCACTAGGATGAACTCAAGACATATGTGGTGATGATATTCCCCCCGTTCCCCGGGCAGGATCGCCAGTAGTATTGTAGAAGTAGAGGTCAGCGTCACGGTCGTGCTGAAGGTGTGGAAAACAGCACTCTGATACAGCGGCTTCTTCTCACTTCCTTTATTTCATATATGAACGGCTCAACACGTTTCGGGGGTGCAAACAAAGTATCCCCCTTTTTCAGGAGTAAAATAATTGCTAATACATACAAATTGAACAAGTGTTACCTTTTATAGACTGTCTAGTGGATTGACGGTGCACAAAAGGCGGGAAATTTTGAAAAAATGCGGGACCGAAAGTGACTTCACTTCCGGTTTTTGCGGTCCAGGGTGGAACGCAAATTTAATCCTATTGAATAAATAAAGATTGGTGTTCCCATACTAAAAATGGCTTCATAGCGAGATCTACTGGACCTCCATGTCCGCTAAGGTTGTGTTAATGTGCCTGAGAGGTATGTTACAAGATGCTCATACCTCTCGGCTCTCATATTTCGTCACTTCCGGTCCGGTGACTGAGCTTCCTGTTTTCAGCGCTCCAGCCTGGAACGCATGTCATACATCCGACTTCCGGTGCGTTCCAGCGTGGAACGCACATCGTAGGTCAGGCTTCCGGTGCGGTGGTTATAGCAACCATGGGGCGGACTGGACCGCACTTCAGAGCTAATAGCTACTACTAGGTGATGATATAAAATGGATAAATGGGAATATTGATATTAAAAGATAACATATAACATATAATTGGCGTGTAGCAATCCACATAAAAGATATATAAAAAATATATAGATAGCATGTTGCAATCTACATAAAAAATGGAAATCATAATAGTAAAATCCCTAGTAGAAATGGAAAAAAATGGGACAGTAATAGACATGTAACCTAGCATATTAAAATAGATATATAGTAAAAGCTTTACAAAGATATGCAATAGATGGCTCAATATTTGGTGTGTGAAATTATTATATAAAAAACTATAATAAAAAAAATCCTTAACATGCATAAAAATGTATATCCCTACCAAATATAAGAACATGATAAGAATTCTTAGTGTATTCACTAGAATATATGACGTCATATGGATTTTTTGTGAGCCTATTGAGAAAAATAAATATTAAGATAGATATATGGATGGGGGTGTGTAGGGAAATGGGCATGAAAGAGGGAGACTATTTTAAAAAGTACGGATATGATAAGGGACAAGCTATTTTCAGAAGTGAATCCGTTTTTTGTCTATAGAACTACTGTATAGATAAAGTTTTTTTGTGTAGGTAAAATTTTTTAATAATTTGTGTGTTCAATAGATTCATTTTAAACCAAAGGGGGTTAGTGTGTTTAGGCGAAAAATCCAGAACATTTCTTTACGGCAAAGCTGTTAGTATGAATGGGGGACCCATTCAAAGGGAGTTGCATGAAGTAAATTGGGGTCTCCATTATGATGTGATTCGAAGTGAAACACTGTGTGATAAAATCTTTCTACCGATATTTGAGCGATGTTCATTCATTCTAACTCTAAGAGATTGGGTGGTTCGGCCCACATATAGTAAATCACAAGGGCACTTCAGTAGATATATGACATTGGAGGACTCACATGTCATCCTATGACGGATATATATAATTATATTCGTCTATGGGAACTCGATTTTCTTTCTTTTGTCAGTAGAAAATCATAGGACAACATTTAAATTTGTTAGATCCACATTTAAAGCCCCCTGGCTCTTCCTGACCATCTTTTATTTTTTTTTCGTAGTGATATGTTTCAGGCAAGATGGGGCTAATAAATTCTTCAAAGTTTTAGCTCTCCGAAAGGTTATCTTAGGCTACTTTCACACTAGCCTTGTTTGAATCCGGCGTTCAATTCCGACACCGGAACTGCCCGCCGGATCCGGAAAAACGTGTGAAAACGGATTACATTTGAATCCTGATCAGGATTTTGATCACAATGAAAAAATGCATTGGAAAAAACGGATCCGCCATTTATGGACTTAAAACTCAAGTTTTTCGGGTTTAACATGCAAAAGCCGGATCCGGTTTGATGGAACACACGGCGCCGGATCCGGCGTTAATGCAAGTCAATGGGAAAAAGGCCGGATCCGGCGTTCAGTCAAAGTGTTCAGGATTTTTGGCCGGAGGTAAAAATACAACATGCTACGGTTTTCTGAAAAGCCTGATCAGTCAAAAAGACTGAACTGAAGACATCCTGATGCATCCTGAACAGATTACTCTCCATTCAGAATGCATTAGGATAAAACTGATCAGTTCTTTTCCGGATTTGAGCCCCTAGGACGGAACTCAGCGCCGGAAAAGAAAAACGCTAGTGTGAAAGTACCCTTAGGAACATTGGGAATAGTTTTGCTAATAATGGGATCTTTCATCAAGACTGCCCAATTGTTTGTTATAATGTCCCTTATTTTGATGTGTTCTGAGTTATACCTTGTGATGAGTTTCAGTTGGTGGATTTTCTGTGATGAATGTATTGTATCATTTTTTGGGGGGTTAGTTTGAGTGGTGTTTTTCGGAATCGTATCTCTTGGGAGAAGGCTTTTTTCTTGGGAAATCTGGAGAATACTTTTTGCAGAGTCTTTTAATAGTTTTTTCGGATAGCCTTTTTCTAGGAACCTATTCCTCAGGATGTTTAATTGGGTTCTCATATCCCTGTCGTTGGAGCAGTTTCTTCTTATGCATTTCATTTGGCTGTAGGGTATATTATGTTTCCACTTCTGATAGTGGCAACTTTTGTAATCTAAGTAGCTGTTTGCGTCAACATTCTTAAAGTGGGTCTTAGTGGATATTTTATTGTTGAGAATTGATAGGTGCAGGTCTAAGAACACTATTTCCGTTGAATCATGTTCTAGACTGAAAGATAAATTCCAATAGTTCTGGTTAAGGGATTCTATATATTCTTTAAGTTCAGGAGTGTCCCCCTGCCAGATAGAAATGATATCATCAATATAACGGCAATATAAACGTATTTTTCGGATGTGTAGTAAGACCAATGTAGGTTTCAAAGATACCCATAAAAATGTTGGCGTAGGACGGGGCAAATTTGGTCCCCATTGCGGTGCCCTTAGTTTGGAGATAAAATGTTTCATCGAATGTGAAATAGTTATGATGGAGTATAAACTCTATTGCTTTAAGTAGAAATTATTTTTGTAGAGTGGGTAGTGAAGGGTCTTTAAATGTTTCGGAGACAGCTTTTAGTTCTAAGTCGTTTGTAAGATTACTGTAGAGAGAGGTGACGTCTAGTGTAACCCATACGTAGTCTTCCTGCCATACTAAAGGTTCAATTAGTTGGATAAGATGAGCTGTGTCCCTCAGATATGAGGGGAGAAGGGGGACATATTTCTGTAGATAGCTGTCTACGTAAGCCGAGAGATTAGCTGTTAGGCAGTCGATTCCAGAGATTATGGGTCTATCCCGTGGATTAATAAGGATTTTATGTATCTTGGGAACTATGTAAAAGCGAGATATCGTCGGATGTTGTATAGTAAAAAAATTCTTCTCTTTTTTGGTGAGAATACAGTTTTTGAAGCCTAAATCTATAAAATCGTGTAAGGATTTTTAGAAAATCTTTGTTAGATCTTCTTGGATAATACGGTAATAATTTTTATCTGACAATATCCTGTTTGCTTCCTCTCGATACTGATTAGCTTCCAAGAGGGCTATTTCCCCCCCCCCCCCCCTTGTCGACATTTTTAATTACCATCTCTCTATTTCCCATTAGATTTTTAAGGGCCTGTTGTTCCGTTTTACTTAAATTGTTAGGATGTCGAATATGTTTTTTAGGTTGGTTAAAGGCTTCTTGGAAGTCATTGAGGGCCATGTTATAAAAAGATTCTATGTGGGGTCCCCTACTTGCTAGGGGGTAGAAAGATGATTTGGCTTTCACTTTGGAGGGAACGGGATGGGGTTCCAAAGTGGTGGGTGAACACAGGCCAATGTCTAAAGGAAACAGGGGAGAAGATATAGTAGTGTTGGTACGTGTGTACGATTCTGATTTCACTGGTGGTAAAATGGCGCTTGAGTGTTAGTTTGCAGATAAATTGGTTTAAATCAACGAAGAGTTCAAAAAGATCAGGTTGATTTGTGGGACAAAAAGAGAGTCCTTTTACTTAGTAGGGTAATTTCATTGGGTTTAAGTTTATATTGAGAAGTTGAAGATACCCCTTGTTCTTTTGTCTGCCATTTCATTTTTATATAGTGTTTTTTTTAATATAATTTTACACACCAAATATTGAGCCATCTATTGTATATCTTAGTATATCTTTGTATATATTTTACTATATATCTATTTTAATATGCTAGGTTACATGTCTATTACTGTCCCATTTTTTTCAATTTCTACTAGGGATTTTACTATTTATTATGATTTCCATTTTTTATATATCTTTTATGTGGATTGCTACACACCAATTATATGTTATCTTTTAATATCAATATTCCCATTTATCCCTTTTATATCATCACCTAGTAGTAGCTATTAGCTCTCAAGTGCGGTCCAGTCCGCCCCATGGTTGCTATAACCACCGCACCAGAAGCCTGACCTACAATGTGCGTTCCACGCTGGAACGCACCGGAAGTCGGATGTTTGACATGCGTTCCATGCTGGAGCGCTGAAAACAGGAAGCTCAGTCACCGGATCTGAAGTGACGAAATATGAGAGCCGAGAGGTATGAGTATCTTGTAACATACCTCTCAGGCACAACCTTAGCTGACATGGAGGTCTAGTAGACCTGGCTATAAAGCCATTTTTAGTATGGGAACACCAATCTTTATTTATTCATTAGGATTAATTACATTTGCGTTCACATGCAGATGCGTAGTCGCTCTTTGGTCACGGCTGGAGGCTCCACTTCGATACTGTTGTGGTAGCCTTCACCCGATCCCACTTAGCCACCTTTTATAATTATAGGGCATGTTCATATGCCACTACCACCTTGATCCTGTAATGTACCAGACTTAGCTGATATTCTGTGCACTTGCGCCGATCAATGAGTTGATTTCACCCTTATTCAAGATGGCCGACTCGACTCTATGGCTTGAAAGCGCATGCGCCGTATGACGAGGATAACAAAACTCAGAAGCATGAAATATACGTCACACAGACATGCGCAGTGGCGATTCAGGCACGCCGGACCGCACGTGTCAGCATGGATGACTGCTGGTCTCTCTCCTTCATTCTCCGTCCGCATCACCTGCGTAGTAAGCACCTGACACTTTATTAAATTGATCACAGCTGGCACTGTTAATAATATCAATTATGTGGTTGTGTATGTATTTTGTAATCACGAATGTATTTTATGTAAAATCATGTGCATCACGATTATGCAGCACTGATTGTTTGGGTTAGACTTTTCCTATATATTTGTAATGCACCTTTTATCTTGACTATTTATTAATTGTGATTGAAGTGGGTTCACCTGACATGTAAATTGTTATGATTTGGCACAATACTATATATGCTCAGTATTTGGTTTGTACACACTGCTTGAGGAAGGCTCTTGTGTAGAGCCGAAACGTTGCATGATCTTTATGGATAAATAAAGTATTTTTCTATTTTTTATCCGTTGGAGTGCTGCCCGTTTTTACATATTTTTGTGTTTATTTGGATTGGCTTATATCCACATTGGGCTGGTGCACCCTTCATCCGTTTGCATTTAGAACGGTGCTGCCAATCTTTTTTTTTTATATATATATATATATATATATATATATATATATATATATATATATATGTAGAAAAATCCAAGGCAGCACACGAATGACGGTGAAAAAAAAAAAAATTTATTCCCCCATGTGCAGACAGCAACGTTTCAGCTCTCTCAATGGAGCCTTTGTCAAGCCATAACAATCAGTGCAGTCTCAAGTGTTTAAATAACATACATGATTACTGTGTAAATTAAATAATTATACAAAAAATTACATGATTATACAAAAATAATATATAAAAAATTCATCCTAGTTAACCACATTAGTGACACATGTTTATAATAAATCAACCAAACAATTCATATCCATCGTTGCAGTTATACTATTTGGACAGTATCCCTAACCCACTTAATTGTGATGTGTATACATAATTCATAATAATTACAATCAGGTGCCTGTGGTTGTGTAATGTTAAAAACATACAAGGAAAACTCACATACTGGAGGAGAGCAGGAGTCGTTCGGCGTCCGGAAATCGCAAATGCGCATGCGCGGAACTTCATCAGTGCCGCGAGACAATCCGTGTTACACAGAGATCAGAGACCCATAACCAAGATGGCCGCGCCTGGACAAAAGCGATCTGCGCATGTCCATTCCCAACCCAGGGCGGAATCAGTACTACCAGCGTGACAGTCATGTGTCCTATCACATGATGTAAACAACCCACCACGTCATGGACTATTAGCGATCATACGCTGCAAATACTATGTTAAATCCTCACAAGAAAGGGGGGTCCAGCGGTTTATTATGAAGCAGTGGCATCCACCACCAAGCTATATTACCACCTCGTCCCAATATTCAATACAAAATGTAACTCATATCCATGTGGTTCATACATACAGATGACAATCTCTCGAGCCCGCAGTCTTCAACCGAGATTCAATCGGAGACCCTAGGCTTATGCGGCAGCTGCAGGCACGGGTGCCACCCCTAAGGGGCCCCAAGCCACAGCTGTCCCAAGGAGAGATACATCAAAACAACCATTCAGCACACACATCTCCTGTCACCGCCCCTGATCCAAACACTTGTCAGTCATGGAGATCATGCCCAAGATCGCCGCCAGGCCACGCCCCCTCCCTGGTCCCAGGTCTCAAAAATCCAACCGTATACACTATAACCTTATACAAATATGTAAACATAACAGCTAATAATTGCCGATCGATCCTGCCTTCATCCAGTATGTCCAGAGATAATCCAGTTGTAGAGCTGAATTTCATATTGGTCTATAAAACATAAAAACAAAGAAACAATATTAATGTTCCCTATTATTAAATACTTGCACTTAAAAAACAGCCTTACTCATGAGGTAAGTAGAATTTCTCAGAACCCCAATACATATAAATCACAGGACACAACAAAAGAGAAGAAAAGGGTCACCTACATTCATAACATACAATACACAAAAGGATAGGGGAAATAGAACAGGACTGAAAGAATCAAATTACCCTAAAATCCACATTGAGCCCCATTGGTTTGAGAGTCTGCAACTCAAAAATCCAATAGAGCTCTCTTCTTTTGAGACGTGTAGTCCTGTCCCCACCCCGTCTGGGTAAGAGCACTTGTTCCAAAATCCTAAATTTTAAATCACGCTCAACATGACCTGCTTCTGTAAAGTGCTTGGGCACAGGTAAATCCAATCTCTTCTTTCTGATGGTATATCTGTGCTGATTTAATCTAGTTTTGACATCCCAGGTCGTTTCTCCAACGTACCATAGTCCACATGGACATGATAGTAGTAGGTAAATGGCATAGGTTGAGTCACATGTCAAGTATTGTTTAATATGCACTGTCTTCCCATTTGCTGGATTAAGAAATGACTCGCCCCTTAACATATATGGGCAGTTCACACACCCGTGGCACGGATAGCAGCCCTTCCGAGATGAGCCAAAATATGTGCCACAGTCAATCTTGGTAGACCCCACGTCAGATCTAACTAGTTTGTCACCCAGGTTCCGGCTTCTTCGGAACGAGCACAGTGGGGGGACTTTGAATTCCTCAATCTTGTCGAAACCACTGGCCAAAATTGACCAGTGTTTCCTGACAATGGACGACACCTGTGGACTACTGTTACAATAGTCAGTGACCAAAGGTATTCTAGATGTGGATTTACTAGATCTAGCCAGGTCACCATCTCTCATCCTCATTTTTGTCTTCTGAATGCTATCTGTAACAAGCTTGTTAGGGTACCCCCTCACCCTGAATTTACTGGCCATTTCACATAAACGCTGGTCCCTCACTGGACCTTCCCCAACTATCCTAGCCACACGTAACATCTGACTTAGGGGAAGAGATTCAATCATCGGCCTGGGATGGTGACTCTCAAATCTAACCAAGGTATTTTTGTCTGTAGATTTGACAAAAAGGTCGGTGACTAGGGTGTCACCCCGAACCATCACCTCTGTATCAAGAAATTGCATTTTTTCTTTCGAGTACAGTACAGTAAATTTGACACTAGGGTCAATGCCATTCAAAAATGAATGAAACGCCATGAGGTCCTCTGTGGCGCCCACCCATATCAAAAACACATCATCTATATAGCGCCACCACCCCAGCACATGGCTGAAGTGGTGACACCGATAGACGAATGCGTCTTCCAAGTATGTCATATATATGTTTGCATAGGTGGGTGCCACATTGGACCCCATCGCGGTCCCCCTTAAATGTACATAATAATCATCCCGAAATAAAAAATAATTTCTACACAAAATAAATCTCAATAGGCCAAGCAGAAATGTTCTACATTCCTCTGTATAATCCGTCTGGAGGAGACATAATTCCACAGCATGTAGACCCAACTCGTGTTCGATTGACGTGTACAGACTGCACACGTCAAACGAAGCAAGAGTAGCTCCATCTGGGATCCTCAGCATGTAGACCCAACTCGTGTTCGATTGACGTGTACAGACTGCACACGTCAAACGAAGCAAGAGTAGCTCCATCTGGGATCCTCAGATCTTTGATCTTGTCCAAAAAATCATTAGTATCTCTGATATAAGATCTGGCAGACACCGCAGACACTTGCTTCGTTTGACGTGTGCAGTCTGTACACGTCAATCGAACACGAGTTGGGTCTACATGCTGTGGAATTATGTCTCCTCCAGACGGATTATACAGAGGAATGTAGAACATTTCTGCTTGGCCTATTGAGATTTATTTTGTGTAGAAATTATTTTTTATTTCGGGATGATTATTATGTACATTTAAGGGGGACCGCGATGGGGTCCAATGTGGCGCCCACCTATGCAAACATATATATGACATACTTGGAAGACGCATTCGTCTATCGGTGTCACCACTTCAGCCATGTGCTGGGGTGGTGGCGCTATATAGATGATGTGTTTTTGATATGGGTGGGCGCCACAGAGGACCTCATGACGTTTCATTCATTTTTGAATGGCATTGACCCTAGTGTCAAATTTACTGTACTGTACTCGAAAGAAAAAATGCAATTTCTTGATACAGAGGTGATGGTTCGGGGTGACACCCTAGTCACCGACCTTTTTGTCAAATCTACAGACAAAAATACCTTGGTTAGATTTGAGAGTCACCATCACAGGCCGATGATTGAATCTCTTCCCCTAAGTCAGATGTTACGTGTGGCTAGGATAGTTGGGGAAGGTCCAGTGAGGGACCAGCGTTTATGTGAAATGGCCAGTAAATTCAGGGTGAGGGGGTACCCTAACAAGCTTGTTACAGATAGCATTCAGAAGACAAAAATAAGGATGAGAGATGGTGACCTGGCTAGATCTAGTAAATCCACATCTAGAATACCTTTGGTCACTGACTATTGTAACAGTAGTCCACAGGTGTCGTCCATTGTCAGGAAACACTGGTCAATTTTGGCCAGTGGTTTCGACAAGATTGAGGAATTCAAAGTCCCCCCACTGTGCTCGTTCCGAAGAAGCCGGAACCTGGGTGACAAACTAGTTAGATCTGACGTGGGGTCTACCAAGATTGACTGTGGCACATATTTTGGCTCATCTCGGAAGGGCTGCTATCCGTGCCACGGGTGTGTGAACTGCCCATATATGTTAAGGGGCGAGTCATTTCTTAATCCAGCAAATGGGAAGACAGTGCATATTAAACAATACTTGACATGTGACTCAACCTATGCCGTTTACCTACTATCATGTCCATGTGGACTATGGTACGTTGGAGAAACGACCTGGGATGTCAAAACTAGATTAAATCAGCACAGATATACCATCAGAAAGAAGAGATTGGATTTACCTGTGCCCAAGCACTTTACAGAAGCAGGTCATGTTGAGCGTGATTTAAAATTTAGGATTTTGGAACAAGTGCTCTTACCCAGACTGGGTGGGGACAGGACTACACGTCTCAAAAGAAGAGAGCTCTATTGGATTTTTGAGATGCAGACTCTCAAACCAATGGGGCTCAATGTGGATTTTTGGGTAATTTGATTCTTTCAGTCCTGTTCTATTTCCCCTATCCTTTTGTGTATTGTATGTTATGAATGTAGGTGACCCTTTTCTTCTCTTTTGTTGTGTCCTGTGATTTATATGTATTGGGGTTCTGAGAAATTCTACTTACCTCATGAGTAAGGCTGTATTTAAATGCAAGTATTTAATAATAGGGAACATTAATATTGTTTCTTTGTTTTTATGTTTTATAGACCAATATGAAATTCAGCTCTACAACTGGATTATCTCTGGACATACTGGATGAAGGCAGGATCGATCGGCCATTATTAGCTGTTATGTTTACATATTTGTATAAGGTTATAGTGTATACGGTTGGATTTTTGAGACCTGGGACCAGGGAGGGGGCGTGGCCTGGCGGCGATCTTGGGCATGATCTCCATGACTGACAGGTGTTTGGATCAGGGGCGGTGACAGGAGATGTGTGTGCTGAATGGTTGTTTTGATGTATCTCTCCTTGGGACAGCTGTGGCTTGGGGCCCCTTAGGGGTGGCACCCGTGCCTGCAGCTGCCGCATAAGCCTAGGGTCTCCGATTGAATCTCGGTTGAAGACTGCGGGCTCGAGAGATCGTCATCTGTATGTATGAACCACATGGATATGAGTTACATTTTGTATTGAATATTGGGACGAGGTGGTAATATAGCTTGGTGGTGGATGCCACTGCTTCATAATAAACCGCTGGACCCCCCTTTCTTGTGAGGATTTAACATAGTATTTGCAGCGTATGATCGCTAATAGTCCATGACTGGAGCTTTATCATTGGTTCTATTATGAGGTACATAAAGCTTTTTGATCGCTTTTTGGAAAGCA
The DNA here is from genome assembly GCF_905171765.1 of Bufo bufo. Lineage (NCBI taxonomy): Eukaryota > Metazoa > Chordata > Amphibia > Anura > Bufonidae > Bufo > Bufo bufo. Next base: position 188,551,830 of record NC_053394.1, on the reverse strand, counting down.
GGATAAAGAAAGGCGGCGCAGGCACGTGACATCAGTGAGTTACGGCCGCCCGCCCTGCTCTGCCTGCTACAGGACCTTTAGTAAGTAGTACAGATGGGGCTGGGGATCGGAACTTCAATTAAAGTGATTATTATAAAAGGTTTAGGCAATAAAGCAGTAAGTGAGCGGCGGGGCCGGAGTACAGTAACCGCACCGGCCCATCCCACATGTTTAGCTCCGGTATAATAGGCCATCTGTGGATGCCACTATTATGGCGTGGGGGCTATTTGGATGGCACTGTTATGGGGTGGGGGATCTGTGGGTGACACATATATAGCAGTGCCATCCACAGATCCACCCCCCATAACAGTGCCATCCACAGATCCCCCCCCATAACAGTGCCTTCCACAGATCACCCCCCCATAACAGTGCTATCCACAGATCACCGCCCCCCATAACAGTGCCATCCACAGATCACCCCCCCCATGACAGTGCCATCCACAGATCCCCCCCATAAGTGCCATCCACAGATCACCCCATAACAGTGCCATCCATAGACCCCCCCATAACAGTGCCCCCCTCAGATCCCCCCATAACAGTGCCCCCCTCAGATCCCCCCATAACAGTGCCATCCACAGATCCCCCCCATAACAGTGCCATCCACAGATCCCCCCATAACAGTGCCATCCACAGATCCCCCCCATAACAGTGCCATCCACAGATCCCCCCCATAACAGTGCCATCCACAGATCCCCCCCATAACAGTGCCACCCACAGATCCCCCCATAGTAGTGTCATGCACAGACCACCATTAGTTCAAAACCCACCAAAAGCACACCTTTTGGTTAAAAAAGTTTTTTTCTTATTTTCCTCCTCAAAAACCTATGGGCAAAAAATACGGTTTACATTTTTGTTTGCAATCTTACACAATAAAAGCATTTATTTTTTTTAAATGCTGTTTTTGTGTTGGCATTTTCTGAGACCCATGTTTTTTTTATTTTCGTGTTAAACATCTTCTATAGGGGCTCATTTTTTGCAGAATGAGGTGATGTTTTCAGTGGTACCATTGTGGGATAAATTTTACTTTTTGATCGCTTGCTACTACATCTTTTGTAAGGCAAAGTGACCAAAAAAAATGGCTATTTTGGTGCGGGGTAGATCATGTGATATTTTTATAGAGCTGGTCATTACGGACACGAAGATATCTAATATGTCTGTTTTTTTTTTTTGTTTTACAATTTTATATGCGTTTATTATGTGAAAGGGGTGGGGGGGTTTTATTGTGAAAAACACTTTTTTTTTTTCTCTTTATTTTTGTCCCACTGTGGGGACAATACATGTGTATTGTAATGTATTGACTTTAAGTGTATTACCAGCGTAATACACTGACAGGCTGCCTCTCACAGGCTTCCGTAGAAGACTAGCCCTGATTCCTATGGAAGGCATTAGGCTGCTTTCCCAGCCGGTGCCCATCACTGCAGGGCAGGGACCCGATGGGGACAGAGAGGGAGCTCCCTCCCTACACACAGCCCGTATGTCACGGTCCCTCCTGTGAGAGAGGTGAGAAGATCGGATAGACTTGCTGCACGTGAGGCTATCTGAAAGGTCTCTCTGTTTTCATCTATGTATGTTGTTTGGCAGGGTCTCACCTCTCCTCAGGTGCCGCTCGTTATCAGTGATGAGGCTCTATTTAGATCCACCTCACACTGCTAACCATGCAGTTGATAGTTTCTGCTTGAAGTTGCTAGTGCTGGTTTGTCTTGGATCTCCTACTTCTCCATACTCTCCATCTCTAAGCTAAGTACTTATTGCCTTCGCTGTTTCTTATCTGGTGTGTGTTGTTTCTAGGCCTCAGGGAGACGCAGCTTCCTTCATTCTGGAAGGAACCAGCTGTCTCATCCCCTGCTACCTATCCTAGGGCTCATCAGTTTTAGCAGGGCTTTAGGTATCCGTGTATGAGTATTTCCACCATCAGGATCTGCTCATACTGGCAGGAGTTAGGGAAAGGCCTAGGGATTACTAGGAGGTCACCATCCCTCTTCCTTAGCTTTTGAGGCCTAGATTGTTGTCTTTTTGTTGTGGTGTGTATTTGTGTTTTCCCTTCCCCTTTTACCTGTGACATTATCAACCACCAAACCGTTATGCTTTGTTTTATCAGTGCACTTATGGATACTGTTTCTGCACTGGTCGATCGTTTGCAGCGGCTGTCTTTGGCGGTGGCTGACCTCCGCATTGCCGTTGCACTGTTTGAGACCACAGGCAATGGGTTCCGGCAGCGGGAACCAGGTCTGTCCTGAACCAAAGGTTGCTCTCCCGGATAGGTTGACAACTTTGTTCAGTTAAGGGAATCGTGCAAATTATGTTTCAGACTGCGTCCTGTCTCTTCTGGAGACGAGAGTCAGAGTGGGGATTATTATTTTGTTGCTGAAAGGTGACGCTCAGTCTTGGGCTTTCTCTTTGCCAACTGATTCACAATCCCTCCGGTCGGTAAATGAATTTTGCACAGAGCTCTGGGACTTATCTACGATGACCCAGATCGTGTTTCCCTGGCCGAATCTAAGTTGCATTGCTTGTGGCAGGGAGAGCGTTCAGCTGAGTCCTATTGCTCTGAATTTAGGAGGTGGGCAACTGATACGGAGTGGAATGACCAAGCTCTCCGTACTCAATTTAGTCAAGGACTGTCTGAGAACCTGAATGACACCTTGGCATTTCACGCAAATTCAATCATTGGAGGCGGCCATGTCTCTGGCGGTGCGTATTGATAGACGCCTGAGGGAGAGATCTAAAGTTCCTCTCGCTCAGGACGTATTATCATACAGGGAAGCGGTCTCTTCTGACACTCTGGGTAAAGAGACACTCGAGCTTGTGTCTGGTGATGAGCCAATGCAATTGGGTCAGGTCACACCTGGACCAGGTGATAAAAACTTTCGGGTTAAGAAAAGACTTAGCTTTTTCTGTGGTCAAGGAGGACATTTTGTTAACGTATGTCCTTATGTTAAGCATCAAGGTGAACAGGAAAAAAAAAAAAGTCCTAATGTGTCTAGTCCTCTTCTCATTCTTGGTAGTGTGGATGGGGAAGTTGAGAATGTACTTTTCTTTTACCGTTAGTACCCAATTTCTACTGCCTGTCAAGGTGGCGCTAGATTCCAAAATTGTGGAAATGGAAGTATTTATTGACAGTGGGGCAGGGGTTAACTTAGTGGATGGCCAGTCTGTCCGTATGCATGGTTTGACAACAATCACATTAGACAAAAATATTTCTGTGTTTGCGATTGGTTCCGCCCCTCTCTCTCAAAAGTGTCTGTCTCAAACGGTCATTCGCCTAAAGGTGGGAGATTCTCATATTGAATCTATTTCATGTTTTGTGCTGGAGGGTTTGCCTGCTCCTCTGGTGTTAGGTTTACCATGGTTAACCAAACATAACCCTACTTTCGATTGGCAAGCAAGACGGATTCTCGATTGGAGTGATTTCTGCCTTGACAACTGTCATAGCACGTCGCTTTCTGTTGTAACTACTAAAATGTTACCTCCTTTCCTTTCAGATTTTTCTGATGGGTGGAGACCAGGAGTTGCCTCCTCATCAGGAGTATGATTGCCCTGTCAACCTTATTCCCGGAGCTAGATTGCCAAAGTCTCGGTTGTATAATCTTTCTGAACCTGAAAGAGTAGCCATGCGACAGTATATTACTGAGAGTTTGGCTAAAGGTCATATTAGACCATCCAAATCACCAATGGCGGCAGGCTTCTTTGTTTATAAAAAAGTATGGAACTTTTAGGCCATGTTTGTACTTCCATGAGCTTAATCGCATCACTATACGTGATCCCTATCCCCTTCCTTTGGTCCTAGATTTATTCAATCAGATTGTCAGCGACAAGGTTTTCTCTAAATTGGATTTGAGGGGGGAATATAATCTGATGAGTCAAGGAAGGGGACGAATGGAAAACTGCTTTTATTACTCCTGAGGGTCATTTTGAGAATCTGGTCAGGCCTTTTGGTTTGTCCAATGCTCCTGCGGTTTTTCAACACTTCATCAATGCAATTTTTCATCATCTGGTGGGCAGGTTTGTGGTGGTTTATCTGGATGATATTTTAATTTATTCCCCTGATATGGAGATGCATAAGGATCACGTGAGACAGGTCTTACAGATCCTAAGAGAGAATAAATTATATGCCAAAATGGAGAAGTGTGTATTTGCGGTCCCTGAAGTGCAATTCCTGGGGTACCTACTCTCATCTTCGGGTTTTCATATGGGTCCGGAAAAAGTCTGTACTGTGTTGGACTTGAATCGACCCGAAGATCTGAAGGCACACATGCGATTTTTGGGGTTCACCAACTACTACCGTAAATTGATCTTGAATTACTCAACTGTTGTTAAACCATTAACTGATATGACTAAGAAAGGCGCATATTTCTCAGTCTGGTCTGAAGAAGCATTGCTTGCTTTTTCAGCAATAAAGGACTGTTTTGCTTCTGCTCCTATTCTGGTGCAACCGGATGTGTCACAACCATTTATTGTGGAAGTTGACGCATCAGAGGTAGGAGTTGGAGCAGTCTTGTCGCAGGGTTCTTCTCCTAGCAAATGGCGCCCTTGTGCTTTTTTCTCTAAAAAACTCTCTTCTGCCGAAATAAATTATGATATATGTAATAGAGAATTGTTGGCCATTAAATTGGCTTTTGAAGAGTGGCGTCATTGATTGGAAGGAGCGATTCATCCCGTTACGGTAATTACTGATCACAAAAATCTGGCCTACTTGCTAGGGATCGACCGATATTGATTTTTTAGGGCCGATACCGATACCGATAATTTGTCAACTTTCAGGCCGATAGCCGATAATTTATACCGATATTCTGGGTATTTTTATTTTTGAGGAAAAAAAAAAATTTCCTACACAAATCTGCTGAAAATTTATGTTTATTGTTAACGTGTATTATTTTTTTTTTTTTTTAAATCTTTTTCATTTATACTTAATATTTTTGTGGGCTTTTTTTTACTAACTTTTAGCCCCCTTAGGGACTAGAACCCTTGTCCTATTCACCCTGATAGATCTCTATCAGGGTGAATAAGACCTCACACTGTCCCTGCTGCTCTGTGCTTTGTGCACACAGCAGCATGGAGCTTATCATGGCAGCCAGGGCTTCAATAGCGTCCTGGCTGCCATGGTAACCGATCGGAGCCCCAGGCTTACACTGCTGGGGCTCCGATCGGAGGAGCAGGGGAGAGGGGATCCTGTGGCCACTGCCACCAATGATTAATACTGGGGGGGGGAAGGCGCACTGCGCCACCAATGTTTTTACTATTGGGATGGGGGGCGCACTGCGCCACCAATGTTTTTACTATTGGGATGGGGGTGGGGGGGCGCACTGCGCCACCAATGATTAACACTAGGGGGCTTGGGGGGGCGCACTGCGCCACCAATGAACATAAGTCTCTCATTCATATACAGGAGGCGGGAGCTGGCTGCAGAATCACATAGCCGGCTCCCGACCCCTATGAACGGTAGCTGCGATCCGCGGCACCTAAGGGGTTAACTACCGCGGACCACAGCTGCCGTTCATAGAGGTCGGGAGCCGGCTATGTGATTCTGCAGCCAGCTCCCGCCTCCTGTATATGAATTAATGAAAGACTCATCTTCATTGGTGGCGCAGCGGCCACATCCCCTCCCCTCCTCTTGTCTCCTCTTCTGCTATTGGCGGCAGCGGCAGCAGCAGCACAGGGGGAGGAGACACTGCTTCCTTCTCCCCTGTGCTGCGGAGGGAACACAGAACGCGCTGAGAGCAGCGCGTTCTGTGTTCCCAATACGTTATCGGAATATCGGCAAAATAGATGCCGATACCGATAACGCTCAAAATCCTCAATATCGGCCGATAATATCGGCCAAACCGATAATCGGTCGATCCCTACTACTTGCAGTCTGCTAAACGTCTGAACCCAAGGCAGGTCAGATGGTCGTTGTTTTTTTTACTAGATTTAATTTCATTGTCACTTATCATCCTTGGGGGAGGGGGGGTGATTCGAAGGATCCTGCTCAGATATTGGCTGAAGGGGTGGTTGTATCCGCCCTTTATCCTGAACTTGAGGCAGAGGTGTTGGAGGCCCAGGGAGAGAAACCTGATTCCTGTCCTCCAGGGAAGTTGTTTGTCACAGATTTGCCTAATTCTTCTGCTGTCAAGGTATATCTTTTATATAAAATATAAATATTTTATATAAAAAAATAAAATGTCAATAAAATATGGAAATCAGTCAGGAAATCCACTAGGCGGACATAAAACGCCTTTTCTTTTATCTTGAGACTCTAAATTTAATTTATGCAATTAATGAAAACAATGGGGCAATCAATTATGCAAAAATATATGTAATTTATTTATAAATGAATGTAAAAATCCAATATAAAACAGACATAAGATCAATGGATAGACAAATTGACGCAGTACCAACAAACCACCACTAGATGGTGGTGTAACCCACTATTGCTTTCTCACCAGCATAAAATTATCCGAAGATTAATGAAATATATATCATACACAATTGAATATGAAAAGGATAAACACAGATTAATACTGGAAGCCTAACTGATCCTCTGTCTCCTTATGACCAATCAAAAATATATATATGATATTAATATGATATTATATCCCACTCGGCAATCATACTATGGAAATATAATTTCCCAAAGGTTTTTCCTCTACTCAGATAATGTCCAATCTCTATTAGCAATATGCATCTTTGCAAAGAGGACAACTAGCATTAGGGAGGTGATTAACACTATATGTTCCCTCAGTATGGGGACTCTTGACTATATGCCGAGAGGAATATCTTATTAATATCACAATCAGTAAATACAAATATACATTACCGGGTCAAGGATGAACAGGGTTTCGGGTGTGATCAGTTCTCAAAACTCTTCCAGTAGACAAAAATGAATCCAAGTTTATTTTTGTTGTTGAAGTAAATTGTTAGTTGCAGTTGTTTCAGTTGAAGAGTGTAGATCCCGTCTAACCTTTTACATGCATACTTTATACCCCATGTTATCTAAGAATTCCTCCCCTTCTAGATTAGGGATCTCCAATCAGACAAGATGGGTGTATTCGTATGCAGATACCAATGATGTCATTTTAACCCTTGGAATACTGGTGAAATGACATACTATTATCCATCTACCTCTAGATGGCACTGTTGTACCACATAACAATTTCAACATTAATTCTAAATACCTAATAATACATTAACATGACCTTTTTTAACCTATTCAGTATACATCAGTATTAAGGGTTTCTTCCTGACATTTTAATTACCCCTAATCTAGACATGTTGGAGTCACCATCTCCTACTGTCTTCTTAGGGACAATGGACAATGTTTCCTTTTACTTGACATCCGGGTTCATTAACTTGCCCACATGGCTGGCTAATAATATTCAGCTCTCCTCATGAAACCCAATTAGTAGGAAGACAACTTCAATACTTTCTAAACCTTAAAAATTCTATATGGTTAGTTGGATACACACGGCATAAGATATATATTCTAAATGATATATATATATATATATATATATCTCGACACACTGTTATACATAGATGACATATTATATAAGTCATTGGTTAAGATATGTTGCAAATTTAAATACACCACACAGGAATATATAGAATATAATTATGAAGACATGAATGGGACATTCACACACCCCAATGTTTATAAGGCCGACTTCCCTAATGACTTTGTAATGAAGTAAAATAATACATTGCTATTCAAATGGTTCTCTCTCACAGACACATGTCTGTAGGACCCATCATAGCATTAACAGATATACCACATCTGCTCATAATCTCAATTTTAAGAGACAATGCACTCTATGTCCCTACAAACATTTTACCCAAACTGAACTCAGCATAACCTCATCTCGGCCTGTTTTAACCTATAGAAAAGATTTTAGACTCTGGTTCAGTCTGTGATTATACTTAAAGGCAATGAGCATTGATATTTAGACTATAATATCTTCAGATACGATTATACACTTATGAAAATGCATGACACTGCGAAAACTGTGATTCTGGTGGTTGTTGACCGCTTCAGCAAGATGGTGCACTTTAAACCATTATCAGGTTTACCTAATGCCAAAACTCTCGCTCAAGTGTTTGTCGATTAAAATCGTGAAACTACACGGCATTCCCTCTAATGTGGTGTCTGATAGAGGGACTCAATTTGTTTCCAGATTCTGGAAGGCGTTCTGTACTCGTCTAGGGGTCTTCTTTTCGGCCTTTCATCCTCAGTCGAACGGGCAGACTGAGCGCACTAACCAGATTCTGGAGACTTATTTGAGATGTTTTGTCTCTGAGAATCAAGAGGAGTGGTCTTCATTTTTGTCGTTGGCAGAGTTTGCCATAAATAACCGTAGACAGGAGTCCACTGATAAGTCACCGTTTTTTGGTGCATATGGGTTCCATCCGCAGTTTGGCACATTTTTTGGTACTGAGACGTCTGGTATACCTGAAAAGGAAAGATTATCCTCTTCGTTGTCATCTATTTGGCGGACCATTCAAAACAATTTAAATAAAATGGGCAAAAAGTATAAACGTATGGCTGACAAGAGACGAGTGGTCCAGACCTGAGAGTGGGTGATTCTGTGTGGCTGTCCACAAGAAACATTAAGTTAAAGGTACCCTCTTCGAAGTTGGGGCCAAGATTTATTGGGCCATACAAGATCTCTGCCATTATTAATCCGGTTGCTTTTCGTCTTGAGCTCCCGCAGGCTTTGTAGATTCATAATGTTTCACAAGTCATTGCTGAAAATATATGTTGAATCTGCTGAACCGTCCTCCCTGCCACCACCTCCTGTCATGGTGGTTGGAAATCTTGAGTTTCAGATTGCCAGGATAGTGAACTCACGTATTCTTTGTGGATCTCTTCAGTACCTCGTGCACTGGAAGGGTTATGGTCCAGAGGAAAGAATGTGGGTTCCTGCAACCGACGTTAATGCCAGTCGCCTTGTGAGGGCCTTTCACAAGGCGCATCCTGATAAAGTCGGTCCTTGGTTTCCGGAGGCCACCTGTAGAAGGGGGGTACCGTCATGGTCCCTCCTGTGAGTGAGGTGAGAAGATCGGATAGACTTGCTGCACGTGAGGCTATCTGACAGGTCTCTGTGTTTTCCTCTATGTATGTTTGCTTTTTTTCAGGATCTCACCTCTTCTCAGGTGCTGCTCGTCATCAGTGATGAGGCTCTATTTAGATTCGCCTCACACTGCTTACCATGCGGTTGATAGTTTCTGTTTGGAGTTGCTAGTGCTGGTTGGTTTTGGATCTCCTGCTTCTCCATACATCCCTAAGCTAAGTATTTGTTGCCTTCGCTGTTTCTTATTATTTGGTGTGTGTTGTTTCTAGGCCTCAGGGAGACGCAGGTTCCTTCATTCTGTCTTATCCCCTGCTACCTATCCTAGGGCTCGTCAGTTTTAGCAGGGTTTTAGGTATCTGGTGTATGAGTATTTCCACCATCAGGATCTGCTCATACTGGCAGGAGTTAGAGAAAGGCCCAGGGATTACTAGGATGTCACCATCCCTCTTCCTTAGCTTTTGAGGCCTAGATTGTTGTCTATTCGTTGTGGTGTGTATTTGGTGTTTTCCCTTCCCCTTAACCTGTGACACCATACATGCCGTCGTCAGCGCTGACCTTGGCATACAAACAGTTAAAGCGTCTGCATTGGTGTATTCACTGATTCCGGCGTATAATGGACCCCTGCTGCTGGTCACTTCCTACTGTGCTGTACATTGTCAGATGTCGGGAACGGGTTAAAGAACCAGATAACTCGTTTCGGGCCCTTGCCCTTCCTTCAGGTGCAGGAATGTGGGGTTAGGTGGAGCCTGGGAAGATAAGGCATGCTGTTTTCTTTCGGGCAGAGGTAGCGAGGTCACCAGCCATGGCTTAGGCAAGGCCGCGGCTTTCAGTCCTGCTAGGCCTTGATGTCATACAAGCCGCAGGACGAGGATACCTCTAGAGAGATGTTAAATGAAGAGTCTGGATTTGGGCAGCTGCCTGGATGACAGATGAAGCAGTAGACAGATAGTAATTGGCTGGATGGGACAGGATGGACCCAGATCTTAGTGTGATGCAGCAGAGTTCCTCTATATGCGTATGCTTGGCTCGGTGGCTGGCCACCCTGTTTTTATTATTATTTTATTATGTTATTGCTTGCTGTTGGTCTTTATTCCAAATCAAGCTTCGTTGTATAATTAACATCACAATAATGGTCTATCTATCTACTACATTATCTGTACTCAGGGAATTATCACTGTGTTATCTGTGGTGTTACAGGAAACGTCTTCCGCTTTCCCTGCTTCTTCTACGTTGCTGTGTCCCTCAACTTATCATCTTGCTGCCTGTGCAGCATATCAATTTCCAAATGTTTGATAAGTGGAGGTACAGTGCCTCTGCTGATCATCGCACTGAAGGGGCCATGGGACACTGCATCCCCTTCATCAATGTACCGTACATATGGCTATATCTGTACTTTTTCATGTGAACAGGACAAGATGCAGTGTTCAGCATAGCCTGTGTATGTACTGTAGGGGTTATTGTGTCTTTGTAAACAAAAAATTGGGGTGCATGACTTGCAGGAAAGCAGGATCTCCATTTACTGATGATTGGTGGGAGACCTGGAGTTCAGACCACCATGATTATAATAATACAGAGGGGGCTTTTATATATACTAATAACTACAGAGGGGCCTATTATATATTAATATGGGCTCATGCACACGACCGTATGCCCTCCGAGACATACGGTCCGTGAGCGGGCCATATGTCCCGGACCAGCTTACATTGTGCGCACGGGAGCGCACAGCATCTTAGGTTACTATAATGCTGTGTGTGATATTAGGAGTGTTGGACAATAGCCCAGCGGGCGGCTCGATGCGCATAGTATCATAGCAACCTATGATGCTGTGTGCTTCCGTGCGCACGATGTATGCCGCTCCGGGACATATGGCCCGCTCACGGACCGTGTGTCTCGGAGGGCAAACGGTCGTGTGCATGAGCCCTAATACAGAGGGGATTATATATACTAATAATACAGAGGGGGCCATTTTATATCCTAATATTACACAGGGGCCATTATACACTGCTCAAAAAAATAAAGGGAACACAAAAATAACACATCCTAGATCTGAGTTAATTAAATATTCTTCTGAAATACTTTGTTCTTTACATAGTTGAATGTGCTGACGACAAAATCACACAAAAAAATAAATAAATGGAAATCAAATTTTTTAACCCATGGAGGTCTGGATTTGGAGTCACACTCAAAATTAAAGTGGAAAAACACACTACAGGCTGATCCAACTTTGATGTAATGTCCTTAAAACAAGTCAAAATGAGGCTCAGTAGTGTGTGTGGCCTCCACGTGCCTGTATGACCTCCCTACAACGCCTGTGTATGCTCCAGATGAGGTGGCGGACGGTCTCCTGAGGGATCTCCTCCCAGACCTGGACTAAAGCATCTGCCAACTCCTGGACAGTCTGTGGTGCAAGAGCAAGACAGTCTGTGGATAGAGCGAGACATGATGTCCCAGATGTGCTCAATTGGATTCAGGTCTGGGGAACGGGCGGGCCAGTCCATAGCATCAATGCCTTCGTCTTGCAGGAACTGCTGACACACTCCAGCCACATGAGGTCTAGCATTGTCTTGCATTAGGAGGAACCCAGGGCCAACCGCACCAGCATATGGTCTCACAAGGGGTCTGAGGATCTCATCTCGGTACCTAATGCAGTCAGGCTACCTCTGGCGAGCACATGGAGGGCTGTGCGGCCCTCCAAAGAAATGCCACCCCACACCATTACTGACCCAATGCCAAACCGGTCATGCTGGAGAATGTTGCAGGCAGCAGAACGTTCTCCACGGCGTCTCCAGACTCTGTCACGTCTGTCACATGTGCTCAGTGTGAACCTGCTTTCATCTGTGAAGAGCACAGGGCACCAGTGGCGAATTTGCCAATCTTGGTGTTCTGTGGCAAATGCCAAACATCCTGCACGGTGTTGGGCTGTAAGCACAACCCCTACCTGTGGACGTCGGGCCCTCATATCACCCTCATGGAGTCTGTTTCTGACCGTTTGAGCAGACACATGCACATTTGTGCCCTGCTGGAGGTCATTTTGCAGGGCTCTGGCAGTGCTCCTCCTGTTCCTCCTTGCACAAAGGCGGAGGTAGCGGTCCTGATGCTGGGTTGTTGCCCTCCTACGGCCTCCTCCACGTCTCCTGATGTACTGTCCTGTCTCCTGGTAGCGCCTCCATGCTCTGGTCACTACGCTGACAGACTCAGCAAACCTTCTTGCCACAGCTCGCATTGATGTGCCATCCTGGATGAGCTGCACTACCTGAGCCACTTGTGTGGGTTATAGACTCCGTCTCATGCTACCACTAGAGTGAAAGCACCGCCAGCATTCAAAAGTGACCAAAACTTCAGCCAGGAAGCATAGGAACTGAGAAGTGGTCTGTGGTCACCACCTGCAGAACCAATCCTTTATTGGGGGTGTCTTGCTAATTGCCTATAATTTCCACCTGTTGTCTATCCCATTTGCACAACAGCATGTGAAATTGATTGTCACTCAGTGTTGCTTCCTAAGTGGACAGTTTGATTTCACATAAGTGTGATTGACTTGGAGTTACATTGTGTTGTTTAAGTGTTCCCTTAATTTTTTTGAGCAGTGTATATTATAATTATAAAGAGGGGGCATTATTAATGGCCCCTCTGTATAATTATAATATATAATGGCCCTTCTGTAAAATTAATATATATACTGGCCCCCTCTGTATAATGTGGCCCCTCTGTATAATATAAAACTGCCTTCTCAGTTTTTTCTGCTATTTAAACTGATAATGCCCCCCACCTCCATAGTGCCCCCAGTATGGCATGCCTTAGGGTAGTTACACAAAAAGATAAAATACTAACTCGCCTCTCTTCCTCACTCCATCATTGCTTGTGGCGTCCCAGCGCAGGCAGTCACGAACGCCTCACTGTGCCTTCCCGCGCCACGTCAGCTCGCGAGACCCGATGCAGGAGGTCACGGTGAGGTAATCGCGATCTCCTGCGCTGTTCTACTGCCTCATAGGCTTCAGGCCACTGATTCTGCATGTAATAATTTTGTAGCATTATTTCCATTCCTTTAATATTTCTACTAGAAGTTGTGCATAAATTGCTAGCAGTCTGCAGTAAGGGTACAGAGGGGTGGCAACAAGTTGGGGATGTGCACCTGCACAGTCTGAAAATGACAGCACTGGTTGGATAGAGCGCAGTTACCACCCCTCTGTTACCTTACTGCAGACTGCGAGTATTTCATTCATAACTTCTATTAGAAATAATAAAGACTGGCACAACATAGAGCCGTAAGAATAGATGCGTCAGAATTGTTATTACACCTAAAATGCACTCTAAACTTTACAGGTGAACTTAATTTGACCTTCTTTAAACTTTTGAATGCACATATCCAACTGTTCAAGTGCTTTTTGCACAACTTGTTGTTCTCTAACAAGGAGCTTAACGGCAAAATTCACAACAGGTGTTTAAGTTGTGGCTGGGGTTGTGTGGCATTCGTCATTCGTTTCCATAGGGCATTGTTCACAATGAAGCGGTCATCAGTGTGGGATGTGGCCAAAGGACATCAACTTGTATGCCTTTCTGTGTCTCTTCCAGTCTCTCCTTATCTCTTTTGCAACCTGCTAATGACACTGTGACACTCTAAGCTCAGTGGCCACTTCTGTCTTATAACATCCTGCCTGAAGCTTTGCAATGGTGAGGTACTGTTGATTTAAATGTTTGGTGTCATTTGGTCTCATGATGTCAAAATGTGAACAGCATGATGAGGAGGACTGTTTAAATACCAATTCTAATTGAACCAGGAAATTTATTGGGCGATTCATGGATCAAACACCTGTTGTGAATTTTGCCGTTAAAGGGGTTATCCAACCCCCAAAACGCCCCGCCCCCCCCCCCCCATATGCACCAGCCCCTCACACACAGTGTACTTACCTGGCCGCCCGGAATCCCGTCGCTCCTAGTCCCCGCACAGCTATCACTGCTTCTCTCTGTGCACGGATGAAAACATTCGGTGTCGGGGGGAAACCAATGGCAGGCGGTGACTGGGACGATCCTCCCTAGCATCGTGGGTGACACTAGGGGGGCTCATCCCCATCACCGCCTGCCATTGGCTGCCCAGCCTCCTATGCCCCACCCTCCCGAAACCAGATGTTTTCATCTGCATACGGGGAGAAGCGGCGGTCGTGCGGGGACCAGTAGAGACACGGGTGCCGGGGAGCGAGGTAAGTACAAGCTCTGTGAGGGGACGTTTCAGGGGTTGAATAACCCCTTTAAGTTCCTTGTTAGAGAAAGGCAAGTTATGCAAAAAGTACTGAAACAATGAACAGTTGGACATGTGCATTTAAAAGTTTAGAGAAGGCCACATTAAGTTCACCTGTAAAGTTCAGAGGCATTTAGTTTCATCCTGAAATTTCACCCGCAAGCCAAATATCCCTAACTTTTTAAGAGTAGTGTAGATATTGCTGCACAACACCTTCAGTGACATTTGGCCATTTGTGTTTGCTTGACCTGTGATATTTCTTTTGTGGACCATACTTGTAATAAGGAGAGTACTTTTAATCCTGTAGTTTTCTTTAGGATTCCATCAATAAGCCATGAACTCTGCTCCATCATCACTGGGGCTTCTGTCTGGATACAATTCCTCCAGCTCTGATGATGAAGATGAAGCAGCTGACAATACATCTTGGTGAGTTATGGTGTCCTGTCATAAAATATATTTATATTTACCTTTATTATGATACTTGGCGGATTACATGACTGGACAATGACACAGTTTCATAGCTGAAATGTCTTTTGGCCTAAGGACATACAGGTGAAACTCCAAAAATTTGAATATCGTGCAAAAGTTCATTTATTTCAGTAATGCAACGTAAAAGGTGAAACTAATATATGAGATAGACCAGGGGTGGCCAACCTTACAGACACAAAGAGCCACAAAAAAAAAAAAAAATAATGACTGCCAGGAGCCACAAGCTATACATTTACACAAATATGCGTGTACACGACAGTATTACTGCAATTGAGTTTTCAAACCTTTAAAAGTGTATTTAAACCACCTTTCCTACCTGTAATGTAGACAAATTTAGTGAGACTTCTGGCAATCTTTGTTTTTCACAATGTGTTTCAAATCTGGCTTGTATTCAGTCATTGCTACTCGAAGCAATTCTTTAAAGGTCCATTCAAATGTCCGCAGAATGGGTCCGGATCCGTTCCGCAACGTTGCAGGATGAATCCGGACCCATTCATTCTCTATGGGGCCGTAAGAGATGCGGACAGCACACAATGTGCTGTCCGCATCCGCATTTCCGGAGCGCGGCCCCTATCTTCTGGTCCGCGGCTCCCGAAAATGTATATGTATTTCGCCATAGCGATGTGCACCTGCATATAGGGTTGTGCTGACTGTATCCCCCACATTTTTTCTTTGTAGTATATATTGGAGGCGTGGCGATCTCCATGCAGTCATGCACACCTGACCAGTTAATCTGCCCTGGAGGCTGGTTTTAAAGTCCGTATAAAACTGAGTCTACTTCTACAGGGCCTACCAGTAGCCATTTGGCTCCAGGAGAAGTATATAGTGGAGCCACTATATAGTATATAGTGGAGCCACTATATAGTATATAGTGGAGCCACTTGGCTCCAGGAGAAGTATATAGTGGGCTCAGCATGCATGCATGCTCAGTACTTGCATCCCTGGATCCGATGAAAGCTGTAATGGCACCGGACGGGGTTAAAAGCAGAGTGTGCCTGGCAGGGGCGGACTGAACGGTCGGGCACTTCGGACATGGTCCGAGGGCCCCGCCGGGATGGGGGCCCGCCGCAGAATAACATTGTAGTCTTAATGTTATGCTGGCCCGGATAATGGCAGCGGGGCCCGGTGCAGTCACTGTATTCTACTACACCGGGCCCCGCTCACTGTAATACTAATGGGGGGAGGGGGGTTGGGTTGGCACCTGATACTGGCACATGGGGGGGGTTGGCACCTGATACTGGCACATGGGGAGGGGGGTAGGCACTATGATACTGGCACATGGGGGGGGAAAGGAGAGAGGCACCTGATACTGGCACTTTTTTTGGGGGGGGGGGGGGGGTGGAGATGGCACTATGATACTGGGACATGGGGGGAAGAGAGAGGCACTTGATACTGGCACATGGGGGGGTTTGGCACTATGATACTGGCACATGGGGGTGGGAAGGAGAGAGGCACTTGATACTGGCACATTGGGTGGGTGGCACTATGATACTGGGACATGTGGGGGGGAGGAGAAAGGCACTTGATACTGGCACATGATGGGGGGGGCATCTATGGGGACACTTACTGGCACATTATTGGGGGGCATTATGGGGGACACTAGGCCAGCAGCCTATCAGAGGCCGGACACTGAGGGCATCTACTGGGGCACTATATATGGGGCATTTTATACTAGTACATTATGGGGGGCACTAGCAGGAAGGGGGGAGAGATATAGCAGTGATGTGAACAACTTGAAATCCTCTGCGATCCTCTCCCTCTGAGCACTCTGTACTCACAAACTCAGTAGCAACTTTTCCTGTATGTCCATATATGGAGTCAGTGCTTGTGTATTTCAGAAAAGTTTCTGCTGGGATTCGAACCCACGACCTTCTGTATCAGAGGCAAAGCACCTAACCACACGACCATAAGAGAGGCATTGACACTCTACACTTCTACTGTTATAGCTGGCTAAGTGTACATCTATACACATGACTGCTGCCATAACACACCCAGCACTAGTATATATATATATATATGACAGCTGTCCCAGCACACTCAGCTCTGCTATATCTCTATATATGATAGCTTCCCACGCACACCCAGCTCTGCTACATCTATACACATGACAGCTGCCCAAACACACCCAGCTCTGCTACATATATACACATGACAGCTGCCCCAGCGCACTCAGCACTGCTATATCTCTATATATCTACTGTATAGCAATGCTTAGCGATATATAGATGTAGCAGAGCTTGGTGTGCTGGGGCAGCTGTCATATATAGAGATATAGTAGAGCTGAGTGTGCTGGTGCAGCTGTCATGTGTATTAGTTGTAGCAGAGCTGGGTGTGCTGGGGCAGCTATCATATATAGAGATATAGCAGAGCTGAGTGTGCTGGGACAGCTGTCATATAGAGATATAGCAGTGCTGGGTGTGTTTGGGCAGCTGTCATGTGTATAGATGTAGCAGAGCTGGGTTTCCTGGGGCAGCTGTCATATATAGAGATATAGTAGAGCTGAGTGTGCTGGTGCAGCTGTCATGTGTATTAGATGTAGCAGAGCTGGGTGTCCTGGGGCAGCTATCATATATAGAGATATAGCAGAGCTGAGTGTGCTGGGCCAGCTGTCATATAGAGATATAGCAG
Organism: Bufo bufo; assembly: GCF_905171765.1. NCBI lineage: Eukaryota > Metazoa > Chordata > Amphibia > Anura > Bufonidae > Bufo > Bufo bufo. The sequence goes on along the minus strand of NC_053394.1, from coordinate 188,534,394 downwards.
TGCTGGGTGTGTTTGGGCAGCTGTCATGTGTATAGATGTAGCAGAGCTGGGTGTGCTGGGGCAGCTGTCATATAGAGATATAGTAGAGCTGAGTGTGCTGGTGCAGCTGTCATGTGTATAGATGCAGCAGAGCTGGATGTGCTGGGGCAGCTGTCATATATAGAGATATAGCAATGCTGAGTGTGCTGGGACAGCTGTCATATAGAGATATAGCAGTACTGGGTGTGTTAGGGCACAGTCATGTGTATAGATGTACACTTAGCCAGCTATAACAGTAGAAGTCTCATATTTTTTCAGTCAGTGTCAATGCAGCACTTATGGTCGTGTGGTTAGGTGCTTTGCCTGTGATACAGAAGGTCGTGGGTTCGAATCCCAGCAGAAACTTTTCTGAAATACAAGCACTGACTCCATATATGGACATACAGGGCGGGACACAGGAAGAGGCTGCATCGCATCGCTGACATGGAGGTAAGTATAAGTGTTTTTTTTTAATACCCGACTGTTACTGCCATGGGGGGAGCGGGAGGCACTTGATACTGGCACATGGGGGAGGGGGGTTGGCACCTGATACTGGCACATGGGGAGGGGAAGGAGAGAGGCACCTGATACTGGCACATGGGGGGAGGGGGGTTGGGTTGGCACCTGATACTGGCACATGGGGGGGGGTTGGCACCTGATACTGGCACATGGGGAGGGGGGTTGGCACTATGATACTGGCACATGGGGGGAGGAGAGAGGCACCTGATACTGGCACATGGGGGGGTTGGCACCTGATACTGGCACATGGGGGGGGGGGGGGTGGCACTATGATACTGGCACATGGGGGGAAGGAGAGTGGCACTTGATACTGACACCATTTTCTACCGCACCGGGTGACACCAGCCCTAGCAACGCCACTGGCTCCGCCTGCTTCATTCATAAAGTAGGAGGAGCAGGCGTGTGACGTCAGTGAGTTGCGCTGCCGCCCAGCCTGCTACTGAGTTTGTGAGTACAGAGAGCTCAGAGGGAGAGCATCGCAGAGGATTTCAAGTTGTTCACATATGAATATTAGTATTACAGTGAGCGGGGCTCGGTGTAATAGAATACAGTGACCGCACCGGGCCCCGCTGCTATTACAACACCAGATGCCGGCCCCCAGACCCTGTATTGGGGATCATTCACTCACAGGGACACTGTTATGGGGGGATCTGTGGATGACACATATATAGCATAAGGTGCTATATATGTGTCACCCACAGATCCCCCCCCACAACAGTGCCATCCACAGAGGCCCCACAACAGTGCCATCCACAGAGCCCCCACAACAGTGCCATCCACAGAGCCCCCACAACAGTGCCATCCACAGAGCCCCCACAACAGTGCCATCCACAGAGCCCCCACAACAGTGCCATCCACAGAGCCCCCACAACAGTGCCATCCACAGAGCCCCCACAACAGTGCCATCCACAGAGCCCCCACAACAGTGCCATCCACAGAGCCCCCACAACAGTGCCATCCACAGAGCCCCCATAACACCTTTTGGTTCAAAATATTTTTTAATTTGGCTATTCCCCACCCCTCTTGTAATTGTTCCGCTACTTGTGGGCTGTGCGGGAATGAGTTCAGTCACTTCGGTGGGCAATCCCATCCTGCAGCGCGTGATCCCGCAAGACCCGCCGCTGTAGGTCACGGGTCTCGCGGGATTGCGCACCGAAGTGACTGAACTCATGCCCATGTAGCCCGCAAGTAGCAGATCAGTGGAACAAGTACAAGGTGGGTGGGGGGATGATCTGTGGGGTTGCCCAGACGGCTAGGCCCTTCACAGTAGTTATTAACCCCTTTCAGCAGTCCCCCATTCACTGAAGGGGGGACTGCTGAAAGGGATTAATAACTACTGTGAAGGGCCTCCCCCCCTTTCACAGTAGTTATGCCCAGATATGTGCCCCCTTCACAGTAGTTATGCCCACACTGCTTCTAACAGAGGCTCACTAATGGACGCTGAGATTAGATCACCCCATACGAAAGCATTGAATCAATGCTTTCCTATGGGGAAAAATCTGACCCTGGAGGTCATCATGCAGGGTGTGAGGACGTCCATCGTCAGATACCAGACCAAAGGTCTGTTTTAATCCAGGAAGCCCTCAGGTGGCTACTAGAGGCTGACTTATTGCTGGAACGTAAACAATGCAGTTTCTCTAGAACATTGCAGCTCGATTTGCAAAAGGGACACTGTACCCAGACCACTTCAATGAGCTCAAGTGGTCTGGGTGCCTTTTGTGTCACTTTAACTTTGAAATCTTATTAAAGATTGTGTGGGGTGTGGCTGGAGGCGGGACAAGGGTGGGGCTTGCAGCAGAACATGGGTGGGGCCTGTAAGGGGGCCCTTGATTTATTTTGCCCGGGGGCCCTGAGGGTTCTCAGTCCGCCCCTGGTGCCTGGCGTTCATGCTGTGCCTGCGCTCCCTGGACTTTGTGTGGCTGTCATGGCCCATAAACAGGTAGGAACTAGTGTTAGGGACCACTCATAGAAGCGACCTTGACGTGGTGAGTGGCTTATTACGCTTTGGCCAAAATGTACACCAATGCCTCATTCAACATCCAGCATGGAGGCAGGACGGAGTGCTGGTTGCAGAGTGCTATTGCATTTGTGTCTTTTTCTTTGTATATGTATTTCGCTATAGCGATGTGCACCTGCATATAGGGTTGTGCTGACTGTATCCCCCACATGTTCTATTCTTGTCCGCAAAACAGATTCACAAACATAGGTTGAGCCAAACATTGACAGAAGCTTCAGTGCAGCTCGTTTTACATTGGGATACTTCTCCATAGGCACGATTTTCCAAAACTCCACAGTTCCCTCACTCAGAATTGACCTGAGTCGGTCATCTTCCAAAAGTTCAATCATCTCAATTTGAGTTGTTGCTTCACCAGTGCGGGTTTCAAACCATCTGAATCGGCAGCCAAAGAGTTAACGAGGAATGTAATTTGTGGCCTCTTCAGTTGTAGATCCTGGAATCTGTCCTCAAAGGTCTGTTGTAGGTTTTCAAGAAGTTCTTCTTAGTAAGAAGTTCTCCTTTTTAGGATCTCAGCAGCTTGGGCACTTTACATTTGCCACAGAAGGGAAATGTGTTTGTTCTCCCTTTCTCAGATGAGTTTTAAAAAGCTTGAGCTTGTTAACAAATGCAAAAACTGTTTGCACTAGATCGGGCAGCATCTTTAATTTCCCTTGGAGCTCAAGGTTGAGTCTATCCAGGTGGTGCAGCATGTCCACCAGAAATGCCAGATCCAAAATCCACTAGGAATCGGAGAGCACAGGATAGTCTTTGTGTTTTTCTGCCAGAAACAACTTTACTTGACTCAAAAGTAAAAAAAAAATGAGTTATCACCTTACCTCTTGAAAGCCACCTTACAGAGCAGTGAAGTGGCAAATCACTGGGAAGGTTCTCATCAAGGTCTGCAATGAGATTTCTGAACTGTCTGTGATTAAGCGCATGAGTGCGAATAAGATTGACAATTTCCAGAACAGGCATCATGACGTGGTCTAAATTTTTAGCTTTTTAGACACCAGCTGCTCCTGATGAATGATGCAATGAAATGTCCAAAATTCAGAAAATCTGTCATCACATTTACGTAGCCCGACAAGGCCATTCACAGATCATAGACTGTGCTCCATCTGTGGTTATGGCTGTGAGTTTTGATAATGGCAAATTTGCCTTTTCAACTACAGTCATCAAGGTCATTTCATATCGATGCCATGAGTTCTGTCTGTTAACGGGACAATATCAAGTAGCTCTTCTTTTATTGTACAGTTGTCTGATACAGACCGTACAAAAATTGCCAACTGAGGCTTGTCTTGTATATCCGTAGACTCATCATATGTCGTGACAATTGGAGGTCTGATACCATTCGTTTCAAACGTTTATCTTCTGGAGACAAGATTGCAATGGCGTCACTAAGGGAACTTTTCACAAATTCCCCTTTTTTTGGGCGCGAGCGATATTCCATGCCAGTTGATAGGATGGAAGAGTGACAGTTTCTGAATATTTTGTAAGTTTCTTAAAGAACTGAGTCTGTTCAATGCATTAAGCTTGTGTTTGCGAAGTTCGGTACCAGCCGGAAAGTCGTGGTCCATTTTAGCATGTTGTGAGGCGAAGTGGCGCTGTAGATCCATCAGCTCTCCCCCACCCCAGAGCCATCAGCTCTCCCCCACCCCAGAGCCATCTGCTCTTCTCCCCCCCCCCCCCACGGAGTGCACAGCATCATTGGTTGCTATGACGGTTGCTATGACGCTGTGCACTCCGGGCGCCCGGCCTTAATCGCACCAACTTACCTTTCCAGCAGGGGCGCGGCCAACACTCCATTGTTCCGCGCTGCTCTGCGTCTGACGTCACGCAGCGCGTCAGGTCATGGCGTGCGTACGTCAGGAGGTCCGTGCAGTGCGGGACCATGGATGTGCTATGGAGTGTCCGGAGTCCCCCTGCTGGAAAGGTGAGTATTGCGGGCCAGCGGGAGACCACGGAGCGGGAGTAATAGCAAGCGCTTCACTCCCGCTCCGTGGTCACGTGACACAAACAAATCTTCGACATGGTGGATAAAAATCAATGATTTTTTTGAAAAAATCTAATAAACCAGATTTTTTATTTAAATCTGATTTTTTTGATTTAAATCAGATTTTTTTTTTTTATATATAAAATGATTTTTGAGGAAAATATTACCATCCAAAGGTTATTCCATCATGAAATAAAGATTAGTTTTTTAATTATGTTGAATAAGGCTGTATATGTTCCATTAATCTGTTCATAATGTCATGCTCTTCCAGAGGTTTTGTAAGATTATTGGGCAGTTTCTCTGCCTACAAGATATTATCACAGATGCTTGGTTTACTTTTGCAGCTCTCAAAACTGAATTTGACTCAGCAGAGATCACATGCCTCTTCACAGCAAAAATGTTATAACATGAACAGAGTTGAGAAAAATACCTTAATCCTAACTTCTACAAACCTATAAATACAGAATCAACCTAATCAAACTAATATAAAAAGTTGTTATTCTAAAAAATCTTCATCTACTTGCATATTATAAGTTATACCAGCAAGAATTAGTCTTTATGTAGAAAACTATGATTTAAAATCAAGCCTTACTGACTAGTGATTTAAATCGTGATTTAAATCAGTTTGATTTAAATCAAATCCGCCCTGATCTTTGATGCAAAAAATTAGCATCAAGGATTTTTTTTTGTGTCGAATTACTCGATTCAAACGAGTAATCGTGTGTTGGAGGCTTATCCTGCCGTACGTCTGCTGCCCCCATGCTCTGATCACCCACAATGCTCAGGCAACCCCCCATGCTCAGATGATCTGACATGGGGGGAGTTATGAGCACGGGGTGTATGATTTGTGGTGTCTTATGTGAGCACTGGGGCTTATTTTGTTGGTCTGATGAGGATTTGGGGGTCTTATCTGAGCTCATACTACCCCTATGTCAGATAAGACCCCCATGATCAGTACTTCAATAAAAAACTGTGGACTGTTCTCCATGTGTAGGGGGCTTATCCTGCCGTATCTCTGCTGCCGCTGCTCTGAGGACTGTGGTGCCCTCTCCACAGTGACCCGATGTGCACAGGGTCAGGTCAGAGCGTGGGCCTGCACATATTAACTATGCGACACCAAGCTTGTATGTGTTGTTTGTTTGTTTTTTGTTTTAATACTGGAAAAAAATAAAGGCTTTGGGAAAAAATATTTTCTTCTTTTCATCACTATATTCTGGCCCCCATAACTTTTTTTTATAGTTACGTGTGAGGGCTAAATTTTGTGGAGTAAATTGTAACTTTTATTGATACCAATTTGGTGTGTATCACATTTTTATTCGTGTTTTTTTAGGCCTCATGCACACGGCCGTTGTACGGTCGTTCTGTGCATTGCGGACCGCAATTTCACTGGTGCGGGGATACAGAGGACACAGACGATACACCTCCCACAGAGGACAGCTTTTCGTTGCCTCTGGGCAGCCTGGCACACATGAGCAATTACATGCTGCAGTGTCTCCGCAACGACCACCGAGTTGCCCACATTCTAACTTGTGATGATTACTGGGTGGCCATGCTACTGGATCCCCATTACAAGGACAACTTACCATCCTTAATTCCGTCACTGGAGCGTGATCGTAAGATGCGCGTGTACAAGCGCACGCTGGTAGACGCGCTGCTGGTGGCATTTCCACCTGACAGCGGGGGCACAGTGGAAGCACAAGGCAGAGGATGAGGAAGAGGTCGCCAACGCAGCTGGGGCACCGCCAGCACCTCAGAAGGCAGGGTTAGCATGGCCGAAATGTGGAAAAGCTTTGTCAGCACGCCACAACAACCAGCACCACCAGCTGATATGGAACGTCTTAGCAGGAGGCAGCATTTCACCAACATGGTGGAGCAGTATGTGTGCACACGCCTACACGTACTGAATGACGGGTCTGCCCCCTTCAACTTCTGGGTCTCCAAATTGGGCACATGGCCTGAGCTTGCCCTTTACACCTTGGAGGTGCTGGCCTGCCGTGCAGCCAGTGTATTATCTGAACTTGTGTTTAGCACGGCAGGGGGTTGCTGTGGCGAAACCAACCTCGCCACTGGGTTTTGGAGGGGCCTGGCTACCAGCCTCTTGCCCCAGGATTATGGGCCCTCTCATCAGCCCATCCAAAACTTAAACCCTATGGCGATTTGACTGTGTTTGTGGCATCTGAGCGCTCAGATCCAAGCCATATGGGGACATGTGGGGTTTTGAGATGTGTGACAGAACCATCTGTCTGTGTAATTGTATTGTATGTTATGTGAGGGTACCCAGTTAGCTCATTTTATTGTATTCATGTTGTCTGAGTGCCATTCACCTAATAATATGCACTCAGACTTGAGCTGTCTGGGAATGTGTTAAATGTCTATGTGTATTGTAAAGGGTTGGGACATTGTATGTTTAAATGGTGATTTCTGTCCTGTTGTCCGCACATGTGTATTGGCGATTTCCCTTTGTCCTGAGAGATAATTGAATTACTCCACGGGTGTCTCCAGGGCAGAGAGGAGGAAACCATGATGCATTGTGGGGATGTATGGTGTTTGTGTATCCTGAATTGCTGCATATCTGGTCCCCTAGGGGCGTGTCCACCAGATGGGGACCTGCATAAATACGGGCGGGTAGCCCTCAATAAACAGTTCCTGTTTTATCCTTCATCATGTTGAGGCTGATGTTTGGGTAACTGATCGACGCTAGGGATTGCTATACGCTGGGAGATTTGCTATACTCCCCTGGCTATAACTACTAGCACTTGTAAGAGCTTGTTCCTGGTTCCTGCTCTCTGGATGTAGGAGAGATTCACCTACTGGAGCCTGGACCCTTTTCGTAGGTCCAGGGTGGGTAGGAGACGGTGAGACCTCAACCAAGCTTCGGCGGTTCGTGGGGTCTGCAGTGCGTACGGTGTCAAGTGGAGTGCTTGGAGTCCTCGGAAAGCACTAGGAACATCCATTCAACGGAGGTACCCGGTCGGGGTGCTAGGCGTTCCGTTACAGTCGCCATCACAGACAAGCGCAGCCGCCTTTCCACAGCCAATGTGGACAAGCTCACGTTCATTAAAATGGACCAGGCATGGATCCCACAGGACTTGTCCGTACCTTGTGCAGAATAGACATGTATACCGGCCTTAACCAGCCATTGTTATACTGCAGCGCAATTGCTCATTCTTGTATTTTGGATATTTCACACTCTTTTAGAGTGTACCCTTATAAAAAAAATTTAATTAAATTAAAACCGAAAACCAGTGTTGGCTACCTTGTCCTCCTCCACCCCTGCTTCCACCAACACCGCTACGTCCACTGCCTCCACAAACTCCTACTCCATATGGAACTCCGTTGTAACAAATACGTGAATGGGCACTCATAACTGGACCACAAGTCTAGTCTAATAATACTATCTTTAATTGTAAATCAATAACATATATACACAGTAGATAAAATAGTCTGTAAATCCGGATCAAAATTCTATAAAGATATCTATGCTAATACGCATTGGAAATGGAAAATAAAAAATGAAATAAAATAAAAAGATATATAAAATCACCTAAAAAGAGCCTATAGGAAGACAATGGAGTGAACAATAGAATATAGTATAAAATAAATACAATATTAATCCTGAAAATGCCATTCAATTCCAATCCTAGTGGTGACGGATCGGGTAAACTAGCTACAAAAGGCCTAATGTCCTGGCCAGATGAGTATTATTACATATGAGTCAAGTCCGTCCAATCCCCAGATTGCAAGAGTGGGCTGACTTAGATGACCACCACGAATGGCTGATAATAAGTGAATTCCTATGATAATGAAAAACAACTCCAAGGGTACTAGTGAAAAAAGTGCAATAATAAATGATGAATCAATCCAAGTCCATCCAGTTATTCAGATGCTAAAATAAATGTGCAAACAAATTGTGCTTGGTATATGACGTGTTGCTGTGCTCAAAATAATACAGTCACAGTGGTAAAGCATATATTGCCCTTTGATCTGGAGGAGCTCAGCAATGTTAATATAGAAGCTGGATCTCCCTCATTGCCGTTTTCCTAGAGATAGCACTTTTTGTTATAATGTTGCAGGTTTCCTGGGGGTAGAACTTTTACTCAAATGTTTCAATCCAGGGCGTTTTAATTCAACACCATATATGTGGCAAAGTTCTTATAGCAGTAAATATCGAGGTTCAGCAGTATTAATTAGATACTCACGCTCGGTCCTGATATTCGCTCCGTGGCATCCCACGTGGCGTGAGTAGAGGGTAAGCTTACCTCTTACAATCCGGTTTCAATGGTGCCTTACTGCTGCGTACAACTTCTGTGAGGTCCGGTCTGGAGGTTTATACAAGTCCGACTGCAGGTAAGAGATCTGTCTCTATCTGTCTTACCGCAGATTCACAGTTGAAGTCTTTAATTGTGATAGGCGTTTCTCATGCCTCCCACGGCACTCAATACAGGTGGTTAAGTATCACAGAAGCTCTAGTATTACCCGTAGGTTGCCGGACTATGTCCAGAGGGACTGTGGTTCCTTTGGCTTGAAAGCGCTTTCTTTAAACAGCAAATAATATTATAAAGCTGTTAATATGCCAGTTATTGCCATATCCAATTCATCCACGCCAGACGCGTTTCGAAGGTTATCCTGCCTTCTTCCTCAGTGGCTTTGTTAGATCTGGCTAGCTGGCCGGCTTTTATTCCTCTACCTTCCAGAGAGGCTCCATCATAAATCCGAAATGGATCCAGTGTATCTGGTGTTGTTGGATAAGCTCCTCCATGCATTGCGGTTCCAAAGCGTTTTTTTTATGTATACATGCGTTTTTTGTTCCACAGAGTCTTTAGTTCAAGAGAAACACTTCCTATAGATTATTTTCATTGCAGCTAGTTGCATTCTTGAACTATATAGACAATTGTATCAGATAATGCAATATTTCATAAAAATGCTAAAACTTCTTAAAATAAATCACTGAATATATAGATGTAAAATCTATCTACAACAGTTACGTTCATGTGTCCCAATACTACGCTATTGCATTTGTTTGGCAGTTTTTTTTTATATAAAAGTAGGGGGACAATGGGTTTAAAGTTACAAGCTGTCGTTTACTTATGGATTATTCTCTATACAGCTGCTTGCTTTAATAAGTTGTATACAATCATATCCTGTAAATTCCCTACATGCGATATTTAATAGAAATCTATTGAGAATATTTACGGAATATTTCTCAAGAGGACTTTATTTAAAGGATACATGTCCTAAAAGCATTGTGCAAGATGTTAGACCACCATGCACATATAGATGTGAAGTCAAATATTCATCATGGACATATACCCAGCCGTCACAATGGTGGTAGTAGCGCAGAGATAGTTTTAAACAAGAGGCTATCCTTCTCACTCGCAAGTATTTACTCCTGCCCTTCTCAAAATATGGCATGTAATAGAGGATATATTAAGGGCAGAATAAGGTGTATATATATATACCAAGTCCATAACTCCATTGGGGGTCGTTCACTGAAGATTATAATAGAGTTAATATATTGCAGTGTCATGGGTGTAAGTTTCTGCTCAATCGTAGATGGCAGCTGTGGATCAGGTAGAATGGATCTACAGCTGCCATCTACGATTGATCCACAGCTGCCATCTACGATTGAGCAGAAACTTACACCCATGACACTGCAATATATTAACTAGATTATAATCTTCAGTGAACGACTCCCAATGGAGTTATGGACTTGGTATATATATACCTTATTCTGCCCTTAATATATCCTCTATTACATGCCATATTTTGAGAAGGGCAGGAGTAAATACTTGCGAGTGAGAAGGATGGCCTCTTGTTTAAAACTATCTCTGCGCTACTACCACCATCGTGACGGTTGGGTATATGTCCATGATGAATATTTGACTTCACATGTGACTTCACATGTGCATGGTGGTCTAACATCTTGCACAATGCTTTTAGGACATGTATCCTTTAAATAAAGTCCTCTTGAGAAATATTCCATAAATATTCTCAATAGATTTCTATTAAATATCGCATGTAGGGAATTTACAGGATATGATTGTATACAACTTATTAAAGCAAGCAGCTGTATGGAGAATAATCCATAAGTAAACGACAGCTTGTAACTTTAAACCCAATGTCTCCCTACTTTTATATAAAAAAAACTGCCAAACAAATGCAATAGCGTAGTATTGGGACACATGAACGTAACTGTTGTAGATAGATTTTACATCTATATATTCAGTGATTTATTTTAAGCAGTTTTAGCATTTTTATGAAATATTGCATTATCTGATACAATTGTCTATATAGTACAAGAACGCAACTAGCTGCAATGAAAATAATCTATAGGAAGTGTTTCTCTTGAACTAAAGACTCTATGGAACAAAAAACGCATGTATACATAAAAAACCGCATTGGAACCGCAATGCATGGAGGAGCTTATCTAACAACACCAGATCCACTGGATCCATTTCGGATTTATGATGGAGCCTCTCCGGAAGGTAGAGGAATAAAAGCCGACCAGCTAGCCAGATCTAACAAAGCCACTGATGAGGAAGAAGGCAGGATAACCTTCGAAACGCGTCTGGCATGGATGAATTGGATCTGGCAATAACCGGCATATTAACAGCTTTATAATATTATTTGCTGTTTAAAGAAAGCGCTTTCAAGCCAAAGGAACCACAGTTCCTCTGGACATAGTCCTGCAACCTACGGGTAATACTAGAGCTTCTGTGATACTTAACCACCTATATTGAGTGCCGTGGGAGGCATGAGAAACGCCTATCACAATTAAAGACTTCAACTGTGAACCTGCGGTAAGACAGATAGAGACAGATCTCTTACCTGCAGCCGGACTTGTATAAACCTCCAGACCGGACCTCACAGAAGTTGTACGCAGCAGTAAGGCACCATTGAAACCGGATTGTAAGAGGTAAGCTTACCCTCTACTCACGCCACGTGGGACGCCACGGAGCGAATATCAGGACCGAGCGTGAGTATCTAATTAATACTGCTGAACCTCGATATTTACTGCTATAAGAACTTTGCCACATATATGGTGTTGAATTAAAACGCCCTGGATTGAAACATTTGAGTAAAAGTTCTACCCCCAGGAAACCTGCAACATTATAACAAAAAGTTCTATCTCTAGGAAAACGGCAATGAGTGAGATCCAGCTTCTATATTAACATTGCTGAGCTCCTCCAGATCAAAGGGCAATATATGCTTTACCACTGTGACTGTATTATTTTGAGCACAGCAACACGTCATATACCAAGCACAATTTGTTTGCACATTTATTTTAGTATCTGAATAACTGGATGGACTTGGATTGATTCATCATTTATTATTGATTATTGCACTTTTTTCACTAGTACCCTTGGAGTTGTTTTTCATTATCACAGGAATTCACTTATTATCAGCCATTCGTGGTGGTCATCTAAGTCAGCCCACTCTTGCAATCTGGGGATTGGACGGACTTGACTCATATGTAATAATACTCATCTGGCCGGGACATTAGGCCTTTTGTAGCTAGTTTACCCGATCCGTCACCACTAGGATTGGAATTGAATGGCATTTTCAGGATTAATATTGTATTTATTTTATACTATATTCTATTGTTCACTCCATTGTCTACCTATAGGCTCTTTATAGGTGATTTTTATATATCTTTTTTATTTTATTTCATTTTTTATTTATCTTTATAGAATTTTGATCCGGATTTACATGCTATTTTATCTTCTGTGTATATATGTTATTGATTTACAATTAAAGATAGTATTATTAGACTAGACTTGTGGTCCAGTTATAAGAGTGCCCATTCACGTATTTGTTACAACTGTCTTTTGGTGATTGGAGTGCGACATCAGTTTGGTGCACCTTGCCATCCCTAGTCAGAGGCAGAGCCGTCCTATATTTCTATTTTATCCATATGGAACTCCACCTCATATGTCAAATTTGTTTTTTTTTTATTTTATGTCATTTCATTTTTTCAATTACATTTTCAGTTGAAATTCAACAATTTTTGGGTGTGAAGTACCTAGTAGAGAGGTTAAAAAAAATAAATAAATAGTTACATTTTCTGGTGAAATTCACCAATTTTTGGGTGTAATATACCCTTCCTCTACCTAGTTGACAGCTTAATAAATTTCAATAATTTTTCTGTTACATTCTTGGGGTGACATTATACACGGCTCAAAAAAATAAAGGGAACACAAAAATAACACATCCTAGATCTGAATGAATTAAATATTCTTCTGAAATACTTTTGTTCTTTACATAGTTGAATGTGCTGACAACAAAATCACACAAAAATAAAAAAATGGAAATCAAATTTTTCAACACATGGAGGTCTGGATTTGGAGTCACACTCAAAATCAAAGTGGAAAAACACACTACAGGCTGATCCAACTTTGATGTAATGTCCTTAAAACAAGTCAAAATGAGGCTCAGTAGTGTGTGTGGCCTCCACGTGCCTGTATGACCTCCCTACAACGCTTGTGCATGCTCCTGATGAGGTGGCGGACGGTCTCCTGAGGGATCTCCTCCCAGACCTGGACTAAAGCATCTGCCAACTCCTGGACAGTCTGTGGTGCAACGTGACGGTGGATAGAGCGAGACATGATGTCCCAGATGTGCTCAATTGGATTCAGGTCTGGGGAACGGGCGGGCCAGTCCATAGCATCAATGCCTTCGTCTTGCAGGAACTGCTGACACACTCCAGCCACATGAGGTCTAGCATTGTCTTGCATTTGGAGGAACCCAGGGCTAACCGCACCAGCATATGGTCTCACAAGGGGTCTGAGGATCTCATCTCGGTACCTAATGGCAGTCAGGCTACCCCTGGCGAGCACATGGAGTGCTGTACGGCCCTCCAAAGAAATGCCACCCCACACCATTACTGACCCAATGCCAAACTGGTCATGCTGGAGGATGTTGCAGGCAGCAGAACGTTCTCCACGGCGTCTCCAGACTCTGTCACGTCTGTCACATGTGCTCAGTGTAAACCTGCTTTCATCTGTGAAGAGCACAGGGCGCCAGTGGCAAATGCCAAACATCCTGCACGGTGTTGGGCTGTAAGCACAACCCCCACCTGTGGACGTCTGGCCCTCATATCACCCTCATGGAGTCTGTTTCTGACCGTTTGAGCAGACACATGCACATTTGTGGCCTGCTGGAGGTCATTTTGCAGGTCTCTGGCAGTGCTCCTCCTGTTCCTCCTTGCACAAATGCGGAGGGAGCGGTCCTGCTACTGGGTTGTTGCCCTCCTACGGCCTCCTCCACGTCTCCAGATGTACTGGCCTGTCTCCTGGTAGCGCCTCCATGCTCTGGACACTATGCTGACACAGCAAACCTTCTTGCTACAGCTCGCATTGATGTTCCATCCTGGATAAGCTGCACTACCTGAGCCACTTGTGTGGGTTGTAGACTCCGTCTCATGCTACCACTAGAGTGAAAGCAACGCCAGCATTCAAAAGTGACCAAAACATCAGCCAGGAAGCATAGGAACTGAGAAGTGGTCTGTGGTCACCACCTGCAGAACCACTCCTTTATTGGGGGTGTCTTGCTAATTGCCTATAATTTCCACCTGTTGTCTATTCCATTTGCACAACAGCATGTGAAATTGATTGTCACTCAGTGTTGCTTCCTAAGTGGACAGTTTGATTTCACAGAAGTGTGATTTACTTGGAGTTACATTGTGTTGTTTAAGTGTTCCCTTTATTTTTTTGAGCAGTGTACAATTTTAGACGTGAATAAACCCCTGCTCTGAATAGGTGACAGGAAATAAAATTTCTGAAATTCTTCTTTAATTGATGCGCGCCACCTCCTTTGATTCAGTGCTTAAACTTTAACAAGTTGTACTACATTTGCGCTTCAATTTGTCCCACATTTCCACTTTACTCTTTTGGCCCACATTTGGGCTTCTGTAATTTGTACCACATTTCCGCTTCAATACTTTGTCCCACATTTGGGCTTCTGTAATCTGTCCAAAATTTTAACCTCAATTATTTTTCCCATATCTCAGCTTTACTCTTCTGACTCACATTTGGGCTTCTATAATTTGTCCCACATTTGCAATTTAACAGCTTTTCCCATAATTCCGCTTTACTCTTCTGGCCCACATCTGGGCTTCTGTAATCTGTCCAAAATTTTAACCTCAATAATTTTTCCCATATCTCCGCTTTACTCTTCTGGCCCACATTTGGGCTTCTGTAATTTGTCCCACATTTGCTATTTAACAGCTTTTACCACATTTCCGCTCGATCCCAATTTTTTTAAATAAATTTATCTCCCTTAAATTTGGTCTCTTTTTCTCATGCTCCCTCTCCGGCATGGAACCCTGATTCCCCGCCACCCTTGATCACCATGGTAGGCGCAGAAAAGAACATCGAAAGTTGATAGAGCAGATATTAAATTAGATCGTGAACATCATGGGGACGTGCGACATAGTGGGGCAGTAAGTTTGCATACGCCTACACGAACTGACTGACAGGGGTCAGCCCCTGCAACTTCTGGGTCTCCAAATTGGGCACATGGCCTGAGCTTGCCCTTTACCCCTTGGAGGTGCTGGCCTGCCCTGCAGCCAGTGTTTTGTCTGAACGTGTGTTTAGCACGACTGCAGGGGGTTATCACAGGTTGTATTTCCAAATGTTTTGGGGTGTACCCTAATTAAAAAAATAAAATAATAAAACCTCCTCCTCCTCCACCACCGCCGCTTCGACCTACACCGCCACATCCACCGCCTCCTCAACCTCCTACTCCATATGGACCTCGTCCTCCTAGATCAAGAGTATTATTTTTTATTTTTACGTATTTTATGTTATTTTAAGTCCTTTCCCTATCCACATTTGTTTGCAGAGCACTTGCCATGCTCTTAACCACATCTTGATGCCATTTACAGCCCCCTTTCCATGACATTTTTACAGCCATTTTAGTGTTCAAAAGTTCGGGTCCCCGTTGACTCCAATGGGGTTCGGGGTCAAGTTCGGGTCCCGAACTCAAACCCGTCGAACCCGAACATCCAGGTGTCCGCTCAACTCTAATCACTAGTAGTAAACACAATATAGGTTACCGGGTCAGAGGTAGACAGAGTTCAGATAGGACCAGTTCTCAAGAACTTTTCTAATAGTCCTAAAAAATAATCCAAGTTTCTTCTGGTATAGAGTTTTTTTTTTCTTGTTTGAATGGACGGATGGATGGATCCCTTGATGCTCTGCACACGAGTAATTATTCCCCACCTTATCTAAGAATCATCCCCTTCTAGATTAGGGATTTTTAATCAGGTAAGGTGGGTGTATTCGTATGCTAATAACACAATGATGTCATATTAACCCTTGACATGGTATAAAACAAATGATAAAATAATATAATATTGTCCATCTGCCTCCAGATGGCACTGTGGTACTGCAGATGAATATCACAACCTTAAACACCAATTCTAAATGCCTAATAATACGTTCACATGACCTTCTTAACCTTTTTAATATACATCATTGAGGAAGGTCTTTTCCTGACCCTTTTAATTACCTATAACCTAGACTTGTTGGAGTCACTGTCTTCTCCTATCTTTTTGAATATATGTTAATTGATAACGATTTATAACGGCCTTGATACTCGGCATCGGGACTTGTATACTTTACTTATCTACATGGATGAATAACTATCGTTTTTAAATAACAACATTTAACTCTTCTCAGAAATCCAATTATCAAAAACTTACTTTAGTGTTTCTGTATCTGTCACGGCTATATGTGAGCAACAATAGAAATACACAGTACAGAGCAACTGACTGGACCCAGAACTAGGGAGGATAAAGGGTGACCCCTGTCCGACCCTCAACGCTCTCCCTATTCTGCTAAAGCACATGCCCGGATCCCAATGGCGGAACGAGGCATGCCCACGTGCCTAAGACTAATGACCACTGTAACCCCTACAATAGTGGAAGGGGCACGGCCACCAGTGCCCTACTCAGTATATGGAGGGAACCGTGGCCACCTCAGATCCAGTCAGAAAACAAACAGGAACACAACAATGTCTGCAGACTTAGCTGAAGGTGTTGCAGCCACAGAGAAGACGGATCCAAGGACAGGCTGGCAATATCCGGAGTGCTAGCTGCAGCAGAACACAGGTCCAGTAAACTGATAGCTACAAGTGAAGAAACTAAACCAAGAGCTACAACTGAAGTGAGAACTATAATCCACATCCTATCATAGGAGGAGGGGTAATATAAAGAGAGGGAAATCAAACACATGAAGAACAGCTGTGGTGAAAGAAACCAAAAGTAAACAGAGTAGTGAGAACTCCTCCCAGCTCTAGTAGTGACATCATCACAGGGGTGGAGAAACAGAGCTGTGAGAACGTCCCAAAGCTCTGGTAGTGACAGTACCCCCCCCTCTACGGGTGGACTCTGGACACCCAGGACCCACCTTCTCAGGATGAGCCCTATGAAATGCCCTGATGAGGCGAGTGGCTTTAATGTCCGACACCGGAACCCACATCCTCTCCTCAGGACCATAACCCTTCCAATGAACGAGGTACTGAAGAGAACCGCGGACAATGCGAGAGTCCACAATTCTGGAAACCTCAAACTCCAAAATCGGAGGAGGAGGCAAAGAGGAGGGTACCGTGGGCTGGACATATGGTTTTAAGAGAGATCTGTGAAATACATTATGTATCTTCCAAACCTGTGGAAGATCAAGACGGAAGGCAACAGGATTGATGACTGACAAGATTTTATAAGGCCCAATAAACTTGGGACCCAATTTCCAGGAGGGAACCTTCAACTTAATGTTTCTAGTAGACAACCACACCAGATGACCCACATTCAGGTCCGGACCAGGCACACGTCTCTTATCAGCCACACGCTTATACTTCTCACTCATCTTTTTAAGATTACTCTGAATCTTTTGCCAAATGGTAGACAAAGACAAGGAAAATCTCTCCTCCTCAGGTAAACCAGAAAGAGCCCCTCCCGAGAATGTCCCAAACTGCGGATGGAACCCATATGCACCAAAGAATGGTGACTTATCAGAAGATTCCTGACGACGGTTGTTCAGAGCAAACTCAGCAAGAGGGAGAAATGAACACCAATCCTCCTGGTTCTCTGCCACAAAACAGCGCAAATATGTCTCCAGATTCTGATTGAGGCGCTCAGTCTGACCATTCGACTGCGGATGAAAAGCAGAAGAGAAGGACAGCCGAACCCCCAGGCGAGAACAGAAAGCCTTCCAGAACCTGGACACAAACTGCGTGCCTCTATCGGAAACAATATCAGAGGGAATGCCGTGCAATTTAACAATATGGTCGACAAAAGCTTGCGCCAACGTTTTAGCATTGGGTAAACCAGGGAAAGGTACGAAATGAGCCATCTTGCTAAAACGGTCCACCACCACCAGGATCACCGACTTCCCCGAGGAACGAGGAAGATCCGTGATAAAGTCCATGGACAGGTGTGTCCAAGGACGGGAAGGAATGGGTAACGGGAGAAGGGAACCTGAAGGCCGTGAACGAGGGACCTTAGCGCGAGCGCACGTCTCACAAGCAGCCACAAAACCCTCCACCGACTTACGAAGAGCCGGCCACCAAAATCTCTGAGCAATGAGATCTACCGTGGCTCTACTCCCGGGGTGACCAGCAAGAACCGTATTATGATGCTCCTTAAAGAGTTTGTGACGTAGCTCAGGAGGCTCGAACAACTTCCCAGAAGGACAACGGGCAGGTGTCTCAGTCTGGGCAGCCTGGACCTCGGCCTCCAAATCGGAATAAAGAGCAGAAACAACTACCCCCTCCGCCAAAATGGGACCCGGGTCCTCGGAGTTTCCTCCTCCCGGAAAACAGCGAGAGAGAGCATCAGCCTTCACATTTTTTATCCCAGGTCGGAATGTAACAACAAAATTGAATCTGGAGAAGAACAGAGACCATCTGGCCTGTCTCGGATTCATACGCCTGGCCGACTCCAAGTATGCCAGATTCTTATGGTCGGTAAAAACGGTGATAGGGTGCCTGGCCCCCTCCAACCAATGGCGCCATTCCTCGAAAGCCAACTTGATGGCCAACAACTCCCTATCTCCCACATCATAGTTTCTCTCTGCCGGGGAGAGTTTTTTAGAGAAAAAGGCACAGGGTCGCCACTTGGCAGGGGAAGGGCCCTGGGACAAAACCGCACCCACACCCACCTCGGAAGCATCCACCTCAACAATAAAAGGTAAGGAAACATCGGGATGCACCAAGACGGGAGCAGACGCAAAATTCTCTTTAATCTTAGAAAAGGCTGTAAGCGCCTCCTCTGACCAAGAGGAAAAATCCGCCCCCTTTTTTGTCATGTCAGTGAGGGGTTTGACAACAGAGGAATAATTCAAAATGAACTTTCTGTAATAGTTCGCAAAACCCAGAAAGCGCATCAATGCCTTCTGATTCTCAGAAAGCTCCCACTCAAGTACAGCACGGACCTTCTCGGGATCCATGCGAAAACCAGAAGCAGAGAGGAGAAAACCCAGAAATTGAATCTCCGATACCATAAAAAGACATTTCTCCAGCTTGGCGTACAATTTATTTTCCCGCAGAATCTGCAGAACCTGAAAAAGATGATCCTGATGGGTCTGAACATCAGGGGAAAAAATCTAAATATCATCAAGATACACCAATACAAATTTCCCCATTAAATGATAGAAAATACTATTAACAAAATGCTGAAAGACGGCCGGAGCATTCATCAGGCCGAAAGGCATAACGAGATTCTCGAAATGCCCGTCAGGGGTATTAAAGGCCGTTTTCCATTCATCCCCCTCTCTGACCCTGACCAGGTTGTACGCGCCTCTCAAATCCAATTTGGAAAACACCTTGGCCCCAACAATTTGATTGAAGAGGTCCGGGATCAGAGGAAGGGGATAGGGATCGCGAATCGTGATACGGTTCAGCTCCCTAAAATCTAGGCAAGGTCTCAGAGAGCCATCTTTCTTTTTAACAAAAAAAAACCCGCGGCCACAGGTGACTTTGAGGGACGAATATGCCCCTTTTCGAGACTCTCGGAGATGTAAGTTCGCATAGCGATTCTTTCCGGTTGTGAGAGATTGTAGAGGCGTGCTTTTGGCAGCTTGACGCCGGGAATGAGGTTAATGGGACAGTCAAACTCCCGGTGAGGAGGTAGCTCCTGAACACCGCTCTCGGAAAACACGTCCGAGAAATCAGAGAGAAATGATGGCACCGTTTTAGTAGACACCTCTGCAAAAGTCGCTGTGAGACAATTCTCTCTACAAAAATCACTCCACTCATTTATTTGCCTTCCTTGCCAATCAATAGTGGGGTTATGTCTAGTGAGCCAGGGTAACCCCAAAACTAGAGGAGACGGCAATCCGTTAAGGACAAAACAAGATATATCCTCCACATGAGTGTCACCTACAGCTAGCCGGATATTGTGAACAATGCCCTTCAGAGATCTCTGTGAGAGTGGAGCAGAGTCAATAGCAAAAACAGGTATATCTTTATCTAATGTGCAAACCTGAAAACCATGCATGGCTACAAATTGAGTGTCAATAAGATTGACGACCGCTCTACTATCGACAAAAATCTCACAAGAAATGACTTTGCTCTCTAGCGCCACCCTGGCAGACAGGAGAAAACGGGAACTGCAGGTCAGAGGAAAAGCATCAAATCCTACATCAACTTTGCCCAAAGTAGCAGATGAAGCAGAACCTGATGATTTACCTTTTGAGATTTTTCTCTTATTATCGCTCTTAGTACGGTTCAAGAATCTCCTAGACGGACAAACATTTGCCAAATGACCTATGCCCCCACAACAAAAACAGACCATACTCTGAGGACTAAATCCTCTTTTATCAGGGGCAAGTCGAGCTAGCTGCATGGGCTCCTCCTCAGAGGGGAGCGAGACAGGATGAGGCCCCTGCACACTGAATGAGTCCGCACCACTGCCCCTAGACTGACAATGGTTGGACAGAGAGGTCTCGTTTCTTTCTCTTATGCCTCGTTTCCACTGAGCGGATCGGTTCGGGTCGTTTAGAATGGAACGGGTTTGAATGGTCCGGTCTATTCTGGTGAGCGTTTCCACTGCAAATCGGACCGCCGGGGCCATACAGGTTTTAGAAAAAATGCCTCTCATGATGTCACACTAGTGCGACGAGAAACGTGATGCAGCGTCACTCAGCGTCAGCCAAACAACAACAATGAAGGTCATTCAGCAGCTCGTCTTTTCTCTGCTAGCCTTTTGGTTCGTAATAGGCAAAATTCATACCGCACTGTATGAGAGAAGGTTGCGAGCGGCAATGAGAAACACAGCCGAAAAGAGAAGAAAACTTTTAGCTTGGATGTGTAGCCGGGAGGAGAAGTATACATTTGTGCTGCTAAGACAAAGACGGCAGCGCTATAGGGTAAGCACAACTGACTGACTTACCTGAAACACACACACACACATACACTGACACACTGAAACACACACTGACCTACACACACACACTGACACACACACACTGACCTATACACACACTGACACACACACTGACACACACTGACCTAAACACACACTGACACACACACACTGACACACACTGACCTATACACACACTGACACACACACACACTGACACACACTGACCTATACACACACTGACACACACTGACACACACTGACCTATACACACACAGACACACTCACTGACCCACACACCCTGACCTATACACACACTGACACACACACTGACCCACACACCCTGACCTATACACACACTGACACACACACTGACCCACACACCCTGACCTATACACACTGACACACTCACACTGACCTATACACACACTGACACACTCACTGACCCACACACCCTGACCTATACACACACTGACACACTCACTGACCCACACACCCTGACCTATACACACACTGACCTATACACACTGACACACTCACACTGACCTATACACACACATACACTGACCTACACACACACACACTGACACACACACTGACCTATACACACTGACACACTGCATTTTTTACAGATGCTTCTCCTTTTGGCAAAGCAGCGCCGCCGACCAGTGATTTGGGCTTTCCCTCGTGCCAATGAGTGGTGGAATGTGACCGTCCCAGGATTCACCCACAGACAGTGGGTGCAGAATTTAAGGATGTCAGAGGAAACCTTCTCATTCCTTTGTGCAAAGCTACGTCCAGTGATGGAAAAGAAAAGCACCAACTTCAGAGCCTGTTTGCCTGTAAGGAAAAGAATTGCCATTGCACTGTGGAAGCTGGCTACCAACAGTGAATACAGGAGTATAGGTCATCTTTTTGGTGTCAGCAAATCATCAGTGTGCCGGTGTGTGCAGGACTTCTGTAAGTCTGTGTGCACATTGCTAGCGCCTGAAATTGTTCATTTTCCTAACAGGGAAAAGCTCAAAGACATGGCTGAGTACTTTGAGAACAGGTGGGGCCTTCCACAGTGTGTTGGTGCTATTGATGGCTCACACATACCAATAATAGCACCACAAGAATACCACACTGACTACTTCAACCGAAAAGGCTGGCATTCCATCATCCTCCAGGGAGTAGTGGATGGCAAGGGACTATTCTGGAATGTGAATGTAGGAAAGCCTGGGAGTTTGCATGATGCTCGGGTTCTCCGATTGTCAACATTTTGGGATTGGGTTGGCCAGGGAGGCCTGTACCCTGTTAGCACTAAGAACATTTGTGGGGTGAATGTTGGCTATTATGTGCTTGGGGACTCTGCCTATCCTTTACAAAATTGGCTCCTGAAACCATTTCCTGACAATGGGCGCCTAACAACAGAGCAGCAAATCTACAACAAGAAAACATCCAGGGCACGTGTTGTAGTGGAAAATGCGTTTGGAAGACTTAAGGGTAGATGGAGGTGTCTTATGAAGAGGAATGACAGTGACATTCAACTTACCAAATCCATGGTCCTAACGTGCTGTGCTCTTCACAATCTTTGTGAAAGTCATGGAGAAGACTTTGACCAGGATTGGAATACATCTCCAGAAGAGCCAGTACCAGTAATAGCAGCACAGGATATGGAAGAAGAGTGCAGTGAAATACTGATGAGGCACCTTAACGTTAACGTTGTTACCGTGAATAATTAAAATCTTTAATTACTTTTTGCTAAATGCTAAATAAAATCAGACATACTCAGAGAAGTCGTTCTTGTTGTTTATTCCACAAAAAAAATCATCTTCCTACATATTTTGTAAAGGCAAAATTTTGATAATGTAGAAACATTGTTTACAATAAAGAGCTTGTAAAGGTTTGTTTTTTATTAAGCTAGTGCAGGGATATGCAATTAGCGGAAATCCAGCTGTTTTGCAGAACTACAAGTCCCATCATGCTTTTGCCTCTGGGTGTCATGCTTGTGACTGTCAGAGTCTTGCTATGCCACATGGGAATTGTAGTTCTGAAACAGTTGGATATCCACTAATTGCATATCCCTAAGCTATTGCATTGTTGTTTTTTTCTTCAATTTCACTTCCAATAAATGTTTTTTTTTTTGTTTTCTTTGTATGAATTTCTAACTTCCTGTTCCTCCTCAGTAAGCTGTTCAATAAGCTGTGCTGACTGACTAAACACAGCTCAGATGATGTTGTCAGGTTTACTGAGAAGGAACAGGAAGTGAGAAATTCAGACCAAGAAAAAAAACATCTAAAAAGGAAATTAAAGGAAAAGGTAAACCAAAAATGCCAAGTATATTCGCAATTACATCTACAATGCAAAAATGAGAAGAAATTAAGCGATCGGGGGTGCCCTTTGTTGAAATCCAGGCTCCACCGTCCAAGGGGGGTGATAACGCAAAGGAGGCAGAAGGGAATCAAAGCAGCAGCACAAAGAAAGCCATGTGCAGCAAGGAGCAAATGTGTCCAATCTTGTGTGATCGCTGATGGCTCAAAGGAGCCTATTAAAAAAAAAAAAAATCTAACCTTTAAAACCCACTCTAATTATATATTTTTAAACGTAAACATGGGTACAGGTCCTGTGCTGCATGAAAGGCACTAATGTCTGGGTGGTGACCTGGGTTGACGATTGGCTCCAATCACTTGAACAAGCTGACCAAGGACACCGAGGAAGGCCTGGTTGAAGGTAGCCAACTGCTCCATCTGCTGCCGGGCAATTTCTGCCTCCTGGCGCATAGCTTCCTGTGCATCCTGACGTACTGCTTGAAACCGCCTCTCAGAAAGGTTATCCATTCTTTCCAGCTGCCTTTCTTCTGCTGCCCGCATATCCTCCATGACTGTGCGCAGATCCAACTGTAACCTTCTCCTTTCACCTGTAATATACAAAAGACCGAAATATTGCTTTTGGTAACATCTGCCAAACCAATACTGTAAGCTCCTTTCTCATCTGCCCCACACTGATTCACTGCCACACCTCTGTTCCCCCTGCTCATCTGCTACACCAATACACAGCACTGCTCATCTGCCCACTGCTGAACCCCCTTCTCATCTCTTCCACCACTGTACCTGCTGCTAATCCCCCCCTTCTCATCTCTTCCACCACTGTACCTCCTGCTAATCCCCCCCTTCTTATCTCTTCCACCACTGTACCTCCTGCTAATCCCCCCCTTCTCATCTCTTCCACCACTATACCTCCTGCACATCTCCCCCACAGCTGATCTCCCCCTTTTTATCTATTCCAACACTGTACCTCCTGCACATCTCCCCCTTCTTATCTATTCCAACACTGTACCTCCTGCACATCTGCCCCACTGCTGTTTTAGTTTAAGAAAATGCACAGTTAAAAATTTATTTTTTATCATCATGTCTTACCATTGTGCCTTGGTGCATTGGGAGTACTCTGTAGTTGGCTACTCTGTGGTTGGCTACTCTGTGGTTGGCTTGAGGAAATACTGCTGCTGTTGCTGCTGAAAGACATTGAAGGTCCATCTTCTGATAAGTTTGATGCATCAGTGGAGAGTCCATCAACTGTTTCTGAAAATAAACATATGGTTAGATATTATATTTTAAATGGTAAGCAGAGCGATATTCTAAGCGAAGTTTTAAAAAAAAAAAACTTACCAAAGGGGTCTACCATGGATTCGAGAATTACAGTTGCAGAGTCCAGACCTCCCTCCCTGCCTTGGTTTGCTGGCCGATGACCGTAAATGGCGTCCATGGCGTCGTACCACCTCCAAGCAGTTGGACAGTTTCCACTACGGCTGTTGGCGTCCTTAATTTTTTTATATTGTGCTTTAAGCTTTTTAAGCTTTGCCCTACACTGGCCCGACGTCCGTTCAAATCCCTCGGCTGCCATCCGCTGCGAAATATCTTTATAGACCTTTTCATTTCTCACTGATCCATCAAGCTCACTCTGAATAACGCCATCGCCGATGATTGCTAAGAACGTAGATAGTTCCTCAGATAACCAGACCCTGCTGTTGTTTGCTGGCATCCTTCTCCTTTATATGGACTAATAAGGCGACGTGGTGATTGTTTGGCGCTTTGCTTTGACGTCAGCATTGATGTTTTCTGACCACCAATCAGTGGAAAGTACTGTGTGACGCCAGTAGCTCCGCCCTAACCGTACCGTTCCATTTTCTATGGACCCACATGAGAAGCAGGACCCTGAATGGCGCGGTACGGTTCGGTTTTATGGCACGCTTTCATAATGGAAACACCCAAAATAGCGTACCGTACCGAACCGTACCGAACCGATCCGCTCAGTGGAAACGAGGCATTAGACGCCTGTCAAGGCGTACCGCCAATGACATGGCAGACTCTAAGGACGTTGGTCTCTCATGGAAAGCAAACGCATCTTTTAATCTCTCCGAGAGACCATGACAGAACTGACTCCGGAGTGCAGCATCATTCCAACCCGAATCAGCTGCCCATCTCCGAAATTCAGAACAATAAAGCTCCGCAGACCGTTTGTTCTGGCATAAAACACGTAGGTTAGATTTGGCCAGAGCAACACGATCCGGGTCATCATAAATCTGCCCCAGGGCCACAAAAAATCCCTCCACGGATCGAAGGGAGGGATCCCCTGATGGCAGCGAAAAAGCCCAAGTCTGAGCATTACCCCTGAGCAGGGAAATGACAATCCTCACCCTCTGCTCCTGATTACCAGAAGAGTGAGAACACAAGCAAAAATGGAGTTTGCATGCCTCTCTGAAACGAACAAAATTCTCACTGCCCCCGGAGAACGTCTCCGGAAGTGAGACCTTTGGCTCGCAACAGACTCCATGAGCCGGAGCAGGGCCCAATGCTTGAAGCTGGGTCATAGATTGACGGAGATCCGCTACTTCCAAAGAAAGACCCTGCATGCGGTCAACCAGGTCAGAAAGCGGATCCATGTCAAAAAAGGACGGTTTTGGTGGATTATAATGTCACGGCTGTATGTGAGCAACAATAGAAATACACAGTACAGAGCAACTGACTGGACCCAGAACTAGGGAGGATAAAGGGTGACCCCTGTCCGACCCTCAACGCTCTCCCTATTCTGCTAAAGCACATGCCCGGATCCCAATGGCGGAACGAGGCATGCCCACGTGCCTAAGACTAATGACCACTGTAACCCCTACAATAGTGGAAGGGGCACGGCCACCAGTGCCCTACTCAGTATATGGAGGGAACTGTGGCCACCTCAGATCCAGTCAGAAAACAAACAGGAACACAACAATGTCTGCAGACTTAGCTGAAGGTGTTGCAGCCACAGAGAAGACGGATCAAAGGACAGGCTGGCAATATCCGGAGTGCTAGCTGCAGCAGAACACAGGTCCAGTGAACTGATAGCTACAAGTGAAGAAACTAAACCAAGAGCTACAACTGAAGTGAGAACTATAATCCACATCCTATCATAGGAGGAGGGGTAACATAAAGAGAGGGAAATCAAACACATGAAGAACAGCTGTGGTGAAAGAAACCAAAAGTAAACAGAGTAGTGAGAACTCCTCCCAGCTCTAGTAGTGACATCATCACAGGGGTGGAGAAACAGAGCTGTGAGAACGTCCCAAAGCTCTGGTAGTGACAGTATCTTCTATAGGATACATTCTAGATGACACATACATGGTGTAATATATATATATATATATATATATATATATATATATATATACACAGTACAGACCAAAAGTTTGGACACACCTTCTCATTCAAAGAGTTTCCTTTATTTTCATGACTATGAAAATTGTAGATTCACACTGAAGGCATCAAACTATGAATTAACACATGTGGAATTATATACATAACAAACAAGTGTGAAACAACTGAAAATATGTCATATTCTAGGTTCTTCAAAGTAGCTACCTTTTGCTTTGATTACTGCTTTGCACACTCTTGGCATTCTCTTGATGAGCTTCAAGAGGTACACCCCTGAAATGGTTTTAACTTCACAGGTGTGCCCTGTCAGGTTTAATAAGTGGGATTTCTTGACTTATACAGGGAGTGCAGAATTATTAGGCAAGTTGTAATTTTGAGGATTAATTTTATTATTGAACAACAACCATGTTCTCAATGAACCCAAAAAACTCATTAATATCAAAGCTGAATATTTTTGGAAGTAGTTTTTAGTTTGTTTTTAGTTTTAGCTATTTTAGGGGGATATCTGTGTGTGCAGGTGACTATTACTGTGCATAATTATTAGGCAACTTAACAAAAAACAAATATATACCCATTTCAATTATTTATTTTTACCAGTGAAACCAATATAACATCTCAACATTCACAAATATACATTTCTGACATTCAAAAACAAATCAGTGACCAATATAGCCACCTTTCTTTGCAAGGACACTCAAAAGCCTGCCATCCATGGATTCTGTCAGTGTTTTGATCTGTTCACCATCAACATTGCGTGCAGCAGCAACCACAGCCTCCCAGACACTGTTCAGAGAGGTGTACTGTTTTCCCTCCTTGTAAATCTCACATTTGATGATGGACCACAGGTTCTCAATGGGGTTCAGATCAGGTGAACAAGGAGGCCATGTCATTAGATTTTCTTCTTTTATACCCTTTCTTGCCAGCCACGCTGTGGAGTACTTGGACGCGTGTGATGGAGCATTGTCCTGCATGAAAATCATGTTTTTCTTGAAGGATGCAGACTTCTTCCTGTACCACTGCTTGAAGAAGGTGTCTTCCAGAAACTGGCAGTAGGACTGGGAGTTGAGCTTGACTCCATCCTCAACCCGAAAAGGCCCCACAAGCTCATCTTTGATGATACCAGCCCAAACCAGTACTCCACCTCCACCTTGCTGGCGTCTGAGTCGGACTGGAGCTCTCTGCCCTTTACCAATCCAGCCACGGGCCCATCCATCTGGCCCATCAAGACTCACTCTCATTTCATCAGTCCATAAAACCTTAGAAAAATCAGTCTTGAGATATTTCTTGGCCCAGTCTTGACGTTTCAGCTTGTGTGTCTTGTTCAGTGGTGGTCGTCTTTCAGCCTTTCTTACCTTGGCCATGTCTCTGAGTATTGCACACCTTGTGCTTTTGGGCACTCCAGTGATGTTGCAGCTCTGAAATATGGCCAAACTGGTGGCATCTTGGCAGCTGCACGCTTGACTTTTCTCAGTTCATGGGCAGTTCTTTTGCGCCTTGGTTTTTCCACACGCTTCTTGCGACCCTGTTGACTATTTTGAATGAAACGCTTGATTGTTCGATGATCACGCTTCAGAAGCTTTGCAATTTTAAGAGTGCTGCATCCCTCTGCAAGATATCTCACTATTTTTGACTTTTCTGAGCCTGTCAAGTCCTTCTTTTGACCCATTTTGCCAAAGGAAAGGAAGTTGCCTAATAAATATGCACACCTAATATAGGGTGTTGATGTCATTAGACCACACCCCTTCTCATTACAGAGATGCACATCACCTAATATGCTTAATTGGTAGTAGGCTTTCGAGCCTATACAGCTTGGAGTAAGACAACATGCATAAAGAGGATGATGTGGTCAAAATACTCATTTGCCTAATAATTCTGCACGCAGTGTAAATGGGGTTGGGACCATCAGTTGCGTTGAGGAGAAGTCAGGTGGATACACAGCTGATAGTCCTACTGAATAGACTGTTAGAATTTGTATTATGGCAAGAAAAAAGCAGCTAAGTAAAGAAAAACTAGTGGCCATTATTACTTTAAGAAATGAAGGTCAGTCAGTCAGCCGAAAAATTGGGAAAACTTTGAAAGTAAGGGCTATTTGACCATGAAGGAGAGTGATGGGGTGCTGCGCCAGATGACCTGGCCGCCACAGTCACCGGACCTGAACCCAATCGAGATGGTTTGGGGTGAGCTGGACCGCAGAGTGAAGGCAAAAGGGCCAACAAGTGCTAAGCATCTCTGGGAACTCCTTCAAGACTGTTGGAAAACCATTTCAGGGGACTACCTCTTGAAGCTCATCAAGAGTGTGCAAAGCAGTAATCAAAGCAAAAGGTGGCTACTTTGAAGAACCTAGAATATGACATATTTTCAGTTGTTTCACACTTGTTTGTTATGTATATAATTCCACATGTGTTAATTCATAGTTTTGATGCCTTCATAGTCATGAAAATAAAGAAAACTCTTTGAATGAGAAGGTGTGTTCAAACTTTTGGTCTGTACTGTATATATATAAATCGATACATTGTTACACATAAATGACACATTATACGAATTATTGGTTAAAATATGTTGTAAAACGAAATATACGATACAGAAATATATATAATTTAATTATGAATATATGAATTGAAGCTCACACAGTAGGTGTGCCTCAAGGATATAAATTCTTATCTTGTCACAGCTTATCCATGAAACAACATTGTTCCCTTCAGACAGACATGTATGAAAAAGCCAGTATACTCCTCATAGATAAACCATTATCTTTAGCAATAACTTTAAAATGCAATTGTCCGTTCATATTCACAATTATTCTTATATAAACTGAACTTGCCATGAACTCATCTTGTCCTTCAGCCACATAACAGGACTTTGGTTCATGCTGATTTCACTCTTAAAGGCAATGAGCATTCATTTTGGCTATAATATCATTAGATGACATTGTATATTTATGAAAATGCACAACAAGCCTGCTGGCAGAACTGATGACCTGCAAGCTTGAAGCAGCACTGTGGTTGCAGAAGTTGTCCAGCGAGCGTTCAGTACAGTGAGCAATGTGTTCACCCGTAAACCCACCCTTAAAGTCTTCTCTTCTTGCTCCTGTACTTTAGGCCAGCAAGGAGGCGGGGCTGATTAAGTCCCGCACAGAACGTTAAGTCAAGTGTCAGGACGTTATCACTGTAGGCCTGCTGTGAGTACTTATTAGCGTGGCACTGCAACTCTCGGCAGTGCTGCGCTTTACACTTTGTGACACCAAACCAATGAGAACGTTTGGGGCAGCGTTGGCCCCATAAAGAAAACAGGCCCGGGGGTGCCTACTTTAATAATCCGCCACTGATTAGCTGGCCCGCTCCCATGTGAGCCGCATATGTAGACAGCGCTGCAGAGAGGAGGAGCCGCAAATTAAGTTGTAAGGAGCAGCGGGTTGGCCACCCCTGAGATAGACTCATTACATGCAAAGCGAGATATTTCAAGCCTTTATTTGTTATAATTTGGATGATTATGGCTTACAGCTTATGAAACCCCAAAGTCACAATCTCAGAAAATTTGAATATTGTGAAAAGGATCAATATTCTAGGATCAAAGTGTCACACTCTAGTCAGCTAATTAATCCTGCAAAGGGTTCCTGAGCCTTTAAATTGTCTCTGTCTGGTTCAGTAGGAATTACAATCATAGGAAAGACTGCTGACCTGACAGTTGTGCAGAAAACCACCATTGACACCCTCCATAAGGAGGGAAAGTCTCAAAAGGTAATTGCAAAAGACGTTGGATGTTCCCAAAGTGCTGTATCAAAGCACATTAATAGAAAGTTATGTGGAAGGGACAATTGTGGAAGAAAAAGGTGCACAAGCAGCAGGGATGACTGCAGCCTGGAGATGATTGTCAGGAAAAGGCCATTCAAAAGTGTTGGGGACTTTCACAAGGAGTAGACTCAGGCTGGAGTTAGTGCATCAAAAGCCAGCACATACACACGGATCCTGGACATAGGCTTCAAATGTCGTAGGCTAAAGAAAAAAATAATTGGTCTGTTGCTCAGTGGTCCAAAGTCCTCTTTTCTGATGAGAGCAACTTTTGCATCTCATTTGGAAACCAAGGACCCAGAGTCTGGAGGAAGAATGGAGAGGCACACAATGCAAGATGCTTGAAGTCCAGTGTGACGTTTCCACAGTCTGTGTTGATTTGGGGAGTCATGTCATCTGCTGGTGTTGGTCCACTGTGCTTCATTAAAGGGTTTCTGTCATGGGAAAAATCGTTATGTAGCTGACTGACATTGGCGATGTGCTAATGTCAGCAGTATGTTTAAGTCCCTGCCTGCTGCCGTTCTCTTAAAAAAACAGACTTTTATAATATGCTAGTGAAGCCTCTAGGTGCTATGAGGGCGTTGCTGCAGCACCTAGAGCCTCGGTCTACTCGCCTTTTTGCACGCCCACGTCCACTTGATTGACGTCCTTCTTCTCTGCATCGCCCTCATAATCCCGCGCCTGCGCTGTTCCGTTTAGTATTCGGCGCAGTGAGTGAAGGACGCTCGGCTGCTGCCAGCTTCCTCACTGTGCCTGCGCCGATTACATCACAGGCCTCCTCGGCAGGCCTGCCTGGCAGCAGCCGAGCATCCTTCACTCACTGCGCCTGTGCCGAATACTAAACGGAACGGCACAGGCGCGGGATTATGACGACGATGCAGAGAAGAAGGACATCAATCAAGTGGGCGTGCAAAAAGACAAGTAGACCAAGCTCTAGGTGCTGCAGCAACGCCCTCATAGCACCTATGTCTTCATTAGCATATTTAAAAGTCTGTTTTTTAAGAGCACGGCGGCAGGCAGGGACTTAACAAACATACTGTTATGTACTGCTGACATTAGCACATGGCTAATGTCAGTCAGCTACATAACGATTTTTCCCATGACAGAAACCCTTTAAGTCCAGAGTCAACGCAGCCATCTGCCAGGAGATTTCGGAGCACTTCATGCTTCCTTCCGCAGACCAGCTTTTTGGAGATGGCGACTTCATTTTCCAGCAGGACTTGGCACCTGCCCACACTGCCAAAAGTACCAAAACCTGGTTCAATGACCATGGGATTACTGTGCTTGATTGGCCAGCAAACTTGCCGGACCTGACGTCCACAGAGAATCTATGGGGCATTGCCAAGAGAAAGATGAGAGACATGAGACTGAAATTATAACATATAAAGGCTTGAAATATCTTGCTTTGCATGTAAGGAGTCTATCTCATATATTAGTTTCACCTTTTAAGTTGCATTACTGAAATAAATGAACTTTTGCGCAATATTCTAATTTTTCAAGTTTCACCTGTACATACCATGAGACAGTCAGTTTTGTTTCTTTGGGGTTCTTATCAAAGTGGGCCTCATTTCCGTTTTACCTGGTGATGAAAACACCTTTTCTGCAATGGTAGCAAATAAAGAAATCATTGGAGTAGAGTAGGAACAAAAAAACTTTAGGACCCCCTGTTCCATTTGAGTGTTGATGCATAAACTTGCTCCAGAAATTGGACTTAATATTTATTATGGAAAATCTCTCCTATTTGTATAGCCAAGCCAAACTTCTCTTTTGCATTTTTTTTTTTTTTTTTCTACATTGTAGGTTCTTTACAGTTTCCAACAATATCCTATATATCGAATGACATTATATTATGCTTCCATGCAAAATTATTCTGATAGACTTATTCTGTGAAGGCACTAGGATATGTTCATTGTTGATTTTGTTGGGAACCCCATCTGCTAGTTGACCAATGATGTAGCCATCTTTTATGGGAAAACGTTTTAGTTTATTCATTCAGTAATAAGCAGTTGTCCAGTCCCCAACCAACATCCCTCTCATTAGCAAATTAAATGATTGCTTATCCCTGTTTTGATGATGATATGAAATTATTAAAAAACAGTATAAATTAGTCTTTTCGACACAGTACTACAATATAAAGTTTTCCCAATGTAACTGGTTTCTTACTTTGTTTCAGCCTAGTTCCATCCAAGTCAAGTTTCTTTGCAGATGCAACTTCCAGCAGTGAAGAAGAAGCAAACACTAATAACAAAGATAAGGCAGAGGAACCTCCAGCATCTCCTCTTTCTCCCTTGCCCTCTTTCAGGCTCCCTGCTCCTTGTCTTAGTAACCAGAGTGGGTTGAGTTCCAGCAGTGTGTTCTCAAACCCATTCCAAGATGAGAAGCAGGCACAGCTAAGCATCTTAGAAAGACATGTCAAACTGAGTGATGGCAATTGGGCAAGGGGTGGAAAAGGTGTCTGTCTTGCTTACCAGAGAGATGGGCGATGTCGTTATGGAACCAAATGCAAATACAGCCATGGTAGTGACTTGCCTCAGGGAAGTACTGCGTTTTCACAGCGACCGATCGTTGGAAATAATTCAAGCAATAAAGTCTTAGAGATGCAAAGTTTAGCAAGTGGGGAAGAACAAGTTGAGGAACCTCAAAGTGATAAGGGAAAGCGAAAAAAGCCAGGACTCAGTGACACTCTGGTTCCCCCTAAAAGGTCATTAAAAAACTACCAAAAGCAGTTGTCAACTGATAGACCATGGACAGTCTAAAAGTCTATATCCCATACATACTGGTCATCTGACCTACAGTTTATATCTAATTTGGTCATATATAATTAGGTCCTGTAGAATAACTTTGTATTTACAGTATGGGCTGTATTTTCTCTCTCTCCCTATAACAACTTTACATAAATACATTGTGTGATTTATTTTTTTATTTTTTTTATAATTGTGTGTGGTATTTACCCTTCCAAGATCTTACCAAATTCTGCTTCTGTTCTCAGGGGTTAAAGGGGTTGCCTGGTCCTTTTTAGATTGATAGCCTATTTCTGATTCGCAGGGGCCTGACCCCCTGCACAACCGGCAACCAGTTGTTCTGCAGTAGCTCTGATGGCCGAACTACAGATCTGTCCATTGTCTGTTGCGAACAGAGCTGGTTATTTCAGAGCTGCTCCTATTCACTTCAGCGGGAGCAGTGCTCCAGTAACTAGCTTTGTCTCTACACACAGTGGACCTGTGGTTCTGGTGCTGAAGCTATACAGAAAAACTGGTAAACCGTTCTCTCATGGGTTTGGCATCTGGACTCCTGGAATTAACTTTTTCCCTTAGGCCTCTTTCACACGACCGTATGGCTTTTTCAGTGTTTTGCAGTCCGTTTTTCACAGATCCGTTGTTCCGTTTTTTGTTTCCGTTGTGTTTCCGTTTCCTTTCCGTTTTTCCGTATGCCATATACAGTATACAGTAATTACATAGAAAAAATTGGGCTGGGCATAACATTTTCAATAGATGGTTCCGCAAAAACGGAACGGATACGGAAGACATACGGATGCATTTCCGTATGTGTTCCGTTTTTTTTGCGGACCCAGTGACTTGAATGGAGCCAAGCACCGTGATTTGCGGACAAGAATAGGACATGTTCTATCTTTTCACGGTACGGAAATACGGAAACGGAATGCACACGGAGACACTTCAGTATTTTTTGCTGAACCATAGAAATGAATGGTTCAGTATATGTTCCGCATACTGAACCCAAAAACGTCCAGTATACTGAACGCAAAATACTGTCGTGTGCATAAGCCCTTAATCTGTCACATACTTATCAGTTGATTTAGGGTGAGGCATCAGATGTATAAATTACAATTATTTCCCACACGGTAGATTTATTGACTGTCTATCAGAATGGGGCAAATACTCATGTGCTTGCTGCAGGAACAATTCCGTTTTGATGCATAGAATGAATTTTTCACAGAAATGTGTGCAAAAAATCTGCCACTTGAAGATATACTGTATATCTTTGATGCCCTCATCTGTGTAAGTAAAAGTGAATGAAATGGAGGCTCAGTGGGTACAGTATAAAACATTGGACTTGGTATCTACAGACTTGTTGGTTAAACAATCCCTAGAGCATCTAGGCATCATAAAGCAGCTGTATATGTGTATTAGATGTAGTACAGAAGTTTCCCAGTAACCTGGCATGAGGTCCAGCAGGTGAAAGCAGTGGCCACAGCTATAACTTTTACCGCAGGAATGGCAAAGAGTTTCAGCCTGCTGAAACCTAAGTGCAGACAAAGCAATCAACAAGTCTGCAGTCTCTCTCCATATTTGCTAAGTTGGGATTTTCTTGGTGTGATGCCATTATTTTGCTATGTATTCTTAGCCATCTGGATATCTAGCCTCTTTCAAACATTGGAACCTCCCTGTCTTCTTTAATACTGTAGACTAGTTTTTCTCAACTCTAGACCTCAAGTAACCCCCAAGAGAAATGTTTTCACGACTTTCTTGGTATTGCACTGGTCATATGATAATTGACAGTGTGCCAGGAAGTACAAAAAGATGATGTTCCTTTTAGGGTCCATTCACATGTCCGAACTTCCGGTCCGCAGCTCAGCAAAAAAATAGAACATGCGCTATTCTTGTATTGTCCGGTGTTTTGTGATCCGCAAAACACTGCGGACGTGTGAATGGACCCTTAAAGGGAATCTCACCAGCGATCTACTTATCCAAATATCAACGTTTGCATAGACGCAGAGCTGTGGTTCACACTGTTTCTCTTTTGTTGATCTGGGATTCCCAAGTTCTGATACTTTTTCCTAAAGGACATCTGTCAGCAGATTTGTACTTTTAAAACGGGCTGACCTGTTGCATGTGCTCATGGCAGCCAAAGGCATCTGTGTTGGTTTCATATTCATATGTGCCCGCATTGCTGAGAAAAATTAAAGAGGACCTTTCACTAGATTAAAAAAATCTAAACTAAGTATACAGACATGGAGAGCGGCGCCCAGGGATCCCCCTGCACTTACTATTATCCCTGGGCGCCGCTCCGTTCTCAAGGTATAGCCTCCGGTATCTTCACATGTTAGGCTCCACCCAGTGGAACCTGACGGCTTCTCTTTCTCCTATGCTGTAGCGCTTGCCAATCGCTGCGCTCAGCTCATAGCCTGAGAGAAAAAAAAAACTCTCAGGCTATGAGCTGAGCGCTGCGATTGGCCAGCGCTACAGCATGGGAGAAGGAGACGCCGGCAGGTTCCACTAGGTGGAGCCTAACATGTGAATATACCGGAGCCTATATTGGGCGAACGGAGCGGCGCCCAGGGATAATAGTAAGTGCAGGGCGATCCCTGGGCGCCGCTCTACATGTCTGTATAGTTAGTTTAGATTTTTTAATCTAGTGAAAGGTCCTCTAAGTTTTAATATATGCAAATGGGCCTCTAGGGGCAATGGGGAGTTACAATTACACCTAGAGGCCCTGCTCTCTCTGCAACTGCCGAGCCCTCTCCACTTTGACAGTGCCAGGCAGTTTTAAACTGATCACAGCTGCCTGGTCCTGTCAACCAAAATGCAGAGGGTGCAATCAAAGTCCATGAAAAAAAAAATACTGTATCCAAAATCTGCAGCACATTTAAAGTTTACATGCAACAGAAATGCATGCACAAGTTACAGATATTTTCCCCAGTCGGTTACATACTGGAATTCACCTTATTACCAATTGACTGGCTCCATTTGTCCCAAATGAGATAGATTGATTGGCTGCTCACTTTGTACAGTGGTTTACCAGTGAAATGATCATGTTAATTGCCTACATCTTGGGGTCCAAAGCAGCTGTCCAAAATGAAAAGTGGAATCTGGTTGCTATGGGCAACTAAGCCAGTTCTACTTTATACCAGTTGGATAAATGACCCCCCCCATAGTCGTCTTTTGCCATTTTTTGCTATTTTGTTTTAATTTTTTCACAGCTTTTTTTGTGTGTATTATTTGGCCACATGTTATATGGAAGCCATTAGTTTAGACATCTGTCACTCATATACTGGTGAATGTTTAATGGATATGTCAAGAGCTTGTCAATAGTCCCTCGTGATTGAAAAACCTGGTCTGCCACAAAAAGTCTAAATAGCTGGTTATTTCAGAGCTGCTCCTATTCACTTCAGCGGGAGCAGTGCTCCAGTAACTAGCTTTGTCTCTACACACAGTGGACCTATGGTTCTGGTGCTGAAGCTATACAGAAAAACTGGTAAACCGTTCTCTCATGGGTTCGGCATCTGGACTCCTGGAATTAACTTTTTCCCTTAGGCCTCTTTCACACGACCGTATGGCTTTTTCAGTGTTTTGCAGTCCGTTTTTCACGGATCCGTTGTTCCGCTTTTTGTTTCCGTTGTGTTTCCGTTTCCTTTCCGTTTTTCCGTTCCGTTTTTCCGTATGCCATATACAGTATACAGTAATTACATAGAAAAAATTGGGCTGGGCATAACATTTTCAATAGATGGTTCCGCAAAAACGGAACGGATACGGAAGACATACGGATGGATTTCCTTATGTGTTCCGTTTTTTTTGCGGACCCAGTGACTTGAATGGAGCCAAGCACCGTGATTTGTTATAGCTCTGTGTGATGTAGCCCTTTACAAGCATTTGTTTACTCCTCCTTTAAGTTTAATTTTCTTTGCATTATGCAGTACCCAACTGTGATTTGTCAGCATCGGGCACCCTATGTATACCACGCAGTATACTTTTTTATTGGATGCTGCTGGAGTCCATAGGGCTCTTGTTACTGCTTATAATTTCATTCGCTGTCATATGTAGTGTTTGTTTCAAAACCAATAGGTCCTCTTTTATAATGCACAGTTTTTTACTGTAACTAAAGATAGATGCCGGTACTTATTACAGAAAAGAATGGACACATTTTTCTGGGAATACTTTGTTTTACATCTAAGGTTACTTTTACGTTTTGTGCAGATCCGTCATGGACAGTTAATACAACCGTCTGCATCTGTTCAGAACGGATCAGTTTGTATTATCTTTAACATTGCCAAGACGGATCCGACTTGAACACCATTGAAAGTCATTGGAGGACGGATCCGTTTTCTATTGTGCCAGATTGTGTCAGTGAAAACTGATCCGTCCCCATTGACTTACATTGTGTGCCAGGACGGATCCATTTGGCTCAGTTTCATTAGACAGACACCAAAACGCTGCAAGCAGCGTTTTGGTGTCCGTCTCCAAAGCGGAATGGAGACTGAACTGATGCATTCTGAGCGATTATTTTCCATTCAGAATGCATTAGAATGCAAACTGATTCGTTTTGGACCGCTTGTGAGAGCCCTGAACGGATCTCACAAACTGAAAGCCAAAACGCGAGTGTGAAAGTAGACTCAGCATGGTTTGATAGTTCTTTACAGGTTAGAGAGCAGACATTATTTACATTTTATCTTATTACACACAGTGTCTTCTAAAAAGTCCTTTATATATGTCTATGTGTCATTAAAGGGGTTATCCGACAAAAAAATATTACTGTGCAATGAATATGCCATTTCAAATGCAGTTTCTTTGCACTATACATGTAATAAAAAGATAGTTTTTATGTACATTATATTTTCCTCTTTAGTGGTGCCCTCTGCTGTTTTTGCTGTGAAATTCTAGTCTACCTCCCCCTTCATTCCGTGGGGGACTGACCTACCCAGCAGCTTTCCTCCTCTCAAAGCTGGCATGCTAATTTAGTAGATTATCAGGCCCAGACACACATTTCATTAATGCATTAATTCATCCCTACTCAGGGTCATATAAAGATCTAATAGGATCCCATATCATAATTTAGTATGGCCCCCTCCTTGTTCTGACTGCAGGAAAATGTGATGGATTTATTTTGGGAAGAGCGTTCAGCTCCAGGCCCCCTCTCTCTATGCATGAAAACCTACAGGGCCTTATCAAAAAAGAGTGGAAAAATCCTGACAGGAAGTTTTTTATTCCCGCCTCAGTAAAAAGCAAGTATCCATATGATGAAGTATCCTCAATATGGGATAAGGCTCCAAGAGTGGACGCCCCGGTCGCCAAAAAAGCATCGCTTCTATTTGATGATCTAGGTTGTCTGTCCGATCCTCTAGATAAAAAAGCCGATATTTATTTAAAACGTGCCTGGGAGACATCAGCCACTTGTCTCAGACCTGCTATCATAGCTACCTGGGTGTCCAGGTCCCTCCGTCTCTGGTTGGACCAGCTAGAGATTCATCTGAAAGAAAAGAAACCTAGGGAAGAAATCCTGGCCTCCTTACAGTACCTACATTCTCTAAGGCGGCGGATTTCTTAACGGATCCTTCTACCAATGTTATCCATTTCACTGCCAAATCCTCGGCCATGACTAATGCCGCTAGAAGAGCCATTTGGCTTAAGTCATGGAAAGGGGATCAAGGTTCTAAAGCCCAACTCTGCGCCCCCTTCCATGTGAAGGGAACAGACTTTTTGGATCTTGTCTGGATAAAATATTGGAGAAAGCTTCAGACAAGAAGGGATTTCCTACTCCTCAGAGGAATCCCTTCTTTCGTAAACCCCAGCAGAGTTTTAGAAGAAAGAGGGGCAAACCTTATGATAAAAAGGAAAGAGACAGGTTTCAGAAAAGATCAGGTGGATTCCTCTTTAAGACACAGGATAATACCCCGAAAGGGAAACAACAATGACGCCAGACTCCAGGTTGGGGGAAGGTTACCTTACTTTTTCCCGGCTTGGACAGGGATTATCCAGAACAAATGGGTCCTGGGGGGGATAAGGAAGGGATTCCGGTTGGAATCTTATCCTCAAGACTCTTTCACCTGCACTCCCCTTCCCAGAGACTACCAGAAGTCCAAGGTGTTAGAATCAGAAGTCCGTTTACTACTAGACAAAGGTGTAGTCTGCCAGGTACCTAAGAGGGAGGAAGGCAAGGGGTTTTACTCCCCTCTATTTTTCGGCAAAAAACCAAACGGATCCAAACGACCCTAGATCTATTGTTCAAGGACTGCTTAATGGCAAGCATAGATCTAGAAGATGCTTATTACCACATCCCAATTCATGCTTCCTCCCAAAAAAAATTTAGAACAGCAGTCTACATGCATGGTCAGCTTCTGCATTTACAATACAGGGCACTCCCCTTCGGGGTATCACAGGACCCGCCACTTCACTAAAGTGGTGGCGGAGATGGTGGCCTTCCTCCGACTGTCCAGGGTGGTGTTGATACCTTATCTGGATGACTTTTTGTTCATTGCCCACACAGAAGACCAATTACTGAAAGATCTAGTTTTGGTATGCTCCCCGTTAAAAGATCTCGGGTGGAAGATAAACCATGCAAAATCTTGTTTAACCCCGTCTCAGAATTGCACCTTTTTAGGAATGCAGCTAGACTCCAAGTCCCAGAAGACAATCCTCCCACAAAGGAAAGTCTTGTCCACCATAGAGCATGTTTGGGCCCTGTTTTGTTCCTTCCAGTGTTCTTTCAGTCAATCAATGATGGTACTGGGTCATTTGACGGCTACGATTCCGGCTGTACCCTTCGCGCAGATTCACATGAGACCACTGCAGGCGGATATATTGCAGGCTTGGAATGGACTTCCACAAACCCTGGAGGAAAGGTTCCATTTTTCATCCAGGGCAAGATCACCCCTTCTGTGGTGGACATCCCAAAGAAACCTCTCTGTGGGAATGCCTTGGTCTTTTGCGGATCCCATGATGATAACTACGGACGCCAGTCCCTGGGGCTGGGGCGTACATTCCGAAAAAAGATACTGGCAAGGAAGGTGGGACTTAAAAACAAGAAAATGCACTTCAAACTACAAGGAGCTCAAAGATGTAGTGATGGCCCTAAAGATTGCAATTCCGGAAGTTTCAAACAGAAAACTGGTCTTCTACTCAGACAACTCAACGACAGTGGCTTATATAAATCGCCAGGGCGGAACAAGAGTACCATCCCTTCTCTCCCTCTGCCAGGAGATTTTTCAGGTAGCAGAAGAGAGGAACCTTTTTCTATCCGCAGTCCATCTAAGGGTGAAAGAAAATATTCTAGCCGACTTTCTAAGTCGAGTCAAGCAGAATGGAGTCTGAACGAGGAGGTATTCTCTCAGATTGTGTCCAGATTCGGGTATCCGACAATAGACCTCTTTGCCTCCCGGAAGAACAGGAAGGTGAAAAGATTCTTCTCCCTAAATCGTTCAGAGAATCCTACAGCTATAGACGGTCTAGCTCAAGACTGGAATCAGGAATACGGATACGCCACAAGTCCTGAAGAAAGTTCAGAGGGAAAGAGCCTCCATAATATTAGTATCCCCAAGATGGCCAAAGAGAGTGTGGTATTCAACCTTGATAAACCTATCCAGGGAGCCCCCTTAGATCATTCCTCCAAGGGAAGATCATCTCTCCCAGGGCCCTGTCCTACATCCTAACCCAGAGATTCTGCAGTTATCAGTATGGAAGTTGACAGGGATATCTGGTTAGGGAGAGGCCTTTCCGACAGAGTGGTTTCCACCCTTTTAGGCAGCAGGAAGGTTACTACGGCCAGAAAGTATAGGAGTCTGGAAAACCTTCTCTTCCTTTTTAGGGTCCAGTCCAGATCCGTTTAGCCCTCCAGATGTCCCTAAGATCCTGGATTTCCTGCAAGCTGGTCTGGATAAGGGGCTCAGGGCTTCCACCTTGAAGGTGCAGGTGGCGGCTTTGAGCTACTTTTTCGACTTCCAACTAGCTGTCCACCCTTGAGTTAAGCGTTTTTTATCTGCAGCAGCTAGACTCAATCCTTCCCTAAGACCTCTAAATAGGGTTTTGACAGCACTTACCCAGGAGCCCTTTGAACCTCTGTCTGAAGTTTCAATAGACATCCTGTCCATAAAAATGGCTTTCCTCTTAGCCATCACCTCCGCTAGGAGGATATCAGAGATCCAAGCCTTTTTGGCTTATCCTCCTTACACCACTATTCTGGAGAATCAAGTAGTCATTAGACCACTACCTACCTTTTTACCCAAAGTAGTCTCTGATTTTCACAGGAACCAAGATATTGTACTGCCGTCCTTTTTTCCAAACCCTTCCAACAGTTCAGAACAGAAATTTCATTGCTTAGATGTTAAGAGATGCCTGCTGGCCTATTTAAAAGACACCTCCCCTTGGAGAAAGGACGAAAATCTCCTGGTCCAGTTTTTAGGCAAAAACAAGGGGTGCAAAGTGTCTTCCGGGGTCATTGCTAGATGGGTTAAAAAGGCCATAGTTAAGGCTTATATTTCCTTAAGGGTTCCTCCTCCATCTGGATTCGGGGCCCATTCCACTAGAGCAGTCTCTACCTCCTTTCCCTAGCTCAAATCTATAGGGCAGCCACCTGGAGTTCTCCACATACCTTCCTTAAGCATTATAGATTGCAGCTTCATTCTGATGCATCCTTCGGAGAGAGGGTTCTTCAGGCTGTAGTCCCTCCCTAGGTTCCGATTTATAGTTCATTTCGCATAGGGTGCCGTCATGGGTGAGGGGAAAACAACATTGCTTACCGGTAATCGTTTTTCTCGATTTTTCTGCACCCTCCAAAATTCCCTCCCCAAAAAAAAAAAATATATATATATACAGTACAGACCAAAAGTTTGGAAACACCTTCTCATTCAAAGAGTTTTCTTTATTTTCATGACTATGAAGGCATCAAAACTATGAATTAACACATGTGGAATTATATACATAACAAACAAGTGTGAAACAACTGAAAATATGTCATATTCTAGGTTCTTCAAAGTAGCCACCTTTTTGCTTTGATTACTGCTTTGTACACTCTTGGCATTCTCTTGATGAGCTTCAAGAGGTAGTCCCCTGAAATGGTCTTCCAACAGTCTTGAAGGAGTTCCCAGAGATGCTTAGCACTTGTTGGCCCTTTTGCCTTCACTCTGCGGTCCAGCTCACCCCAAACCATCTCGATTGGGTTCAGGTCCGGTGACTGTGGAGGCCAGGTCAACTGGCGCAGCACCCCATCACTCTCCTTCATGGTCAAATAGCCCTTACTTTCAAAGTTTTCCCAATTTTTCGGCTGACTGACTGACCTTCATTTCTTAAAGTAATGATGGCCACTCGTTTTTCTTTACTTAGCTGCTTTTTTCTTGCCATAATACAAATTCTAACAGTCTATTCAGTAGGACTATCAGCTGTGTATCCACCTGACTCCTCCTCAACGCCACTGATGGTCCCAACCCCATTTATAAGGCAAGAAATCCCACTTATTAAACCTGACAGGGCACACCTGTGAAGTGAAAACCATTTTAGGGGACTACCTCTTGAAGCTCATCAAGAGAATGCCAAGAGTGTGCAAAGCAGTAATCAAAGCAAAAGGTGGCTACTTTGAAGAACCTAGAATATGACATATTTTCAGTTGTTTCACACTTGTTTGTTATGTATATAATTCCACATGTGTTAATTCATAGTTTTGATGCCTTCAGTGTGAATCTACAATTTTCATAGTCATGAAAATAACTCTTTGAATGAGAAGGTGTGTCCAAACTTTTGGTCTGTACTGTGTTTATATATATATATATAATGTCTATATGAGGAAATATGGTTATATAAGTCGAATGTTCTAGTACATAGGTACCACTTCTCTCTCCGGAGAACAATTTATTTCTTCCACTGGTGCTTGGTAGGGGCGTGTTCTTTTTATCTTCTCAGGTTTCCTGTCCAGTTGGGAGGTCCTGAGTCGCATAGGGTGCCGTCATGGGTATCAAGAAAAAGCATTACCGGTAAGCAATGTTTTCCCATTCAGGATATTGTGGCAGTGGAGCTGCCAGAAGGCCATAGGAAGGCCATTCAAGTGGTGTATCTCACCCAGAGCAAGCTGGGTGAGAACAAGAAAACCTGGGAAAATAGGGTTTTCCCATTGTCTGCAGCAGCTAGGCTGGTAATGAGGTTAATCCGGAGCCCAAATCTGGGCTGTGCTCCTCAATCAGGGCTCTCCCAGTCTGGAAAGGAGCAGGATATGTCAAGGCCTGTGGGAGTCGGGACCCTCTAACCCTGTGTGGGGGTAAGCACTGTGATGTGTGTTGGGGAGCTGGGTGGTAGACCCAGATCCCGATAGAGATGGGAAAAAACTGTTTAGTCAGTGGCCAGACGGCTGAGGATTTATGTTTTTGGTTGCTATTTTTGTGTTGATGTGCTTAAAAATAAAAGAATCGTTTAGACTTCAAACTGGTGTCCGTAGCGACGTCTGTGAGAATGACCCCCTGATAAGAGACGACCCCTTACAATATGTACCAACTTTTGA
Organism: Bufo bufo; assembly: GCF_905171765.1. NCBI lineage: Eukaryota > Metazoa > Chordata > Amphibia > Anura > Bufonidae > Bufo > Bufo bufo. Next base: position 188,490,836 of record NC_053394.1, on the reverse strand, counting down.
AAGCTTTTAGGACACCCATGATCATTAAAGACCATAAGGAGGTTCGGTCAGTCCAGGACGTTATGTTTTAAGGTTTAGAAGGGAGGAAAAGAAGATCCTTATTCATTCATAAAAATGTGGCAGCGCTAATTTCTAAGGAGTGGAAGCATCAGACAACTGTAGCTGTATTCCAAGTTCAGTAAAACGTAAATACCCTTTTGATGAAGCTGATTCCCTTAGTTGGCACTCGATAGATGTCCCAATAGCTAAAGTATCACGTACATCTTCCCTTTGATTCAGGGCAGTTTGAAGGATGCCATGGATAGAAAAGCTGATAGCTTCCTTAGAAGAACTTGGGAGCCTGTTGGGGCCTCATTTAAACCCAATATTGCTGCAATATATTCTGCTGTGTAGTGCAGCTTTAGCATTGCTCTCCTCTCTGCCCTATCTTCTCTCTCTCCCCTATTAGCTCTTACATGCATAAGAAAAGTGTGAAGCTACATCCCATAGATCTACACTAAGACTACCAGATAGTACAGACAGGCAGTGTGCTATAAATGCAGCTAATCATTGTATACACTCACCTACTAAATATCTGCATTCCAGGTCCTTTGGGGCTCTTTCACACAAGCAAGTTTTCTGTTCGGGTGGGATGCGTGTAGCGAATATATAGCATCTGGACTGAATCCTGGTCCATTCATTTCACAAATTACAGTATCTCTGTGTTCAGGAAAAATCGCAGCATTTTCTATATTGTACATTTTTCACTCAGCCCTGGCTCCATAGAAGTGTAATACCTAGCGATCAAAAAGTCATATGCACCCCAAAATAGTACTGATCAAACCGTCACCTCATCCTGCAAAAAATGAGCCCCTACATAAGACAATCACCCAAAAAAAAAAAACTCTCTCAAAATATGGAGACACTACTCTAGGGGGGCATCAGGGGGTCTTCAAATGTAACATGGCAACTTAAAATTATCCCAGTGAAATCTGCCCCCCAAAAACCATATATTGCTCCTTTTCTTTTGCGCCCTGCTGTGTCCATACAGCAGTTTACGATCACAAATGGGATGTTTCTGTAAACTGCAGAATCAAGGTAATAGATATTGAGTTTTGTTTGACAGTTAACCTTTGCTTTGTTACAGGAAAAAATGGATTAAAATGGAAAATCTGCCCAAAAAGTGAAATTCTGAAACTTCATCTACATTCTCCTTTAATTCTTGTGGAACACCTAAAGGGTTAACAAAGTTTGTAAAATCAGTTTTAAAGAGGACCTTTCACCGATTTAATACACTATGAACTAAGTATACAGATATGTAGAGCGGCGCCCGGGGATCTCACTGCATTTACTATTATCCCCGGGCGCCGCTCCGTTCTCCCGCTATGCCCTCCGGTATCTCCACTCACTAAGTTATGGTAGGCGGAGTCTGCCCTTGTTCTTCTGTAGTGCTGGCCAATCGCATTGCATAGCTCACAGCCTGGGATAAAATAACCTCCCAGGCTGTGAGCTCTGCGCTGCGATTGGACAGTGCTAGAGCAGAACATGGGCAAACTCCGCCTACCATAACTTAGTGACTGGAATCTCCGCCTACCATAACTTAGTGAGCGGAGATACCGGAGGTACTTGTGGCGTATCCGTATTCCTGATTCCAGTCTTGAGCTAGACCGTCTATAGCTGTAGGATTCTCTGAATCTGAGAATGGCTTGGATGAGTAAAAGCGTTCCAAAGATATTACCACATAAAGTGACACGTGTCAATTTTTTTTAAAACGGCCTGGTCCTTTATGTGAAATATGGTAGGGTCCAGAAAGGGAAGGTGAAAAAGGGAAAAAAGGTGTTTTAATGAGCAAAAGTAGTAAAACTTAAAAAAAATACATGTATTTGGTATTGCTGTAATGGTACTGGCGCAGACAATAAAGTTATTTTATTTATGCCAAAAAATGAACGCCACAAAATTTATAACAAAAACTCATTGGCAGTATTGATGTTTTTTCCCATATCCCTTCCAGAAAGAGTTAATAAAAGTGAATCAGTAAGTTATGTGTGCTCCAAAATGGCACTATTAAAAACTACAACTTGTCCCACAAAAAAGCAAGCCCTCACACTGCTATATAGATGGAAAAAAATAATAATTGTAGCTCTTGGAATACACAGTATGACCCCCCAGTGGCCCCCTCACATACCTATCATTGCTGGAGAGCCGCATACTTCCTAAATTTTGAAAAACACAAAGGGGGACAAAGTGCAGATTTTTTTTCATACTAGGCCACGCCTCTAACTCCACCCAAAACATAATTATACACACCAAGTCGCCTTAATGGCCCCACATAGTAATTATTGCCCCTTTACTACTGTGGGACAGCACACAGTAGTAATATCCACATTGTTCCCCCTTCACAGTAGCTATGGCCAGATATGTGCCCTCTCACAATAGTTATGCCCAGATATGCCCCTTCACAGTAGTTATGCCAGATTATGTGTCTCCTTCACAGTAGTTATGCCAACAAGATTTACCGCAGACACACATTGAAACTCTACAATAAAAAAGTGACATTTTTAGTAAGGTTTTTCCAATTTTAATGTGACTGTTAACCCTTTCGCTATCAGCGTCGTACATGTACGCTGCTGGAGCGATGTGTAAACATGGCGCGCACGTGCAGCGGGCAGCTTGGCCAGTTAATCTTGTGATAAATAAAGGCTTTAGATGCTGTAATCAAGTGAGATCATGGCATCTAATGTGTCAAAACTCAAAAACATCCCCTGCGGCTAATGGGGATGTTTGTAGTTGCTTTGAATGCTGACGAGACCCACAGCATTAATGCTGCAATTCTTATTTTGGCCACAAGATAGCAGGCCAACATAAGAAATGAGCAATAGTCAGTATTAAACTCATTTTTAAAATACATACCGTATTTTCCGGCGTATAAGATGACTGGGCGTATAAGACAACCCCCAACTTTTCCATTTAAAATATAGGGTTTGGGTTATACTCGCCGTATAAGGCTACCCCTGAATGCCCAGCCCTCCCTGTCTTCAAGACGATCTTCTCCAGTCCAGGGAACTGACTGGGATCTGTGGATGGCACTGTTATGGGGAGGGGGATCTGTGGATGGCATTGTTATGGGGAGGGGGATCAGTGGATGACACTGGTATGGGGAGGGGGATCAGTGGATAACACTATATAGCATCTTATGCTATATGTGTCATCCACAGATCCCCCTCCCTATAACAGTGTCATCCACAGATCCTCCTAAACAGTGCCATCCACAGATCCCCCTCCCCATAAGAGTGCCATCCACAGATCCCCCTCCCAATAACAGTGCCATCCACAGATCCCCCTCCCATTACAGTGCCATCCACAGATCCCCCTCCCCATAACAGTGCCATCCACAGATCCTCCTCCCCATAACAGTGCCATCCACAGATCCCCATGACAGTGCCATCCACAGATCCCCCTCCCCATAACAGTGCCATCCACAGATCCCCCCCCCCTAAACAGTGCCATCCACAGATCCTCCTCCCCATAACAGTGCCATCCACGGATCCCCCTCCCCATAACAGTGTCATCCACAGATCCCCCTCCTCCATGACAGTGCCATCCACAGGTCCCCCTCCCCATAACAGTGCCATCCACAGATCCCCCTTCCCGACGCTCAGAGGAGTATACATTTATTAACTGTAATCCGTAACTTTAAATTAGCGCTCATCTCTTTACTAGGGTATCTTACTCTCAGCTCCGGTAACAGGCAGTGTGGGCAGGCGGTGCTCACTCACTGACGTCACGCGCCTAGTGGTAGGAGCATGCGCGTGATGTCAGTGAGTGAGCGCCGCCCGCACTGCTTGTTACCGGAGCTGAGAGTAAGGTACCCTAGTAAAGAGATGAGCGCTGATTAAACTTAAAGTTACGGATTACAGTTAATAAATGTATACTCCTCTGAGCCCTGTATATTGTAACCCCCAGGCAAGCATCCCCTTCACCATGGGAACGCCTGGGGGTTAGAATATACCATCGGATCTGAGTATACTCGGCGTATAAGACGACCCCCGACTTTTGAAAAGAATCTCTAGTGTTAGGCCTCTTTCACATGGGCGTCATGGATTTGGGCCGGATAAGATACGGGTGCGTCGCGGGAAAATGTGCGATTTTTCCGCGCGAGTGCAAAACATTTTAATGCGTTTTGCACGCGAGAAAAATCGGCATGTTTGGTACCCAAACCCGAACTTCTTCACAGAAGTTTGGGTTAGGTGTTGTGTAGATTGTACTATTTTCCCTTATAACATGGTTATAAGGGAAAATAATAGCATTCTTAATACAGAATGCTTAGTAAAATAGGGTTTGAGGGGTTAAAAAAATAAATACATTTAACTCGCCTTAATCCACTTCGCGCAGCCCGGCTTCTTTTCTTTCTTCTTCTTTGCTGTGCAGGAGGAAAAGGACCTGTGGTGATGTCACTGTGCTCATCACATGGTCCATCACATGATCCATCACCTATTAAAGAGATGAGCTTCAAAATCATTCCAAAAAAATTTGAAAGAAAAAGTAAAAAAATATATAGAAAATAAAAAGAATATAAAAGTTTAACCTCTTACAGGTACGCCCTGATGTCCTGGTACTTAAAGGGGTTCTGCAGCGGCCTTCTCACTGTTCACCGCCGGCCCACTGACGTCACGACTAGTATCAACTAGCGTGGGCGCGGCTAAGCTCCATTCAAGTGAACAGAGCTTAGCCCCGCCCACGCTAGTTGATGCTAGTCGTGACGTCAGTGGGCTGGCGGTAAACAGTGAGAAGGCCGCTGCGCTACTGGAGCGCCGCTGCCTTCTCAAACAGCTGATCGGCGGGGGTCCCGGGTGCCGGACCCCTGCCGATCAGAAGCTGATGATCTATCCAGAGTGCAGAACCCAAAGTGCAGAACCCCTTTAACAACACCGCAGGAGAAATGCTAGCACAGACTTCCAGTATCCGTAGTTTCAGGTGCTGCACATCTCGTATCATCTGAAGGCAATCGTCTATGCTGTGAAGATACGAGATGTGCAGCACCTGAAACTACGGATACTGGAAGCCTGTGCTAGCATTTCTCCTGCGGTGTTGCTATCAGTGTGTGAAGAGTGGGAGAAGAGGGTTGCATTGACAATCCAACACAATGGGCAGCACATTGAACACATTTTATAAGTGGTCAGAAACTTGTAAATAACTCATGAAAGAATAAAGTTACGTTAAAACCAAGCACACCATTGTTTTTCTTGTGAAATTCCCAATAAGTTTGATGTCACATGACCCTCTTCATATTGAAAAAACAAAAGTTGGATTCAAAATGGCCGCCATGGTCACCACCTATCTTGAAAAGTTTCCCCCCTCACATATACTAATGTGCCACAAACAGAAAGTTAATATCACCAACCATTCCCATTTTATTAAGGTGTATCCATATAAATGGCCCACCCTGTACAACAGCAAGCGATCAAAAAGGTGTATGCCCACCAAAATAGTACCAATCTAACAGTCACCTCATCCCACAGAAAATGAGCCCCTACCTAAGACAATCGCCCAAAAAATAAAAAAAACTATGGCTCAGAATATGGAGACACTAAAACATTTTTTTGTTTTAAAAAAGCTGTTATTGTGTAAAATTTAAAAAAGTATACATATTATCAATTTTTGTTATAAATTTTGTGGCGTTCATTTTTTTGGCATAAATAAAATAACTTTATTGTCTGCGCCAGTACCATTACAGCAATACCAAATACATGTAGTTTAAGTTTTACTACTTTTGCTCATTAAAACACCTTTTTTTTTTTCTTCCCTTTCTGGATCCTACCATATTTCACCTTAAGGACCAGGCCGTTTTTTTAAAATTTGACACGTGTCACTTTATGTGGACGCTCACTCAGCTGTCTACACCAACCTACCCAATCATGTAGTATCACACTGAGTATCGGTATCACACCGCATACACACTGACAAGTCAGCTGTTGCGCTGCTTGGCAATAGATCTGCACCCTGCCTAAAGAGCCGTGTCCTAAATAAAGATCACCGGCTGAGCAGGGTGCAGACCTATTGCCAAGCAGCGCAACAGCTGACTTGTCAGTGTGTATAAGGTCTGATACCGATACTTAGTGTGATACTACATGATTGGGTAGGTTGGTGTAGACAGCTGAGTGAGCGTCCACATATCCAACAACACTGGGTGGATGCTTTATGCTGCATTGCCTTGGCACCCAGCTTGTTACTCACTCGAAACTGTTCTACAATCCATGCTAGGTAGGACTGCTCAAACAACGCACCTGTGCCTGGTTCAAATATAAGAACCGTGTCCTGACTCCTTTCCCAGTAATTATTGGCACCAATGTGCTAGCTGGATAGGGTACTAGTCCAAACTTGAGGTTATGTGGTGGATCTAATTAAACTCCTATATTACATCACCTTAGTCTGGAGCCTGATAGTCACGGAAAGTGATATACAGTTTATTCCCGTTTTTAAATTCGAGATTAACCACTTAAGGACCACAGGTTTATACCCCCCTAGTGACCAGGCCCTTTTTTACAAATCGGCACTCCACAACTTTAGAGGTTTATTGCTCGGTCATGCAACTTACCACCCAAATGAATTTTACCTCCTTTTCTTCTCACTAATAGAGCTTTCATTTGGTGGTATTTCATTGCTGCTGACATTTTTACTTTTTTTGTTATTAATCGAAATTTACCGATTTTTTATTTTTTTTGCAAAAAAAGACATTTTTCACTTTCAGTTGTAAAATTTTGCAAAAAAAAACGACATCCATATATACATTTTCCTCTAAATTTATTGTTTTTACATGTCTGATAAAAAAAAAGTTTGGGTAAAAAAAAAATGGTTTGGGTAAAAGTTATAGCGTTTACAAACTATGGTACAAAAATGTGAATTTCTGCTTTTTGAAGCAGCTCTGACTTTCTGAGCACCTGTCATGTTTCCTGAGGTTCTACAATGGCCAGACAGTACAAACACCCCACAAATGACCCCATTTCGGAAAGTAGACACCCTAAGGTATTCGCTGATGGGCATAGTGAGTTCATAGAAGTTTTTATTTTTTGTCACAAGTTAGCGGAAAATGATGATTTTTTTATTTTTTTATTTTTCTTACAAAGTCTCATATTCCACTAACTTGTGACAAAAAATAAAAACTTCCATGAACTCACTATGCCTATCACGAAATACCTTGGGGTGTCTTCTTTCCAAAATGGTGTCACTTGTGGGCTAGTTATACTGCCCTGGCATTTTAGGGGCCCGAATGCGCGAGAAGTAGTTTGAAATCAAAATCTGTAAAAAATGGCCGGTGAAAACCGAAAGGTGCTCTTTGGAATGTGGGCCCCTTTGCCCACCTAGGCTGCAAAAAAGTGTCACACATGTGGTATTGCCGTACTCAGGAGAAGTTGGGCAATGTTTTTTGGGGTGTCATTTTACATATACCCATGCTGGGTGAGAGAAATATCTTGGCAAAAGACAACTTTTCCCATTTTTTTATACAAAGTTGGCATTTGACCAAGATATTTATCTCACCCAGCATGGGTATATGTAAAATGACACCCCAAAACACATTCCCCAACTTCTCTTGAGTACGGCAATACCAGATGTGTGACACTTTTTTGCAGCCTAGATGCGCAAAGGGGCCCACATTCCTTTTAGGAGGGCATTTTTAGACATTTGGATCCCAGACTTCTTCTCACGCTTTAGGGCCCCTAAAATGCCAGGGCAGTATAAATACCCCACATGTGACCCTATTTTGGAAAGAAGACACCCCAAGGTATTCAATGAGGGGCATGGCGAGTTCATATAAAAAAATTTTTTTGCCAATTTAGCGGAAATTGATTTTTTTTGTTTTTTCTCACAAAGTCTCCCTTTCCGCTAACTTGGGACAAAAATTTCAATCTTTCATGGACTCAATATGCCCCTCAGCGAATACCTTGGGGTGTCTCCTTTCCGAAATGGGGTCACATGTGGGGTATTTATACTGCCCTGGCATTTTAGGTGCCCTAAAGCATGAGAAGTCTGGAATATAAATGTCTAAAAAATTTTACGCATTTGGATTCCGTGAGGGGTATGGTGAGTTCATGTGAGATTTTATTTTTTGACACAAGTTAGTGGAATATGAGACTTTGTAAGAAAAAATAAAATAAAAAAATTTCCGCTAACTTGGGCCAAAAAAATGTCTGAATGGAGCCTTACAGGGGGGTGATCAATGACAGGGGGGTGATCAGGGAGTCTATATGGGGTGATCACCCCCCTGTCATTGATCACCCCCCCTGTAAGGCTCCATTCAGACGTCCGTATGTTTTTTACGGATCCACGGATACATGGATCGGATCCGCAAAACACATACGGACATCTGAATGGAGCCTTACAGGGGGGTGATCAATGACAGGGGGGTGATCAATGACAGGGGGGTGATCAGGGAGTCTATATGGGGTGATCACCCCCCTGTCATTGATCACCCCCCTGTAAGGCTCCATTCAGACTTCCGTATGTTTTTTACGGATCCACGGATCGGATCCGCAAAACACATATGGACATCTGAATGGAGCCTTACAGGGGGGTGATCAATGACAGGGGGGTGATCAGGGAGTCTATATGGGGTGATCACCCCCCTGTCATTGATCACCCCCCCCCCCTGTAAGGCTCCATTCAGACGTCCGTATGTTTTTTGCGGATCCACGGATACATGGATCGGATCCGCAAAACACATACGGACATCTGAATGGAGCCTTACAGGGGGGTGATCAATGACAGGGGGGTGATCAATGACAGGGGGGTGATCAGGGAGTCTATATGGGGTGATCACCCCCCTGTCATTGATCACCCCCCTGTAAGGCTCCATTCAGACGTCCGTATGTGTTTTGCGGATCCGATCCATGTATCAGTGGATCCGTAAAAATCATACGGACGTCTGAATAGAGCCTTACAAGGGGGTGATCAATGACAGGGGGGTGATCAGTGAGTCTATATGGGGTGATCAGGGGTTAATAAGTGACAGGGGGGGGGGTGTAGTGTAGTGGTGTTTTGGTGCTACTTATTACTGAGCTGCCTGTGTCCTCTGGTGGTCGATCCAAGCGAAAGGGACCACCAGAGGACCAGGTAGCAGGTATATTAGATGCTTTTATCAAAACAGCGTCTAATATACCTGTTAGGGGTTAAAAAAATCGCATCTCCAGCCTGCCAGCGAACGATCGCCGCTGGCAGGCTGAAGATCCACTCGCTTACCTTCCGATCCTGGGAACGCGCGCGCCTGTGTGCACGCGTTCACAGGAAATCTCAGCTCACGCGAGGCTTAAGTGTAGCCTGGGAGCGCCGCAGCAATGACGCCTTTTGGCGTTAGCGTAGCGGGAAGTGGTTAATAAATACTTTATTATTTTCTTTTAAATACGTTCTTCAGGCAGTGATAATTATATATTTAGTGAACGTACAAAATAGCAAATTGTTCGTGTGAGATAGTGTTTCTGTAAACTACAGAATCAGGGCCATAAATAATGAGTTTTGTTTGGCTGTTAACCCTTGCTTTGTAACTGGAAAAAAAATTATCAAAATGGAAAATCTGCCAAAAAAGCGAAATTTTGAAATTGTATCTCTATTTTCCATTAATTCTTGTGGAACACCTAAAGGGTTAACAAAGTTTGTAAAATCAGTTTTGAATACCTTGAGGGGTGTAGTTTCTTAAATGGGGTCATTTTTGGGTGGTTTCTATTATATAAGCCTCACAAAGTGACTTCAGACCTGAACTGGTCCTTTATAAAATGGGTTTTTGAACATTTCTGAAAAATTTCAAGATTTGTAACATCCCGAAAAAATTAAATATCATTCCTAAAATGATCCAAACATGAAGTAGACATATGGGGAATGTAAAGTAATAACTATTTTTGGAGGTATTTCTATGTATTATAGAAGTAGAGAAATTGAAACTTAAAAATTTGCACATTTTTCAAAATTGTTTGTAAATTTGGTATTTTTTTTATAAATAAAAATGAATTTTTTTGACTCCATTTTACCAGTGTCATGAAGTACAATATGTGACGAAAAAACTATCTCAGAATGGCCTGGATTAGTCAAAGCGTTTAAAGTTATCACCACATAAAGTGACACTGGTCAGATTTGCAAAAAATATCATGGGTATCTCCGCGACTGAAAATGCCCATACTATTAAAATATAAAAGTATTTTTCCAATATGGCGAATAGCGTAATGGAAAAAAGGGTCAAAATGGCCAATTTGCCATTTTCTCATTGCTTCTCTTACCCAAAAAATTTAATAAAATGTGATCAAAAAGTCACACACTCCAAAATGGTATTAATAAAAACTACAGATTGTCCCGCAAAAAATAAGCCCCCACACAGCTCAATAGATATAACTATAAAAAAGTTGAGGGTCAGAATATGGTGGTCAAAAACTATTTTTTTTCAAAGTTAAAATGTATTTTTACACTATTTAGACATAAAAAAAAAAACTATACATATGGGGTATCGTTGTAATCATACTGACCTAGAGAAGGAAGTGCGTGATGCACCGTGGGAACAAAACCCGTAAAACTGTGGCGGAATTGCATTTTTTTTTTCAAAATCCACTCCACTTCCTACTACATTGCATGTCATAACTAATGGTAGAATTAGAACGTACAACTTGTCCCGCAAAATATATAGGCAGTGTTGAAAATAAAGACAAGCTCAGAAAAAATACCCAGTATTGGTGCACCGGTCCCTCAGTCTCCTTGTCCCAACGCCTTGTCTTTATTTTCAACACTGCCTACGTATATTCTCATTGGATCCAACCATCCAGAGTTATCTTTTCTTTTCTTTTTCTGGCTTTGTTGTGACGCTCTTTACTAACTTATGTGAGCCCATGTGTGTCGATCCCCCTGTCCTCCTCGGGTCTTTCCTCACTATAACATACCTGTTTACTGCTGTTTTTATGACAATGTGATTGTGTTTATTTAATAAAGAGAATTTTTGTACTTATATTTGGGTATCGAATTTTGTAAAATGTGTTAGGGCTCCTTTCACTTTATTACTACCCGGTGTATTTAATTGGTCCGGTAGTGAAAGGTTTAAGATGTTAACTAATAGGTCATTTTCTGATTACACACTCCTTACACACAATAATTTGACACTGCATCTTTTATTTTTTTTTGCAAACTATGTGTTGCCACTAGCGTCTTCATAGCATTTTTCCTGTATAAAATGTTGTTAAAACACTTGAAAACAATGTCGAGAGTTACAGCATGCTGTATTTTTTAACATAGACGAGACGTATCCATCTTGAACACCATTGAAAGTCAATGGAGGACGGATCAGTTTTCTATTGTGCCAGATTGTGTCAGTGAAAACAAATCCGTCCCCATTGACTTTGTTATGCCTTTTCAGAAGTGTAATCCGTTATATTTACTTATTCTAGTTATAATGGAAATTCATTGCCTTTAAGAGCAATGTTGGTTTATATTCACTATTTTGTATGGATTTTTAATGTAGGTCGAAATAAGTCCATGGGAAGATTACTGCGTTGTTCAAGAGAACTAATGTTATTGTAACAATTAGATATATATTTAAACAGTTAGGCCCCTTTCACACAGGCAAGAATTCCGTGCGGGTGCAATGCGTGAGGTAAACGCATTGCACCCGCACTAAATCCGGATCCATTCAATGCAATGGGGCTGTTTACGCATCACTTGTTCGTTGCGTGAAAATTGCAGCATGTTCTATATTCTGCATTTTGTATGCAACACAGGCCCCATAGAAATAAATGGGGATGCGTGAAAATCACAAGCATCCGCAAGCAAGTGCAGATGCTTTGCGATTTTCACGCATGGATGCTAGGAGATGATAGGGATGAGCAGCCCCATTAACCACCTCCGGACCGCTGTACGCAGATTCGCGTTCCGGAGGTGGCAGCCCTGCGCTCAGCGACGCATATACGCGTCATCTCGCGTGAGCCGGGATTTCCTGTGAACGCACGCACACAGGCGCGCGCGCTCACAGGAACGGAAGGTAAGAGAGTTGATCTCCAGCCTGCCAGCGGCGATCGTTCGCTGGCAGGCTGGAGATGTGGTTTTTTTAACCCCTAACAGGTATATTAGACGCTGTTTTGATAACAGCGTCTAATATACCTGCTACCTGGTCCTCTGGTGGTCCCCTTTGTTTGGATCGACCACCAGAGGACACAGGTAGCTCAGTAAAGTCCCACCAAGCACCACTACACTACACTACACCCCCCCCCCCCGTCACTTATTAACCCCTTATTAGCCCCTGATCACCCCATATAGACTCCCTGATCACCCCCCTGTCATTGATTACACCCCTGTCATTGATCAACCCCCTGTAAAGCTCCATTCAGATGTCCGCATGATTTTTACGGATGCACTGATAGATGGATCGGATCCGCAAAACGCATCCGGACGTCTGAATGAAGCCTTACAGGGGCATGATCAATGACTGTGGTTATCACCCCATATAGACTCCCTGATCACCCCCCTGTCATTGATTACCCCCCTGTCATTGATCAACCCCCTGTAAAGCTCCATTCAGATGTCCGCATGATTTTTACGGATCCACTGATAGATGGATCGGATCCGCAAAACGCATCCGGACGTCTGAATGAAGCCTTACAGGGGCGTGATCAATGACTGTGGTTATCACCCCATATAGACTCCCTGATCACCCCCCTGTCATTGATTACACCCCTGTCATTGATTACCCCCCTGTAAAGCTCCATTCAGATGTCCGCATGATTTTTACGGATCCACTGATAGATGGATCGGATCCGCAAAACGCATCCGGACGTCTGAATGAAGCCTTACAGGGGCGTGATCAATGACTGTGGTTATCACCCCATATAGACTCCCTGATCACACCCCTGTCATTGATCAACCCCCTGTAAAGCTCCATTCAGATGTCCGCATGATTTTTACGGATGCACTGATAGATGGATCGGATCCGCAAAACGCATCCGGACGTCTGAATGAAGCCTTACAGGGGCATGATCAATGACTGTGGTTATCACCCCATATAGACTCCCTGATCACCCCCCTGTCATTGATCACCCCCCCTGTCATTGATTACCCCCCTGTAAAGCTCCATTCAGATGTCCGCATGATTTTTACGGATGCACTGATAGATGGATCGGATCCGCAAAACGCATACGGACGTCTGAATGAAGCCTTACAGGGGCGTGATCAATGACTGTGGTTATCACCCCATATAGACTCCCTGATCACCCCCCTGTCATTGATTACACCCCTGTCATTGATTACCCCCCTGTAAAGCTCCATTCAGATGTCCGCATGATTTTTACGGATGCACTGATAGATGGATCGGATCCGCAAAACGCATCCGGACGTCTGAATGAAGCCTTACAGGGGCATGATCAATGACTGTGGTTATCACCCCATATAGACTCCCTGATCACCCCCCTGTCATTGATTACACCCCTGTCATTGATTACCCCCCTGTAAAGCTCCATTCAGATGTCCGCATGATTTTTACGGATGCACTGATAGATGGATCGGATCCGCAAAACGCATACGGACGTCTGAATGAAGCCTTACAGGGGCGTGATCAATGACTGTGGTTATCACCCCATATAGACTCCCTGATCACCCCCCTGTCATTGATTACACCCCTGTCATTGATTACCCCCCTGTAAATCTCCATTCAGATGTCCGCATGATTTTTACGGATGCACTGATAGATGGATCGGATCCGCAAAACGCATACGGACGTCTGAATGAAGCCTTACACGGGCGTGATCAATGACTGTGGTTATCACCCCATATAAACTCCCTGATCACCCCCCTGTCATTGATCACCCCCCCTGTCATTGATCACCCCCCCTGTCATTGATCACCCCCCTGTCATTGATCACCCCCCCTGTCATTGATCACCCTCTGTAAGGCTCCATTCAGACATTTTTTTGGCCCAAGTTAGCGGAATTTTATTTATTTTTTTCTTACAAAGTCTCATATTCCACTAACTTGTGTCAAAAAATAAAATCTCACATGAACTCACCATACCCCTCACGGAATCCAAATGCGTAAAATTTTTTAGACATTTATATTCCAGACTTCTTCTCACGCTTTACGGCCCCTAGAATGCCAGGGCAGTATAAATACCCCACATGTGACCCCATTTCGGAAAGAAGACACCCCCAGGTATTCCGTGAGGGGCATATTGAGTACATGAAAGATTGAAATTTTTGTCCCAAGTTAGCGGAACGGGAGACTTTGTGAGAAAAAAAATTAAAAATATCAATTTCCGCTAACTTGTGCCCAAAAAAAAAATTTTCTATGAACTCGCCATGCCCCTCATTGAATACCTTGGGGTGTCTTCTTTCCAAAATGGGGTCACATGTGGGGTATTTATACTGCCCTGGCATTCTAGGGGCCCCAAAGCGTGAGAAGAAGTCTGGTATCCAAATGTCTAAAAATGCCCTCCTAAAATGAATTTGGGCCCCTTTGCGCATCTAGGCTGCAAAAAAGGGTCACACATGTGGTATCGCCGTACTCAGGAGAAGTTGGGGAATGTGTTTTGGGGTGTCATTTTACATATACCCATGCTGGGTGAGATAAATATCTTGGTCAAATGCCAACTTTGTATAAAAAAATGGGAAAAGTTGTCTTTTGCCAAGATATTTCTCTCACCCAGCATGGGTATATGTAAAATGACACCCCAAAACACATTCCCCAACGTCTCCTGAATACGGCGATACCACATGTGTGACACTTTTTTGCAGCCTAGGTGGGCAAAGGGGCCCACATTCCAAAGAGCACCTTTAGGATTTCACAGGTCATTTACCTACTTACCACACATTAGGGCCCCTGGAAAATGCCAGGGCAGTATAACTACCCCACAAGTGACCCCATTTTGGAAAGAAGACACCCCAAGGTATTCCGTGAGGGGCATGGCGAGTTCCTAGAATTTTTTATTTTTTGTCACAAGTTAGTGGAAAATGATGATTTTTTTTTTTTTTTTTTTTTTCATACAAAGTCTCATATTCCACTAACTTGTGACAAAAAATAAAAACTTCCATGAACTCACTATGCCCATCAGCGAATACCTTGGGGTCTCTTATTTCCAAAATGGGGTCACTTATGGGGTAGTTATACTGCCCTGGCATTTTAGGGGCCCAAATGTGTGGTAAGGAGTTTGAAATCAAATTCTGTAAAAAATGACGAGTGAAATCCGAAAGGTGCTCTTTGGAATATGGGCCCCTTTGCCCACCTAGGCTGCAAAAAAGTGTCACACATCTGGTATCTCCGTATTCAGTAGAAGTTGGGGAATGTTTTTTTGGGGTGTCATTTTACATATACCCATGCTGGGTGAGAGAAATATCTTGGCAAAAGACAACTTTTCCCATTTTTTTATACAAAGTTGGCATTTGACCAAGATATTTCTCTCACCCAGCATGGGTATATGTAAAATGTCACCTCAAAACACATTCCCCAACTTCTCCCGAGTACGGAGATACCAGATGTGTGACACTTTTTTGCAGCCTAGGTGGGCAAAGAAGCCCATATTCCAAAGAGCACCTTTCGGATTTCACTCGTCATTTTTTACAGAATTTGATTTCAAACTCCTTACCACACATTTGGGCCCCTAGAATGCCAGGGCAGTATAACTACCCCACAAGTGACCCCATTTTGGAAAGAAGAGACCCCAAGGTATTCGCTGATGGGCATAGTGAGTTCATGGAAGTTTTTATTTTTTGTCACAAGTTAGTGGAATATGAGACTTTGTATGAAAAAAAAAAAAAAAAATCATCATTTTCCACTAACTTGTGACAAAAAATAAAAAATTCTAGGAACTCGCCATGCCCCTCACGGAATACCTTGGGGTGTCTTCTTTCCAAAATGGGGTCACTTGTGGGGTAGTTATACTGCCCTGGCATTCTAGGGGCCCAAATGTGTGGTAAGGAGTTTGAAATCAAATTCTGTAAAAAATGACCTGTGAAATCCGAAAGGTGCTCTTTGGAATATGGGCCCCTTTGCCCACCTAGGCTGCAAAAAAGTGTCACACATCTGGTATCTCCGTACTCAGGAGAAGGTGGGGAATGTGTTTTGGGGTGTCTTTTTACATATACCCATGCTGGGTGAGATAAATATCTTGGTCAAATGCCAACTTTGTATAAAAAAAATGGGAAAAGTTGTCTTTTGCCAAGATATTTCTCTCACCCAGCATGGGTATATGTAAAATGACACCCCAAAACACATTCCCCACCTTCTCCTGAGTACGGAGATACCAGATGTGTGACACTTTTTTGCAGCCTAGGTGGGCAAAGGGGCCCATATTCCAAAGAGCACCTTTCGGATTTCACAGGTCATTTTTTTACAGAATTTGATTTCAAACTCCTTACCACACATTTGGGCCCCTAGAATGCCAGGGCAGTATAACTACCCCACAAGTGACCCCATTTTGGAAAGAAGAGACCCCAAGGTATTCGCTGATGGGCATAGTGAGTTCATAGAACTTTTTATTTTTTGTCACAAGTTAGTGGAATATGAGACTTTGTAAGAAAAAAAAAAAAAATCATCATTTTCCGCTAACTTGTGACAAAAAATAAAAAGTTCTATGAACTCACTATGCCCATCAGCGAATACCTTAGGGTGTGTACTTTCCGAAATGGGGTCATTTGTGTGGTATTTGTACTGTCTGGGCATTGTAGAACCTCAGGAAACATGACAGGTGCTCAGAAAGTCAGAGCTGCTTCAAAAAGCGGAAATTCACATTTTTGTACCATAGTTTGTAAACGCTATAACTTTTACCCAAAGCATTTTTTTTTTACCCAAACATTTTTTTTTAATCAAAGACATGTAGAACAATAAATTTAGAGCAAAATTTATATATGGATCTCGTTTTTTTTGCAAAATTTTACAACTGAAAGTGAAAAATGTCATTTTTTTGCAAATAAATCGTTAAATTTCGATTAATAACAAAAAAAGTAAAAATGTCAGCAGCAATGAAATACCACCAAATGAAAGCTCTATTATTGAGAAGAAAAGGAGGTAAAATTCATTTGGGTGGTAAGTTGCATGACCGAGCAATAAACGGTGAAAGTAGTGTAGGTCAGAAGTGTAAAAAGTGGCCTGGTCTTTCAGGGTGTTTAAGCACTGGGGGCTGAGGTGGTTAAAGTCAATTTACTGTATTATTTTCCCTTATAACATGGTTATAAGGGAAAATAATAGCATTCTTAATACAGAATGCTTACTAAAATGTGGCTTAAGGGGTTAAAAATTTTTTTAACTCTCCTCATCCTCTTGTTCGCGCAGCCAGCATGTCTTCTTTCTTCTTCTTTCAGGACCTTCCAAAGGACCTTTTGATGACGCAGGTCCTGCTGAATCAAGATTGAAGATTATGTCATCAAAGGTCTTTTGGCAGGTCCTGAAAGGAGAAGAAGAAAGAAGATGATGCCGGCTGCGCGAACAAGTGGATGAGGGGAGTTAATATCTATTTTTTAATCCCTTATGCCACATTTTAGTAAGCATTCTGTATTAAGAATGCTATTATTTCCCTTATAACCATGGACTTTGTTAATAAGTATCTATAAAGATGTGGTGTTTTACTAACAACCAGTTAACCATTGGTGTAGCAGAGGAGGCACAGATATCTCTGTGAGAAAACAAGGTTTATTCATATTATCTGTGTTATAATTTAACAACGTGAGAAATATTCAAATGGCATCTAAAAGGCTGTTTCTAATTGGTAAAAAGTGTCTAAATTAATCAGTTAGCTTTGATTTAAGCTTCCAGATGCCAGGTGGGTGTAGTAAAGATGAAGTCAGACTTGCATAGTTAACTCTTTAGGGCATGAAGCGTGTGCTTGTACAACAGTGCCACCTAGGTATGAGTAGGTAACACTACACCAGTAGCAAAAGTGCATTCTGGGTAGTGTTATGACATCACGCCCCTTATCAATGTACACGCCTATCAGACAATGATTGGAAAGTTCCAAACTAGGAATGTGTGTTCATCTGATAAGTTTTTGGTTAAGAAACCACATACAAGTGGTGAGAAAAAAAGAAAGGAAGGATGGAAAAACAAAGAAAGAAAGGGAGATCCCTGGAAAAGATCTTGATTATCGGGGAAACTCTTGAGAGCAGACTTCCCCGAGACTCTGAACATCACTTGACCCTTGGGTAATGTATATTTTGTTTTATGTAGTATTGGCATAAATTAATTGGCTTGATACTTAGCCAAACCCCACTTATTGCGGACGTATAGTATTAGTACCACATCAGTATCAGCGACATTCAGTGAAAATGCATATCATTGAATACAAGATCGGATAACAAGAGAGCTTCTCTGTTGGGAATATTTATATCCCCTAGTTTGATATCAAGCCGATAATTTATAAATTGCAATACTACTTATACAATCTGAAATTGGTCATCATTTTAGGCAGAGTAAGGGCTCGTATCTGTCATTTTCTTGATTTAAGTTTCTGTGCATAATCAATTGATATATATATCTCATCATTTTAAGCAGCATTGCATTCTTGTACTGGTTGGATAATAGATTGTGTGACGCTGGTCTTGGTGTTAAATTTGTGTTCTGTTGGCACCATCTAGTGGCACTTTTTCTTCTATCATTGGTTTTATACTCATTGTTATTGATTGTATTTTAAATTATTGTATAATAAATCATTTATATTTTTGCATAGATGCTAGTACCCTGTTTTAACTGATTGCACAAAATAATTAGGTTCGCGGTCAAACACTTTTTGAGATGTTTATATGTCCATCTCACGGATCAATATAATTTGTATAATTTTTCTTTTGATCCATTCGTGATTTTTTTTATTTTTATATAAAGCATGAGCTTTATATACCCGACATAAGTGGAGGCACTGCTAAGATCAAGTTAATTCTTTAGTTATGTGTGCAAATAGTAAAGCATTCCACATTCCCTTTGGCTAACCAGACTGGTTGTATATCTGTGTATTGATCACTGGTGAGGAAAATGAGCGCAGCCAATAGTGAAGCAGGTTCTAGTGAGGCTGCAGGAGATAGTCCTTTGTAGCCCAGAGTAGTTCATCCATAACATTATTGAATATGTAAATTCATATTTAGAGTTGGATCATGATGTGGCTGCATGGATAAGTGAGGTGAAGGCATAAGCCAATATAGAATGTGCGGATGTATGGACGCCACTTGGCACAGTCAGGAGACATCTAACTTATCTTATTGTGCCTAAAAATACTAACAGTAAAAACCAACACCTCTTAAAGAGGTTGTCGTCAATTCTGTAAGCCTTATTAGAGGTCAGCATTCTCTCGGAGGGTAGACGTGTATATAAGTAAAATGCAAGCATATGTTTCCCAAATGGAAGCAAAATTAGAATCTGCAAAGGCATCGATCGAGGACTTACAATGCGAGCTCGATCACTGCCATGCTGCCTATCACAAATTATAAAGTGAGGCAGAAGAGCTACACCTCCGTTATAACCATCTGCAGCAGACAAATGAACCAAGCCACACTGTAGTCAATGTTGAAAGTGATCTGTCAGATAATGAGAGATCTTTGAGTTCTCCTGTTCTCACACTCCAAAATATAGATGTGTCATCATCACATGCTCTTAAAGCGAATTCCATCCGAGACCCTAAAGCACCCGAGGGTGATGGCGTGATTACACAGGAGGCCCAATTAAGTCAGGCGTTTCAAGCTGTAACCGCCTTACTAGGCGCTAGCGACGCAAAAGGCCACAGAAGTGCCCCTCCACATCTTCCCCTAGAGAGGGATGTTAGGGTTAAGTCACCTGTGCCAAGTGGGTCTGATGGAAGTGAGCAGAGTGTGAGTCAGTGCTACAGTGATGTGAAAAAGCGTGTGGTTTATTTCCTACCGCGCAGACATGAGCCCCTCCACAAGGGGGACAAGGGTCCCAGACGGCCGACATATGCTGAGGTGGTCTCTAGAAAGAAAAATGCTCAGTGTTCAGAGAGGGATCAGAGCTCCTCAAGTATCATTATATTTCTAAATGCCACTGTACCTAAATTCTCTAAAAAGGATCTCCTGAAATTGCCAATCACTTAGAACTGTACCAGTCGACCATGGATTCTTTACAGTTGTATTCTAATACGGACAGGATCAGATTCCTACCATGGGCATTTGATGGTAAATATTGCCACTACTTTATTTAATTTAGGGACAGGGGAATTCAGGATTGGCAAGACGTTTTGCACGAGGTAAAATTAGAATTCGGCCCTTACAAAGCTATTACTGCTACAAAACGTGATATTTATAAACTTACATGTAGACCAAATCAAAGTCCAAAATTATGTCATTGGACTTATTTCTGATGAATACTTAACAGAAGAACAGGTAGTGGAACAACATTTTTCCTCAACACCTGAGGGGTTATTCAATATCGACTCTGTTTATCCTTTCAGTTCTGAAGAAGGTACATGCCACATCGAAGAATCATCACTGGTTTTCAACCATGAGATCGATGAGAAGGAGTACGAGTCATGCCAACAAGGAAAGGAGATGGTACGCAATACTCAATGATTTAACAAGTAAGCTTGAAGGAGCTTATTAGTTAAGTCAACCTGAAATCTTTCCAGAATTTCAGGAACGAGCAGAAGAGCAAATCTCTATAGCTGACATGCACCCCCTGTATATGTTACTGTCATGACCGGCGTGCCGATCACATACGTGACGCAAGGGGAGGGAAAAG
Source organism: Bufo bufo (assembly GCF_905171765.1). Taxonomy (NCBI): domain Eukaryota; kingdom Metazoa; phylum Chordata; class Amphibia; order Anura; family Bufonidae; genus Bufo; species Bufo bufo. The sequence goes on along the minus strand of NC_053394.1, from coordinate 188,470,178 downwards.
GGAAGGCCCTGTCCAAGGGAGAGGGAAAGGTGGTGACCCCTAACTCACCTTGAGGCTGGCACCTGACGTCCCTAGACGGGTTCCTCACCTGTACGCCGATCACGTGCCTAAACCCTGGCTTTCCCTAAGATGAGCCCTACGTAGTGAATAGGGCGGTGGGAACACTAGTCCGCACCACTAACACTAAAGGAAAACACCAAGGAGAGGACAGACAATACAGACAAAACATATAATCCCAGGTGGGCGACAACAGCAGACAACAAAAGCCCAACAGGGATCCGGAGGATAACGCTCTGGAACAACAACCAGGAATCTCAGCTACACAGCTCCAGTGGGTCAGTATAGAAGTCCAGGCAGGAAGCTCTATATCTGGCAACCAGAGAAGTGGGAGAGGGGAATATAAGGAGGTTGGGAGTGCTGGACAAGAAACAGCTGAGGAGAAGAAGCTACGGATCCCTGAGTGAGCCAAAAAGGGTTGCAAGGCAAACCCAGAAAGCTACCATTAAGAAATAGCACTATCTTTATACATAGAGCGCGCAGCCACCCGCTGCGACTTCCTGACCCCGGGTATAACTGAGTCAGGCGTGGCTCTTGACACCCTCGTGACAAGTACCCCCCTCTCTACGAGGGGCCTCCGGACACTCAGGACTAGGTCTCTCAGGATGAGAGGCATGAAAAGCCCGAACTAACCTGTCGGCGTTTACCTCAGACGCTGGAACCCACATTCTTTCCTCGGGACCGTAACCCCTCCAATGCACCAGATATTGAAGAGAGCGGCGGACCCGACGAGAATCAACAATTTTGGATATTTGAAACTCTAGATTACCATCCACAACAAGAGGAGGGGGTGGCAGCGGTGACGGTTCTAGAGGTGGAACATACTTCTTGAGTAACGACTTATGGATTTTAAAAGTCTGAGGTAGCTCCAGGCGAAAAGCCACGGGGTTAATGATGGCTACTATTTTGTAAGGGCCAATGAACCTAGGACCCAGTTTCCAAGAGGGAACCTTTAATTTAATATTCCTAGTAGATAACCACACATAGTCATTCACTCCTAGGTCCGGACCTGGCGACCGTTTCTTATCAGCCATGCATTTATATTTACCTCCTATATTTTTCAAGTTAGCTTGCACCTTCTGCCATACAGATGAAAGAGATGATGAAAACCGTTCCTCTTCAGGAACCTCAGAAGACCCCCCCTCTTTGAAAGTACAGAATTGGGGATGAAAACCATATGCACCAAGAAATGGTGACTTGCCAGTGGATTCCTGACGGCGATTATTTATGGCAAACTCTGCTAACGGTAAATATGATGACCACACCTCTTGGTTTTCAGACACAAACACCTTAGATATGTCTCAAGGTTTTGGTTGGTACGCTCAGTCTGTCCATTCGACTGAGGATGGAAAGCTGAGGAAAAGGACAAGTGTACCCCCAAACGGGAACAAAAAGCTTTCCAAAACTTAGAAATAAACTGGGTTCCCCGATCCGAAACAACATCGGAAGGGACCCCGTGAAGCTTCACGATTTCACTGATGAATACCTGAGCAAGAGTCTTAGCATTAGGTAGTAAGGGTAACGCAATGAAGTGTACCATTTTGCTAAACCTGTCTACTACTACCAAGATAACTGTTTTACCCGCAGACAAAGGTAAGTCAGTGATAAAATCCATTGACAGATGTGTCCATGGCCTATTGGGAATGACAAGTGGCAATAAAGACCCTGCAGGACGTGTATGAGAGACTTTCGCGCGTGCACAAGTAGAACAAGTAGACACAAAATCCATTACATCCTGACGCAACCTTGGCCACCAAAAAACGACGAGACAATAGCTCCAAGGTTGCTTTACTACCCGGGTGCCCAGCAAGTGGCGAATTATGATGTTCCTTTAATAATTTGAGACGCAGGTTTAACAGTACAAACAATTTCTCTGAGGGGCAAGAGACCGGGGCGTCCCCCTGGGCCTCTAACACCTTCCCCTCCAGAACAGAGTGTACAGCAGAGACAACCACTCCTCTTTGTAGAATGGGTACCGGATCACTCCCATTACCCCCTCCAGGGAAACTATGAGATAATGCATCCGCCTTAGTATTTTTTGCCCCAGGACGATAGGTAATAAAGTTAAACCTGGTAAAAAATAGCGACCACCTAGCTTGTCTAGGGGTGAGACGCTTAGCTGATTCGAGGTACAGAAGGTTTTTGTGGTCTGTAATCACCGTGACGGGGTGGATTGCCCCCTCTAAAAAGTGACGCCATTCTTCAAACGCTAGTTTAATAGCTAATAGTTCCCTATTGCCAATATCATAGTTCTTCTCCGTTGCAGATAGTTTTTTAGAAAAGAAAGCACAAGGACGCCATTTGCCAGGAGACGGACCCTGAGACAGTACAGCCCCCACTCCCACCTCTGACGCATCTACTTCAACAATAAAAGGCTGGGAGACATCAGGTTGGATTAGTACAGGTGCCGAGGTAAACCTCTCTTTTAGAGAGGAAAAAGCAATTTTAGCGGCGTCAGACCATTTAGAAAAATCAGTCCCCTTCCTAGTCATGTCAGTAAGGGGTTTGACAATCACCGAATAATTTTTAATGAACTTTCTATAGAAATTTGTGAAGCCCAAGAACCGTTGCAGTGCTTTGAGGTTCTCAGGAAGATCCCAATCTAAAATTGCCTGGACCTTCCCAGGATCCATACGGAAACCTAAAATAGATAATAAATAACCTAGGAACTGTATTTCCTGAACGGCGAAGACACACTTTTCAATTTCCGCATATAATTTATTCGTCTGTAGGACCTGCAGTACCTGTCTGACATGCACCTCATGTGTTTTCAGATCAGACGAATAAATTAAAATATCATCTAGGTATATCACCACAAACCTGCCGATAAGATGACTAAAAATGTCATTAACGAAATGTTAGAAGACAGCAGGAGCATTGGTCAGACCGAAAGGCATGACTAGATTTTCATAATGCCCCTCAGGGGTGTTAAAAGCTGTCTTCCACTCATCCCCTTCCTTGATACGAATCAGATTGTAGGCCCCCCTAAGATCAAGTTTGGAGAGCCACCCAGCACCCGCAATCTGATTAAACAGGTCAGGAATGAGAGGAAGAGGGTATGGGTCTCGGATGGTTATCCAGTTTAGTTCGCGGAAATCTAAGCAAGGACGCAGGCCCGCATCTTTCTTTTTAACGAAGAAAAACCCTGCAGCCACGGGTGAAGAAGAGGGTCTGATGTGTCCCTTAGCCAAGCTCTCGGAGATATAATCTTTCATGGCTTGTCTCTCGGGACCCGAAAGATTATATAACCTGGTCTTGGGTAATTTTGCACCGGGAATCAGGTTAACCGGGCAATCATAAGGACGGTGAGGTGGTAACTTCTGGCAACCCTTTTCAGAAAAAACGTCCTCAAAGTCCGAAACAAATGTAGGTAGAGTAGCTATGGAAGCGACTAAGCAATTGCTATTTAAGCAATTTTATCTGCAATGCTCACTCCACTCCAATATCTCCCTGGCCTGCCAATCCACCACTGGATTGTGCGCTACCAACCAGGGAAGACCCAATACCACAGGAGTGGGAAGCCCCTCCAGAACATAACATGAAAGACACTCGTTATGGTGGTCCCCTACCCGAAAGTGTAAGTTATGGACAATGTGAGTGAGGTTTCTCTGAGACAGAGGAGCAGAATCAATAGCGAATATGGGAATAGGTCTCTGTAGCGGACAGAGAGACAAACCCATAGTGCGGGCAAAATGGGCATCTATCAAATTTACCCCTGCTCCACTGTCTAGAAAGAAAGAAATAGTCTCCTTCTTAACACCAAAAACAACAGCTGCTGGCAACACAAATTGAGATGTACGAATGGAGGAAACGTATACCCCCCGGCTGACATCCTCCACACAGCCTGGGGTTAGTAGTTCCGACGGTCTTTTGTTTTTTAGAAAGGAAGGACAGACATTAATGAAATGACCCCTCCCCCCACAGAAAAAACAAACCCCACGCCTACGGCGAGCCTCAGGAGGACGGACCTGACGAGTAGTTCCTCCTAGCTGCATAGGCTCTTCTAGGTCCGTACAGACTAACTGCTGCTTCGGAGGGGTTACCAATTGCTCAGGATTTTTCAATCTGTCCCTAAGACGTCTATCTATTCTGATAGAATGGGACATAACAGCATCAAGGGAAAAGGGGGTCTCATACAGCGCAAGCGCATTCCTAACCCTTTCGAATAACCCAGAGCAGAACTGACTCCTGAGAGCCGGGTCGTTCCACTGGGTATCCGTAGCCCACCTACGAAACTCTGAGCAATACTCCTCTGCTGGCCGATCTCCCTGTAGTAGTCTCCGTAATTTCGACTCAGCCAGGGCGACTCGGTCAGGGTCATCATATATGAGACCCAAGGCCCCAAAAAATTCATCCACTGACCGGAGAGCCTGGGAATCAGTGGGTAAAGAGAACGCCCAGGATTGCGGGTCCCCCTGAAGCAGGGAAGTAACAATCCCCACCCGCTGTTCCTCATTACCAGAGGAGTGCGGGCGCAGCTTAAAATATAATTTACAGGCCTCACGGAACGTCACAAATTTGTCCCTTCCCCCAGAAAAACTGTCAGGAAGAACAACCTTGAGTTCCGCAGCAACCTGGTTACCCATAGCAACCGCTGGGCTTGCGGTCTGCTGCAATTGCTGCTGTTGCTGGAGGACCGACTCCCTCAATCCTGCCACCTCCAAAGACACTCAAAGACAGGCCTTGAAGTTGTTTTGTCAAAGCAGCAATAGGATCCATGCTGGATTCTAGATAGGCAGAAAGAAAAAGTTTTTTGTTTTTTTTTCTACCTACACAAAATAAGGGCCAGATATAATGTCATGACCGGCATGCCGATCACATACGTGACGCAAGGGGAGGGAAGGCCCTGTCCAAGAGAGAGGGGAAGGTGGTGACCCCTAACTCACCTTGAGGCTGGCATCTGACTGCCCTGACGTCCCTAGACGGGTTCCTCACCTGTACGCCGATCACGTGCCTAAACCCTGGCTTTCCCTAAGATGAGCCCTACGTAGTGGATAGGGCGGTGGGAACACTAGTCCGCACCACTAACACTAAAGGAAAACACCAAGGAGAGGACAGACAATACAGACAAAACATATAATCCCAGGTGGGCGACAACAGCAGACAACAAAAGCCCAACAGGGATCCGGAGGGTAACGCTCTGGAACAACAACCAGGAATCTCAGCTACACAGCTCCAGTGGGTCAGTATAGAAGTCCAGGCAGGAAGCTCTATATCTGGCAACCAGAGAAGTGGGAGAGGGGAATATAAGGAGGTTGGGAGTGCTGGACAAGAAACAGCTGAGGAGAAGAAGCTACGGATCCCTGAGTGAGCCAAAAAGAGTTGCAAGGCAAATCCAGAAAGCTACCATTAAGAAACAGCACTATCTTTATACATAGAGCGCGCAGCCACCCGCTGCGACTTCCTGACCCCGGGTATAACAGAGTCAGGCGTGGCTCTTGACACCCTCGTGACAGTTACAGTACCGACTTCCGCTGGCAGCTTATGAGTCGCTATCGGAAATTGTCAAAAAACTTGGAGAAGCGGGGGTCATCCGTCCGATGCACAACTCATTCAACCATCCTATACTTCTCAAACTCAATGGTCAATTTTGTCTCTGTTTGGACCTAAGGACGTTAAACAAACGTGTATACATGTCCGGATGGCCCATGCCGTATATTGACCAGAGTTTGGCGCAAATACAAGGATCCAAAATTTTCACTGCCCTGTATTGTGCGCAAGGATCAATACAAACTGGCCTTTACATTTGGAAAGCAACAATATGCATGGACCCGATTACCTTTCGGGTACATAAATACGGGTCATGAGTTTGCTGTGTTCATGCATAAGGCGATGCCTGATGCCACTGAACGAGGTACCTTATCCTATTTGGATAACATTCTAATCAAAAGCACGACTTTTGAGGAGCATATTGCGGAACTAAGGCATGTACTAACCCAACTGAGAAAAGCTGGTGTGAAACTTTTTCTTTACAGAAGGCTCAATGGTGTCGTACCAAAGTTAATTTCCTAGGTCACGAAAATCACTGCCAATAGAATTAACCCACAGAAGAACAAAGTGGAGGCAGTGATTAATTCAAAGTCACCCACAAATCTTAAGGAGTTGAGATCTTTCCTGGGTATGATGAACTATTCACGTAAGTTCATAGATAATTATGCCAAGATTACAAAACCTCTTTTGCAGTTGCTGAAGAAAGTAGTGAAATGGGAATGGAGTGAGCGTCACCAGCAAGCTGTGAATGAGCTCAAAGCCAGATTTATCCAGGCCCCATGCCTTGCCTATCCAGAAGGTGGAAAACCCTTTTACATTGAAACAGGCTTCACCGACAAAAGTGTGAGTGCGTTCCTTTTCCATAAACAGGAAAACCTGAACAAGATCATCACCTATGCCAGCAAGTCCTTGTCACCGGATGAGGTAAAATTCAATGACTGTGAAAAAGCATTACTGTCAACTGTGTGGGCTTTGCAATATTTTAGAAAAGGCAAAAAGATCATTGTGGAAACTGAACACCAACCACTGCAATATTTGCAAAGTGATAAATTCCCATCCGTGATTCTATCAAACAGCAGGATAATCACCTGGACAATGTCCTTAATGGGATGGCCATAGGAAATCAGGTACAAACAAAATAATAAGAATCCAGTTGCTCAAGGATTAGCTGAACTTCACGATTGTTCCAATACAGACATAAAGGTGAATCACCAGAAAATGATTCCCTGGAAGAACAATCTGCATCTCCATAAAAGTCTTATGAAGAAGAATACTGCAAATCATTACCATGTGTATATGTTGACTGCTGTTCTTTCCATACCGATATAGGAACTGAATGTACATTAGTTGCAGGTATAGGAATCGTATGGAATAACACATTCCCAAACGTGTCCGTCGGATACAAAATTGGTTCCAAAAGTAGTCAGGTCGCAGAGCTTACCGCTGTGTATAAAGCCGTACAAATGGCTATCGATTCTGGTCTTAAAGAGTTTGTTATAATCACAGATTCTAATTATATTCGCAACAGCTTTGTGGAGTACTTCCCTGGATGGAAAAGGTCTAACATGGTGAGAAGTAACAATAAGCCTGTCAACATTGGTAAAATGTTTTGTAGGATCGACGAGATGGTTATCACCCATCATTTACTGGAAAAAGGTAAAAGGTCACTCGAAATATCCAGGTATGGATAAGGAGGGGGAATGATTTGGCAGATTCCCTCACCAAACAAGCAGCCATTAATGGAGAAGTCTTGGACGTTGATGACCTCATGGGAACTATCCAACTGGATGCAATGACAAGAAGGCAGGCCCAAAAGGAAGCCATAGCCAATGTGGCACAATGAAGCCAAGATTCCCCTAGTGAGGATCTCTTTGCAAGTCAAAAGGGGGATCCAGTCATTGGTATGTTTTACAAACACATTGAAGATTCACAGAATTGTCCCATAACTATGGAAAACTGTGCAGGAAAAGAACAGTTACGGATTTTGATGAAGGGTAAGTCCCAATTCTAGTTACAGGATGGATTGTTGGTAAGAACCTTGAAGAATGGTATCTCACAATGGTTAGTACCCATGGTATACCGAGGTTTGATGTTACGGCACGCCCATGACGCCCAAACGGCTGGTCATCGAGGTGAGAAGTTAACGTATGAATTAATACGGGATTACGCTTATTGGCCTCATATGTTGCAAGACGTTCGCATATATTGTCAAGGATGTTTAATCTGTCCTCAATTCAAGCCACAAGCACCCAATCATCGGGCACCGCTGATGAAGAGGGGGATGTCCATGCCATGGTCAGACATCCAAATTGCCTTTATTGGACCAGTAACAACTTTATCAAAAGGCAACAGATATGTTAACCGTCACTTGTTTGTTCACAAAATGGGTGGAATGTTTGCCTTGCAAGACATGCAGTTCAGGTGTATGTGCATCTCTACTCATTAACCACATGTTTTCCAGGTTTGGACTTCCCCCAACGCATCAAGTTTGATCGCGGAAGTATTTCACTAGTGAGGTGATGACAAAAATGTAGGAGATACTGGGGGTAAAAATAAAGCTACATATAGCTTATCGGCCAGCCTCTAGTGGTGGAATAGAACGCTATAACCAAACAATTGTCAACATTCTAAAGAAATTTGTCAATTAAACCGGTAAAGACTGGGATGTGAAGTTGCCTTTTGGTTCTCATGGCCATCAGAGCCACCCCAAGCGTGGCAACCAAACTTTCCACCTTCGAAATGATCAAAGGCAGGAAGAAGGTGTTACCCGAGCATTTACTCTACCGGACAACAGACCAAAATTTTATAAACGCTTCAACAGCTCATCAATACGTGGAGAATCTACGCAAGCACCTTCAGCATGCTTTTGCGTTTGCCCAGAAGAACCTGGAGAAAGCAGCCATGAGCGCCAAAACCTACTATGATCTGAAGACTACTCAAAAGGAGTACCAGATTTCCGATCAGGTTTATCTCTATAACTTTGCTCGCGATCAGGTGAAGGAAATTCTTGCCTTCCTGGAAGGGACCCTTTGTCGTCAATGACAAATTGTCACATGTGGTCTACAAGATCAAAATTCCTAAGGGGGATGAATTTATAGAGAAATGGATGCATATTAATCAGTTACGTGTTTTTCAACCTCGGTCACAACTTCGCCAAATAGAGGGATTACCGGATGATGAAGAGTAAAGAGATATCAAGGTTCCAGCTAAAGGCGGAAACCCAGGATTGTTATAGTATGAACAAACGAATATACTAACCTATCCTCTGTAACTAATTATCTCTTGATTCAACTCTGAATTGAGAACTTGCTCTGTTCAAGAAAAGAAACTATGCCAAATCAAAGATGTATAGTAGTATGAACTCTTTTCTTGCAGGAATAATAAAAAGTGGAAGATGTATGTGCTTATAATTGTCATACAATATATTACAGGCGCAAAATGGCATTGAGAGTTGTTGCCGTTATCTACGTCGTCCTAATCTTGGGGAAGGAGTGCCATGCTGAGCTGATCGCTGTACCAGGCCCTTCATCTGGGATCATGCTGCAGGATACCACAGGATTCATCTTGACGAATAAGAGGGTTCTATCCCAAAAGATCTACGTCAGTTTGGATTCACGCGTCTTCGTCGAAAGACAGTTCCACGTTTCCGAGATTCAGTCTCCAGAGATAGAGATGTGGTATCAAATGCACGTCGGCTATTCCCAAGAACGGATTACACAGATTCTGGAACAAACAAGAAAGACCCTGACCAGGGATCAGATTTCCACAGCCAAAGCGATTCATTTTTGCGATTGCAGCCGCCATAATCTTTGGCGTAATAGGCGCTACTGGTGTATCAGCTGCTAATTCCATCTTTATTAAGACACTGGAACTTGAGATCAGTTCACTGAAAAGGAACCTGATAGATATTCATACAGAGATGGAAAATCAGAAGCGGCACTTATCGTATTTATATTCCGTTGTGGAGGACACTATAGTCACCACCAACTGACACTTAAAGTTATTGACTCAGAAAGACTTTGGTTGGAACATTACAAACAGATTCTGCGCACCCCGGTTCTTGAAAAATCCATGTGAAAAGCCCTTTTTGACATTCCAATGTACTCCAACTCCTCTCTTGGATTACATTGTAATGAAGGGGGATTTGTTATGCCTTTTCAAAAGTGTAATCAGTTATATTTACTTATTCTAGTTATATTCATTGCCTTTAAGAGCAATGTTAGTTTATATTCACAATTTCATATGGATTTTTAATGTAGACCAAAATAAGTCCATGGTAAGATTACTACGTTGTTCAAGAGAACTAATGTTATTGTAACAATTATATATTTTGACAGTTAGAAGATACACGACACCTGCAGAAGTAGAGGCTTAATTGTATTTCTTATCTGAACAAGAATTCCACAGTGTGAGAACTGTCTAGATCAGGGGTACTCAACTGGCGGACCGCGGTCCAAATATGGACCGCGGCCACCACTTGTCCGGACCCCGGCCATCCTTCAGAGCGCTCCTCCTCTCCTGCACACTGTACCGTGCAGGAGGAGGAGCTTACGGCGCACTTCCGCCTGTCCCACAGCGCAGTGAGACAGGGCTTCCTCCACATGCAGCGCTCCTCCTCCTGCACACTCTGGTACGTGCAGGAGGAGGAGCTTACCGGCGCACTTCCTCCTTCCCAGGGGCGCAGTGAGAGACGGCTCCCTCCACATGCAGGCACCAGCGCTTTCATCCTGCACCTGCAGGTGGAGGGAGCTTTCTCCCTCAGAGCGCTCACAGGTCCCTCCTCCCCTGCAGCAGCGGCAGCACGTAAGGGAGCTTCAAGCTCCAAAGGACACTTACGTGCTGCTGGAGAGGGGAGGGACATCACCACTGCCACCAATGATATAAATGTCACATTTGGGAAGGAAGGGGGGCATGGAGAGGGTTACAGAGAGGCGGGAACACGTCACTGACTGCAGGAAAGGACTCCAGTCAGTGTCGTGTTCCCACCTCTCCTGGACCATCTTCTTTAGTTAACCTGATTAAATAAAGTGATAAAGCCCCATCAAACCATGATAGTTTTGTTCCGCATACAATTCCCATTTTTGGGGCATTGGATGCGGACCCCTTAGTTTCAATGGAGCGGAAAAAGATGCAGACAGCACACAGTGTGCTGTCTGCATCTCTTGTGGCCCCATTGTAATTAAGGGGCCGCATCCAATCCCCCAATAATGGGAATTGGATGCGGAACAAAACTATCATATGTCTGTTCTGTGGCTTGGGTTGCCACCCGGCCAGTAGTTCACCAGCAAGGCTGGTATTTTAGTTCCCTTGCCGGTGCCAGAATTTTCCTGTAAGGACTGTTAGGCTCCTTTCACACTTGCGGCAGGACGGATCCGACAGGCTGTTCACCCTGTCAGATCCGTCCTGCCGCTATTTCGCCGGACTGCCACTCCCCATTGACTATAGCGGGAGTGGAGCTACAGCGCAGCATGGCAGTGCACGGAGTGAGGCCGCCAGACGAAAAAGTCGGGCATGTAGTACTTTTAGTCTGGCGGCCTCTCACCGTGCTGCGCCGTAGCTCTGCCCCATCCCCATTATAGTCGATGGGCACAGAACAGCGGCACGGCGAAGTAGTGGCAAGATGGATCTGACAGGGTGAGCAGCCTGTCGGATTCCGTCCTGCTGCAAGTGTGAAAGTACCCTTACTAATGTGTGCTTCCATCATGGAACACCCATTGGTACAGCCTTTACCTCCACCGCTACTTGTGCTAGTAAAAAAATTTATAAAATTACGGTACCTCCACCTCCATTTGCTCACGCTGTGGAGAACACTCCCTGCTGACTAGAAGCTCAACACAGGACCTACAAGACGTTGGAGCACCGGTCCTGAGCTTGCAGTCAGCAGCGAATGTTCACCGCAGCCAGGTGAATGCTAATTATTTTTTTTTGCAAAAGCAGAGAAGGGGGCACTAATGGGGGCACTACTCTTACTGGGGGCACTAATGGGGACATTATTCTTACTGGGGGCATTATTCTTACTGGCCACTAATGTGGCCATTACTAATTCTGGGACTTACCCGGGGCGCCCCACTATAACTTCAGAGCGCCCCACACGCATGGATCACATGATCGCACGGCATCTTTACTGTTGGCGTTCAGCTCGGACCTTCACCTGACTGCAGACCCAGGTATGTGGACCTTTTAATAAAACTAGTTGAGTACCCCTGGTCTAGATGTTCCTCAAAGTATATATTCGTGTATCAAAGTTTGTCTTGGCTCTGAGATGAGGGTACTTTCACACTAGCGTTTTTCTTTTCCGGCACTAAGTTCCGTCATAGGGGCTCAATAGCGGAAAATAACTGATCAGTTTTATCCCCTTGCATTCTGAATGGAGAGAAATCCGTTCAGGATGCATCAGTTCACGTCACTGAAAGGCGTTTTGAACGGAGGAAATACCGCAGCATGCTGCAGTTTTATCTCCGTCCAAAATTCCGGAATTCTGGAATGCTGGATGCAGCATTAATTTACATTGAAATGTATTAGTGCCAGATCCGGCATAAAAAATACCGCAATGCCGGATCCGCAGACTGGTAAAAATGTGAAAAAAAATATAGAAACTGATCCGTTTGTCCGTATGACAAACGGAGATATGGATCCGTTCTTGCAATGCATTTGTGAGACGGATCCGGATCAGTCTACAAATGCTGTCCATTTGCATGCAGATTGCCTGATCCGGCAGGCAGTTCTGGCGACGGAACTGCTTGCCAGATCACTCTGCCACAAGTGTGAAAGTACCCTAAGGATTCCATGGACGCAGCTGGTGCTAATTACATCTACAGTTTGGTATTTGCTAATAAGCAGAAAGTCTGTGATATCTATGGACACTTATAATCAACCTTAGTTTTGTATAAGAAAATCAGTAAGACATATGTATTGGGTTATATTGTTACGTCAGACATTTATATATCTGTTATCATATATACACTGCTCAAAAAAATAAAGGGAACACTTAAACAACACAGTGTAACTCCAAGTCAATCACACTTCTGTGAAATCAAACTGTCCACTTAGGAAGCAACACTGAGTGACAATCAATTTCACATGCTGTTGTGCAAATGGGATAGACAACAGGTGGAAATTATAGGCAATTAGCAAGACACCCCCAATAAAGGAATGGTTCTGCAGGTGGTGTCCACAGACCACTTCTCAGTTCCTATGCTTCCTGGCTGATGTTTTGGTCACTTTTGAATGCTGGTGGTGCTTTCACTCTAGTGGTAGCATGAGACGGAGTCTACAACCCACACAAGTGGCTCAGGTAGTGCAGCTTATCCAGGATGGCACATCAATGCGAGCTGTGGCAAGAAGGTTTGCTGTGTCTGTCAGCGTAGTGTCCAGAGCATGGAGGTGCTACCAGGAGACAGGCCAGTACATCAGGAGACGTGGAGGAGGCCGTAGGAGGGCAACAACCCAGCAGCAGGACCGCTACTTCCACCTTTGTGCAAGGAGGAACAGGAGGAGCACTGCCAGAGCCCTGCAAAATGACCTCCAGCAGGCCACAAATGTGCATGTGTCTGCTCAAACGGTCAGAAACAGACTCCATGAGGGTGATATGAGGGCCCGACATCCACAGGTGGGGGTTGTGCTTACAGCCCAACACCGTGCAGGACGTTTGGCATTTGCCAGAGAACACCAAGATTGGCAAATTCGCCACTGGCGCCCTGTGCTCTTCACAAATGAAAGCAGGTCCACACTGAGCACATGTGACAGACGTGACAGAGTCTGGATACGCCGCGGAGAACGTTCTGCTGCCTGCAACATCCTCCAGCATGACCGGTTTGGCATTGGGTCAGTAATGGTGTGGGGTGGCATTTCTTTGGAGGGCCGCACAGCCCTCCATGTGCTCGCCAGAGGTAGCCTGACTGCCATTAGGTACCGAGATGAGATCCTCAGACCCCTTGTGAGACCATATGCTGGTGCGGTTGGCCCTGGGTTCTTCCTAATGCAAGACAATGCTAGACCTCATGTGGCTGGAGTGTGTCAGCAGTTCCTGCAAGATGAAGGCATTGATGCTATGGAGTGGCCCGCCTGTTCCCCAGACCTGAATCCAATTGAGCACATCTGGGACATCATGTCTCGCTCTATCCACCAACGTCACGTTGCACCACAGACTGTCCAGGAGTTGGCAGATGCTTTAGTCCAGGTCTGGGAGGAGATCCCTCAGGAGACCGTCCGCCACCTCATCAGGAGCATGCACAGGCATTGTAGGGAGGTCATACAGGCACGTGGAGGCCACACACACTACTGAGCCTCATTTTGACTTGTTTTAAGGACATTACATCAAAGTTGGATCAGCCTGTAGTGTGTTTTTCCACTTTAATTTTGAGTGTGACTCCAAATCCAGACCTCCATGGGTTGAAAATTTGATTTCCATTTTTTAGTTTTTGTGTGATTTTTGTTGTCAGCACATTCAACTATGTAAAGAACAAAGTATTTCAGAAGAATATTTAATTAACTCAGATCTAGGATGTGTTCTTTTTGTGTTCCCTTTATTTTTTTGAGCAGTGTATTTTAGGGACATATATATTCCTAGAATATAATCAAAACTGTTTAAGTATGGACTTTGTTAATGAGTTTCTATAAATATGTGGTGTTTTACTAACAACCAGTTAACTGTTGGTGTAGCAGAGAAGGCAGGGATATCTCTGTGTTAGAAAACAAGTTTTTTTTATTTTATCGGTGTTATAATTTAACAACGTGAGAAACATTCAAATGACGTCTAAAAGTCTGTTTCTAATTGGTAAGAAGTGTCAAAATGTATCAGTTAGCTTTGATTTAAGCTTCCAGATACCAGGTGTGTGTAGTGAAGATGAAGTCAGACTTGCATAGTTAACTCTTTTGGGCATGATGCGTGTGACTTATACAACAGTGCCACCTAGGTATGAGTAGGTAACACTACACCAGTAGCAAAAGTGCATTCTGGGTAGAGTTATAATGTCACTCCCCGTATCAATGTACACGCCTATTCCAAACTAGGAATGTGTGTTCATCTGATAAGTTTTTGGTTAAGAAACCACATACAAGTGTTGAGAAAAAAAAGGAAGGAAGGATGTAAAAACAAAGAAAGAAAGGGAGATCCCTGGAAAAGATCTTGATTATCGGGAAAACTCTTGAGAGCAGACTTCCCCGAGACTCTGAACATCACTTGACCCTTGGGTAATGTATATTTTGTTTTATGTAGTATTGGTAAAAAAATTAATTGGCTTGATACTTAGCCAAAACCCACTTATTGCGGAAGTATAGTGTTAGTACCACATCAGTATCAGCGACATTCAGTGAAAATGCATATCATTGAATACAAGATCTGATATTGATAACAAGAGAGCTTCTCTGTTGGGAATATTTATATCCCCTAGTTTGATATCAAGCCGATAATTTATAAGTTTTATTGCAATACTACTTATACAATCTGAAATTGGTCATCATTTTGGGCAGAGCAAGTGCTCGTATCTGTCATTTTCTTGATTTGAGTTTCTGTGCATAATCAATTGATATATATCTCTCATAATTTGAATTCTTGTACTGGTTGGATAATCGATTGTGTGACGCTGGTCTTGGTGTTAAGTTTGTGTTCTGTGGAAGTGGCAGATTTTGGGTGCTACAGTCTTTCTTCTATCATTGGTTTTATACTCATTGTTATTGATTGTATTTTCAATTTATTGTATAATAAATCATTTATATTTTTACATAGACGCTTGTACCCTGTTTTTACTGATTGCACCAAATAATTAGGTTCTCGATCGAACTCTTTTTGAAATGTTATGTCCATCTCACGGAACAATATCATTTGCATAATTTTTCTTTCGATCCATTAGTGGTTTTTTTTTTATATAAAGCATTTGCTTTATATACCCGACAACTTACATTGTGTGCCAGGACAGATTCGTTTGGCTCAGATTCATCAGACGGACACCAAAACGCAGCAAGCAGCGTTTTGGTGTCAGTCTCCAAAGCGGAATGGAGACTGAACTGATGCATTCTAAGCGGTTCCTTTTCCATTCAAAATGCTTTAGAATGCAAACTGATCCGTTTTGGACCGCTTGTGAGAGCCCTGAACAGATCTCACAAACGGAAAGTCAAAACGCGGATGTGAAAGTAGACTTAGTGACCATGCCTGTTTGGGCCTTAATGATTAAGCCAGAGTTTGGAAATCTGGCTTGTGTCACTTTAGTAAAGAATAACTATGCAAAGGTTTTGCACATCCAAGTTATTCTGACATTGTTTTTTCATCACATATTGTACTTAGTTGGTAAAATTTTACTGATACAATTTGCATATATTTATAAAAAAAATGCAAAAATCAATGAAAATTTGTAAAGGTTTTCATTTTTTCCTATTTTCAACTGCATTATTTCAGATATGTACATAAGTACTATTCAATATTTTTATCAGAAATAGATTTCTACATATTTATTTTGGCTGTACTTTTGAAAAAAGTAACTTCTTTTTTAAGGCTAGTTTCACACTAGCGGCAGGGGAGTCCGGCAGGCTGTTCCGGTGGGTAAACAGCTTGTATGATCCGTCCTACTGCTAGTTCACGTGTGCCCCAGGACTGCCGCACCGTCCCTATTGACTATATTGGGGTGTCGGCGGAGTTACGGCAGCAGCGAACGGCGAGAGGCAGCTGGACTAAAAGTACTTCATGTCGTACTTTTAGTCCGGCTGCCTCTCGCCGTGCGCTGCCGTGCTGCCACCGGAACTCCGCCCCCTCCCTCATTATAGTCAATAGGGACGGAGCGGCAGTCCGGGGGCACACGTAAACTAGTGGCAGGTCGGATCAGACAGGCTGTTCACCCACCGGAACAGCCTGCCGGACTCCCCTGCCGCTGATGTGAAATTACCCTAAATTTAATAAACTTACCATTCCAACATTAATTAATTTTTTTTTAAAGTACATATTTTTTTCCTGCACCAAGCCAAGTTTGCAGAGGCTTATAAGTAGGGATGCGTGAATTTCCTATTTTGAAATTCGTTTTCGCTTCGTGTTGTGGTATTTACTGAATTGCGTTATGGATTCGGTTACCACAGACCATAACACAATTCCATGACGGAATGCATAATGGAATGCCTTCAGGGGCATTACGTTGTTCATTCTGTCATAATAGACTTCTATGGGCTGCATAACGGTTCTGCCCCGTTTCCGTTATGCAGGAGAGGACTCCAGCATAACAGGACGGATCCGTTATGCAGCCCATAGACCTCTATTATGATGGAATGAATAACGGAATGGCTCTACAGGCATTCTGTTATGCATTCCATCATGGAATTGCGTTATGGTCCGTGGATACGGAATCCATAACGCAATTCAGTAAATACCAGAACACGAAGCGAAAACGAATGTTAAAATATGAAATTCGCTCATCCCTACTTATTAGTGTCAGAATAATAGTGACCCCATTTTGAAAATTAGACCCCTTAACGTGTTCATCTAGGGGTGTAGTGAGTTTTTTCTACCCACCTCCCCCCACAGTTAATTTTTTTTTTACACAAGTGTCATTTTAAAGATTTTTTTTTTGTACAGAGCACATAAAAATGAAGGCGAACACCCTAAAATGTATCACCCCATTTCTTCTGTCTTCATAAATTTCCCCATTGTGGCCCTAATCTTATGTCTTGACACATGGCAGGGTCCAAACATAAAGGAGTGGCTTTCAGAACACCAAATTTGCTTGAAAAATTTTCAGGCCCCATTGTACACTTGTAATGGCATTGAGCTGCCTAGACAATAGAAACTCCCCATAAATGACCCCAATTTTAAAACTAGAGCCCTTAACCTCTTGGGGACACATGACGTACCGGTACATCATGATGCCCTGGTACTTAAGGACACATGACGTACCGGTACGTCATGTGTATTTCTGATCCCCACCACACGACGGGCGATGATCGGAACAGAGTGCCTGCTGAAATCAATCAGCAGGCACCCTGGGTCAATGCGGAGGGGGGTCCTGTGACACCCCCCGTATTGGCGATCGCTGAAGATTAACCCCTTCTATGCCGCTGACCGGGTGAGCGCATCGAGCACGGCATTGGGAACTGCCTTCTATGGGAGCCGAGAAGATACATCCTCAGGCTGGGTCTCCTAGGCAACCTGTTTGTGTACTACTCACTGTAGTACACGAACAGGCAATGCGTTACAATACAGATGTATTGTAATGCATTGCAGAGGGGATCAGACCCCCAAAAGTGAACATCAGAAATAAAGTAAAGAAAAAAAAGTAAAAAAAAAATGTTTTTAATAAAATTAATAAAGTAATCAGATTAATAAAGTAAAAAAAAGAAAAAAAACGCCCATTTCCCTTTATTTTATAATAAAAAACAGAAAAAAAAACACACACATTAGGTATCGCCGCACCGGCTCTATAAATATGTTTTTTCAAGTGATCAAAAAGGCGTATGCCCCCCAAAATAGTACCAATCTAACAGTCACCTCATCCCGGAAAAAATGAGCCTCTATACCTAAGACAATCACCCAGAAAATAAAAAAACTATGGCTCAGAATATGGAGACACTAAAACATAATGTTTTTTTGTTTAAAAAATGCTGGTATTGTGTAAAACTTAAATAAAAAAAGTATACATATTAGATATCGCCACATCCGTAATAACCTGCTCTATAAAAAATATCACATGAACTAACCCCTCAGGTGCATACTATAATAAAAAATTTTAAAAAACGGTGTAAAAAAAGCAGTTTTTTTTTGTCACCTTACATCACAAAAAGTGTAATAGCAAGCAGATCAAAAAGTCATATGTACCCCAAAATAGTGCCAATCAAGCCATCATCTCATCCTGAAAAAGTCATACCCTACCTAAGATAATCGCCCAAAAACTGAAAAAACTATGACTATGGAGACACTAAAACATGATTTTTTTTTGTTTCAAAAATGAAATCATTGTGTAAAACTTACATAAATAAATAAAAAAGTAGACATATTAGGTATCGCCATGTCCATCATAACATGCCCTATAAAAATATCACATGACCTAACACCTCAGGTGAATACCGTTAAGAAGATAAAAATAAAACGGTGTAAAAAAGGTATTTTTTGTCACCTTACATCACAAAAAGTGTAATAGCAAGCGATCAAATAGTCATACGCACCCCAAAATAGTGTCAATCAAACTGTCATCTCATCCCGGAAAAAAATGAGCCCCTACACAAGACAGTCGCCCAAAAAAAATATAAAACTATGGCTTTCAGAATGTGGAGACACTAAAGAATCATATTTTTTTTTTATGTTTGTTATGTAAAACTGAAACAAATAACCAAATAAAAGTAGTCCTATTTGGTATTGTCGCATTGTTGAATGTTGTAAATAACAAAAATTAAAAACGGTGCCAAAACAGATATTACTTGTTACCTTGCCTCACAAAAAGTGTAATATAGAGCAACCAAAAATCATATGTACCCTAAACTAGTACCAACAAAACTGCCACCTTATCCCATAGTTTCCAAAATGGGGTCACTTTTTTAGAGTTTCTACTCTAGGGGTGCATCAGGGGGGCTTCAAATGGGACATGGTGTCAAAAAACCAGTCCAGCAAAATCTGCCTTCCAAAAACCGTATGGCATTCCTTTCCTTCTGAGCCCTGCCGTGTGCCCGTACAGCAGTTTACGACCAAATATGGGGTGTTTCTGGAAACTACAGAATCGGGGCTATAAATATTGAGTTTTGTTTGGCTGTTAACCCTTGCTTTGTAACTGGAAAAAAAATATTAAAATGGAAAATCTGCCAAAAAAGTGAAATTCTGAAATTTCATCTCTATTTTCCATTAATCCTTGTGGAACACCTAAAGGGTTAACAGCATTTGTAAAAATCAGTTTTGAATACCTTGAGGGGTTTAGTTTCTAAAATGGGGTCACTTTTTGGAGTTTCTACTGTAGGGGTGCATCAGGGGGGCTTCAAATGGGACATGGCAGCTTAAAATTATCCCAGTGAAATCTGCTTTTCAAAAAACCATATGGCGTTCCTTTCCTTCTGCGCAATGCCGTGTGCCCGTACAGCAGTTTAGGACCACATATGGGGTGTTTCTGTAAACTACAGAATCAGGGCCATAAATATTGAGTTTTGTTTGGCTTTTAACCCTTGCTTTCTAACTGGAAAAAAAAATATTTAAATGGAAAATCTTCCAAAAAAGTGAAATTCTGAAATTTCATCTCTATTTTCTATTAATTCTTGTGGGACACCTAAAGGTTTAACAAAGTTTGCAAAATCAGTTTTAAATACCTTGAGGGGTGTAGCTTATAAAATCGGATAACTTTTTTGGAGTATCTACTCTAGGGGTGCATCAGGGGGGCTTCAAATGGGAAATGGTGTCAAAAAACCAGTCCAGCAAAATCCGCCTTCCAAAAACCGTATGGCATTCCTTTCCTTCTGCGCCCTGCCGTGTGCCCGTATAGCAGTTTACAACCACATATGGTGTTTCTGTAAACTCCATACAGGGCCATAAATATTGAGTTTTGTTTGGCTGTTAACCCTTGCTTTGTTACTGGAAAAAATGGATTAAAATGGAAAATTTGCCAAAAAATCTAAATTCTGAAATTTTATCTCCATTTGTAATTAACTCTTGTGGAACACCTAAAGGGTTAGCGATGTTTGTAAAATCAGTTTTGAATACCTAGAGTGGTGTAGTTTCTAGAAGTGTAGTTTCTAGAATGGGGTCTTTTTTGGGTGGTTTCTATTATGTAAGCCTCACAAAGTGACTTCAGACCGGAACTGGTCCCTAAAAATTGGGTTTTTGAAAATTTCTGAAAAATTTCAAGATTTGCTTCTAAACTTCTAAGCCTTGTAACGTCCCCAAAAACTAAAATGTCATTCCCAAAATGATCCAAACATGAAGTAGACCTATGGGGAATGTAAAGTAATAACACATTTTGTAGGTATTACTATGTATTATAGAAGTAGAGAAATTGAAACTTGAAAATTTGCTAATTTTTCCGAAATTTTGGAAAATTTTATATTTTTTTATAAATAAAAATTATTATTTTTTACTTCATTTTACCAGTGTCATGAAGTACAATATGTGCGGGGGAAAAAAATCTCAGAATGGCCTGGATAAGTCAAAGCGTTTTAAAGTTATCACCACATAAAGTGACACTGGTTAGGTTTGCAAAAAATGGCCTGGTCCTTAAGGTGAAAATGAGCCCAGTCCCTAAGGGGTTAAAGGGGTTGTCCGAGTTATATATATATATATATATATATATATATATATATATATGTCAGGTCCATAAATATTGGGACATCGACACAATTCTAAAAAAAAAAAATAGTTGACTTTGACACACATACACCTACCTCCTGAAGAGTGTTCTTGATCTGGCCAACTGTTGTGAATGGTGTTTTCTTCACCAGGGAAATAATTCTTCGGTCATCCACCACAGTTGTTTTTCGTGGACTTCCGGGTCTTTTGGTGTTGCTGAGCTCACCGGTGCGTTCCTTCTTTTTAAAAATGATCCAAACTGTTGTTTTGGCCACGCCTAATGTTTTTGCTATTTCTCTGATGGGTTTGTTTTGTTTTTTCAGCCTAATGATGGCTTGCTTCACTGATAGTGACAGCTCTTTGGATCTCATCTTGAGAGTTGACAGCAACAGATTCCAAATGCAAATAGCACACTTGAAATGAACTCTGGACCTTTTATCTGCTCATTGTAATTGGGATAATGAGGGAATAACACACATCTGGCCATGGAACAGCTGAGAAGCCAATTGTCCCATTACGTTTGGTCCCTTAACAAGTGGGAGGCACATATGCAAACTGTTGTAATTCCTACACTGTTTACCTGATTTGGATGTAAATACTCTCAAATTAAAGCTGACAGTCTGCAGTTAAAGCACATCTTGTTAGTTTTATTTCAAATCCATTGTGGTGGTGTATAGAGCCAAAAATGTTAGAATTGTGTTGATGTCCTAATATTTATGGACTTGACTGTATCTTACAATGTGCCATATAATACACTAAATAGTACTTTTGTAATGTACTGCCTTCATCCAAATGATCGGGTTTCGGCAGCACCGCTGCGGGTCACGTGACCCCTGAAGTCATCCTTTAGGCTCTCTGTGCTGACGTTTCGTGTACGAGCTAATCCCAGCCTGAGGGAGTGGCCTGGCTCTGTACACGAAACGTCAGAGCCTGTGTACCCGTCCCCTCTCTCTCTGTGTCTGGCTGCTGGTCGGCTCCTGTGAGGGATCGCGCATGCGCTATCCCTACCAGTGCAGGAAGCCATGTGAATTCCTGTGTGCCGTGTGAGTCCTTGTCAGATGCAGGTGAATGGACCCCAAAGCCACCACCCACGACCAAACACCCAAAAGTAAAGCTATGTCCATATTGGAACATATATATATTCACTCTGTATGATCCACTTAATACTTTAATTAATCCGCAGTGCTCGACAAAAATCTAGAGAACAACTGTTATGTCCAAATTTGACAAATAAAAAGCCGGTCGATCAAGAGACAAGATTTTTAACAAACTATAATAAACAGTGGAAAGAGATAAATGATATTTTGAAAAAACATTGGGCAATATTGAAATCCAATACCACCCTGAGGCGATGTATCTCGGATAGACCATTGCTGACAGCAAGAAGATTGAGAAATTAAAAGATATCTTGTTCCATAGCCATTATGTACCTGATACTCGTGCAAAGATGGGTGTACGAATAATGGGTTCTTTTCTGTGTGGATCATGCAAGGCGTGTAAAAATATGGAACAATCAAAAAACGTCATGGATGCAGAAAATAAAAAAACTTAAATTAGACAATACATTTTATGTTCTTTTACAGCAGTAGTATATTATGCCACTTGTCCTTGTGAAAAAATCTATGTGGGACTCACGACAAGAGAGTTAAGAAAAAGGATTAGAGAACATGTGAGACCTAGAAAAAGCTAAAGATGAAGAAAACATCAATGGCTTGAAAACGATCCCCAGACACTTCAGGATCCACCATAACCAATCTTCCAAATCTTCTACGTTTTAAAGGTATTGACATGGTGCATTTGGGGTCTCAAGCTGGCGACAAAGGAAAAAAACTGTCCAAACAGTTGGAAAGCAGATGGATTTTCAGACTTGGCACTATCGCAACCTAGAGGCCTTAATGAAAGCTTAAGTGTGGTCCCCAAAGAAGAGTTTTTGGGAATTAAGGCGATGGGAAGGAGGGAAGATTGGTATTTTTGTGGACTTAATCAAGAAAAATCATGAATTATCTTAATTACACAGGGGTTTGCTACACAAATTTAAAAAGTATATTTTCTCACTTAGGGTTTTTACATTGACACGCTCACCAATCATGGCTTTATATAATTATATATACTGTCTAGATTCACTACAGAATGGTTTTAAAATATTGTTAGCACAATTATGTTCATACATTAGTGGTCCATAGATAATTTGATTTTAGCACAATAGCACTTTATTCATTATTATGAATTGGTTTAATGAGCTGGCACCTTAGCACTTTAGTATTAATTATTTATCTTATAAGAAAGTAATTTCATGCACTTGCACTTTAACACATTAAGGGCTCATTCAAACGAATGTGTGAAGCCCGTGCCCGTGCTGTGGACCGCAAATTGCAGTCCCCAATGCACAGGCACCGTCCGTGGGGCAGCCACATGGGGATCGTGGACCCATTCACTTGAATGCGTCCGCAATCCCTCTGTTACGCAAAAAGATAGAGCATGTTCTATCTTTTTGCGGTGTGGAGGCACGGAACAGAACCCCAGGAAACACTCTGTAGTTCCGCAATCCGCGGATCCACAAATCACGGGCACCGTTCCGTGCTTCCGTTCCGCATCTCTGGATTTGCGGACCCATTGAAGTGAATGGGTCCGCATCTGTGATGCGGAATGCACACAGAACGGTGCCCGTGATTTGCGGATCCGCAAATGCGGTCCGCAATACAGTAACGGGCAGCACATGTTCGTGTGAACGAGCCCAAAGTATTCAAACAATTTAGGGTATGCATCCCTCCCCCCACCCACATAGTGAACATGAAGTGCTGCGTTGGCTAGTACTGTAGTCATGGTGCTTCCGCTGCATCTCCAAGGAGAGGTGGTGCCGTGAACGGCAATCTGCGTCCTGTATGGGACGTCGGATTGCCCTTCTCTGTGTGACACTTGGGGGAAGGGCAGAAGTATCGTGTACATGACGTGCGGAGACCGGCCATGCGACATAGTCTCGGTGGTTGATTCATAGGGGTCACATATAACAGAGATCGTCCCCGGATTGGTTAGGAGCAGCCTTAAAACACTCCCCATACCCAAACAAGCCTCTCCTCCTGAAGAAGCTGATACGCGAAACGCGCGTAGAAGGGAAGGCACCACTTTCACTTTTGCACTTTCAAGAGGTATGTCAGTGTAGCCACTTATTAAGGATATTGTCCTGTGATTTGTTTCATGTGTATTCAGCAGTGTCTCTTTTACCTGATAGGGATGTATGTATATTTAATAGGGGTACGCAGCATGCATCGGTTATTATAATCCAAATATACTATTGCCAGTATTACTTATATAGGTATCGTATATCCGAGCACCGTTTCCGTTTTTTTATTAGTATGGACCTTGCAGGACAATAAGTGTATTGTATACTGCCATGTAGCATCTATTTGTAGTGAAAAAGCGGCACCTTATTCATTGTTTCCCTATTATATGTTTTTGATGATTTTGATCATTATTTAAATAAAGAGCTATTTTTTTTAAGGGATATAATGTTATTCACAGTTTTGTTGGTATTAATAATATATATATATATATATATATATATATATATATATATATATGTAGAGAGAGAGAGAGAGAGAGAGAGATATTTACTGATGTCTCTCTTTCTCTCTCTCATATATACAGTTGTGTTCAAAATAATAGCAGTGTGTTTAAAAAAGGGAATAAAGCTCAAAATCCTTCTAATAGCTTCTATTTCCATATACACAAATGCATTGGGAACACTACACATTCTATTACAAATCAAAAATTGAAGAAAAGTGAATATTAGACTGTTCAAAAAAAATAGCTTGTTTTTATTCTACCTTACAAACTCAAACATTCACTATATAAACTGAAAAATGTTTGAAGATTTTGCTTTCCTTTGAATCACTTAACTAATATTTAGTTGTATAACCACTGTTTCTGAGAACTGCTGTACATCTGTGTTGCATGGAGTCAACCAACTTCTGGCACCTATGAACAGGTATTCCAGCCCAGGATGATTGGACTACATTCCACAGTTCTCTATTCTCTTGATTGACAGGGCCAGGGCAGCGCTGCCCTCCTCCCGCCGGCCGTGTCTACTAAGAAATTCTCCCGCCTGCATCTGCACCGAATAAAAAAGGAGGGTTAGTCAGCACATCCCAATGTGCAGGTGCACGTTGCTATGGATGAAAACACAACATAGAACAAAACATGTGGGGGATTCAGTCAGCACAACCCTATATGCAGGTGCACATCGCTATGGCGAAATACATATTCAAAGAAAAAAACACAAATGCAATAGCACTCTGCAACCAGGACTCCGCAGTGCTATTGCATTTGTGTTTTTTTCTTTGAATATGTACTTCGCCATAGCGATGTGCACCTGCATATAGGGTTGTGCTGACTGAATCCCCCACATTTTTTCTTTGTAGTATATATTGGAGGCGTGGCGATCTCCATGCAGTCATGCACACCTGACCAGTTAGTCTGCCCTGGAGGCTGGTTTTAAAGTCAGTATAAAACTGAGTCTACTTCTACAGGGCCTACCAGTAGCCATTTGGCTCCAGGAGAAGTATATAGTGAGCTCAGCATGCATGTTGGTACTTGCATCCCTGGATCCGATGAAAGCTGTAACGGCACCGGACGGGGTTAAAAGCAGAGTGTGCCTGGCGTTCATGCTGTACCTGCGCTCCCTGGACTTTGTGTGGCTGTCATGGCCTATAAACAGGTAGGAACTAGTGTTAGGGACTACTCAGAGGCGACCTTGACGTGGTGAGTGGCTTATTACGCTTTGGCCAAAATGTACACCAATGCCTCATTCAACATCCAGCATGGAGGCAGGGCGGAGTGCTGGTTGCAGAGTGCTATTGCATTTGTGTTTTTTTCTTTGAATATGTATTTCGCCATAGCGATGTGCACCTGCATATAGGGTTGTGCTGACTGAATCCCCCACATTTTTTCTTTGTAGTATATATTGGAGGCGTGGCGATCTCCATGTAGTCATGCACACCTGACCAGTTAGTCTGCCCTGGAGGCTGGTTTTAAAGTCAGTATAAAACTGAGTCTACTTCTACAGGGCCTACCAGTAGCCATTTGGCTCCAGGAGAAATATATAGTGGGCTCAGCATGCATGTTGGTACTTGCATCCCTGGATCCGATGAAAGCTGTAACGGCACCGGACGGGGTTAAAAGCAGAGTGTGCCTGGCGTTCATGCTGTACCTGCGCTCCCTGGACTTTGTGTGGCTGTCATGGCCTATAAACAGGTAGGAACTAGTGTTAGGGACTACTCAGAGGCGACCTTGACGTGGTGAGTGGCTTATTACGCTTTGGCCAAAATGTACACCAATGCCTCATTCAACATCCAGCATGGAGGCAGGGCGGAGTGCTGGTTGCAGAGTGCTATTGCATTTGTGTTTTTTTCTTTGAATATGTATTTCGCCATAGCGATGTGCACCTGCATATAGGGTTGTGCTGACTGAATCCCCCACATTTTTTCTTTGTAGTATATATTGGAGGCGTGGCGATCTCCATGTAGTCATGCACACCTGACCAGTTAGTCTGCCCTGGAGGCTGGTTTTAAAGTCAGTATAAAACTGAGTCTACTTCTACAGGGCCTACCAGTAGCCATTTGGCTCCAGGAGAAATATATAGTGGGCTCAGCATGCATGTTGGTACTTGCATCCCTGGATCCGATGAAAGCTGTAACGGCACCGGACGGGGTTAAAAGCAGAGTGTGCCTGGCGTTCATGCTGTACCTGCGCTCCCTGGACTTTGTGTGGCTGTCATGGCCCATAAACAGGTAGGAACTAGTGTTAGGGACTACTCATAGAGGCGACCTTGACGTGGTGAGTGGCTTATTACGCTTTGGCCAAAATGTACACCAATGCCTTATTCAACATCCAGCATGGAGGCAGGGCGGAGTGCTGGTTGCAGAGTGCTATTGCATTTGTGTTTTTTTCATAGAACAAAACATACAATGCAACAACACTCTGCAAACCAAATAAAGTACAAAAATATATTGTAATGCTAATGCTATGCTTATAAATTAGAGATGCTTGGCAAATACATTTTGTACAAAATTATTTGAGCCCGTCTGCCACACGTCAAGGCGATCTCTGTAACACGAGAACCTAACACTAAGTTCAACCTGTTATGTGCTATGACAGCGACCATGAAGTTCAGGGAGTGTAGGTTCCACATGCATGCTGGGCCCCCTTTGGTTTTTATCATTTTTGATGCCAAACTGGCCTCCATTGAATCCAGGGAATGCAAGTACCAACATGCATGCAGAGCAGGCTAAGCTTTATACTCATGCTAATTATAATCAGCCTATGAGGCAAACGGGCTGGTCAGGAGTGCACGACCAAATAGAGTCAGCCACACCTCCAGTACAAGAATAATGAACGGGACAGAACAGGCGCGAGATTTTCTTAGTAGACACGGCCGGCGGGAGGAGAGCAGCGCTGCCCTGGCACTGTCAATCAAGAGAAGAAGAGTGTGAAAAGAGGTGGGCAAACGGAGCCTCTAGGATCAGGTGCAACCCGCCCCCCTGTACCTAGAGGCTAATTAGCATATTATAAAAGTTCATTTTTCTCAATAAAGGCTTCAGGCAGTGAGATGCAATTGCGGACAAGAATAGGCATATTCTATTAGTGCCGGCAATGTGCGGTCCGCAAAATGTGGAATGCACATTGCCGGTGTCCGTGTTTTGTGGATCCGCAAAACACACACGGATGTGTGAATGGACCCTGTAAGTCATATAAATCAAATCCGTGTATAATCCATGATTAGGGTTGAGCAAATCCGAACTGTAAAGTTCGGGTTCGTACCGAATTTTAGGATTTTTGGACCCCGAACCCGAACTTTTCAGTAAAAGTTCAGGTTCAGTGTTCGGCGAGTTAATGGCGCTTTTTAAAAGGCTGCAGAGCAGCCAATCAACAAGCGTTTAACTTGTGTGCCCTTAGAAGCCATCACAGTCATGCCTATTAATGGCATGGCTGTGTTAGGCCAGTGCAGCATGTGACCCAGCCTCTATATCAGCTAGAGTCACGTAGCGCTGCACATCACTCTGCTCTGATTAGTGTAGGGATAGGATGCTACTGCTGTGAGGGAGAGAATAGCACAGAATCTTTAATCTGAAGTGCTTGTTAACTCAGCGATCTACCTAGATGGGTGGTAGCGGCCATTTTATGCAAGTTCTGTGCACCAGCATAGCTTGAAATACTGTAATTATATTCTGGGTTTAAAAAAATCACCAATTTTTGGCAAGACTCTACATCTGTGGCCTTTGCAGCATTTGTCTGTGTGCAATTTAAGCTTGAAATACTGCAATAATTTTCTGTGTTTTAAAAAACCCAAATTTTTGGCAATACCCTCCATCTGGGGCCTATGCCGCATTAGTCAGTGTGCAATTTAAGCTAGAAATGCAGCAATAATTTTCTAGGTTTTAGAAAACACCCTTTTTGGCCAAAATACTAAATTTTACAGCCCTTGCTGCATCTGTAAGTGTGAAATTCAAGCATTATATACTGCTGTCATATTCTGTTATTAGAAAAACACCCTTTTTGGGCAAAATACTAAATTTTACAGCCCTGGTTAAATCTGTCAGTGTGAGATACAAGCTTGAAATAGAGCAATAATATTCAGGGTTTAAAAAAAAAAACATTTTGGGCAAAGTACTTAATATTGCAGCCTTTGCATCATCTGTCATTGTGAAATACACGCGTTAGATACTGGTGTTCTATTCTGTTATAAAAAAAACACCTATTTTGGGCAAAAAACTAAATATTGAAGCCTTTGCTGCATCTGTCAATGTGAGATACATGCGTTAGATACTGCTGTTCTATTCTGTTATTTTAAAAAAACACCCATTTTGGGCCAAATACTAAATTTGCGGCCTTGTCTGCATCTGTCAATGTGAGATACAAGCTTGAAATACAGCAATAATATTCACTGTTTAAAAAAACACCCATTTTGGTCAAAGTACTTAATATTGCAGCATAAGATGCATCTGTCATTGTGAGATACACGCGTTAGATACTGGTGTTCTATTCTGTTATAAAAAAAACACCCATTTTGGGCTAAAAACTAAATTTGCAGCCTTTGCTGCATCTGTCAGTATGAAATACATGCTTTAGATACTGGTGTTCTATTATGTTATTAAAAAACACCCATTGTAGGCAAAAAATAATAATTTGCAGCCTTTGCTGCATCTGTCAGTGTAAGATACATGCATTAGATACTACTGTTCTTTTTTGTTATTAAAAAAAACACCCATTTTGAGCAAAAAACAAAATTTGCAGCCTTTGCTGCATCGGTCAGTGTGAGATACAAGCTTGAAATACAGCAATAATATTCTGTGTTTAAAAAAACACCCATTTTAGGCAATAAACTAAATTTGCAGCCTTTTCTGCATCTGTCAGTGTGAAATACATGCGTTAGATACTGCTGTTCTATTTTGTTATAAAAAACAACTTATTTTGGGCAAAAATAATAATTTTGCAGCCTTTGCTGCATCTGTCATTGTAAGATACACGCGTTAGATAATGGTGTTCTATTCTGTTATTATAAAAAAATATATTTTTGGCCCAAATACAAAATTTGCGGCCTTGTCTGCATCTGTCAGTGTGAGATACAAGCTTGAACTACAGCAATAATATTCTG
This sequence comes from Bufo bufo, assembly GCF_905171765.1. NCBI lineage: Eukaryota > Metazoa > Chordata > Amphibia > Anura > Bufonidae > Bufo > Bufo bufo. The sequence continues at coordinate 188,440,743 of NC_053394.1, read as the reverse complement.
TGTTTAAATAAACACCCATTTTGGGCAAAGTACTTAATATTGCAGCCTTTACTGCATTCTGTCATTATGAGATACACGCGTTAGATACGGGTGTTCTATTCTGTTATTTAAAAAGCACCTATTTTTGGCAAAAAATATTATTTTGCAGCCTTTGCTGCATCTGTCAGTGTGAGATACACGGTTGAAATACAGCAATAACATTCTGGGTTTAAAAAAAACACCCATTTTAGGCAAACTACTAAATTTGCGGCATTGTCTGCATCTGTCAGTGTGAGATACAAGCTTGAAAAATAGCAATAATATTCAGGGTTCAAAAAAACACCCATTTTGGGAAAAGTATGACAGATGCAGCCTTTGCTGCATCTGTCATTGTGAGATACATGCGTTAGATACTGCTGTTCTATTCTGTTATTAAAAAAAACATTGTGGGCAAAAAACAAAATTTGCAGCCTTTTATGCATCTGTCATTGTGAGATACACGCGTTAGATACTGGTGTTCTATTCTGCTATTTAAAAAAAAACACCCATTTTGGGGGGAAAAACGAAATTTGAAGCCTTTGCTGCATTTGTCAGTGTTAGATACATGCATTAGATACTGGTGTTCTATTCTGTTATAAAAAGAAACACTAATTTTGCACAAAAATAATAATTTTGCAGCCTTTGCTCCATCTGTCATTGTGAGATACACGCTTTAGATATTGGTGTTCTATTCTGTTATTCAAAAAAACACCCATTTTAGGCAAAAAACTAAATTTGCAGCCTTTGCTTCATCTGTCAGTGTAAAATACATGCTTGAAATGCAGTAATAACATTCTGGGTTTAAAAAAAACACCCATCTTGGGCCAAATACTAAATTTGCGGCATTGTCTGCATCTGTCAGTGTGAGATACAAGCTTGAAAGATAGCAATAATATTCAGGGTTCAAAAAAAACACCCATTTTGGGCAAAGTACTTAATATTGCAGACTTTGCTGCATCTGTCATTGTGAGATACACGCGTTAGATACTGGTGTTCTATTCTGTTATAAAAAAACACCAATTTTGGGCAAAAAACTAAATTTACAGCCTTTGCTTCATCTGTCAGTGTGAGATACACGCGTTAGATACTGGTGTTCTATTCTGTTATAAAAAAAAACACCCATTTTGTGCAAAAAACTAAATTTGCAGCCTTTTTTGCCTATGTCAATGTGAGATACATGTGTTAGATACTGCTGTTCTATTTTGTTATTAAGGAAACACATATTTTGGTTAAAAAAAAATGTAATTTTACAGCCTTTGCTGCATCTGTCAGTGTAATATACATAGATTAGATATTGCTGTTCTATTTTGTTATTAAAAACACACCTATTTTGGGTAAAAAAAACAATTTTGCAGCCTTTGCTGCATCTGTCAATATGGGATACATGCGTTAGATACTGTAGTTCTACTCTGTCATTAAAAACCCCCCACCCATTTTGGGCAAAAAACTAAATTTGCAGCCTTTGCTGCATTTTTTAGTGTGAGATACATGCATTAGATACTGCTGTTCTATTTTGTTATTAAAAAAACACCCATTTTGAGCAAAAAATGAAATTTGCAGCCATTGCTGCATCTGTCAGTGTGAGATACATGCATTAGATACTGCTGTTCTACTTTGTTATTAAAAAAAACATCTATTTTGGGTAAAAACTTAATTTTGCAGCCTTTGCTGCGTCTATCATTGTAAGATACACGCATTAGATACTGGTGTTCTATTCTGTTATTAAAAAAAAAAACATTGTGGGTAAAAAACTAAATTAGCAGCCTTTGCTGCATATGTCAATGTTAGATACATGCGTTAGATACTGCTGTTCTATTTTGTTATTAAGGAAACATATTTTGGTTAAAATAATTTTGATTTTGCAGCCTTTGCTGCATCTGTCAGTGTCATATACATGGATTAGATATTGCTGTTCTACTCTGTTTAAAAAAAACACCTATTTTGGGTAAAAAAAACTAATTCTGCAGCCTTTGCTGCATTTGTCATTGTGGGATAAATGCGTTAGATACTGTAGTACTACTTTGTTATTTTAAAAAAAAACACACATTTTGGGTAAAAAACTAAATTTGCAGCCTTTGCTGCATCTGTCAGTGTGAAATACATGCGTTAGACACTGCTGTTCTATTTTGTTATTAAAAAACACCCATTTTGGGCAAAAATAATAATTTTGCAGCCTTTGCTGCATCTGTCAGTGTGAGATACACATTTGAAATACAGCAATAACATTCTGGGTTTAAAAAAAACACCTCTTTTGGGCCAAATACTATTGTCTGCATCTGTCAATGTGAGATACAATCTTGAAAGATAGCAATAATATTAAGGGTTTAAAAAAACACCCAATTTGGTCAAAGTACTTAATTTTGCAGCCTTTGCTGCATCTGTGATTGTGGGATACACGCGTTAGATACTGGTGTTCTATTCTGTTTGTACAAAAAACACAATTTTGGGGAAAAAACACAATTTTCAGCCTTTGCTGCATTTGTCAGTGTGAGATACGTGCATTAGATACTGGTGTTCTATTCTGTTATTAAAAAAAACACAAATTTTGCACAAAAATAATAATTTTGCAGCCTTTGCTCCATCTGTCATTGTGAGATACACACTTTAGATACTGGTGTTCTATTCTGTTATTCAAAAAACACCCATTTTGGGCCAATAACTAAATTTGCGGCATTGTCTGCATCTCTAAGTGTGAGATACAAGCTTGAAAGATAGCAATAATATTCAGGGTTCAAAAAAACACCCATTTTGGGCAAAGTACTTAATATTGCAGAATTTGCTGCATCTGTCATTGTGAGATACACGCGTTAGATACTGGTGTTCTATTCTGTTATTAAAAAAACCATTGTGGGCAAAAAACAAAATTTGCAGCCTTTGATGCATCTGTAATTTTGAGATACACGCATTAGATACTGGTGTTCTATTCTGTTTTTTTTTTTTTTAAACACCCATTTTGTGCAAAAAACTAAATTTGCAGCCTTTGCTGAATCTGTCAGTGTGAGATACACGCGTTTGATACTGGTGTTCTATTCTGTTATTAAAAAAACACCCAGTGTGGGTAAAAAACTAAATTAGCAGCCTTTGCTGCATATGTCAATGTGAGATACATGTATTCGATACTGCTGTTCTATTTTGTTATTAAGGAAACACAGATTTTGGTTAAAAAAACTTAATTTTGCAGCCTTTGCTGCATCTGTCAGTGTCATATATATGGATTAGATATTGCTGTTCTATTTTATTAAAAACACACCTATTTTGGCTAAAAAAAACTAATTTGGCAGCCTTTGCTGCTTCTGTCATTGTGGGATACACGCGTTAGATACTGTAGTTGCTGCATTTTTCAGTATGAGATACATGCATTAGATACTGCTGTTCTATTTTATGGAAAAAAAAAACTATTTTGGGTAAAAAACTAATTTTGCAGCCTTTGCTGCATCTGTCATTGTGGGATACATGCATTAGATACTGTAGTACTACTCTGTTATTTAAAAAAAAACACCCATTTGAGGCAAACTACAAAATTTGCGGCATTGTCTGCATCTGTCAGTGTGAGATACAAGCTTAAAAGATAGCAATAATATTCAGAGTTCAAAAAAACATCCATTTTGGGAAAAGTACTTAATATTGCAGACTTTGCTGCATCTGTCATTGTGAGATACACGCGTTAGATACTGGTGTTCTATTCTGTTATTTAAAAAAACACCCATTTTGGGCAAAAATAATAATTTTGCAGCCTTTGCTGCATCTGTCATTGTGAGATACATGCTTTAGATACTGCTGTTCTATTCTATTATTAAAAAAACACCTATATTGGGCAAAAAACTAAATTTGCAGCCTTTGCTGCATTTTTTTGTGTGAGATACATGCATTAGATACTGCTGTTCTATTTTGGGCCAAATACTAAATTTGCAACATTGTCTGCATCTGTCATTGTGAGATACAGTACAGACCAAAAGTTTGGACACACCTTCTCATTCAAAGAGTTTTCTTTATTTTCATGACTATGAAAATTGTAGATTCACACTGAAGGCATCAAAACTATGAATTAACACATGTGGAATTAAATACATAACAAACAAGTGTGAAACAACTGAAAATATGTCATATTCTAGGTTCTTCAAAGTAACCACCTTTTGCTTTGATTACTGCTTTGCATACTCTTGATGAGCTTCAAGAGGTAGTTGTCACGGCCATGGCCATGACCGTGACTCCTTAACCGCATGCGGTTGCCTGCGGTTTGTTTTTGGTTGTTCAACCACAGGTGAGGGCTGCTTGTGTGTTGCCTCACTTGTGGTTGCCGCGGGCAACAAGTGGTTGGAGATTGTCGCAGATAGCAGCCTGAGCTGGTGCTAGGCAGCTTGCGGCATCTTCATGCGGTTACACCTAGCTACCGCTTTGTTAGGTGTGTGTGTGTATGTATGTATGGTGTGCACTGTGTTTGTTACGTGTGCACTGAGACCTTTCCCTTCACGGTGGCTGCTCGCAGCAACGTTTTGTATAGTGTGTACATGTGGTGGCAGTGTCCCGGCCTTCGGGCTGACTCCCAGGACATGGTAGCCACCCATGTTGTTGCCTGTGGCAACAGCCACAGTGTGATTTTCGTTTTGACACTTCCCCTTTAAGTTGGTGTTTTCCCTTCCCTGTGGTTTTGGAAGGGTTAACTCCCTTTCTGTGTGTATGAGTCACGGGGTGTGTCTGATTGTGTGGGTGTGGCCACTTAAGCCTATATAGCCTTGGTGTTTGGCATGGCTCAGTGGGTTGCTTCAGCCATGCTTAGCTGGAGCAGCCTCCTGTGTTTACCAACTGCCAGTGAGAGCCACCCTTGTGGTTCATAAATATTATGTTACATTAAGTTTATGTTCATCTTTATGTGTGATGTCTATGTGATGGTCTGTTTGGATTTTCCTATGTTGTTTAGTGCAGCTTATGGATCTGGATTCCTGTTTGCACAGGGATCCAGTCAGCAAGGCTGTGGCAGGTAGGTGGAACTCGGATAGTTCACCTGCCATATCCGTAAGTCTGTTTGTGTTCCCCTTTTCCCTGCAGCTTGGCCAGAGAGACCCCTGTTCCTCCGTGTCAAGTAGGAACAGGCTGTCTTACCTTGACTCCTTAGCCCAGGGACCGGTCGGAGGGTAAGTTAGGAATCCGAGGTTCCGGAGAATGGGTCCTCCTACCTTAAAGGTCGGCCCATGCAGCTAGGAGTTAGGGTCAGGTTAGGGACGCTTTAGGAGGTGACCTGCTCCCTAATCCTGTTGTCCTGGCCGAGCAGTCATAACATCACGTGGCATCGCACGGCTGAGGATTTTCCCCATCCTCAGCCGTGACAGTATGAACCACAAAGGCTCCTCACGTGGTCTTCCCTCGAAAGAGGGGGCAGCATGTACCGCCATCTACAGATGGGGTGCATGCGCGTTCTCCGGAGGGAAAGCGTTATAGGGGTATCACCGGTTACGGCGCGGTGAGTGGCATTCCCCGCCATTCCTTTCTCACCGTGTCCGTGTTGGTGTCTCCTTGTTTGTCATTCCCCTCCCCCCCCTCCCATTGTTTTTTGTGCCTCACCAACCTTCCCCTTTTGTTGTTGGGAGGGGCTTTGAGGGGTGGGAGTATCCGGCCCTCGAAAGAGGGTGAAGCATGTACCGCCGTCTGCGGAAGGGGTACATGCGCGCTCTTCGGAGGGAGAGCGTTCTGGGGGTTTCACCTCTGACGGCGCGGTGAGTGGCGTTTCCCCGCCATCCCTTCACCGTTGCCTCGTTTGGCGTCCCCCTGATTTTATGGCACCGGTGTGTTTGTTTGGTGTGTGGGTGCACACCTTCGAAAGAGGGTGCAGCATGCAGTGCCATCCTCTTGTGGCCTGCATGCGCGTTCTCCGGAGGGAGAGCGTTCCGGTGGGATCTCCGTTAACAGCACGGTTGGTGGCTTTTCCCCGCCACCTTACATTCCGTGTCCGTGTTGGGGATCCCTCGTCCCTCTCCATGTTCCCATCTCTGGTCGTTTAGTGGCAGCACTCCGTAAGTGGTCCGGCTGCGTGCTGGTTAGGAGTGTTGGCTGGCAGCGACTGGAGTGGGGACGTGAGTGGAGAGTCCCCTCATCCACTCTCAGTGGTTCCATTCCCGTGTCGCTGTGTCGGGCTGCAGGCCTCGCTGGACTGGCTGAGTGAGTGCTGGGAGAGGATGCAGCTGCCAGCGACTTCCTGGGAACCGTGTCCTGAGAGTGGACGTTCCCTTCTCCGATCCCCTTGTGTTAGTCTCTCACCAGTTTCCTTTTTTTTTTTTGTTGGTGGGGGGGCTTTGAGGGGTGGGAGTGTCACGGCCATGGCCATGACCGTGACTCCTTAACCGCATGCGGTTGCCTGCGGTTTGTTTTTGGTTGTTCAACCACAGGTGAGGGCTGCTTGTGTGTTGCCTCACTTGTGGTTGCCGCGGGCAACAAGTGGTTGGAGATTGTCGCAGATAGCAGCCTGAGCTGGTGCTAGGCAGCTTGCGGCATCTTCACACCTAGCTATCGCTTTGTTAGGTGTGTGTGTATGTATGTATGGTGTGCACTGTGTTTATGTTACGTGTGCACTGAGACCTTTCCCTTCACGGTGGCTGCTCGCAGCAACATTTTGTATAGTGTGTACATGTGGTGGCAGTGTCCCGGCCTTCGGGCTGACTCCCAGGACATGGTAGCCACCCATGTTGTTGCCTGTGGCAACAGCCACAGTGTGACTTTCGTTTTGACACTTCCCCTTTAAGTTGGTGTTTTCCCTTCCCTGTGGTTTTGGAAGGGTTAACTTTTGGGCAATAAAATAAATTTACAGCCTTTGCTGCATCTGTCAATGTAAGATTCATGAGTCTATTCTGTTATAAAAAAAAACACCCATTTTGGGCAAAAAACTAAATTTGCAGCCTTTGCTGCACTTTTTTCAGTGTGAGATACATGCATTAGATACTGCTGTTCTATTTTGTTATTAATAAAAACACAAATTTTGGGCAAAAAACTAAATTTGCAGCCTTTGCTGCATCTGTCAGTGTGAAATACAGGCGTTAGATACTGCTGTTCTATTTTGTTATTAAAAACACACCTCTTTTGGGTAAAAAACAAATTTTGCAGCCTTTGCTGCATCTGTCATTGTGGGATACACGCGTTAGATACTGTAGTACTACTCTGTTGTTAAAAAAACACCCATTTTGGGCAAAAAACTAAATTTGCAGCCTTTGCTGCATCTGTCAGTGTGAAATACACATTTGAAATACAGCAATAACATTCTGGGATTAATAAAAACCATCTATTTTGGGCCAAATACTAAATTTGCAACATTGTCTGCATCTATCAATGTGAGATACAATCTTGAAAGATAGCAATAATATTCATGGTTTAAAAAAACACCCATTTTGGGCAAAGTACTTAATATTGCAGACTTTGCTGCATCTGTCAGTGTGAGATACACGAGTTAGATACTGGTGTTCTATTCTGTTATTAAAAAAACACCCATTTTGGGCAAAAAAACTAAATTTGCAGCCTTTGCTGCATCTGTTAGTGTGAGATACACACGTTAGTTACTGCTGTTCTATTTTGTTTTTAAGGAAACACATATTTTGGTTAAAAAAAACGTAATTTTGCAGCGTTTGCTGCATCTGTTAGTGTGATATACATAGATTAGATATTGCTGTTCTATTTTGTTATTAAAAACACACCTATTTTGGGTAAAAAAACTAATTTTGCAGCCTTTGTTTCATCTGTCATTGTGGGATACACGCGTTAGATACTGTAGTTCTACTCTGTTATTAAAAAAAACACAATTTTTGGGCAAAAAAAAAAATTTGCAGCCTTTGCTGCATTTTTCAGTGTGAGATAAATGAATTCGATACTGCTGTTCTATTTTGTTATAAAAAAAACCCACCTATTTTGGGCAAAAAAACAAATTTTGCAGCCTTTGCTGCATCTGTCATTGTGGGATACACGCGTTAGATACTGTAGTACTACTCTGTTATAAAAAAATAATAAAAAAATTTGGGCAAAAAACTCAATTTGCAGCCTTTGCTGCATTTTTCAGTGTGGGATACATGAATTAGATTCTGCTGTTATATTTTGTTATTAAAAAAAAATATTTTGGGCAAAAAACTAATTTTACAGCCTTTGCTGCATCTGTCAGTGTGAGATACACATTTGAAATACAGCAATAACATTCTGGGTTTAAAAAAAAACACCTATTTTGGGCCATATACTAAATTTGCAACATTGTCTGCATCTGTCAATGTGAGATACAATCTTAAAAGATAGCAATAATATTCAGGGTTTAAAAAAACACCCATTTTGGGCAAAGTACTTAATGTTGCAGACTTTGCTGCATCTGTCATTGTGAGATACATGCGTTAGATACTGCTGTTCTATTTTATTATTTAAAAAATACCTATTTTGGGCAAAGTACTTAATATTGCAGACTTTGCTGCATCTGTCATTGTGAGATACATGCGTTAGATACTGCTGTTCTATTCTTTTAATAAAAAAAACACCCGCTTTGGGAAGAATTTTTTTTTTACAGCCTTTGCTGCATGTGTCAATGTGAGATACATGCGTTAGAAACGGCTGTTCTATTTTATTATTAAAAAAATACCTATTTTTGGGCAAAGTACTTAATATTGCAGACTTTGCTGCATCTGTCATTGTGAGATACACGCGTTAGATACTGGTGTTCTATTCTGTAATAAAAAAAAAACTGTTTTGGGCAAAAAAATAAATGTACAGATTTTGTTGCATCTGTCAATGTGAGATAAATGCGTTATATACTGCTGTTTTTTATTGTTATAAAAAAAAAACATTTTGGTCAAAAAACTAAATTTGCAGCCTTTGATTCATTTTTCAGTGTGAGATACATGCATTAGATACTGCTGTTCTATTTTGTTATTAAAAAAAAACCTATTTGGGGTAAAAAAAAACGTAAATTTGCAGGCTTTGCTGCATTTTTCAGTGTGAGAAAAGACTTAATATTGCAGCCTTTGCTGCATCTGTCATTGTGAGATACACGCGTTAGATACTGGTGTTCTGCTCTGTTATCAAAAAAACACCCGTACTTGGGCAAAAAAATAAATTTACAGCCTTTGCTGCATCTGTCAATGTGAGATACATGCGTTAGATACTGCTGTTCTATATTGTTATAAAAAAACACCCATTTTGGGCAAAATTTGCAGCCTTTGCTGCATTTTTCAGTGTGAGATACATGCATTAGATACTGCTGTTCTATATTGTTATAAAAAAAAACACCCATTTTGGGCAAAATTTGCAGCCTTTGCTGCATTTTTCAGTGTGAGATACATGCGTTAGATACTGCTGTTCTATTTTGTTATTTAAAAAAAAAACATTGTCGGCAAAAAACTAAATTTGCAGCCTTTGCTGCATCTGTCAATGTGAGATACATGCGTTAGATACTGCTTTTCTTTTTTGTTATTAAATAAATCATCTATTTTGGGTAAAAAAAAAACTTAATTTTGCAGCCTTTGCTGCATCTGTCATTGTGAGATACACGCGTTAGATACTGGTGTTCTATTCTGTTATTAAAAAAAAATAGAGGTGGGACGAATCCAATTTTTTTCAAATCAGAATCCGAAAAGGTTCTTGAATATATTGAATCTTTCGAATCTCGAATCCTACGAATCCTGTACATAATTGTGTGAACGGTGTAAGAAACAAAGTCAGACCGCGTCAGTTTGTCTGAACCTCCACCTCCCAGTCACCGGTCGCACCCTATATGACCGCAATGACCCCTGCTATGACCCCTGCTCCTATCACTACAGAACATACAGGGTAATACAGCGCGCATACCTCTTACATCCAGTGACGTCTCCTTTGATGTAGATGTTCTCTTTCCTCATCTTCTCCTTTCAGACCTTCAGACCAGACCACCATTTTTCAGCCATTTTTCGTCTCTGCAGTTTGACAAAAAAAATCTTAGTTTACTACTTTTCCATCATCCTCCCATCTTCTGGACAAATCATCCTAACACCCCCAATACTGTTCCGCTGTGCTCCCCAATACTATACTGCAGAAACAGATAATACCCCTGATAATACTAGTACCACACAGAGCCCCCCATATAAAATACCCCTTCTTTGTGGCCTCAGTAGATGCCCCCATAGTGCCTCCCAATAATGTGCCAATAAGAAGTGGCCCCACAGTGCCACCCAATAATGTGCCAGTAAGTGTCCCCATAGATGCCCCCCTAATCATGTGCCAGTATCAAGTGCGGAGTGCCTCGCTCCTCCCCCCATGTGCCGGTATCATAGTGCCATCTCCCCCCCAATGTGCCAGTATTATAGTGCCATCTCCCCCCCATAATGTGCCAGTATCATAGTGCCATCTCCCTACCAATGTGCCAGTATTATAGTGCCATCTCCCCCCATAATGTGCCAGTATTATAGTGCCATCTCCCCCCATAATGTGCCAGTATCATAGTGCCATCTCCCCCAATGTGCCAGTATCATAGTGCCATTTCCCCCCATAATGTGCCAGTATTATAGTGCCACCTCCCCCCATAATGTGCCAGTATCATAGTGCCATCTCCCCCATAATGTGCCAGTATTATAGTGCCACCTCCCCCCATAATGTGCCAGTATCATAGTGCCTCTCACCTCTCCCCCTGGCATCCACAGATCCCCCATCCTATAACAGTGCCATCCACAGACCCCCCCATCCTATAACAGTGCCATCCACAGACCCCCCCCACCCCATAACAGTGCCATCCAGACCCCCCCACCCCATAACAGTGCCATCCACAGACCCCCCCATAACAGTGCCATCCACAGACCTCCCCCACCCCTTAACAGTGTCATCCACAGACCCCCCATTTCTGCTCCAGTACAGTTATAAAATGTGTAATTCAATAAATAATGATTCATGCTGCCCCCTCTGTAGTATAACATTCAATATATCCTACGCACAGGGCTACTGATATCGTAATGCAGGCCGGCCGGGCAGACGAGCAGCAGAGTGGCTGACTGACGTCACGTGCCTGCGCCGCCTGCTTCATTCATAAAGTAGGCGGCGCAGGAACGTGACATCAGTCACTCTGCCACTCGTCTGCCCGACCGGCCTGCATTACGATATCAGTAGCCCTGTGAGTAGGATATATTGAATGTTATACTACAGAGGGGGCAACATGAATCATTATTTATTGAATTACACATTTTATAACTGTACTGGAGCGGCGGGGCCGGAGCACAGTGAACGCACCGGCCCCCAGCTCCTCCTCCCAGTCCCTCCCACCGGGATACGTATCCAGTAAATTACGTCGGGATTAGAGTCCACGAATCCCACAAATCCAGCAAGATTCGAGGGATTCGTGGATTCGATGAATCCCCCGTCCCATCTCTAAAAAAAACACTCATTTTGGGCAAAAAAAATTAAAATTTACAGCCTTTGCTGCATCTGTCAATGTGAGATACATGCGTTAGATACTGTTGTTCTATATTGTAAAAAAAAAACACCCATTTTGGGCAAAAAAACTAAATTTGCAGCCTTTGCTGCATTTTTCAGTGTGAGATACATGCATTAGATACTGCTGTTCTATTTTGTTATTAAAGAAACACCTATTTGGGGTAAAAAAAAACGTAATTTTGCAGCCTTTGCTGCATCTGTCATTGTGAGATACACGCGTTAGATACTGATGTTCTATTCTGTTATTAAAAAAAACACTCATTTTGGGCAAAAAAAATAAAGATTTGCAGCCTTTGCTGCATTTTTTATTGTGAGATACACGCGTTAGATACTGCTGTTCTAATCTGTTATAAAAAAAAACACCCATTGTGGGCAAAAAAAATTTTTTTCAGCCTTTGCTGCATCTGTCAGTGTGAAATACATGCATTAGATACTGCTGTTCTATTTTATTATTAAAAAAACACCTATTTTGGGCAAAGTACTTAATATTGCAGCTGTCATTGTGAGATACACGCGTTATATACTGGTGTTCTATTCTGTAATTTAAAAAAAAACTGTTTTGGGCAAAAAAATAAATGTACAGCTTTTGTCAATGTGAGATAAATGCGTTATATACTGCTGTTTTTTATTGTTATAAAAAAAACACCCATTTTGGGCAAAAAACTAAATTTGCAGCCTTTGATTCATTTTTCAGTGTGAGATACATGCATTAGATACTGCTGTTCTATTTTGTTATTAAAAAAACACCTATTTGGGGTAAAAAAAAAACGTAATTTTGCAGCCTTTGCTGCATTTTTCAGTGTGAGAAAGGACTTAATATTGCAGCCTTTGCTGCATCTGTCATTGTGAGATACACGCGTTAGATACTGGTGTTATATTCTGTTATTTAAAAAAAACACTCATTTTGGGCAAAAAACTAAATTTTGCAGCCTTTGCTGCATCTGTCAGTGTGAGATACACGCGTTAGATACTGGTGTTCTGTTATTAAAAAAACACCCGTACTTGGGCAAAAAAATCAATTTACAGCCTTTGCTGCATCTGTCAATGTGAGATACATGCGTTAGATACTGCTGTTCTATATTGTTATAACAAAACAAAAAAATTTGGGCAAAATTTGCAGCCTTTGCTGCATTTTTCAGTGTGAGATACATACATTAGATACTGCTGTTTTATTTTGTTGTAAAAAAAAAAAGACCTATTTGGGGTAAAAAAAATAATAATTTTGCAGTCATTGTAAGATACATGTGTTAGATACTGCTGTTCTATTTTGTTATTTAAAAAAAAAACATTGTCGGCAAAAAACAAAATTTGCAGCCTTTGCTGCATCTGTCAATGTGAGATACATGCGTTAGATACTGCTGTTCTATTTTGTTATTAAAAAAACATCTATTTTGGGCAAAAAACAAAATTTTGCAGCCTTTGCTGCATCTGTCATTGTGAGATACATGCGTTAGATACTGCTGTTCTATTCTATTATTAAAAAAACACCTATATTGGGCAAAAAACTAAATTTGCAGCCTTTGCTGCATTTTTCAGTGTGAGATACATGCATTAGATACTGCTGTTCTATTTTGTTATTAAAAAAACATCTATTTGGGGTAAAAAACTTAATTTTGCAGCCTTTGCTGCATCTGACATTGTGAGATACACGCGTTAGATACTGGTGTTCTATTCTGTTATTAAAAAACACCCATTTTGTGCAAAAAACTAAATTTGCAGCCTTTGCTGCATCTGTCAGTGTGAGATACACGCGTTTGATATTGGTGTTCTATTTTGTTATTAAAAAAAACACCTATTTTGGGTAAAAAACAAATTTTGCAGCCTTTGTTTCATCTGTCATTGTGGGATACACGCATTAGAAACTGTAGTTCTACTCTGTTATTAAAAAAACACAAATTTTGGGCAAAAAACAAAATTTTCAGCCTTTGCTGCATTTTTCAGTGTGAGATACATGAATTAGATTCTGCTGTTAGTTTTTTTTTTATAACAAAATATATTTTGGGCAAAAAACAAATTTTGCAGCCTTTGCTGCATCTGTCAGTGTGAGATACACGTTTGAAATACAGCAATAACATTTTGGGTTTAAAAAAAAACACCTATTTTGGGCCTAATACTAAATTTGCAACATTGTCTGCATCTGTCAATGTGAGATACAATCTTGAAAGATAGCAATAATATTCAGGGTTTAAAAAAACACCCATTTTGAGCAAAGTACTTAAAATTGCAGACTTTGCTGCATCTGTCATTGTGAGATACACACGTTAGATAGTGGTGTTCTATTCTGTTATTAAAAAAACAACCATCTTGAGCAAAAAACTAAATTTGCAGCCTTTGCTGCATCTGTCATTGTGAGATACACGCATTTGATACTGCTGTTCTATTTTGCTATGAAAAAAAACACCTATTTTGGGTATCAAACTTAATTTTGCATGCTTTGCTGCATTTTTTATTGTGAGATACACGCGTTAAATACTGCTGTTCCATTCTGTTATTAAAAGAACACCCATTGTAGGCAAAAAACTAAATTTTCAGCCTTTGCTGCATCTGTCAATGCGAGATACATGCATTAGATACTGCTGTTCTATTTTATTTTTTTAAAAACACCTATTTTGGGTGAAAAAAACATAATTTTGCTTCCTTTGCAGCATCTGTTATTGTAAGATACACGCGTGAGATACTGGTGTTCTATTCTGTTATTAAAAAAATACCCGAACTTGGGCAAAAAACTAAATTTGCAGCCTTTGCTGCATTTTTCAGTGTGAGATACATGCGTTAGATACAGCTGTTCTATTTTGTTATTTAAAAAAACCATTGTGGGCAAAAAATTTTTTTGCAGCCTTTGCTGCATCTGTCAATGTGAGATACATGCGTTAGATACTGCTGTTCTATTTTGTTATTAACCACTTAAGGACCATAGGTTTATACCCCCCTAGTGACCAGGCCCTTTTTTACAAATCGGCACTCCACAACTTTAGCGGTTTATTGCTCGGTCATGCAATTTACCACCCAAATGAATTTCACCTCCTTTTCTTCTCACTTATAGAGATTTCATTTGGTGGTATTTCATTGCTGCTGACATTTTTACTTTTTTTGTTATTAATCAAAATTTACCATTTTTTTTGCAAAAAAATGACATTTTTCACTTTCAGTTGTAAATTTTTTTGAAAAAAAAGACATCCATATATAAATTTTTCTCAAAATTTATTGTTCTACATGTCTCTGATAAAAAAAAAATGTTTGGGTAAAAGCTATAGCGTTTACAAACTATGGTACAAAAATGTGAATTTCTGCTGTTTGAAGCAGCTCTGACTTTCTGAGCACCTGTCATGTTTCCTGAGGTTCTACAATGCCCAGACAGTAGAAAAACCCCACAAATGACCCCATTTCGGAAAGTAGACACCCTAAGGTATTCGCTGATGGGCATAGTGAGTTCATAGATCTTTTTATTTTTTGTCACAAGTTAGCGGAAAATGATGATTTTTTGGGGGGTTTTTTTTCCTTACAAAGTCTCATATTCCACTAACTTGTGACAAAAAATAAAAACTTCCATGAACTCACTATGCCCATCACGAAATACCTTGGGGTGTCTTCTTTCCAAAATGGGGTCACTTGTGGGGTAGTTATACTGCCCTGGCATTCTAGTGGCCCTTATGTGTGGTAAGTAGTTTGAAATCAAAATGTGTAAAAAATGACCTGTGAAATCCTAAAGGTGCTCTTTGGAATGTGGGCCCCTTTGCCCACCTAGGCTGCAAAAAAGTGTCACACATCTGGTATCGCCGTACTCAGGAGAAGTTGGGAAATGTGTTTTGGGATGTCACTTTACATATACCCATACTGGGTGAGATAAATATCTCGGTCAAATGCCAACTTTGTATAAAAAAATGGGAAAAGTTGTCTTTTGCCGAGATATTTATCCATTTAGATATTTATCCATTTTGCGGATCCGATCCATGGATCCGTGGATCCGCAAAACACATACGGACCTCTGAATGGAGCCAGCCTTACAAGGGGGTGATCAGGGAGCCTATATGGGGTGATTACCCCCCTGTAAGGCTCCATTCAGACGTCCGTATGTGTTTTGCGGATCCGATCCATGTATCCGTGGATACGTAAAAAACATATGGCCGTCTGAATGGAGCCTTACAGGGGGGTGATCAATGACAGGGGGGTGATCAGGGAGTTTATATGGGGTGATCACCCCCCTGTCATTGATCACCCCCCTGTAAGGCTCCATTCAGACGTCCGTATGTGTTTTGCGGATCCACGGATCGGATCCGCAAAACACATACGGACGTCTGAATGGAGCCAGCCTTACAAGGGGGTGATCAATGACAGGGGGGTGATCAGGGAGTCTATATGGGGTGATCACCCCCTGTAAGGCTCCATTCAGACGTCCGTATGTGTTTTGCGGATCTGATCCATGTATCCGTGGATACGTAAAAAACATATGGACGTCTGAATGGAGCCTTACAGGGGGGTGATCAATGACAGGGGGGTGATCAGGGAGTCTATATGGGGTGATCACCCCCCTGTCATTAATCACCCCCCTGTAAGGCTCCATTCAGACGTCTGTATGTGTTTTGCGGATCCGATCCATGTATCCGTGGATCCGTAAAAAACATATGGACGTCTTAATGGAGCCTTACAGGGGGTGATCAATGACAGGGGGGTGATCAATGACAGGGGGGTGATCAATGACAGGGGGGTGATCGGGGAGTCTATATGGGGTGATCAGGGGTCAGGGGGGGGGGTGTAGTGTAGTGGTGTTTGGTGCTACTTATTACTGAGCTGCCTGTGTCCTCTGGTGGTCGATCCAAGCAAAAGGGACCACCAGAGGACCAGGTAGCAGGTATATTAGACGCTGTTATCAAAACAGCGTCTAATATACCTGTTAGGGGTTAAAAAAATCGCATCTACAGCCTGCCAGCGAACGATCGCCGCTAGCAGGCTGAAGATCCACTCGCTTACCTTCCGATCCTGTGAAATCTCGGCTCACGCGAGATGACTCCAATCGGCGTTAGTGTAGCCTGAGAGCGCCGCAGCAATGACGCCTTTCAGCGTTAGTGTGGCGGGAAGTGGTTAAAAAAATACATATTTTGGGTAAAAAAAAACCTTAATTTTGCAGCCTTTGCTGCATTTTTCATTGTCAGATACATGCATTAGATACTGCTGTTCTATTTTCTTATTAAAAAAACACCTATTTGGGGTAAAAGAAAACGTAATTTTGCAGCCTTTTCGGCATCTGTCAATGTGAGATACATGCGTTAGATACTGCTGTTCTATTTTTTTATTAAAAAAACATCTATTTTGGGTAAAAAACAAAATTTTGCAGCCTTTACTGCATCTGTCATTGTGAGATACACGCGTTAGATACTGGTGTTCTATTCTGTTATTTAAAATACAACCATTTTGGGCAAAAAACTAATTTTGCTGCATCTGTCAGTGTGAGATACATGCATTAGATACTGCTGTTCTGTTGTGTTATTAAAAAAACATCAATTTTGGGTTAAAAACAAAATTTTGCAGCCTTTGCTGCATCTGTCATTGTGAGATACTACCATTAGATACTGGTGTTCTATTCTGTTATTTAAAATACAACCATTTTGGGCAAAAAACTAATTTTGCTGCATTTGTCAGTGTGAGATACATGCATTAGATACTGCTATTCTATTTTGCTATTAAAAAAAACACCTATTTTGGGTAACAAACAAAATTTTGCAGGATTTGCTGCATTTTTTATTGTGAGATACACACGTTAGATACTGCTGTTCTATTCTGTTATAAAAAAACACCCATTGTGGGCAATTTTTTTTATTTTGCAGCCTTTGCTGCATCTGTCAGTGTGAGATACATGCATTAGATACTGCTGTTCTATTTTGTTATTAAAAAAACATCTATTTTGGGCAAAGAACTAAATTTGCAGCCTTTGCTGCATATGTCAGTGTGAGATACACGTTTGAAATACAGCAATAACATTCTGGGTTTAAAAAAACCTATTTTGGGCCTAATACTAAATTTGTTTAAATTCACTTTTATTGAGTTTTTTTTAACACAATTGGCATAAAAGTTTAGATGATAGCGTACGTACAAAGTACATATTTACGTACTAGAGTTTAGGATAACAGTGTTCACACAGTAATCAACAGAGTGTTGCATAAAGAGTAAACAAGGTATACAAGGTGTTCAAAAGGCAGCTACTACCACACTACACCATTTCAATTTCTCCAGCTAACTGGTGCGAAGTTGCCATAACTGGCAGTGGGACATTGCAGGGGTGATAACGAATGGAGATTTTAGGAGACCTTGAATGGCTACCTCAATTTGTTTCCAGAAAGGAGCAATAGCGTCACACGTCCACCAGATGTGCAGAAAAGAACCTCTATGCTTCTGACACCTCCAACACCTGTCAGATTCACCAGCTGTACCAGCGACTCAATAGCTTAAAATGACTTTCTTGCAGTCTGACACAGCGAGAGAAGCCTTGGGCGTGTGACAAGATAATAAAGCGTGACTCTGAATCTGTTAAGGTAAGGCCGAGCTCTCTTTCCCAGGAGCCCAGGTAGATCGGGTTGAACTGATGTGAATTTATCGCAAACTGTTGGTACGTGAATGAGATCTTCCTCATTCTGGGGAGGTCAGACACCATCACCCTCTCGAAATCCGTGAGATTCCTAACTGTGGTGTTCAAAGCCAAAAATTTGGAGCAAATATGTCTGAAATGAGTGTAATAAAAGGACATTGACATTGCAGGTATATTTGCAGGGAGGAAGGTCTTAAATGTTTCCATAGAAGGAATCGACCCCTCTGAGAAAGCTTCTTGCACCGTCCACCTCTTTAGATTGCGCCATAGACCCTCCTTGGCCAAACCTGGGGAAGAGAGCAGGGCTGGTAGCGAGGACATTGGCATTAGCGGGGAAGGTTTTGGAGCTAAGGTGTTGCCTATTTGTCTCCACACTTCAACTGGGCCTTGAAACATTGGGCTCAAATCTCCATACGACCTAGGATTGGAGTTCGGAATCCACATGAGCCCTGAGACATCACCACCCTCTTCTATGTTAGGTAAGGCAAAGGAGTCGAACTCTCCCACTGGGAACAACAATTGCAGCCATCTATTTAGTTGCACCGCTCTGTAATAGGACAGAACGTCAGGAAAGCACAAAAATCCAGACTCCTTCTTTCTAATCAACATAGAGTAAGACATCCGAGATCTCCTGCCCTTCCATAGAAACCTCACAAGGAGGCTACGCACCGAAGCAAAGAAGGCAGGCGATAACCGAATCGGTACCATTTGTAGGATGTATAGGCATGATGTATGTCTTCACTAAGTTTCTCCTCCCTAGCCACGAAATCCAGAGTGGGTCATAGGATTTGAGGAGCTTATTTACCTCTGATACCAGTGGAGTATAGTTCAAGCTATAAAGTTCGGTCATATCTCTCGAGAGGCGGATCCCTAGATATTTGATTGTAGAGGTCGCCCACACAAATTGTGAACGCCTTTTTAAGTCCGATATTAAACGCTGGGGTATTTGATATGTTGAGGATCTCAGACTTAGACACATTTACCTTGTAATTGGAGATAAAACTAAACTCCTGCAGCAGTTTCTCAATCTCGGGGAGGCTAGAAGCAGGTTTCGAGATTAGGAAGAGTAGGTCATCCGCGAAGGCTAGGAATTTTATCTGTCTATCTCCTATCGTGAAACCCTGAATAAGCTTGTGCTCTCTAACTGCCTGTAGCAATGTCTCCATAACTAGAACGAACAGGGTCGGCGAGAGTGGGCAACCCTGCCTCGTTCCATTGGATATTTCAAAGGGCTGGGATAATGTGCCATTGATATTAAGCCGCGCATGAGGTGAGTTATATAACGTGAAAATCACATGAATTAGTGAGTGTGGAAATGCAAACTTTTGAAGTGTCGCTTCCATAAATGCCCATTTGACTCTGTCGAATGCCTTCTCTGCATCAATGCCGAGAAGCGCCAACGGAATGTTAGATTTGCGGGCCACATGAATGGCATGGAACAAACGGGTTGTATTACTCTTCCCTTCCGTACCCTGTACAAATCCCGCTTGTTCATGCCCCACTATGGTGGGGATAACAGCTCTAAGCCTATTAGCTATCAGCTTGGCCCATATTTTCAAATCTTGGTTTAACAGGGAGATTGGCCTGTAACTTCCGCACTCCGCTGGGTCTTTTCCGTCTTTATGGATTAAGGTAATAAACGCTTCCTGAGTTTGCCTGGGCAGAAAACCCCCTGTAAGCAGGGCATTGCATACCTCGGTCAAGCGTGGTATGATAGTTGCTTGAAACGACTTAAAGTATTGTAGGGCAAAGCCATCAGGGCCTGAACTTTTCTTTGGGGTGCTGCTATACAGGATGTCTCTGACCTCTTCTTCCGAAACTGGAGCGATTAAATCAGCCGCCACAGAGGCCATAACATTGGGGAGATTTAATGAGGACAAGAAATTACGCATTTCCTTATCAGCCCTCTGTTCATCATCTCTGTCGTTTGGGCCTTTAAGATTGTACAGTTTCGAATAAAAGAGGTGGAAAGCCTTAGCTATCTCCTCCGTGGATGAGACCATCTTGCCTGTTTCTGTTTTTTAATTTTATGAATAAAGGATTTGGCTTTGTTTTTAGAAGCGCAGACATACGTCCCCCTTTTTAAGTTTGGTTCTTAGGGCCACTAGTTCATCTTGAAGTGAATTTGGTTCTCTTTTGAATTCTCTCTACTGCCGCAATCTGTTGTAGTATGCTATCTACTTCTCTCTGTTTAGCCTTCTTTTGTTTTGAGCCTAGGGCAATGAAGATTCCCCTGATGAAAGATTTATGTGCTTCCCATACTATAGGAGCGTCTACTCCCTTCCCCGCATTTATTTCAAAGTACTCTTTCAAATGTTTTTCTACTTCCGAGCACACCCCTATAATATTCAGGAGAGATTCGTTGAGTCTCCACGACCAGTCTCCCTTAGATATTTGTTTCATAGACACCGTGATGTGGCAAGGGGCGTGATCTGAAATAGTGATGTTCCCTATAGATGCTTTACTGGTTTGCATTAATACAGCTTTAGAGACCAATAAATGGTCCAGTCTTTGAAACGAGTTATGTGTTGCTGATCTAAACGTGTAATCCCTAGCAAGGGGGTGTAGCTGCCTCCATGCATCTACCAGCCCTATTTCCTGGAGCTTGGCATGTAATTTGCCTAACGCTTTCTGCGTTTGCTGGGAACGTTGCGAGGAAGAGTCTAATAGTGGGTTCAAGACCAGATTTAGGTCTCCCCCCGGAATGATTTGGCCTTCAGCGAATAGCTTCAGGGTCTCCAGTATGTGAATCTACCAGATTATCTGCTTTGTGTTTGGGTCATATATGTTAGCGAGCGTATACATTTTGGATGCAATAGTACCCTTAAGAAAAAGAACCCTACCTTCCGCATTAGAGTATTGTTGAGATACCTGAAAAAGGATGTCTTTGTGTATCACCATAGAAACCCCTTTTGTGCGTGAGGCCTCCTGGCAACTGTGGAACCATTGGTTGAAGTGTCGATTTGGCATTTTTGGAATATTGCCTTTTCTAAAATGGGTTTCCTGCAAAAATGCAATGTTAGTTTTGGATTTATTCCTTTTGTTAGGAGAGTTTAACCCCTTTAAGTTAAAGGTAGTGACAACTATGTCTGTCATTGTAATAGTGTAAGATCTGGCTGGCAGAGATATGCAATATCAGGAACCACTGACAGACGATGCTGGAGCAGTCTAGTAAGGTATGTAGGTGGGTAGATGGGGACGGCTGGAACGGAGGGGGGGAAGGAACAGACTGGGATTAAGACTATAGACAGACAAGACACAAACAACAAGTAAGAATCTCCAGCTAATAAACTGTCAATAAACAGATTCTAGTAAAGAAATACAATTACTTGACAAGGAGATATTATGGGCCTAGGCCCAGAGAAACAGGTAATGAGGTGCGTCTAGCCTGTGAAAAACGCACCTGTAACAACTCATAGCTCCCTTCCACTAAGGCCCAAATTTGAGAATGGGGACAGTGAATGGGAGGAGGGTCAGGGTAGTCAGACATGCCTAGACATGTCATGCGCCCCTTACCACCTATAAAATGACAACTACAGGGTTGCATATGCTAATGAGCCTTGATGCTTAAAGACATATAGGGTAGTAACCTGTAGTGTCACTGTTACAGCCTCTGTAATGCTTAACTATAATACTCTATACCCAGGTCAGGATCGTCCGGTAAGGGGGAAAAAGAGCAATTGGGGAAATAAATGGTTCAGGTATTCAACTAAACAACAAAAAAGGTAATCTGTGTCTATCACTAGCGCGTGTATGGGTGCGCTTGGATGACAATTACTGTCACTATAACACCATATCACAAAGCACCTAAGCGGCCCCTAAAGCCACCAAGGAACAAACTGGCTCGACTTGATGTGACTCAGTCCATCAGGTAATTGAGTGCGTTGTCTTAGATGGTGTCTTCTTGGGCTTTGACGGATGTCTTTTCCGCACTTCTTTCCATGGTTCCATCTTTGGGAGATCCTGTTCCTCTACCAATGGCAGCCAAGAAGGTATAGGAATTGGTGCGGTTTCTAATGTGCTCCAGATTCTTTCTAGATCGTCTGGCATTTAAACTGTGAGTCTCTTGCCATACAGCTAGGCCGAACGGAAAGAGCCACGTGTACTTAATGCTTTTTGATCTCAGGATTTCCAGTAATGGCCTCATTAGCCTTCGTTTGGCCAAAGTAGCTGGTGCGATATCCTGATAAAATTGCAGGTCAGAGTACACATACTGGATGGGATGCTTATCTCTTGCCGCTGCTAGTATCTGAGCGGTGTCCACATAAGAAAGTAATCCACAGATAATATCGCATGGCGGTTCTCCCTGCTGGGGTTTAGGGGCAGCGCCCTATGGATGCGTTCAATAGTTATTGTGGCTGCTCTTTCTGAGGAAGGAGTCTGTGTTAACTCCGAAACACGTCTGGTGTATACAAGTCTCAAAGAAAGAAGAAAAAAACGCAGCATACAACCTGCGGATCATCTGCGAACTTCTGGAGCGCTCCCAAAAGTTTGATAAGAAGCAGCAAGAGTCCCGCCGTGTCTAGAACGAACAGACACGAGGAAACGCTGATCACCAAAGAGGGTCTAACTATCTACAGACCCTGGCGTCTAGCGGACTGTTTCCAATCTCCAAAGCCCTTTTACTCACCTCAAGAGAAAATTGAAGGTAAGACCTTCGGTGTCGCAACACGTGGGACGCCACGCTAGGCACGAAAACTTTGAAACCTCATCGCTACAAACAGTGAGTAATATGTGCTGGATTAAAATCGCGGTGTACCAGTAGATGAATACACTATAGCTGCGATAATATATCTAACAAATTGAGAGGAAACCATCCTCATTTGTAAAGATATTGACTACACTGGAACTTTTTATATTGAAAAGTCGCTGTAAAAAAACTGCTGACACAAAGAGGAACCACGCACTCCACAGGTGCATTTAAATTTGAGACCTGACTAAACAGTATATTCGCCACGGTCCAACAGTAACCCAGTAGACTGTGAGCAAATACAATCGTGCACGTATTGAATATCTCATTTGGTTGCATTTATTTTAGCTATTATTTATGTATGCATACAGTGTTATTTTATGTCATTTTAGGCTACTTTCACACTAGCGTTTGACGGATCCGTTTGAAGGGCATTTCAAACGGATCTGTCAATAAACTGACTAAACGGAGCCAAACGGAAGCCATTCAGACGGATCCGTTTGTCACGTTGGTTTCCGTTTTGTCATCCGTTTAGCGGATCCGTTTTGGAAGGAAAAGTATCTTTAGGTTCCATCTTCATGTATTCAGATCTATAGGGTTTTAATGCTCCTACATTTCTCCAGGGCTATCTTGTTGAAGTTCCAAAGCTGGTCCGGCTTTGATAATGGACCACACCTTTTGGACTCTTGTACATGACTACATGCACTTAAAGATGTATAGTGTTCGTTAGAGGGCCATATGTCCCTGATCGTCATTGATCGTGCGTACAGGAGTACAGAGCATCATGATGCTGACCATGTTGTGCCGCAAACTGGGCTATTGTCCCGCACTCATATGATCTATTAGTGCAAGACTATATCCCCGCGGGCAGCTCAACTTGCACAGGATGATTCTACACTATGATGCTGTGTGCTCTCGTGCGCACGATCAATGCCACTACGGGACATATGGCCCGCTCACGGACCGTATGTCTCTTGGGGCATACAGTCGTGTGCAAGAGGCCTTAAAGGGGTTTTCTCATCTCATTCAATAGGGGCATACCACTTTAAGATATACCTACATTGTCTTATAGGTGCGGGTCCCACGGCTGGTACCCTCACATATATTGAGAACGAAGCCAAGAAAGTAGATGAGGTCGCACTGTGCTGCCGCCCTCCATTCACTTCTATGTGAGAGGCAGGGATTAGCGCTTGGTGGTGGACATACCATGGGGAAATGTGTCCTACAGCAACAGTGCTCCGTTCTCGATATAGGTGCGGGTCCTACCAATGTTTACCCACACCTATCAGACAATGGGGACATATTCAAGTGAAATCCCCCCATTGTCTATGTGAATACCCCTTTAAAAACTGTATGTCCCTTGCGTGTCCCTTGTGGTAATCACACTGGTTATATTAGCGTCATCGGGAAATCATTAAACGTTAAAATCACAATTTATTAATGAATTCCTGATGCTCATGGACCGTGACTCCCACAAGGGCTCATATGAAAGGGCACAAGATTGAACAATGAACAAGCATTTGCTTGTTCATGTGCCAATCATAGGGTCTACGATCAATAAAGAGCCAAAAGATAGCTCATTATTGATGGTCAGGTTTTAATGGATCTTACGACATTGGCACTAATGCTGTTTTGATATAAAAACTACCAAGGGTGTTATAATAAACGCACAGTAGTGAGACTAGGGTAGTTTTAATTTCAACACAGCTATAGTGCCAAGGTTCCCTGTACAGGACAATAAAACACAGACACAGTGCAGTAAAGTATAAACATTTTTTTATTTTTTATACAGAAAATAAATAAAATAAATATAAACAAAAATTATATTTACAATTGTTCATAACGGTGAGGGGAGGTGGACTGTCGTGGGGTTGATGGTCTGGGGCTGGCAATGGTAGCCCCCCTGTCCTGGCGATCCACTGAGGTAAAACTACGGGCCACAGGAAAGGATGCAGGGCGTAATTGCGGGGTGTGGAGAAAGGAAGGGTCTGAGGAGGAGGGGGCCCGAGCATGTGTAGAGGTGGAGGGAGTTTGAAAAGAAGTAGGAGGAAAATACGGGGCAGGAGAAGAAAAAGAAGCAGAAGGAAACACATGCTCGGGGGGGGTGGGAAGGGAAAGGTTGGCGGTACTGGCCACTCGTGTGGGATGGGGGGTAGGTGTGGGATGGGGGGTAGGTGTGGGATGGGGGTGGGGGTGGGGGTGGTGGTTGGGGGCGGTGCATGATTTCCCATGACCCGTTCTCTAGCATGATCTTGTACTCATGCAACTGCTCGGGCGTCATTGAGTCCATCAAACTGATCATGCTTAGCTCATAATGGTAGTTTGGGCTGCGTTGAAACGCCGACTCCGCCCCCTCCCAGCGGCGAATCAAGTCAGCACCAAACTCCATCTGATGTTGGGCAAAACCTTCTAGAGCGTCGGAAACAACCTCTACAAGGTTTGCATAATCAGCTCGATTTGGCCTACCGGATCTCTGCCTGCTCACCAGGGCTCTCAAATTTTGACGAAAACCTAAGAGCCTCTGTTGAGCGGAGGGACCCGGTAGGGGACTCGGATTATCCTGAGACGATGCATGAGGGACAGGAGGGCTGGTGATCCGTTCTGGTTCCGCCTCAGGAGGTTGGTCAGGCTCCCGAGTGCTGCTGGCACTTCTGTAGAAAAAAAAAATATGAAAGTTAGGAATTGTTCTTTAAATAAAACATCCATGTTCTATGCTATGTCTACCGTATACCATAGGGGGCTGGCCAAAACAGGGAAGCTAAACGCTCTGCTGTCTCAGACAGCCCCTTAAATTCAGACGGAGAGAACAGTTGTCCATCTGACTGTGGGGGGCTGGCCAAAACAGGGAAGCCAAACGCCTCGCTGTCTCAGACAGCCCCTTAAATTAAGACGAAGAGAACAGTTGTCCATCTGACTGTGGGGGGCTGGCCAAAACAGGGGAGCCAAACGCTACCCTGTCTCAGACAGCCCCTCACAGTCAGACGGAGAGAACAGTTGTCCATCTGACTGTGGGGGGCTGGCCAAAACAGGGAAGCCAAACGCCTCGCTATCTCAGACAGCCCCTTAAATTAAGACGGAGAGAACAGTTGTCCATCTGACTGTGGGGGGCTGGCCAAAACAGGGGAGCCAAACGCTCCGCTGTCTCAGACAGCCCCTTTACAATTTATTTTTTGAACAGTTGTTATAAATATTTACCTTTTCGGTGCTATCGCCCTTCGTAGGAACCCCAGGGCCGCCGTATGGATGTAGGTGGCCCTTGAGGTTCCTCCGGAGCCACTCGGGGCCTGAACCTCCTTGTTGTAATCCCTCCTGAAGCGGTCCCGGATAGATCGCCAACGCGTTGTAACCAGTTTGACTATCGAAAAAAAACAATAAAAACTAAAATCAGCATGATGAAGGAAAAGAACAATATTTTAAAGTATTAAAATACGGTACATATTGTTTTACTTACCGTATTTCTCCTGAGCCGCCGCATCTAGATCCCCCCAGGTCTCAAAAACTGAAGCAGAGATGTCCCTCCAGAGCCGCTGGGTATGACGATGATCGGCGTGGTGGCGGTCGGAGTGGTCCCATAATGCTGGACGTGCCTCCACCAGTCGGATGAGGAGCAGGTTATCTATGCTCGGAACCCCGAACTCCTCATCTTCCCTGGTGGAGCCTACGGAACCCTGAAAAAAAGGAAATACAAAATTTAATGTAAATCCTTATACAAAATGCTAATTAAAACGACTCATTCCCGCGGACTCTGGAGGCGACTGTGGGATCCTCGCTGGCGGCTCTAGGTGCAGATTGCTAAAAACAAATTATTATTTTTTTAGAAGACTGTACTTAAATAAAAAAAAAAAAATTAAGATCTCTCTCTCTATATATATATATATATATATATATATATATATATATATACTTACTTCTTGACAGCCCCGGTCCGGGCTTGGTCCACCTCCCCTGGATGCTGGCGATTCGGCAGGTGATGGAGAGCCCTCCACAGACGATGATGAAGAAATCTATAATAAGAGCACATACTGATTAATGCAACGAATCAAACAGTAAAAACTCCAAATGTTGATTTTATACTTACCGGCCACTGAATACGGCGGTGGCGCCTTCTGGGTGGGTCACTCCAGTCTATGGTTGTCTTCTTTGATGACATCTGTACGCAACAGAATACCAGACAAAATGCAGATAACGTTAAAGGAACTTGTAGAGCACTATTTCCTCATATATCAACAATTTATTTTTTTCAATACTTACTTTTTAAAATATAGATCTGGGCTTGCCCACCGCAGATAGTTTCAGTTTTTTTTTCCTTTTTTGGGAACGACCCTAATAATAAAATGATTAAAAAAATGAATCCGACAGGAGCCATGATCCCCCCCCCCCCCAACTGCCATAAACACCCCCAGAGACAGCAGCCCCGCATAGTGCTAGCAGCCCCCCACAATGACATCAGGCCCCCAGTTCCAAAAAACCTTCCCACAGTGCCCTCAGCCCCCCAATGCCAGCAGCCCCCACAGTTCCAGCCACAAACACCGCCGCAATGTCAGAAGCACCGCACAGTTCCAGCCACAAACACCGCCGCAATGTCAGAAGCACCGCACAGTTCCAGCCACAAACACCGCCGTAATGTCAGAAGCACCGCACAGTTCCAGCCACAAACACCGCCGCAATGTCAGAAGCACCGCACAGTTCCAGCCACAAACACCGCCGCAATGTCAGAAGCACCGCACAGTTCCAGCCACAAACACCGCCGCAATGTCAGAAGCACCGCACAGTTCCAGCCACATACACCGCCGCAATGTCAGAAGCACCGCACAGTTCCAGCCACAAACACCGCTGCAATGTCAGAAGCACCGCACAGTTCCAGCCACAAACACCGCCGCAATGTCAGAAGCACCGCACAGTTCCAGCCACAAACACCGCCGCAATGTCAGAAGCACCGCACAGTTCCAGCCACAAACACCGCCGCAATGTCAGAAGCACCGCACAGTTCCAGCCACAAACACCGCCGCAATGTCAGAAGCACCGCACAGTTCCAGCCACATACACCGCTGCAATGTCAGAAGCACCGCACAGTTCCAGCCACAAACACCGCCGCAATGTCAGAAGCACTGCACAGTTCCAGCCACAAACACCGCCGCAATGTCAGAAGCACCGCACAGTTCCAGCCACAAACACCCCCGCAGTGCCAGCAGCAACCACAGCTTCAGCCACAAACATCATACCATTGCCAGCAGACCCCCCCAGTTCCAGCCACACAGGCCCCCCCCAGTGCCAGAAGCCCCCCATAAAGGCAGCCCACACCACCAGTGCCAGCGGCTCCCACAGTTCCAGACACACACCCCTTACCAAGTGCCAGCAGCCCCCCCACCCTAGAAATAGAGAGATAGATAGATAGATAGTAAAAAAAGAAAGATAGACAAACAGACAAAACTTCATACTTACCAGTCTCACCAAGTCGATAATCCAAAATGGCCGACGATGAGGGGGAGGGACAGGAAGTTACTGGGCATGCGCAGAGACGTTAACGGTTTCGAACGGATCCGTGTCAAAGCGGAGCCAGGACAGACGGATCCGTCTCCATTGACTTCCATTGTAAGTCTGAACGGATCCGCACGCCTCCGCACGCCCAGGCGGACATCAAAACGCTGCAAGCTGCGTTCGGGTGTCCGCCTGCTGAGCGGAACGGAGGCTGAACGCTGCCAGACTGATGCATTCTGAGCGGATCCTTATCCACTCAGAATGAATTGGGGCAGTACGGATCCGTTCGGGGCCGCTTGTGAGAGCCTTTGAACGGAAGTCACAAGCGGAGCCCCGAACGCTAGTGTGAAAGTAGCCTTAGGCCTCATGCACACGGACGTTTTTTTTCACGGTCCGCAAAAACGGGGTCCGTAGGTCCGTGATCCGTGACCGTTTTTTCGTCCGTTGGTCTTCCTTGATTTTTGGAGGATCCACGGACATGAAAAAAAAGTCGTTTTGGTGTCCGCCTGGCCGTGCGGAGCCAAACGGATCCGTCCTGAATTACAATGCAAGTCAATGGGGACGGATCCGTTTGACGTTGACACAATATGGTGCCATTTCAAACGGATCCGTCCCCATTGACTCAATGTAAAGTCTGGAGTCCCTTTTATACCATCGGATCGGAGTTTTCTCCAAACCGATGGTATATTTTAACTTGAAGCGTCCCCATCACCATGGGAACGCCTCTATGTTAGAATATACTGTCGGATATGAGTTAGATCGTGAAACCTCATTTCCGACAGTATATTCTAACACAGAGGCGTTCCCATGGTGATGGGGACGCTTCTAGTTAGAATATACTACAAACTGTGTACATGACTGCCCCCTGCTGCCTAGCAGCATCCGATCTCTTACAGGGGGCCGTGATCAGCACAATTAACCCCTCAGGTGCCGCACCTGAAGGGGTTAATTGTACTATCATATCCCCCTGTAAGAGATCAGGGCTGCCAGACAGCAGGGGGCAGAACCCCCCCCCCCCTCCCCAGTTTGAATATCATTGGTGGCCAGTGCGGCCCCCCCCCCCTTTCTCCCTCTATTGTAATAATTCGTTGGTGGCACAGTGTGCGCCCCCCCCGCCCCCCCTTCCTCCCTCTATTGTAATAATTCGTTGGTGGCACAGTGTGCGCCCCCCCCCTTCCTCCCTCTATTGTAATAAATCGTTGGTGGCACAGTGTGCGCCCCCCCCCTTTCCTCCCTCTATTGTAATAAATCGTTGGTGGCACAGTGTGCGCCCCCCATCGGCCCCCCCTCCCTCTATAGCATTAACAACATTGGTGGCCAGTGTGCGGCCTCCCATCTCCCCCCCCCCCCTCCGATCATTGGTGGCAGCGGGTTACTAGCAATAGTACAATAGTAAAAGATTCATACTTACCTGGGAGCTGCGATGTCTGCTTCCGGCCGGGAGCTCCTCCTACTGGTAAGTGACAGTTCATTTAGCAATGCGCCGCACAGACCTGTCACCTACCAGTAGGTGGAGCTCCCGGCCGGACACGAACATCGTAGCAGCCACCAGCAGGTAAGTATGAATCTTCTACTATTGTACTATTGCTAAGTAACCATGGCAACCAGGACTGTAGTAGCGTCCTGGTTGCCATGGTTACCGATCGGAGCCCCAGCGATTAAACTGGGACTCCGATCGGAACTCCGCTGCCACCAATGATGGGGGGGGGGGAGATGGGAGGCCGCACACTGGCCACCAATGTTGTTAATGCTATAGAGGGAGGGGGGGCCGATGGGGGGTGCACACTGTGCCACCAACGAATTATTACAATAGAGGGAGGGAGGGGGGGGGCGCACACTGTGCCACCAACGAATTATTACAATAGAGGGAGGGGGGGGGGGCCGCACTGGCCACCAACCTATTATTACAATAGAGGGGGGGGGGGCCGCACTGGCCACCAATGATATTCAAACTGGGGAGGGGGGGAGGGTCTGCCCCCTGCTGCCTGGCAGCCCTGATCTCTTACAGGGGGCCGTGATCAGCACTATTAACCCCTTCAGGTGCCGCACCTGAAGGGGTTAATGGTGCTGATCACGGCCCCCTGTAAGAGATCGGGTGCTGCCAGGCAGCAGGGGGCAGTCTTGTACACAGTTTGTAGTGTATTCTAACTAGAAGCGTCCCCCATCACCATGGGAACGCTTCTGTGTTAGAATATACTGTCGGTTCTGAGTTTTCACGAAGTGAAAACTCAGCTTTGAAAAAGCTTTTATGCAGACGGATCTTCGGATCCGTCTGTATAAAAACTAACCTACGGCCACGGATCACGGATGCCAATCTTGTGTGCATCCGTGTTCTTTCACGGACCCATTGACTTGAATGGGTCCGTGAACCGTTGGCCGTGAAAAAAATAGGACAGGTCATATTTTTTTCACGGCCAGGAAACACGGATCACGGATGCGGCTGCAAAACGGTGCATTTTCCGATTTTTCCACGGACCCATTGAAAGTCAACGGGTCCGCGAAAAAAAACGGAAAACGGCACAACGGCCACGGGTGCACACAACGGTCGTGTGCATGAGGCCTTAGTAGTATTTTATATAGGTATCATAATTGATTTATATGTATTAATAAACATTTAGCAATATTATTGGCTAGTGTTCTGTGCAATCCGGATGTAGGTGTGCCCCTCTATCTATTAACTTTAATTGTCTTCCTTAAAGATTGGGGTGTATCTTTTTAGGGGGAGCACCCATTCATTGTCAGTCGGAGGGTGAGCCATCCCAATCTACTTGAATATTACGGATTCTACAGAGGTTCTACTGGCTCAGTGTGTTCAGAGAGGTAGAAGAGTATTGCAAGTCTTGCCCAACCTGCCAGATAACCAGCCCCTAGCCACATTTCTGTAGTCCCCTGGTCCCTCTCCCGATTATTAAAGGTTCCATTCGAGCGGATCGCTATGGATCTCATAGGCCCAGTACCGAAGTCAGCTAGAGGGCACCAGCACATCCTGGTCATCCTCGACTACGCCACGCGGTACCCGGAGGCGGTGCCACTGCGTCATACGTCAGCTAAACTTCATAGCTAAGGAGTTAATGGAAATGTTTTCTAGAGTTGGTCTGCCTAAGGAGGTTCTAACGGACCAAGGGACCCCATTTATGTCCAAGGTCATGAGGGAACTCTGTAAGTTGCTCCACATAAAACAATTACGGACATCCGTGTATCATCCGAAAACGGATGGCCTGGTAGAGAGGTTTAACCAGACGCTAAAAAATATGTTGAAAAGAGCGGTGTCTAAGGATGGGAGGGACTGGGACCTTCTTCTGCCCCATCTCATGTTCGCAGTGTGAGAAGTGGCCCAGGCCTCTACCGGGTTCTCTCCCTTTGAACTGCTATATGGCAGACACCCTCGTGGTTTATTGGACATCGCCAAAGAGGCGTGGGAACAACAAACCACACCGCACAAAAGTGTTGTTGAGTACATCACCCAGATGCAGGGACGGATGGAAACAGTGTTACCTCTGGTTAGGGAGCATTTGGAGGCAGCACAGCAAGCCCAGAGTAGGGTCTATAATCGGCAGGCTCGGGTACGAAACTTTAACCCGGGTGATCGGGTGTTGGTTCTGGTACCGACTGTAGACAGTAAGTTCCTAGCTAGGTGGCAGGGGCCCTACGAGGTACTTGAAAAAATTGGAGAGGTAGATTACAAAGTACACCAGCCAGGGAGGCGAAAGCCGCAGCAGGTGTACCATGTGAATCTGCTCAAGCCATGGAAGGAAAGGGAAACCTGTACGGAAGACAGCCCACGACCAGGGTTCCTAGGGAGAGCGGTTTCAGCCCCTCGGTCTGAAGCAGGGGAAGCGGCTGCCACTGTGAAAATTGCCTCTTCCCTAAACAAGCTCAGGAAGACAGGAAGTTTATTAGTCGGAACACGGATGTGTTCTCAGACCTCCCTGGACGCACGTCTGTAATCCGGCATGACATTATTACTGAGCCTCAGGCGAAAGTCCGGTTAAAACCGTACCAGGTACCCGGGGCTCGGCGACAAGCTATCACGGAGGAAGTGCAGCTAATGCTCCAGCTGGGTGTCATCGAGGAGTCAAAAAGTGAGTGGGCCAGTCCGATAGTATTAATACCCAAGCCAGACGGGACATTGCGGTTCTGTAATGACTTCCGCAAACTTAATGAGGTGTCCAAGTTTGACGCGTATCCCATGCCCCAAGTGGATGAGCTTATTGAAAAGTTGGGCCAAGCCCGGTATTTTTCTGTGTTGGACCTCACCAAAGGGTATTGGCAGGTACCCTTGACGGAGGCTGCCAAAGAAAAAAAGTATTTTGTCACGCCAGAGGGGCTGTATCAGTACAAGGTATTACCCTTTGGTCTACATGGCGCTCCCGCCACGTTTCAAAGGCAAATGAATATTGTACTCCGTCCACATCGTCGATACGCTTCGGCGTACCTGGACGATATCGTTGTCCATAGCACTGACTGGGAAAGTCACTTACCTAAAGTACAGGCTGTAGTGGACTCCCTTAGGAAGGCTAGCTTAACCGCTAACCCAAAAAAGTGTTCAATAGGGTTAGAAGAGACCAAGTACCTGGGGTATGTCATTGGGCGCGGAATGATAACCTCAGGTGAACAAAATTGAGGCAATTAGGAATTGTCCCCGACCTGTCACTACTCGGCAAGTCAAGCCGTTCCTGGGTACGGTGGGGTACTATATGAGGTTTGTCCCCAATTTTGCTACAGTCGCCGCACCATTGACAGGCCTTTTGAAGGGACGCAAGTCAGTGACGGTCCACTGGAATGAGCAGGCGGAAAAGGCTTTCTCCGCTTTGAAGTTGGCCCTGTGTGGGTCCCCGGGTTTTGGTGACGCCCGACTTCAAAAGGGAGTTTATAGTGCAGACCAATGCCTCCGAGGTAGGTCTCGGTGCTGTACTGTCTCAAGATATTGATGGGTAGGAGCATTCCGTTGTCTTCCTCAGCCGGAAGCTCACCCCAGCCGAGACTAGGTACAGTATAGTGGAGAGAGAGTGCCTGGCCATCAAGTGGGCACTGGAGTCTCTCCGCTACTATCTTTTAGGAAGAAAGTTCCGTCTGGTGATCGACCACTCCCCTCTTTAATGGATGAGCCAGGCCAAAGAGAGGAATGCTCGGGTCACCAGGTGGTTCTTATCTTTGCAAAATTTTAAGTTTTCCGTGGAACACAGGGCAGGCAGGTTACAGGGAAACGCGGATGCCCTGTCCCGTGTACACTGTCTGTCAAGTGTTCACCCCCTCAGGGTTGAACAAAGAGGAGAGGTATGTAAGAAAGAACAAGGAGCCATCATTGATGGAAGATACGTGTCACCGAGGTTCCTGGCCTCGGTGAGGTAAGAACCAGATTTTTTTCCTGAAGTGTCAGTTCTGTAGTGCAGTCTGACACTTCAGCTGTTAGTATGGCTGTAAAGCCGATCCGGGCCGGTTCTTATTGGGAGCAGCCAAAAAGCAGGGCTACTCCCAAACAATGTTCACCTGGAATCCTAGGTGTCAGTTCACACCCGGCTGAATGCTCAGCCACAGAAAAGTTCACTGGCCTCTTTCAGGCGGCCTGCACGCCTGTTTGCAGTCTTTAGCCTTCAGCACAGAGGAGTCCACAGCTTCACTGTCAAATGGAGGTAGAATCACACCACCTGATAGTGCTGACTGCTTTATAAGCCTGCCAAGACCCGGCCTTGAATGTGCGGAGTAGCCACCCACCCAGCACTTTTGACTACTCCCAGTAAAAGCCATCCTGGATCAGCTTTACAGCCATACTAAACAGCTGAAGTGTCAGACTGCAATCTGCAATAATGACACTGGAGAAAAACCGGCTCTTATCTCACCGAGGCCAGGAACCTCGGTGACACATACCGACATCAATGATGGCCCCTTGTTCCTTCCAACAATACATTATATACTTCTGCCCTGTATACTGCTGGATATATGTATACACTATATACTCCCGTCCTGTACACTGTTGGATATACACTGCTCAAAAAAATAAAGGGAACACAAAAATAACACATCCTAGATCTGAATTAATTAAATATTCTTCTGAAATACTTTGTTCTTTACATAGTTGAATGTGCTGACAACAAAATCACACAAAAATAAAAAAATGGAAATCAAATTTTTCAACCCATGGAGGTCTGGATTTGGAGTCACCCTCAAAATTAAAGTGGAAAAACACACTACAGGCTGATCCAACTTTGATGTAATGTCCTTAAAACAAGTCAAAATGAGGCTCAGTAGTGTGTGTGGCCTCCACGAGCCTGTATGACCTCCCTACAACGCCGATGCATGCTCCTTATGAGGTGGCGGACGGTCTCCTGAGGGATCTCCTCCCAGACCTGGACTAAAGCATCTGCCAACTCCTGGACAGTCTGTGGTGCAACGTGACGTTGGTGGATAGAGCGAGACATGATGTCCCAGATGTGCTCAATTGGATTCAGGTCTGGGGAACGGGCGGGCCAGTCCATAGCATCAATGCCTTCGTCTTGCAGGAACTGCTGACACACTCCAGCCACATGAGGTCTAGAATTGTCTTGCATAAGGAGGAAGCCAGGGCCAACCGCACCAGCATATGGTCTCACAAGGGGTCTGAGGATCTCATCTCGGTACCTAATGCCAGTCAGGCTACATCTGGTGAGCACATGGAGGGCTGTGCGGCCCTCCAAAGAAATGCCACACCATTAATGACCCAATGTCAAACCGGTCATGCTGGAGGATGTTGCAGGCAGCAGAACGTTCTCCACGGCATCTCCAGACTCTGTCACGTCTGTCACATGTGCTCAGTGTGAACCTGCTTTTATCTGTGAAGAGCACAGGGCGCCAGTGGCGAATTTGCCAATCTTGGTGTTCTCTGGGAAATGCCAAACGTCCTGCACGGTGTTAGGCTGTAAGCACAACCCTCACCTGTGGACGTTGGGCCCTCATATCACCCTCATGGAGTCTGTTTCTGACCGTTTGAGCAGACACATGCACATTTGTGGCCTGCTGGAGGTCATTTTGCAGGGCTCTGGCAGTGCTCCTCCTGTTCCTCCTTGCACAAAGGCGGAGGTAGCAGTCCTGCTGCTGGGTTGTTTCCCTCCTACGGCCTCCTCCACGTCTCCTGATGTACTGGCCTGTCTCCTGGTAGCGCCTCCATGCTCTGGACACTATGCTGACAGACACAGCAAACCTTCTTGCCACAGCTCGCATTGATGTGCCATTCTGGATAAGCTGCACTACCTGAGCCACTTGTGTGGGTTGTAGACTCCGTCTCATGCTACCACTAGAGTGAAAGCACCGCCAGCATTCAAAAGTGACCAAAACATCAGCCAGGAAGCATAGGAACTGAGAAGTGGTCTGTGATCACCACTTACAGAACCACTCCTTTATTAGGGGGTGTCTTGCTAATTGCCTATAATTTCCACCTGTTGTCTATCCCATTTGCACAACAGCATGTGAAATTGATTGTCACTCAGTGTTGCTTCCTAAGTGGACAGTTTGATTTCACAGAAGTGTGATTGACTTGGAGTTACATTGTGTTGTTTAAGTGTTCCCTTTATTTTTTTGAGCAGTGTATATATACACACTATATACTGCTGTCCTGTATACTGCTGGATATACAGTCAGGTCCATAAATATAGGGACATTGACACAATTCTAACATTTGTGGCTCTATACACCACCATTATGGATTTGAAATGAAACTAACAAGATGTGCTTTAACTGCAGACTGTCAGCTTTAATTTGAGGGTATTTACATCCACATCAGGTGAACGGTGTAGGAATTACAACAGTTTGCATATGTGCCTCCCACTTGTTCAGGGACCAAAAGTAATGAGACAATAAATAATCATAAATCAAACTTTCACTTTTTTTTCTTTTCAATCAAATCGTTTTTTATTGTTCAAATAAAGTTGGTATATCACAATACATTTTGCATCACAATTTTCTTGGTGTTTTCTCCCCTCCGCATCTCAAATATACACAATTTATAAAAAATACATTATCATATGTCCATATATTTGTTACATCTTCTACAATCATTGTACATAATGAATATACCAAAATAAAGACAAATCATTGACAGAGACATTTGACTGTTATAACCCCAACAACACCCACCCCCCCCTCCCCCAACAGCCAAACCCCCCCCCCCCCGATCAGAGCATGAGTTTCCTAGACCTTTTATATTACAACATGAGTGTGAGACAGCCATTCATTCCACAACTTTTCAAACTTCAAAGGACATCCCCTCCTAACAAACACTCCCTTCTCTAATGTTAACATATCATGCACCTTTCTCACAAATTCATCCACAGTTGGCGGACTCCCCTGGATCCACCTAAAGGCAATCAATTTCCTGGCCACATACAGTAGTCTCCCAACTGCCACCTTGACCGCCTCTCCCCCACCAATCTCCTTCACATATCCCAGCACACATATCTTAGGGTCCTTCTGCACCCTCAACTCCAGGTTACGATTAATCAAAGTCAACACCTCGTCCCAATATCTACTTAGCACTGGACAAGACCAAAGCATATGAAATAGATCTGCACCTTCCGCCATACATTTTGGACAATTATCATCAGTTCTAATCCCAATTTTCCGTAAAAACACTGGAGTTTTGTAAACTCTGTGGATGATAAATAGTTGTGACAACTTGCCCTGTTCACTTACAGACACTCTCGGAATTGCCTCCAATATATCTTCCCACTGTTCCTTAGGGATGTCCCCCAGATCCTTTTCCCATTTTCTCATCCTAGTAAGGGGGAATTCTACCAGAAATTTATCTAAAAGCAGAGTATACACCTGTGATATCAAACCTCTCTTTCCTCCAGCTGGGAGAACCAGTTTATGGACCACATCCACTTTTGCAATAGTGCATCCCTTCCTTATCGTGACCTCATAGGCGTGTCTCAGTTGCAGATATTGATAGAACCACGCTTTGGGAATGTTGAATTCCTGCTGTAGACCTTGAAATGATTTAAATACACTAGTCTCAATCAATTGACCTATCCTCATTACTCCATGGGATTCCCAATTTCGGATTCCTGATAGAGAAATGAATTCTGGCAACAGGTTATTGTTCCATATTGGGGAAAGCTCTCCTACCCCACCAACTCCCCTGATCAATTTCACCTTTGCCCACACTTTTTTCATAAGCTCTATAAGCGTCACTTTCTCTCTTCCCCCATGCATCCCTGCACCTTCCAGAATACCCATAAGATCCCTACTACCCAACCAGTGTTGCAGTATCTTCCCCGTCACATCTGGTAGCTGAAATTCCATCCAACCCTTGAAATGTTGACACTGAGAGGCTAAGAAATAAATCCAGGCGTTAGGGACAGCTAAGCCACCTTCAGCCTTGGGATATTGCAGCGTCTCCAGCTTAATTCTAGCTTGACCATATTTCCAGATGAGATCTCTAAATATCGAGTGTATTTTTCTAAATCTCTCCACTGGGATCCATACAGGTGCATTATTCAATATATATAGTAACTGAGGCATCATTACCATTTTTAGGAGATTCACTCTGCCCACTACTGACAAAAAGAGTCTACCCCATGTCCTTGCCTTAAGCCTGAAGGTATTTAGCAAAGGAGTTAAATTAAGCTCTTCAAAATCTAGCAGTCTAGGTGTTATATATAGCCCCAAATATTTAAACTTGCCCACCCAGGGAATCAAACTATCTGCCCGCACACCAGAGAGTGCCTGTCCGTCTACCGGCATCAAGGCAGACTTCTGCCAATTTATCCGAAGTCCAGAGAAGCCACCAAATTTATCTATCAAAGCCATGGCCGCATCCAGAGAGCCCCCAGTGTCACCCAAAAATAGCATAGTGTCATCAGCATACATTGCCACTTTGTTTTGCGTCTCACCATATCTAAACCCCACAATATGAGGTGACAGGCGAATAAGGGCTGCAAGTGGTTCAATTGCTAACGCAAACAACAAGGGTGACAATGGGCACCCCTGTCTGGTGCCCCTGGCCAAAGAGAAGCTATCCGACAGCCCCCCATTAGCTCTGATCCGTGCTTTTGGGCTTGAATACAACACTTTCACCCACTGAATAAATCGAGTACCAAAGCCCATGACTCTCAATGTTTCCCATAGGTAGTTCCATTCAACACTGTCAAACGCCTTAGCGGCGTCGAACGCAAGTAAGGCCCTATCTCCTCCATTATCTGCTGGAATATTCAGACTAGCATATACTCTACGGATATTTATAGCAGTCGATTTCCCAGGCATAAAGCCCGTTTGATCCGGGTGCACTATAGTAAGTATTACCCTGGACAGCCTGTTCGCCAACACCTTCGCCAGGAGCTTCACATCTGCTGTTAGTAGCGAAATTGGTCTATAGGAATCAGGAACTTTGGGATCTTTCCCAGGCTTAGGAATAACTACTATGATAGCCTCCTGCATAGAATGTGGTAGCGAACCCGTCTCCAGAGAATATTCAAGAACCTTAAGTAATTCAGGGAGAAGTAACCCTTGCAATTTTTTATATACCTCCACTGGTATACCGTCTGCCCCCGGCGCCTTACCATTCGCCATCCCCCCAAGAGCTACCTCCAACTCCTCCAGCGTGATCGGCTCTTCCAGTCTCTCCCTATCCTCCTCAGATAACACTGATAGCTGAGCCTCAGCCAGAAATGCGGACAAGGCCTCCTCAGAGCTAGACTCCTTGGAAGCATAAAGAGAGACATAAAACCCTTTTAGAATATCTAATATCCCTTTTGTATCCTGGCTACTATTCCCATTGCCATCCATTAGCTCTTGTATACAAGAAGAACCCCTCTGTGCCTGAGAAACCACTGAGAGCAAATGCCCAACTTTCTCTCCCTCCTCAAAGGATCTTTGGCGATAGAAACTACGCTTCCTATCCGCAGCCTGTAGTAGGTGACACCTCAGTTGTTCCTGAGCTACCTCCAGCGCCTCACTATTAGCCATGGTGGGGATTCTACCAAACTCCCTTTCAGCCTCAGTCACTTGTACATGAGCTTTAACATCCGCCTCTCTGGATTTAGATTTATGCTTACTTATTTCTTTGATCAATACCCCTCTCAGAAACGCTTTCATGGCATCCCATACTCCGTGAATTGAAGCCGTCCCTCCATTAATAGAAAAGTACTCCCTGATCTCCCTAGTAATCTCAGACAGATCACCCAGTACATTCAGCCAATGCGGGTTACATTTCCACAACCTCGGTCCCTGCCTAAGCACGCCCAGGCACAAATCAACCTGCACCAGGGAATGGTCAGACAACGACCGAGGATGATAAATAACATCTCTTATCAATGGCAGCATAACATCATTAACCAAAGCCAGATCTATGCGTGATAGTGAATGATGCGTAGCAGATCTACATGAAAACACCCGCTTATCAGGGTTGTGCAGCCTCCGAACATCAAGTAAGCCAGTTTCCCTCATAATATTCTTTAGAGCCACACTCCCCGGTGATCCACTTGCACCTTCTACCCGACACCTATCTATGGAGTCATTCAATGTACAATTGTAGTCCCCCACTAACAGCCACGGCAGTCCAGGGAAGTCCGCCACAAAGGTCATAATATCCCTTATTAAAGGGGAAGCAAAAGGTGGAGGCACATACACTGACACCAACACCACCTGGATCCCATCAATCTTGCACACTACACACACATACCTGCCCTCAGCATCCACACATTGCTTCAGATGTTCATACCTTATACTTTTATGCACAATCATACTTACGCCCCTGGAGTGAGAGGAATGGATTGCATGTACCACATGTCCTACCCAATTTTTGTTCAGCCACTGCACATTATCATTGGACAAGTGCGTTTCCTGTAAGCAGCAGATAGCCGGCTGAAATCGACTCAAATATTGAAATATACATTGTCTTTTTCGTGCATCAGCCATTCCCCTCACATTCCAGCTCAACACTTTAATCACCTGTGTCATAATGAAAGATTACATCATGTTTGAATCTCACACTCCATACTAAAGTCACTCTCGAATAATTCACGCCCCTTACCCATCTCTGACCCGTCCCCCTCCCCCCCGTCCCTCCCCCTCCCCCTCCCCAGTGATCAGACTACTTTGAACAGTAACCCCAACCCCCCCTCCCAAACATCCAACTCTAATGCAGGGCAATCTGCAAGCACCATGCCCAATGCTGAACAAAAATCATTTCTGATTCCAACACTCTCCCTCAGGTAGAGAATCCTCTCCACAACTGGGAAATACATTTCTTATCCCAACTTCCTACTCCTGCATCAGGATCTACCATGTGGTAGCAACACTCAATACACTTTATAACTGGTATAACATTAAAGTGACATTAGGGTGCAATCCTATGCATATAAAGTGAACACAAACTGCAAACTGTTTCCTTCAGGTGTCCAGGGCCCCACTTCTCAATTGCTTCTCGTGGACGTCCAGCCACTGTGTCGCTTCATCAGGGTCCTCAAAAAATCTGGTGGATCCCAATGCCACCACTCGCAATCTGGCCGGAAACAACATGGCGTATGGAACTTGTAGTACTCTGAGCCTTTTCTTTATATCTATAAATCTGCTTCTCCTCCGCTGTACCTCATTGGAATAATCCGGATAAATGGACACTCTGACCCCATTCATGACCATCTCATCATTGTCCCTTGACTGGCGTAGGATAGTGTCCCGATCTTTAAAGTGTAGAATCTTCGCCAGTATGGGGCGAGGAGGCCTGCCTGGCGGGAGCGGCCGCGACGGGACTCTGTGCGCCCGCTAAACCGCGTACAGGGAAGATAGGCCCTTCTCATGGAATAACTGGTGCAGCCATTTCTCCACAAACTCTGTAGCATTGGTCCCTTCTGTTTTTTCTGGCATTCCAACAATTCGCAAATTATTCCTCCGCGATCTATTCTCTAAATCATCCGCTTTGGCGTATAAGGCAGCTATATCTTTCCCATTCATTTTTGATGCCATTTGCAGGGGCTGAATAACATCTTCCAGTGAGGACACCCTCTTTTCCAGATCTGAAGTGCGCTCAGAAATCTTATGCAGGTCATGCCTGATTATGGACACATCTGATCTCAGGCTGCCAACTTGTACTGCAAGCACTTTGAGGGTACTGTTGCAGCTTGCCACTGCCACCATTATATCTTTCAGTGTGGGCTCCCTTATAGAATCAGCCCGCAGGTCTGCTGGAACTATTTCAGGGACCGCAGAATTGGGCACCGGCTGACCGGAGAAAACCGGGTCATCACAGTCCATGGATCCGTCCTCCTGGTCAGAGGAGGTAGGTATATCAGTCCCTTTATCACTGGCCGAATCGCCCACTCCACCGTCCAATCTGGCATATTTACTAAGTTTAGCAGCCGCACTCTGGCTCACCATCTCCTGCCGCGCCGACCCCTGCCACTTCCGGCGCCATCTTGGATTTTCTCCATGCGGTCTTGTTTCGCCAGTTTGGACGATTTCCTCGGCATTTTCAGGCTCCGACTTTGTCACCGCAATTACCAGACACCTTCCTCTCCTTAGGTAAAGTAGTTTCAGGCAGTTTGAGTGCGCTTTCACTGTAAATGAGCAGGATCTTAGCAGGAGCAGTGAAACGTGCGTCTTACTCCATGCACTCACAAGCCACGCCCCCAAACTTTCACTTTTTAATACTTGGTTGCAAATCCTTTGCAGTCAATTACAGCTGGAAGTCTGGAACGCATAGACATCACAAGATGCTGGGTTTCATCCCTAGTGATGCTCTGCCAGCCTCTACTGCAACTGTCTTCAGTTCCTGCTTGTTCTTGGGGCATTTTCTCTTCAGTTTTGTCTTTAGCAAGTGAAATGCATGCTTAACCAGATTCAGGTCAGGTAATTGACTTGGCCATTGCATAACATTCCACTTCTTTCCCTTAAAAAAACTCTTTGGTTGCTTTTGCAGTATGCTTTGAGCCATTGTCCATCTGCACTGTGAAGCGCCGTCCAATGAGTTCTGAAGCATTAGGCTGAATATGAGCAGAGAATATTGCCCGAAACACTTCAGAATTCATCCTGCTGCTTTTGTCAGCAGTCACATCATCAATAAATACAAGAGAACCAGTTCCATTGGCAGCCATACATGCCTACACTATGACACTACCACCACCATGCTTCACTGATGAGGTGGTATGCTTAGGATCATGAGCAGTTCCTTTCCTTCTCCATACCCTTCTCTTCTCATCACTCTGGTACAAGTTGATCTTGGTCTCATCTGTCCATAGGATGTTGTTCCAGAACTGTGAAGGCTTTTTTAGATGTTGTTTGGCAAACTCTAATCTGGCCTTCCTGTTTTTGAGGCTCACCAATGGTTTACATCTTGTGGTGAACCCTCTGTATTCACTCTGGTGAAGTCTTCTCTTGATTGTTGACTTTGACACACATACACCTACCTCCTGGAGAGTGTTCTTGATCTGGCCAACTGTTGTGAAGGGTGTTTTCTTTACCAGGGAAAGAATTCTTCGGTCATCCACCACAGTTGTTTTCCGTGGTCTTCCGGGTCTTTTGGTGTTGCTGAGCTCACCGTTGCGTTCCTTCTTTTTAAGAATGTTCCAAACAGTTGTTCTGGCCACGCCTAATGTTTTTGCTATGTCTCTGATGGATTTGTTTTGTTTTTTTCAGCCTAATGATGGCTTGCTTCACTGACAGTGACAGCTCCTTGGATCTCATCTTGAGAGTGACAGCAACAGATTCCAAATGCAAATAGCACACTTGAAATTAACTCTGGACCTTTTATCTGCTCATTGTAATTGGGATAATGAGGGAATAACACACTCCTGGCCATGGAACAGCTGAGAAGCCGATTGTCCCATTACTTTTGGTTCCTTAACAAGTGGGGGGCACATATGCAAACTTTTGCAATTCCTACACCGTTCACCTGATTTGGATGTAAATACCCTCAAATTAAAGTAAACTGACAGTCTGCAGTTAAAGCACATCTTGTTAGTTTCATTTCAAATCCATTGTGGTGGTGTATAGAGCCAAAAATGTTAGAATTGTGTCGATGTCCCAATATTTCACTCTTTCACAATTTGAGCCCGATGAATCCTGGCACTGTCATCTTGGAATATGCCCGTGCCATCAGGGAAGAACAAATCCATTGATGGAATAACCTGGTCATTCAGTAGACCTGACCAACTGCAGCAACCCCAGATCATAGCATTGCCCCCATAGGCTTGTACAGTAGGCACTAGGCATGATGGGTGCATCACTTTTATCTGCCTCTCTTCTTACCCTGATCATTGCGCCCATCACTCTGGAACAGGGTAAATCTGGACTCATCTGACCACATGACCTTCCATTGCTCCAGAGTCCAATTTTTATGCTCCCTAGCAAATTGAAGCCTTTTTTTCTGGTTTGCCTCACTGATTACTGGTTTTCTTACGGCTACACAGCTGTTCAGTCCCAATCTCTTGAGTTCCCTTCACATTGTGCGTGTGGAAATGCTCTTACTTTCACTATTAAACATAGCCCTGAGTTCTACTGTTGTTTTTCTTCGATTTGATTTCACCAAACGTTTAAGTGATCGCCGATCACGATCATTCAGGATTTTTTTCCGGCCACGTTTCTTCCTCGAATACAATGGGTCCCCACTATCCTTCCAGTTTTTAATAATGCATTGGATAGTTCTTAACCCAATTTTAGTCGTTTTTGCAATCTCCTTAGATGTTTTCTCTGCTTAATGCATGCCAATGAATTGACCCTTGTCAAACAGACTAACATCTTTTCCACGACCACAAGATGTGTCTTTCGACATGGTTGTTT
Source organism: Bufo bufo (assembly GCF_905171765.1). Classification (NCBI taxonomy): domain Eukaryota; kingdom Metazoa; phylum Chordata; class Amphibia; order Anura; family Bufonidae; genus Bufo; species Bufo bufo. Next base: position 188,396,818 of record NC_053394.1, on the reverse strand, counting down.
AAGAAATGAGAAGCAACTAATTGCACCAGTTGGGGTTAAATAACTTGTTGCCAGCTGAAAGATAATCGCCCATGCAGTAATTATCCAATGGGAGGCTCATACCTATTTGCTTAGTTAAATCCAGGTGGCGACTTTTTTTTGGGACAGGCAGCGTATATATACTCCCGTCCTGTATACTGCTGATTATATATATATACACTATATACTACTGTCCTGTATACTGCTGATTATATATATATATATATATATATATATATACACTATATACTCCCGTCCTGTATACTGATGGATATATACATATACACTATATAATCCCGTCCTGTATACTGCTGTGTATATATATACAGGGAGTGCAGAATTATTAGGCAAGTTGTATTTTTGAGGATTAATTTTATTATTGAACAACAACCATGTTCTCAATGAACCCAAAAAACTCATTAATATCAAAGCTGAATATTTTTGGAAGTAGTTTTTAGTTTGTTTTTAGTTTTAGCTATTTTAGGGGGATATCTGTGTGTGCAGGTGACTATTACTGTGCATAATTATTAGGCAACTTAACAAAAAACAAATATATACCCATTTCAATTATTTATTTTTACCAGTGAAACCAATATAACATCTCAACATTCACAAATATACATTTCTGACATTCAAAAACAAAACAAAAACAAATCAGTGACCAATATAGCCACCTTTCTTTGCAAGGACACTCAAAAGCCTGCCATCCATGGATTCTGTCAGTGTTTTGATCTGTTCACCATCAACATTGCGTGCAGCAGCAACCACAACCTCCCAGACACTGTTCAGAGAGGTGTACTGTTTTCCCTCCTTGTAAATCTCACATTTGATGATGGACCACAGGTTCTCAATGGGGTTCAGATCAGGTGAACAAGGAGGCCATGTCATTAGATTTTCTTCTTTTATACCCTTTCTTGCCAGCCACGCTGTGGAGTACTTGGACGCGTGTGATGGAGCATTGTCCTGCATGAAAATCATGTTTTTCTTGAAGGATGCAGACTTCTTCCTGTACCACTGCTTGAAGAAGGTGTCTTCCAGAAACTGGCAGTAGGACTGGGAGTTGAGCTTGACTCCATCCTCAACCCGAAAAGGCCCCACAAGCTCATCTTTGATGATACCAGCCCAAACCAGTACTCCACCTCCACCTTGCTGGCGTCTGAGTCGGACTGGAGCTCTCTGCCCTTTACCAATCCAGCCACGGGCCCATCCATCTGGCCCATCAAGACTCACTCTCATTTCATCAGTCCATAAAACCTTAGAAAAATCAGTCTTGAGATGTTTCTTGGCCCAGTCTTGACGTTTCAGCTTGTGTGTCTTGTTCAGTGGTGGTCGTCTTTCAGCCTTTCTTACCTTGGCCATGTCTCTGAGTATTGCACACCTTGTGCTTTTGGGCACTCCAGTGATGTTGCAGCTCTGAAATATGGCCAAACTGGTGGCAAGTGGCATCTTGGCAGCTGCACGCTTGACTTTTCTCAGTTCATGGGCAGTTATTTTGCGCCTTGGTTTTTCCACACGCTTCTTGCGACCCTGTTGACTATTTTGAATGAAACGCTTGATTGTTCGATGATCACGCTTCAGAAGCTTTGCAATTTTAAGAGTGCTGCATCCCTCTGCAAGATATCTCACTATTTTTGACTTTTCTGAGCCTGTCAAGTCCTTCTTTTGACCCATTTTGCCAAAGGAAAGGAAGTTGCCTAATAATTATGCACACCTAATATAGGGTGTTGATGTCATTAGACCACACCCCTTCTCATTACAGAGATGCACATCACCTAATATGCTTAATTGGTAGTAGGCTTTCGAGCCTATACAGCTTGGAGTAAGACAACATGCATAAAGAGGATGATGTGGTCAAAATACTCATTTGCCTAATAATTCTGCACGCAGTGTATATATATATATATATATATACTCCTGTCCTGTATACTGCTAGATATACACTCACCTACAGAATTATTAGGAACACCATACTAATACTGTGTTGGACCCCCTTTTGCCTTCAGAACTGCCTTAATTCTACGTGGCATTGATTCAACAAGGTGCTCATAGCATTCTTTAGAAATGTTGGCCCATATTGATAGGATAGCATCTTGCAGTTGATGGAGATTTGAGGGATGCACATCCAGGGCACGAAGCTCCCGTTCCACCACATCCCAAAGATGCTCTATTGGGTTGAGATCTGGTGACTGTGGGGGCCATTTTAGTACAGTGAACTCATTGTCATGTTCAAGAAACCAATTTGAAATGATTCGAGCTTTGTGACATGGTGCATTATCCTGCTGGAAGTAGCCATCAGAGGATGGATACATGTACTCATTCTGTTTACGCCAAATTCGGACTCTACCATTTGAATGTCTCAACAGAAATCAAGACTCATCAGACCAGACAACATTTTTCCAGTCTTCAACAGTCCAATTTTGGTGAGCTCGTGCAAATTGTAGCCTCTTTTTCCTATTTGTAGTGGAGATGAGTGGTACCCGGTGGGGTCTTCTGCTGTTGTAGCCCATCCGCCTCAAGGTTGTGCGTGTTGTGGCTTCACAAATGCTTTGCTGCATACCTCGGTTGTAACGAGTGGTTATTTCAGTCAACGTTGCTCTTCTATCAGCTTGAATCAGTCGTCCCATTCCCCTCTGACCTCTAGCATCCACCATTCTTTGTAAACCCTAGAAATGGTTGTGCGTGAAAATCCCAGTAACTGAGAAGATTGTGGAATACTCAGACCGGCCCGTCTGGCACCAACAACCTGAAGCAACTGCCATGTGATTGGTTGACTAGATAATTGCATTAATAAAATGGTCTTCCAACAGTCTTGGAGGAGTTCCCAGAGATGCTTAGCACTTGTTGGCCCTTTTGCCTTCACTCTGCGGTCCAGCTCACCCCAAACCATCTCGATTGGGTTCAGGTCCAGTGACTGTGGAGGCCAGGTCATCTGGCGCAGCACCCCATCACTCTCCTTCATGGTCAAATAGCCCTTACTTTCAAAGTTTTCCTAATTTTTCGGCTGACTGACTGACCTTCATTTCTTAAAGTAATGATGGCCACTCGTTTTTCTTTACTTAGCTGCTTTTTTCTTGCCATAATACAAATTCTAACAGTCTATTCAGTAGGACTATCAGCTGTGTATCCACCTGACTTCTCCTCAACGCAACTGATGGTCCCAACCCCATTTATAAGGCAAGAAATCCCACTTATTAAACCTGACAGGGCACACCTGGGAAGTGAAAACCATTTCAGGGGACTACCTCTTAAAGCTCATCAAGAGAATGCCAAGAGTGTGCAAAGCAGTAATCAAAGCAAAAGGTGGCTACTTTGAAGAACCTAGAATATGACATATTTTCAGTTGTTTCACACTTGTTTGTTATGTATATAATTCCACATGTGTTAATTCATAGTTTTGATGCCTTCAGTGTGAATCTACAATTTTCATAGTCATGAAAATAAAGAAAACTCTTTGAATGAGAAGGTGTGTCCAAACTTTTGGTCTGTATTGTATATATAAACACACACACACTATATACTCCTGTCCTGTATACTATTCGATATATTTATATATATATACTGTGAATATATGACAGAAGTTTATAGTGTGTGTGTGTGTATATACATTTATATATATATATATACTGTAATATATATATATATATATATACACACACACACTAGCTGAAGGACCCGGCTTCGCTCAGGTATATTTAATCTATTTCATTTAATGTTTTTATGTGTTGTTAAAAGATATCAACACTAGCCACTATAACAGTGACATCTACAGCACCCCGCTCCCAAAACAGTGACCCCCCCACAGTGCCCGTCACTTAAAATTGGACCTGCACAGCAGCTTACCCCCTTAACTTTGACCTTTACAGCAGCCTTCCCCTTTAACAGTGACTTTAACAGCATACCACCCCCTTGACAGTGACGTCCACAAGAGCCCGCCCCCTTAACAGTGGCCTTTACTGGATCGGAGGCGTGTCCTTTTGAACAGCTCCCTCTAAGACAGCAGCACTGTATTGTCTGAGCGTGAGCTGCAGGGAGAAAGTCACCCTCCCACCCCTGCAGCTGACAGAAGTATATTTTTACCTTTATTTTTTCAATCCCTGTCAGCTGAGGAGTGGAGGGGGCGTGACCTAGCCAGATCAGGGGCGTGGCTTAGTGAGACCTATAAGTTGATTTTTAACTTCATTTTTTCAATCTCAGTCGGGTGAGTGGGAGGGGACATGGCCTAAACGGTTCGGGGGCGTGTCCTTTTGAACAGCTCACTCTAAGACAGCAGCACTGTGCTGTCCGAGTGTAAACTGCAGGGAGAAAGTCATGCAGCTGATAGAAGTTGATTTTTACCTTCATTTTTTCAATCCCAGCTGGCCCAGGAGTGAGAGGGGGCGTGGCCTTACCAGATCTGGGCGTGCTTATCAGGACCTAGAAGTTGATTTTTACCTTAATTTTTTTCAATCCCCATCGGCTCAGGAGTGGGAGGGGGTGTGGCCTAACCAAATCTGGGCGTGGCTTCTCAGGACCTAGAAGTTGATTTTTACCTTCATTTTTTTCAATCCCCATCGGCTCAGGAGTGGGAGGGGACGTGGCCTAACCAGATAAAGGGCGTGGCTTAGCGGAACCTGGGGGCGAGGTTTGAAGTCTTTTGAGGGTGGACATATTGTGGCAGGGGGCGTGTCTGGGCTCCTTCCTGCAAGAGTGACGCCCCTCTGGGCATCTTACTGGTTCATTTGCGTACCAAATAAACTGGATTTTCAGAGGATAAAAACATCTATTGCTCGAACAAAGGCACACCAAGAAATAAGGTACTAAGTGCTATTAGGCCATGGCTTTACTTCAATAGCGATTATCCTGGTGACAGATTTCCTTAAAGCTCTCCTACAGCAGTGAAGATAAATGGCTGGGTTGTTATGGAAACCTGAAGTAAAACTGTGTATGTGGAGGCTGGAGGACCTGAGAGCTTTTATTGGCTGATAAGGGTCATGTGACCAAGCTTCTATTGGCTAATGCATTTTTTGGGAATATATCAGGAACGGTACGTCCTAGAGAGCCGAGACCTGGTCTAAAACCTTCCCGGACACCTGAAGTACCTGTGTGCCAAATTTTGTGATTGTAAATGCGACAGTGCAGATTCCTTTAGCGGACATACACACACACACACATACACTCAGCTTTATATATTAGACTAGCTGAAGGACCTGGCTTCGCTCGGGTATATTTAATCTATTTTATTTAATGTTTGTGTGTGTCGTTAAAAGATATCAACACTATCCACTATAACAGTGACATTTACAGCACCCCGCCACCAAAACAGTGACCTCCACAGCCCCCCAGCCCTTAACACTGACCCCCCCCCACAGTGCCTCCTTAAAATTGGACCTCCACAGCAGCGCTCCCCCTTAACTTTGACCTTTACAGCAGCCTTCCCCTTTAACAGTGACTTTCACAGCATACCACCCCCTTGACAGTGACCTCCACAGGGGGCCCGCCCCCTTAGCAGTGGCCTTTACTGAATTGGGGGCGTGTCCTTTTAAACAGCTCACTCTAAGACAGCAGCACTGTACTGTCTGAGTGTGAGCTGCAGGGAGAAAGTCACCCTCCCTCCCACCTGACAAAAGTTGATCCAGCAGTATACAGGACTCCTGTCCTGTATACTGCTGGATATATATATATATATATATATATATATATATACTGCTGTATATATATTGTGGGGATTTGCTCTGGTAGACAGGCTAGCGGACGCAGTATAGAGGCAAGGAATCAGGATGTAAATCAAACGTCAATGTTTTATTCACACAACAAAACATGACATTCTTGGTGCTTGTTCACACATAGCAAAAAAAACACAGTGTTCACCTGGAATCCTAGATGTCAGTTCACACACAGCAAAATAACACAGTTTTCACCTGGAATCCTAGGTGTCCGTTCACACCCGGCTGAATGCTCAGCCACAGAAAAGTTCACTGGCCTCTTTCAGGCGGCCTGCACGCCTGTTTGCAGTCTTCAGCAGAGGCTCCACAGCTTGGCTGTCAGATGGAGGTAAAATCCACACATCTGAGACTGTTGCCTGTGTTTTTATATCCCAGCCACCCACCCTGTACTTTGGTTGCTCCCAGTAAGAGCCGGCCCGGATCGGCTTTACAGCCATACTCAATAACAAATAGTGTCAGTCAGCACTAAGTGCCACTGACACTTAAAATTACCGGCTCTTACCTCACCGAGGCCAGGAATCTAGGTGAAACATACCTTCCGTCAATGACGGACCCTTGCGTCTTCCTAAAATATATACACTATATACTCCCGTCCTGTATACTGCTGGATATATATATATATATACACACTATATACTCCTGTCCACTGCTGGATATATATATAAAAAATATCCCATCAGAGGAGGGAAGAGACCATACCACCCTGATACACAGACTCAAAAGAACAAGAAAAAAGATTTTGGACACGAGGGTAATGGATCAGCCAGATTGAAGGTAGTTAACTTGTAAGATGTTATACTAAGAGCCAAATAGATGTCCTGAGCTTAGGTTAGAATTTCTGTCCTAGTAATAACCTAGATCATTTTATTGCAGTAAAAGATCTACATCTCTTTGGACGTAAGCTAGTTTTTAAAAAGGTTTATCACACAGAGGGCGGAGAAAGCAATACCCTGGATTCCACACAGGAGCGAGAAGCAGGAGCGAGTATTCATACTTACCATATCCGTGTACGCTACTTCGCAGATCTAAGAAGTTCCAACAATTGGCACAACACCCAGGAATTTATCTTTTTATTAGATTGGTGTCGGATGAAATTGAGAAAATACCTAGGGGAAAAGAGAGACATACCCTCAACCAGGAACCTTGGACAAAGGTGGGAATGTGGTTGCCGGTTAAGATGTATGAAAGGGAGGCTTTTAGGCAATTGATGGATCCTGTATGTTATAAGAGACTTAGTTTCAATCCGCTTTCCAGATATTAGACTGAATTAACGGAAGTTATCACACAGACAAAGGAAGATGGCATTCTGGATGAACAACAAGCACTGTGATCAGGGGTGGAAGAGCCATCAATACCGACCTTGTACCTACTTCCCAAGATACACAAGGGCCTAAATAATCCATCAGGTAGGCCTATAGTGTCTGGGGTGGGCAATATTCTGGAACCTCTATGCCATCTGATTGACTTCCATTTAAACCCTCTTGTAGAAATTTTTCCATCCTACACTCGTGATAGTCTTGACCTTTTGGGAAAGATCGACGGGATCCATATGGAATCAGACGCTCTCCTGGTAACATGCCATGTGGAGTCTCTTTACACTTTCATCAGACACCATGATGGCATCTCGGCAGTATCCAAATCTCTAGTGATGAATAATCTGGATGCTAGATTAAGCGAATTTCTGGTAAGAGCTACTAGATTTGCCCTGACCCACAATTTTTTCATTTTTAAAGAGACCTTTTATTTGCAATTACAAGGGACCGCTATGGGGGCGGCCTTTGCGCCGTCCTATGAAAATCTCTTTTTGGGACAGTGGGAGAGGGAGATCTTCATGACGAACCCTGCCAGGGGGATTGAGAAGGTCGAATTTTGGGCGAGATATATACCGTATTTATCGGCGTATAACACGCACTGGCGTATAACACGCACCCTTCATTTTAAGGGAAATTTCAGGAAAAAAACTTAAATTTCAAATTGTACTGCTATGGGGTGGGGGGATCTGTGGATGGAACTGTTATGGGGGGGATCTGTGGATGACACTGCTATATGTCATCCACAGATCCCCCTCATAACAGTGTCCATTTCAAATTGTACTGCTATGGGGTGGGGGGATCTGTGGATGGAACTGTTATGGGGGGGATCTGTGGATGGAACTGTTATGGGGGGGATCTGTGGATGACACTGCTATATGTCATCCACAGATCCCCCTCATAACAGTGTCCCCCAATACACCGGGCCTCTGCTCACCGAAGTATTTATAAACGTGAATCCTTATCCTGTTATTAAGCTGCCCTCTCCCATTTTCCCATATTCCCCTGTATCCCCACAGCACTTACGATTCACATCGCTTCCATAGCAGGCAGAGCGGATAGCACCAGTAACGTCACTCACTGACGTCGCGCGTCTGCTCCGCCTGCTTCATTCATAAAGGGGGCGGAGCAGGCGCTCAACGTCAGTGAGTGACGTTACTGCTGCCGTCCGCTCTGCCTGCTATTGAAGCTTAAGTAAGTGCTATGGGGATACAGGGGGGACATGGGAACATGGGAGAGGGCAGCTTAATAACAGGATAAGGATTTACGTTTATAAATACTTTGGTGAGCGGCGGGGCCCGGTGTAAGAGTACAGTGACTGCACCGGGCCCCGCCCCTAGTTACGGACTCCAGCCCCTCCTCTCTCCCGGCTCATACAGCGCAATGAATATCGGCGTATAACACGCATACATGATTTGCCCCCTATTTTCAGGGGGAAAAAGTGTGTGTTATACGCCGATAAATACGGTAGATGATATCTTGTTTCTCTGGCAGGGTTCGATCCAGGAACTGGGAGATTTCATCCTGACACTCAATGGGAATCTGTAGAACATAAAATTAACTCACAAATGGAGTGCAAATGAGATTGATTTTCTGAATATTATACTGAGCTTCCTACATGCATCCTCCGCACATCCACATCTTATAAATAATATACCGGTAGAACAATTTTATGTTTTACGTATATGTTCGGAGAAACATACTTTCAAGAAACAAGCAACCAATTTAGCTACTCGATTTCGAGGGATAGGCTATAGTGGGGGGCTATAAAAAGAGCGCAGACCTGAGCTTTGCATGCATATCGCAACAAACTTTTACATGAGAAAAAGATCTCTGCACAATCTAGACCTGTAAGGTTTATTACCACCTTTAATTCTAGATCTTGAGAAACAAGTAGAATTCTACAAAAGTATTGGCCGATACTTCTCTCTGATGAAACTCTGAGGAAATATTTACCTTCCCATCTTTTGGTGGCATACAAAAGACCTCAAAGCCTGAGCGATATACTGGTCCACAGTTACCATAGGGGTAAGCAATTAGGGAAAGTTTTTGGATCAAAGGGCCACAAATGGGGCTGCTCCCCCTGTGGGAAATGTGTGGCATGTCCGAATGTGTTAAAGTGTGATTCCTTTCAGGACGCCACGGGACAAAGGATGTATAAAGTTACTCATAAGATCGATTTTACTTCAATTGGAGTGATATACCACGCAACATGCCCGTGTGGAAAAATCTATGTCGGCATGACTACAAGAGAACTCAGAAGGAGACTACGGGAACACGTGTTGGATATTCTGTCTGCTAAAGATGAAGAATTCAGTTCATATCTAAAACCACTTCCTCGACATTTTAAATTTAACCCTCAGAGTGATCAGACCCTATTAAAAGTGAGGGCCATCGATTGCATTTATACAACAACCAGCGGTGGTGATTGGAAGAAGAAGTTGGCGCAAAAGGAAACCAGATGGATATACACTTTAGGTACTCTTTCCTCTCATGGCCTAAATGAATATAACAGTTTTGTCCCTTTTCTGTAGGGCCTTTAACTAGGCTAGGGTAAGGAAATTAATATTGATAGGGGCTCCCTATGGCTGCTGGCTATCTATATTTGGTTGTCTTTTTATTGGTTTTTAGCAGTTTTTTTTAACATGTTTTATGTGTTTTTCTTTCCATATAGTGGCATGGATGTTTCGACTATGTATGCAGAACCGAGGATGAACTTTGGGACTAATTTGGACTTTACCACACATGTATATTGGTCGTGTCATTGTATTATATTACACTAGGGTTACAGATTTTCCATAAATAACATGATTGTTAGTATAGTTTTTCATATGCACGTATTTTGCTTTATGCAGCACTTAAAGAGGACCTTTCACTAGTTAAAAAACTAACTATATCAGTGGGCAGAGTGGCGCCTAGGGGTCCCCCTGCACTTACTAGTATGTCTGGGCGCCGCTCCGTTCGGCCGGTATAGGCTCCAGTGTCTGCAGCTCCCTCTGTTGTACTGAGTGGAGTTTTTGCAGCAAGGGACAACCCTAAATACAAAAACTCCGCCCAGTACAACAGAGGGAGCTGCAGACACCGGAGCCTATACCGGCCGAACGGAGCGGCGCCCAGACATACTAGTAAGTGCAGGGGGACCCCTGGGCGCCGCTCTGCCCACTGATATAGTTAGTTTTTAAACTAGTGAAAGGTCCTCTTTAACTCTTCGTAAATTTGGGTCTCTCTTTTGTATTACAAATTATACACCTATCATCAACACATTATTATATATAGAGTTTTCTATAAAAAACACAAATAAACAAAATAAGAGTATAAATGTTTTTATAAAGTGTTATAATGTAAATTCCTATGTACTGTAGGATTATATATACTTGTCTATGAATGTAGACTGTAGAATATATGTATGGGTTATGTATTCATTAAAGTTCATATTTCTTGCTACATGATCTGAGACATTCAGATGTATTTATCTCCATGCCACTTCGTTTTAACACACCAGCATTATGGTGTTTATCCAGTTGTCTATAATTCAGTTTTTAAAATGTCTGTAGGTCTGTGTCACACAGCACACTGCGTTCTCCTAATTTGGGCATAGTTTTGAAAGATGTTCCTGTTTCCTTTTTTCCATTAGATTACTTGTCTGGCCATGTCCGGCTCCTCTTTTAATTATGGGTCACCTGACCTGTTTCGGTCACGTGGCTTTGTCACGTTATCGCAGGTCCTTTGTATGTTGTTTGTGTATTAAGAAGGTCTTTACTAGTGAAGGACCTTTTGACTATGGGTCATATGACCTGCTGTGGTCACGTGACTCAGTCACGTGATCGCAACTTCTACAGTTGCAAGAAAAAGTATGTGAACCCTTTGGAATGATATGGATTTCTGCACAAATTGGTCATAAAATGTGATCTGATCTTCATCTAAGTCACAACAATAGACAATCACAGTCTGCTTAAACTAATAACACACAAAGAATTAAATGTTACTATGTTTTTATTGAGCACACTATGTAAACATTCACAGTGCAGGTGGAAAAAGTATGTGAACCCTTGGATTTAATAACTGGTTGAACCTCCTTTGGCAGCAATAACTTCAACCAAACGTTTCCTGTAGTTGCAGATCAGATGTGCACAACGGTCAGGAGTAATTCTTGACCATTCCGCTTTACAGAACTGTTTCAGTTCAGCAATATTCTTGGGATGTCTGGTGTGAATCGCTTTCTTGAGGTCATACCACAGCATCTCAATCGGGTTGAGGTCAGGACTCCGACTGGGCCACTCCAGAAGGCGTATTTTCTTCTGTTTAAGCCATTCTGTTGTTGATTTACTTCTATGCTTTGGGTCATTGTCCTGTTGCAACACCCATCTTCTGTTGAGCTTCAGCTGGTGGACAGATGGCCTTAAGTTCTCCTACAAAATGTCTTGATAAACTTGGGAATTCATTTTTCCTTCGATGATAGCAATCCGTCCAGGCCCTGACGCAGCAAAGCAGCCCCAAACCATGATGCCCCCACCACCATACTTCACAGTTGGGATGAGGTTTTGATGTTGGTGTGCTGTACCTCTTTTTCTCCACACATAGTGTTGTGTGTTTCTTCCAAACTCAACTTTGGTTTTATCTATTCACATAATATTTTGCCAGTACTGCTGTGGAACATCCATGTGCTCTTGTGCAATCTGTAATTGTGCAGCAATGTTTTTTATGGACAGCAGTGGCTTCCTCTGTGGTATCCTCCAATGAAATCCATTCTTGTTTAGTGTTTTACGTATCGTAGATTCGCTAACAGGGATGTTAGCATATGCTAGAGACTTTTGTAAGTCTTTAGCTGACACTCTAGGATTCTTCTTCACCTCATTGAGCAGTCTGCGCTGTGCTCTTGCAGTCATCTTTACAGGACAGCCACTCCTAGGGAGAGTAACAGCAGTTTAGAAAATATAGAGTTTAACGTGCTTAACTAAAAACGATACCTTTATTTATTCGACTGGGTTATAGAGCAAAAATGGTTTGCTCCAAGTGATATCCTAAGTATGATAGATATATTGAGACAAGAACTCCTATTATAAAAAGGAAAAAAATTCTTAGGTAGGGTCAATAAAGTACTGACTAGGTAAAAGATGGGGGTAGTGGGTAGACGGATGGGAAAAGAGCTTTCCCTAGATGACCCTCAAGATCTAAAAATCCTGTGCACAGGGATGTCCCCTGATGGTGGAGACACCCTGCCCCCGTACCTAAGTCTCTCTATTGCCCTAAAAAAGCCCTACTAAAGAACCTGGATTGGAAATAAATAAATCCAGGGGAAACAGAAAACAAACATACAGATGGAAATATGTATAAACAATAAGACCATCCCAACGCGTTTCAGCTGCAGGTAGCAGCTCATCAGGAGGTGATGTAAAATTAAGGGACGTAGGGAATAACAGAAAAACACAGATATAAATCAAAATCAAGATGATACTTAGCTCCTATATATGTAACCTGTTAGGTTCTATTAAAGATGAAACGGACCTCTGTCATAGAAAATATACCGATCAGAGGGGGGCCCTTGGAGCAGATGTGTCCAGGATATAGAAGGCTGGAGGGCTCCTATATCCTGGATACATCTGCTCCAAGTGCCCCCCTCTGATCGGTATATTTTCTATGACAGAGGTCCGTTTCATCTTTAATAGAACCTAACAGGTTACATATATAGGAGCTAAGTATCATCTTGATTTTGATTTATATCTGTGTTTTTCTGTTATTCCCTACGTCCATTAATTTTACATCACCTCCTGATGAGCTGCTACCTGCAGCTGAAACGCGTTGGGGTTGCCTTTTTGTTTATACATATTTCCATCTGTATGTTTGTTTTCTGTTTTCCCTGGATTTATTTATTTCCAATCCAGGTTCTTTAGTAGGGCTTATTTAGGGCAATAGAGAGACTTAGGTACGGGGGCAGGGTGTCTCCACCATCAGGGGACATCCCTGTGCACAGGATTTTTAGATCTTGAGGGTCATCTAGGGAAAGCTCCTTTCCCATCCGTCTACCCACTACCCCCATCTTTTACCTAGTCAGTACTTTTTCAAGTCTGTTCCCAGAGTAGCAGCAGTGCTGAACTTTCTCCATTTATAGACAATTTGTCTTACCGTGGACTGATGAACAGCAAGGCTTTTGGAGATACTTTTAAAACCCTTTCCAGCTTTATGCAAGTCAACGATTCTTAATCGTAGGTCTTCTGAGAGCTCTTTTGTGCGAGGCATCATTCGCATCAGGCAATTCTTCTTGTGAAAAGCAAACCCAGAACTGGTGTGTGTTTTTTTAGGGCAGGGCAGCTGTAACCAACACCTCCAATCTCATCTCATTGATTGGACTACAGTTGGCTGACACCTCACTCCAATTAGCTCTTGGAGATGTCATTAGTCTAGGGGTTCACATACTTTTTCCACCTGCGATGTGAATGTTTACATGGTGTGTTCAATAAAAACATGGTAACATTTAATTCTTTGTGTGTTATTAGTTTAAGCAGACTGTGCCCATTGTTGTGACTTAGATGAAGATCAGATCACATTTTATGACCAATTTGTGCAGAAATCCATATAATTCCAAAGGGTTCACATACTTTTTCTTGCAACTGCATGTATACTGCCTGTGTACCAAGAATGTCTCTACCGGTGAAGGACCTACAGCACCTCACTCTATGATGTGGAGTGGAGGATCTCGTGTTGCAATTAAACAAGTGGTCATGTGACAAGGAGCCAGACACATCAAGACATGTGCACCAATGACCGCTTAGATTTAGCGGTCATGTTTTGGGGAGTGGGGGATGTGGTTTGGCAATAATCACACTCCTACTTTCCTCTTCAAGTTCCAATTGGATATTTCTAGGGTTTCAGGATTCTTTTTGCACTATTGATTACATGCTGGGAGGCGTGGCTGTGTGCACACGTGACTCGTGAGTCTCAGACACCGCACAGGTGTCTGTAATTCAGCATTATGTACAGGATATAAATAAGACATCCATCTCACTGGTCCTTTACTTCCCCTGACGAAGCAATTCGGCGAAACGCGTTGGTTAAGTGAGGGACACTGGATGGGTTATGTGACCGTTAATACGTTTGTTTACAATTGAATGAGCTATTATATGTGGTTCCTGGTCTACCTGAGGCACTATTGCTATGTACTTTATTAGGCTCTTTGCCTGTGTGTGGAAACCTGCTGTAGTATCTATTACCTTCATTTTCTGTTACTAACTTGGGGCAACGTTTACACTTGTGTATTAATTTATTTAATTACATTTGCTGCTTCCCCTATATGTATTCACATTTATCGGTCCCCTCCCCCCTGTGTTCCTCTTTTATACCTGTTTTACTCCACCCAATGATTTAAGACTCCATTATATGTGTTTTATTGTGTTGTTGGTGATATGGGTATGCACATAGTGTTATAGGTTGTGGATATATATATATATATATATATATATATATATATATATATACACACATACACTATGGGCCAGATTTATCATTAGCTCAAGTCAAAATAATGGAGTAAAAAAGTCGCAAATTTAGCGACTTTTATTGGATCTGCGCTATGCTCGCCAGTTTTCTGAAAGTGGGCGTGTTTTCTTATGTAAATTAATCTCTAGACAGATTTACTATTGCGACAACTTAAAAGGAGCATGCTTATCTTATGTGACTTTTTAATAGAACATGCGATTTTTTTTGTACAGACGTGCAACTTTTGTAAAGCCGCTTACTGAAGGATAAACTGCTACCGTCAAACCACATTTATCACAGTATTAAAGGACTATTAATAAATCTGACTTAGCCAAAAGTGACTTTGGACATATGTAAAAGTGGAGTAAGATGTGAATCTGGCCCTATATACTGCTGTACTTTAAATAGATAGCAAAAGATGGCCACAGGGAGAGAAAGGCACTCATATGGTGAGTATGTCAGATAAACAGTGTCCTCCAGACAAAGGTGGGTTTTATTAAACTCATCTGTTCAGGTTGCACCAATATTGGGCGCAACCACAATGAAGGCCAACTGAAAGTAACTGGTTGGTGCTGCCGATTGAGTCCGAAATCTCCTTAGGCGAGGGCCAGATCGCCAACCGGGTGAACAAATAGTACTGGAGCTCTACTGGACCATAGAAGTCAAGTGGGCTTGTGGACATAAGGCGCAGGATCACAACCAGGTGTTGAATGTCATGATATTTATTAGAAGACAGCGTGTTTCGGGGTTCAGCGGACCCCTTTTTCAAGTCTAAAAGAAGATATGAACTAAAATAACATGCTAATAAAAAATATTATATAATAGATAATAATAGTATTCACAACTAATTACATAAAAAAATTATATATAATATAAAAATAAGCAGGATTGATAATGTAAATATATATATATATATATATATATATATATATACACACACACATTGAGGTGTTGTTTCCCCAGGTTCCAGTCCGGGACTTGAGGCATGCTCATGTCCAGGGATCCTATTTAATCCTGCTAGGAGATCTTGGGTGTGTCTCACTCTGGAGAGTCTGTGTGCAGCAGAGGCCTGGGAGGGCTCTGTACAAGTGGGCTCAGCCGAGCTGGCTGAGGGGCCACCGGGCTAGGTGTTAGCCTGAACTTTGGGGGACTCCGCGAGGTCTTGGAATCGATGGTCGCTAGGCCAGAGTCAGGAGGACTTCTGGGCCACAATCCCCCAAAAGGTACTGGACTTTGTTACAGCCTGGAAGTGCTGGATTGTTAGGCTGGGAAAAGCCGCATGTTCTTCCCGTGTGTGAACGGGGCTTTCAGTGAGGTAGGGAGTCCTCATGTTTAGTTAGAGCCCAGCCGGGCAGGTGTTTTATTTGTATTGTTTGTTTTGCTGAGGGGCCAAATAAAAGCAATGTTTGGCCCCTAACCCTGTGGTCGATGAAGATCATTGTGAGAATGACCCCCGAATAAGAGGTGATCCCTTACAATATATATATATATATATATATATATAAATAATCGGTAGTGAAATAATTTACCAATGTATGAACAATACTTAATCAATCGTTAAATAACTAAATCAATAAATAAATGAATTCATATGTGATTAAAAATAACTTATGGCTCAAAATATGAAAAAATAAATAATGAAATAAATTAATTCTTGTTATTGAGGATAGCAGATAGAGATAATTGTTGAATCAGCGATTAAAAGCAATAAATATGCGCTTTAGTGAAAAAAATATATATACTAATGTTTAGTGTTGAATCTATTTTTATTAGATATAAAAAAAGAACACAACAATCATACATAGCAACCAAGACATTGTATGAAAAATATATCTCCAATTCCATTTCCAAGACCATGCGAAACATAAAATAAAGTGCACAGATGGATTCAGAGACCACCATATTTCTCTGGGACGCAACAATGAGGACTAGAGAAGACAATTGCCATCAAATAAATGCTAAAAGAGAGATTCAGCAATACAAGGTACATACAGTGTGACGTGAAGAACCTTGACTGCTAAAAGGGAAGGCATAAGGAACTTAGGACACATTCCTGAGATACTCAATGATGGCGGGTTAAACAAAGGGCTACTAATATGTAACTCTTAAGTGAAACAGATTAAATCGTTAACCTAGTAGAGACAGGGGGACAGACAAGAACAAAACACGACGTAATAAAAGACAGGGGAGGGGGGGTGGAAAGTGGAGGGGGAATAGGGGAAAGGACATGACAGCATATCACGTATCCCAGGTACAGTTACCTGAGACCAACCAGGTTTGAAAACGAGAAGAGCTCCTAAATTGTTTCCAGGGTTCCCAGGTTAGTGCAAATGTTTGGACTTGATTAAAGGCCTCAGCTTCCATTTCTTCCATCCTGAATAAGGCATCCAGGGCACGTATCCACGTAATTCTCTGCAAACTGTCTGAAGATCTCCACTGACGTGGTATGATCTGTCTCATAGAAAGGACAAATGTTTTAAGTACTCCCTTTTTGACATGTTTGATCCTACCCGGGAATATAGAGAGCAGGGCAATCAAAGGGGAAGGAGATATAGTAGACCGGTAAAGTGCATTATACAGAGCAAAAACATCTCGCCACAAAGGGGCGACCCCAGGGCAGTTCCACCAGATGTGTAGCATGGAACCAACCTCTGAATGGCAACGCCAACAGGCAGGGCCGTCTTTAATATTGATTGGACCCTGGGCAAGAATTTACTTGGGCCCCCTGGATCCCGCCTTCCCACACCCTAGCATGCAATCATGCCCTCCACCACAACACACACACAAAAAAAAAAATCCACACACCTCGTAGAGTAGTGAACTACTACTGCAGTATTATTTATTTAGGGACTGTAAGGCCTCATGCACACGACTGTGCCGTTTTTTGCGGTCCGCAAACCCGCAAAAAACGGAAGCCGCCCGTGTGCCTTCTGCAATTTGCGTAACGGAACGGGGGTCCCATTGTAGACATGCCTATTCTTGTCCGCAAAACTGACAAGAATAGGACATGTTCTATTTTTTTGGCGGGGCCACGTAACGGAGCAACGGATGCGGACCCAAACAACGGCTGTGTGCATGAGGCCTAAGCACATGCAGTCTCAGGAGTGGTCCAGACCACACCCCTGCCTTGCAGCCTCACAGGAGTACAGGACCAGTATCTGCACACGTATGTATGGCATAATTGGGATGCACATCACACATGACATGACACAGGTCTTTACCAGGCTGCAGGCCAGCAGACACATTATTATTGCCACATGTGTCACATGCCACTACTGACTGTACAGCCGTTCAGAGTCCAGACAGTTCACAGTTCCACTTCCTTCAGAAAATCGAGCCTGCCGTGCACTCCAGCGACTTACAGATAGAGGCAGTGGCGTTGCTATGGCTGGTGTCACCCTTTGCTCAGGGGGGCCCTCATGAATATAGTTTAACCGTTTATGTGCAAAAGAGAAAAAAAGAAGTCACTATGTCAGCTCCAATCAGATATCTGCACATAGACCAAGAGTCTTGGTCTATGTGCAGATATCTGATTGGAGCTGACTTTTTCACATAAACGGTTAAACTATATTCCTTAGTAAAAATGACCAGTCCACACCACACCATGAGGGCCCCCCTGAGCAAAGATTAGTAAATGTTGCCGGTGGTGGCCCCAGGCCACAGTTCAGCAGACAGAGAGAACCCAATCCCTTATGTCTCCCATCTCTATAATAATCCCCCACTAATGGGGGTTATTTAAATTACTGGTCGATTATTAGACGACAGACGAGAGAAATAAGGGATTCTCTCTGTCTGTCTGCTGAATTGTGGCCTGGGGGCCACCACTGGCCACATTTACTAATCTTTGCTCAGGGGGGCCCTCATGGTGTGGTGTGGAATGGTCATTTTTTACTAAGGAATATAGTTTATGTGAAAAAGAGAAAAAAAGAGGTCACTAAGTCAGCTCCAATCAGATATCTGCTCTGCACATAGACCCAGAGTCTTGGTCTATGTGCAGATATCTGATTGGAGCTGACTTAGTGACCTCTTTTTTTCTCTTTTTCACATAAACGGTTAAACTATATTCCTTAGTGAAAATGACACCATGAGGGCCCCCCTGAGCAAAGATTAGTAAATGTGGCCGGTGGTGGCCCCAGCCCCCAGGCCAGTTCAGCAGCAGACAGAACCCAACCCCTTATGTCTCCTGGGGCCGTCCGTCTCTATAATTCCCCACTAATTTATGAATGGATCTGGGGTGGTTAATTATTAATTTGGTGATCAGCCTGACCGGTCTAAATTTCTAATGTAGAATTAAGTCAATATATATGCGTGCTTTTTGCTTTAAAGCCTTTACCTACCGAGTCCTCCCCTCCTGGCGCGGCAGTGGCAGGTCTGGTCTGGCCTGTAGGTAAGGTGAGTGAGTCACTGGTGCCTGGTCTGGTCACGTGAGGCCGTGACTCACCACCCAATCCCTTTAGCTCCGGACCGGAGGCAGAGACTTATTCCCTGCTGCTGGCTGCTCCGCCGTGGCGCCACTTTACTCAGCAGGCTGCGGTGAGTCACATCACACACCCCTTTTACCACGTGACGGCGGGGCGCCGATGTGCTTGCTAACTAAGCAGCGCAGCGCAGTTGTAACTTGTTCTGAAGAGTGTCTGCTGCGCTGCTGCATAGTGAATATCTGAGTCGCGAGTCGGGCCCCCAGGAGCAAATGGGCCCGGAGCAGCTGCCCCTTTTGCCCTGCGGCAAAGACGGCCCTGCCAACAGGTGTTGGGGACCGATGGATAAAAATGGTGCAACTTAACCCCTTAAGGACACAGCCTTTTTACACCTTAGGACCAGGTCATTTTTTGCAAATCTGACCAGAGTCCCTTTAAGTGCTGATAACTTTCAAACGCTTTGACTTATCCAGGCCGTTCTGAGATTGTTTTTTCGTCACATATTGTACTTCATGACACTGGTAAAATGAAGTCAAAAAAATTTTTTTTTTTGCACCAAAAAATACCTAATTTAACAAAAAATTTTAAAAATTAGCAAATTTCAAAGTTTCAGTTTCTCTACTTCTGTAATACATAGTAATACCCACAAAAATTGTGATGACTTTACATTCCCCATATGTCTACTTCATGTTTGAATTGTTTTGGGAATGATATTTTATTTTTTGGGGATGTTATAAGGCTTAGAAGTTTAGAAGCAAATCTTGAAATTTTTCAGAAATTTACAAAAACTCAATTTTTAGGGACCAGTTCAGGTCTCAAGTCACTTTGCGAGGCTTACATAATAGAAACCACCCAAAACCACCCCATCTAAGAAACTACACCCCTCAAGGTATTCAAAACTGATTTTGCATATGGTGTTAACCCTTTAGGTGTTGCACAAGAGTTATTGGCAAATGGGGAGGAAATTTGAGAATTTCATTTTTTTGTCTAATTTTTCATTTAAACCCATTTTTTCCACTAACAAAGCAAGGGTTAACAGCCAAATAAGACTGTATCTTTATTGCCCTGACTCTGCCGTTTACAGAAACACCCAATATATGGCCGTAAACTACTGTACGGCCACACAGCGGGGCGTAGAGTGAAAGGTGCGCCGTTTGGTTTTTGGAAGGCTGATTTTTATGGACTGGTTTATTTACACCATATCCCATTTGAAGCCCCCCTGATGCACCCCTAGAGGAGAAACTCCCTAAAAGTGACCCCATCTAAGAAACTACACCCCTCAAGGTATTCAAAACTGATTTTACATACGTCGTTAACCCTTTAGGTGTTGCACAAGAGTTATTGGCAAATGGCGATGAAATTTGAGAATTTCATTTTTTTGCCTAATTTTCCATTTTAACCCATTTTTTCCACTAACAAAGCAAGGGTTAACAGCCAAACAAGATTGTATCTTTATTGCCCTGACTCTGCTGTTTACAGAAACACCCCATATGTGGCCGTAAACTACTGTACGGCCACACAGCGGGGCGTAGAGTGAAAGGTGCGCCGTTTGGTTTTTGGAGGGCTGATTTTGCTGGACTGTTTTTTTGACACCATGTCCCATTTGAAGCCCCCCTGATGCACCCCTAGATTATAAACTCCATAAAAGTAACTCCATCTAAGAAACTACACCCCTCAAGGTATTCAAAACTGATTTTACAAACTTTGTTAACCCTTTAGGTGTTGCACAAGATTTAATGAAAAATAGAGATACAATTTAAATATTTCACTTTTTTGGCAGATTTTCCATTTTAATATTTTTTTCCCAGTTACAAAGCAAGGGTTAACTGCCAAAAAAACCTCATTATTTATGGCCCTAATTCTGTAGTTTACAGAAACACCCCATATGTGGTCGTAAACAGCTGTACGGGCACACGGCAGGGCGCAGAAGGAAAGGAATGCCATACGGTTTTTGGAAGGTAGGTTTTGCTGGACTGTTTTTTTTTTACACCATGTCCCATTTGAAGCCCCCCTGATGCACCCCTAGAGTAGAAACTCCAAAAAAGTGACCCCATTTTAGAAACTACGGGATAGGTTGGCAGTTTTGTTGGCACTAGTTTAGGGTACATATGATTTTTGGTTGCTCTATATTACACTTTTTGTGCGGCAAGGTAACAAGAAATAGCTTTTTTGGCACAGTTTTTTTTTTGTTATTTACAACATTCATCTGACAGGTTAGATCATGTGGTAATTTTAGAGAGCAGGTTGTCACAGACGCGGCGATACCCAATATGTATACAATTTTTTTTATTTATGTAAGTTTTACACAATGATTTCATTTTTAAAACAAAAAAAATGTTTTAGTGTCTCCATAGTCTAAGAGCCATAGTTTTTTCAGTTTTTGGGCGATTATCTTAAGTAGGGTCTCATTTTTTGCGGGATGAGATGAAGGTTTGAGTGGCATCTATTTTGGGGTGCATATGACTTTGTTATTGCTTGCTATTACACTTTTTGTGACGTAAGATGACAAAAAATGGCTTTTTTTACACCGTTTTTATTTTTATTTTTTTACGGTGGTCATCTGAGGGGTTAGATCATGTGATATTTTTATAGAGCCGGTCGATACGAACGCGGCGATACCTAATATGTATACTTTTTTTTATTTATGTAAGTTTTACACAATGATTTCATTTTTGAAACAAAAATAATGTTTTAGTGTTTCCATAGTCTGAGAGCAATAGTTTTTTCAGTTTTTGGGCGATTATCTTGGGTAGGGTATAATTTTTGCGGGATAAGATGACGGTTTGATTGTTACAATTTTGGCGTACATGCGACTTTTTTGATCACTTTTATTACCTTTTTTGGGAAGTAAGGTGGGCAAAATTTCAATTTCATCATAGTTTTTTATTTTTTATATTTATGGCGTTCACCGTTCGGGTAAAGTAACATGACCGTTTTATAGATCAGGTCGTTACGGACGCGGCGATACCAAACATGTGTAGGGAATTTTATTTTTTTCATTTTTAATCAGTGATAAATGTGTTTTTTGATTTTTACTTTTTTTTCACTTTTATTCACTTTTTTTTTTACCCAGACCCACTTGGTTCTTGAAGATTTAGTGGGTCTGATGTCTGTATAATACAGTACAGTACAATATATATATTGTACTGTACTGTATTTTACACTTTGTCTGAACAGATCTATGCCTTTTAGCACAGATCTGTTCAGCACCATGGACAGCAGGATGCCTGAGACGGCGTCCTGTTGCCATGGGAACCTTCCCTGTCTGCTCAGTACTGGTCAGAACTGCGCAGACGGGGAAGGGTAAGGAGGGGATCTGTCGGGGGACTCTCTCCCTTCCCATCGGGGGGCTGCAAAGGCACAGCAGCCCCCCGATGGGAGAGGGAGGGAGCTCCCTGCGCTGTTAACCTTTTCCATACATCGGTCCGTACGGACCGCTGTATGGAAAGAGTTAAACGACTGACATCGCATCGCAGATGTCAGCCGTTTATACCAGGGTGCCAGCAATGTGCTGGCACCCTGGTATACCCACTAGAAGCCAACGATTATACAAGGGGAGGCGGGCGGGGGATCGCGATCCCGCCTGCCGCACCGCCCGCAACCCTCCCCCTGCACCTCCCGCCACCATAAAATCATTCGGGGGTGCCGCGGGGATCAGAATATGCAGAAATCGCAGCAAACCGCAGGTCTGAATTGACCTGCGGTTTGCCGCGATCGCCGACATGGGGGGGTCACGGGACCCCCCCGCGCATTTAGCCTAGGTGCCTGCTCAATGATTTGAGCAGGCACCGGGTTCCGATCACTGCCAGCCGCACGGCAGTGATCGAAAATACACAGGGCGTACATGTACGCCCTGTGTCCTTAAGTACCAGGGCACAAGGGCGTACCTGTACGCCCTATGTCCTTAAGAGGTTAACCGGAGTCCTATACCAACGAGTAAGGATCTTATAATTCAACTCCTGTAAGCGACAAGACATGGATGATTTATGCGTAAATAAGAGGGAGCGATTCCATTGCTCAGAGGACAGGGAGAACGTCAGTTCACTCTCCCAACCAGAGGTAAACCCAACATCTCTCATCTGTTCAACGAGTGATAGGTCCCCATCCCCACCGGCACCCAGCAGGCCATATATTAAAGAAATACCATGATCTGGGCCTGTGTTGGCAACACAGAGCTTTTCTAAATTTGTCAGAGGGGCAGACAACTGCGATCCGGGAGCCAGAGAGCCCAAGAAGCTACGAAGTTGAAAGTAGTGCAACCAGCGGCCCGGGGAATTTTGGAATATGTGTGATAGATCCTCGAGAGGTAAGAGCCCCGAGCTGTTAAAGATGTCCCTAATTAGAATCCGGGGAGGGGGGACTGTGCGGAAGAATGGGAGATTCCTGATCTGTGAGGGGAGGCCAGGGTGAGCCACAATGTGTGTCAAAGGACCCGGTGCGGAAATTAACTTGATTTTGAAGGCAAATCTACTCCATAGTTTAATCAGGATCTGAAGTAGAGGAGAACAAAGAGTATGTAGAAGGCTATTTAGTGTTGCTGTAGGGAGCCAAAATATCCCAGGTACCATATGGGGCTCGAGGGTGTGTTCTATGTCTACCCAAAGTTTCAGAGATCATTTGTGTACAAGGTCCAGAACACAATTAGAGATGGAAGCTCTAAAATATGCCTGGAAGTCGGGTAGGCCAGCTCCCCCCACACTCTTTGCTCTGGATAAAACTCTGTAACTCACCCTGGCCTTAGTGCCATTCCAGATAAACCTAGAAGCTAATGACCGCAATTGGGCAAAAAAACTATTTGGTATAATACACGGGGCAGTCTGGAACAGGTAGAGGAATTTGGGTAAGATATCCATCTTTAGGGCATTGATTCTACCAAACCAAGAAATCTGCAGGGGGGACCACTTCTGGAGAGAAGCCTCTACCTTCCTAAATAAAGGTTTGTAGTTCAGTTGAAAGAGGAGATTGGGGTTTGCTGGGAGGTTAATGCCTAAATGGCGAATCGAGTCAGAGGCTACTTTAAACGAGAAGCTTTCTTTAACATGGGAAATTTCCTTGCGTGATAACAAAATATTCAAGATTTCGGATATTAACTTTGAAGTTACTAAGCCTCCCAAATCTCTCAAATTCCCGCAGGACCGAAGGAAGGCCTATTCTGGGGTCCGACAGGTAGAGAAGCAAATCATCGGCAAAAAGGGACAGTTTATGCTCCTTAGTTCCAACTCTCACCCCCTTTATAGCTTGATTATTGCGCAGCGCATTAGCTAAGGATTCCATGGTCAGAATATATAGGTAGGGGGATAAGGGGCAACCCTGGCGTGTACCATTCTTGATAGCAAAAGGTGTGGATAAAAGGCCATTGGCCCTTACCTGAGCTGAGGGAGAAGAGTAGAGAGCCATAATACGCTTAATCATTTTAGAACCGAGTCCTATACGCTCCAGGGTTAAGGCTAAGAAGCCCCAATTGACCCTGTCAAAGGCCTTCTCTGCATCCACTGAAAGTAAACACAGAGGAGACCTAGTATTCCTAGCTCTAGCTATGATGCCCAAGGTCTTCAAGGTACTATCACGAGCTTCCCTGCCTGGGACAAAACCCACCTGTTCCTGATGGATACACTTCGGGATGAGGGGGTGTAGCCGTAAGGCTAGTAATTTAGCGTACACTTTTAGGTCCACGTTCAAAAGAGAAATAGGCCTATAATTGGAGCAATAAGAGGGATCTTTATCAGGTTTAGGTATAACCGTTATATGGGCCTGCAAAGTTTGGGGAGGGAAGGGGGTTCCCACTGCTATGGAATTAAAGGATTCAAGTAATAAGGGAGATAGTTCCTCCATAAGAAGCTTATAAAAGCGTGGGGTAAGGCCATCTGGGCCTGGACTTTTCCCATTTTTGAGTTCTCTTATAACTCCCGCAATTTCTGGGGATGAAAAGTCATCTTCCAGCGCCAGAGAGTCTACGTTAGGGATCCGTTCAGGGCCGAATTGGTCTAGATAATCTTTAGTATCCTGTGAAAAGGAAGCCGACGCTGGGTCCCTCCCTCCCTGTGTTCAAGTCATAAAGAGAGCTATAATAGGTGCGGAATTCTGATGAGATTTCGGACGGAGCATAAACAATTCCCTTGTTGGATGTGTTAAGTGAGGAGATCTGGGTCTGGGGTAACCTAGGATGTAGAGCTCTGGCAAGCCACTTCCCACTTTTATCGCCATATTCAAAAAATCCAAATTTGACCTTATCACGCAAACATAGGGATCTTTGGTCTAAAATTTGAATTACTTGCTGGCGGAGCAGTGAGATATCAGCTTTCAACTGATCAGAGGGGGTCAATTTATTTGAGGTCTCTTTCCCGTCGAGTTGTGAAAGTAGGGAGGAGAGTTTAGCGGACTTTTCCTTTTTGAGTCTAGCGCCATGGGATATGAAGATCCCCCTGAGCACACACTTAAGGGCTTCCCATTTAATCGGCGGGGGGGGGAGGAGTCTGTTTGGTGATTAACTGTAAACTCAGAGATGGCCTACCGAATGTCTGACATGCACACCAGGTCATTAAGAAGATTATCATTCAATCTCCACGTGAAAGGACGGGAAGGCGTCTGTTGAAACCTCAGCAGGCCATACACAGGAGCGTGATCAGAATCCAGATCCGGGTCCATCACCATATTCAGATCACCGCCCAGGATGATAGAGGATCCATCTGCAAAGCGAGCCAGTTTCCTGAGAATCTTGGAGCCATATGGAATCTGCCCCTGGTTGGGAAAATAGACATTAGCAACCGTGTATACACGTGGACCATCAGACAGTTTGAGGAATACATAGCGCCCCCTACTATCAATGTCTGTAGCCAAGATCGTAGGCCGAAAAGATTTGTGGAATGCTATAGAAACACCTCCTGCTTTTTTGACGGGGTTGGGACTATGAAACCAAGTCGTGTAATACCCACGGTCACACCTGGGAACCGAGGCAAGCTTAAAGTGGGTCTCCTGAAACATAATAAACATGACCCGCTTCCGGTGAAAGCGATATAGAATCTGGCTACGTTTTTCTGGTTTATTTAGGCCCCTGGCATTATACGTACAAAAAGAGAGAGGGGACATCTTACCAACCTCTAAGAGGAAACTGGATAGGATGAAGTGGGGAAGGGAACACGGGGATCCAAACAAAAGGAAGGAGACAAGGACTAACAAGCAACACGCAGTTAAAACAACAAAGAAAAAGAAAAGAAAAAAATCCTCCTATAAGAGAGAGCCAAAAACTATGGCTCCGAGGTAGACTAGTAAGTGACTATAGTCACGTTCGACACCAGGTGTCGATACCCCTAACGAGGGAAGGAGAGGTCAAGGGCAAGGCAGCAGCCCCACTGACCCCCGGCATGTAAAAAGAAATATCAAAGATATATAACATATAGCATAAAACAATAGAACATGAATACTATACACTGAACCAGCGTATTAGAATAATATGTGAAGTCCCACGAAAGCCAATCAGGCTCAAACAGGTGGTCTGGAATGGCGTCTGGGATGCCTCTGCGGTTTCGGGATCGCCTCTTGCCATTCTTCACTGACGGGCGGTACCATGAGGGGTCTGGGCCAGTCAGGCAGCTCCACCGCGGGGAGATCTAGTGTAGCCAGAAATCTGGGGAGGTCTTCAAGAGATTTGAACATGGCAGATTTCCCGTTTCTCTTGGCCGAGAGCTGAAAGGGATACCCCCATCTATACAGGATCTCATTGTCCCTGAGTGTGGATAAAAGCTGTTTCAGGGCCTTCCTAAGTTGTAAGGTGCGGCGTGCTAGGTCTGGGAGGATCTGGATTGTATTCCGGCCCGATTCAGGGCCAGCCGCAGCCTGGGCAGCTTTGAGGATGGACTCCTTCTCCTTGTAAAAGTGAATACGGCAAATAATGTCCCTGGGACGTTTCAGGTCCGTTGATTTTGGGCCAAGCGCTCGGTGGATCCGATCTATCTCAATGATCGTGTCCGGATTAATTTTCAAAAGTGCAGCAAAATGGCGTTGTGCCCAGGTAGGCAAATCCTCTACAGATTCAGGGACCCCCCTTATTCGGAGGTTGTTTCTCCTATTGCGGTTTTCAATATCGTCCATGTGGGTTAGAATGTCCTGCATTTGAGCAGCGTGCTCATTAATGACTGCACGGTGACAATCCAGAGTATTAAAGATCTGCTCCTGTTTGTTCTCCACCTCCTCTACCCTCTGCCCCACATGCCTGATGTCCTGATGCAAGGCCGCAATATCTTGTTTGTGGGAAGCTTCCATCCTGCTGAGCAAAGCATCTACCTCAGCGGTAGTGGGAAGAGATTTTAAGTGGAGCTTCCAGTCCCAGTCATCCTCATGGGGGAGGGTAGTGGGCGATCTACTGGAGGCAGCCGACAAGGCAGGGGAGCTGTGGTGGGAGAGCTGTGGGCCTGAATAGGCCTCTGAACCCCTGGAGGTTGGCGATGAAGGGACAGACCCCAAGGTAGGACTCACCGCTGCTGCCACTGCTGCATAAGAAACCGGAGGTCCTCCGGTGAGATGTTCCCCCTGGTTCCTGGAGATGAGGGCCGCAGTTTTCCCTCTAGTCAGAGGAGTAGAGGCGCTCGTTTCCCGCGCCTGCTCCGCCATCTTGGAGGTAGTGGCGCCGGAGCTCAGGTTTTCAGGCTGGCTGGTCGGGCACAGGAACTTTGTGATGTCCCCCGATTCTCGCGATGCGGGTGCAGGGGTGCCAGCTGTGCCCCTCTTGCGACCCATGAAAAATCTGCGGGCTTCTGAATGCTATATGGGGCTGTAAATGCGGGCGGTGCTCAGGAGCTCAGGCAGTGTGCTGCTCACTCCGCCATCGGCAAGCTCCGCCCCCCTATATACTAATGTTTAATATAAATGTAGAAAAAATGCGGGTACAGTTAATTACTAGATTATATATATGTGTGTATGACCCTATAGCTCAGAGGTACCGGTGGATCTGTCCACTATTAAAAAAAAAAAGGGGGGGGGGGAGGAATGTAATAAAAGAATAAATCAGAGAGGACCGACCGCTGAAGGTATAAAAGAACATTGAAAACTCATACAAAGAAGCCGAGGAGTGACACAATACCTGTGAGGCTGCAGAGAGAAGAACACGATCACGGCCGTACGCTGCCGGGACGTGGGGCGTCTGTATCAATGTGCGCTCGCAGCGCGTGCTGGTGGTGAAGATTTTAAGATATAAGGGGGGGGGGGAGCGGGACCTAGAGACGCTCAGTGAACAGCGTCACTGGCCGGGTGGAGCTAGTCGGATGCTGGCTGTAGCGCTCACTGAATAGGAAAACACAGCTAGTAGCCGGACAAGGAATAGGAGCGACGTGATTCAATGTCCTCTGCAAAACCACCTCTCCAAACCACCTGACTCGGCAAGAACCGACTCCTCCATACTTGAAAATTCACTAGTCACAGTCCATAATGAAAGTGGTCTGGAGGATTCGCAGAAGTCCCCAGAACTCACCACTAACAACTCAGTGTCTTTTTTACCGCTTCACAGGCCCCTGACCCCGCAAGCGAAGTAATAAGACAACCGTCAGGGACCACACCAATAATCACCAATTTTTTCAAGCCCACACCAGAACACACGCAGAAAGGGATAAAAAGAAAAAATTTAAAAGTGGTCGGAGAGGGGGAACTACTAAGCGATCTAACAGAAGAACGGAGACAGATGAAAAAGACCCCACAAGATCTCCACAACCTCGAAAGAGACAAGACGACGCCATATTGAAGGCTTATCATTCTGTCCAGCGGAAAAATTCAACGAGTTTGAACTTTTTGTCGACCTCAATAACTTTATTCGTAATATCACATTACAGCAGGGGGACCATTTAGGAAATACAGAAATTATGACTTCGGTCCACACCGATCTTAAACCAAAATCCACATTTAACCCAACCTATCATAAAGGGAACCACATTAATACCTTTTTTTCCTTTAGTATCAAAAGATGTGAGAGATATCAATAAAGACATAAAGATCAAGAGAAACCTCACGAACAAGGAGAGGGAGTCACTATTAGAACTAAGCAATAATGACGATCTGGTCATTAGAAGTGCAGATAAAGGAGGGGGGATAGTGCTTCAAAAGAAAGATTACATTGCGGAGGCAAATAGGATCCTAGATGACCCTATGTATTATGAACCCCTCCCCTTTAACCCAACCAACGAGGATAAGAGTGATTTCATGCTGCTGTTAAAAGAAGCTGAAGAGAACCAGATCCTCACCAAAATAGAAAAAGAATATATAACAATTGACCATCCCAATACGGCTATTTTTTACCACCTACCTAAAGTTCACAAAGATGAAAATAATCCACCAGGAAGACCCATTATTTCGGGCATTAATTCACTGACCAGTAACCTTTCACATTATGTAGATTTTTTTTACAGAAACATGTTACAACTCTTCGCTCTCACCTAAGAGACTAGTCCCAACTTATCTTACTATTAATAGAAATTGATTGGAACCCCTCATACTGTTGGCTGACGTTGGATGTAGCAGGTGTAAGTACGGCGAACTATTATCTGGAAAAGGATCACCAACTTTCACAGAAACACAAACAATTTATTCTAGATGCGATCCGGTTCATCCTGACACACAACACATTTTAGTTTGAGGGTAAAATATACAGACAGTGCAAGGGAACCGCGATGGGGACGCATTTCGCACCGAGTTTTGCAAATATTTACATGGGCCGATTTGAAGAAGAATTTATTTTTAATGAACACCGTTGGAAGAATAGGATTGTCTTCTATAAACGGTATATCGATGACTTGATCCTAGTTTGGAAAGGTAGTCAAGAAGAAGCTATGGCCTTTGTTTCCCATCTGTTTGGAACATCACCCTTACAGCAAATTGTTCAAGCATTTCGATTGAATATTTGGACCTAGTCCTATATTCAGAGAGTAAAACAGTCATGACCAAGACTTTTTTTCAAAAAAAGTCGATGGTAATAGCTATTTCGACTAAAATGCGCACACCATAAAAAATAGAAGGACAATATACCGTTTAGCCAATTCAAACAGATACAAAGGAATTGAACTACGATGAATGATTTTTTTGCACAGAGCCAGATTTTACGATCCAGATTTTTAAATAAGAGATATCCCAGAAAGATCATTGATGGAGCTTTTATGCGAGCAAATAGCCAAAACCAAGAAGAATCCTTAGTGACGAAAGATAAGCGAAAGAAAATTGTAGATCCGAAGAAATACAAATCTGCTTTTATCACTACATATAACTCCAACCATGAGGTTTTAAGGAACATTTTAACCAAATATTGGCACATTTTAACTAGTGATCCTTTTCTCAAAGAGACCATTCCATCCAGGCCGCGCATCACATTCAGGAGGGCAAGAACCTTAAAGAATTTACTAGCCCCTAGCAAACTGAAAAGAAAGAAGAAAACCACCACCACAACTGCGGCCAATTGGATTCCTGATCCTGTGGGAAGTTTCAAATGCAGCCATACGCAGTGCAAATTCTGCACTAGCATCGCCCATCGCATGAAAACGTTCAGGAGCAATATCACAGGTGAAGAGTTCCCCATAAAAGACTTTGTGAACTGCTCCTCGTCATATGTGGTATACCTTCTAGAATGTGATTGTGGACTGAACGCCTTTGAGGGAACGCCTGAACAAACACCGTTGGAATATCATACGAGGATACCCAAAACATTGCTTTCCACAATAAAGATCCTACCAGAATGTCTATTACACCCATTGAATACATCTACAACAGTTGTTCAGATAGATTCAGAACACTCTCAACGGAGAGAAATGTTCTGGATTTTCAAATTACAAACACTGGAACCTTACAGTCTTAACGAGAGCCTGGAAAGCAAGTGCTTTTGACCAACGCACTGAGTGGATCATCTTCATGCTATCCAGGCTTCTTTGCTTGGCCAATCCCCACATCTCATTATCATCACTGTTCCCCTAGCATTATGTAGTCTTGCCATTCACTCATCCATTCTTTCATAATCCATCGCATCTGTATTTAATTTCATCCTCATAATACATCTTATTTTTCACTCCCAGCCCCCCCTTTTTTTTCTCTCATCATCATCTTTATTATGATCATTTATTTTCACAATATTATTATTTATTATCCTTTTATTCTTTACATCATTTTATGTTCCACTAGCAGTATCATGTTTATTCCATTATTATTATCATTTTCCCAATATTATTATTTATCATCTTTTTATTCTTTATATCATTTTATGTTCCACTAGTAGTATCATGTTCCTTCCATTCCATTTTTACACATCTGGGTATATGAAAATCCAAAAAACTTTGACCGCTGAAGGTATAAAAAAACATTGAAAACTCATACAAAAAAAACTGAGGAGTGACACAATACCTGTGAGGCTGCAGAGAGAAGAACATGATAACGGCCGTACGCTGCCGGCACGTGGGGCGTCTGTATCAATGTGCTCTCGCAGCGCGCGCTGGTGGTGAAGATTTGAAGATACAGGGGGGGGGGGGGGGGGGGGTACCTAGAGACGCTCAGTGAACAGCGTCACTGGCCGGGTGGAGCTAGTCGGATGCTGGCTTTAGCGCTCACTAAATGGAGTGGTGCAGCTAGTAGCCGGACAAGGAATAGGAGCGATGTGATCGCAAATGAGAAAAACAGATAGGCATGTGTAAATGGGCAGGGAATAAATGAAAAATACTATATAATCTCCACTAGAGAGAGAATAGTGGATGTGTAAATGTTTAACCAATATTAACCGGACGGAATAAATATCGAAAAAACAGACCCCCAAGAAGCCATAATGGTCACCAAAAAATTAAACTGACTTTCGTGTATATGAAAATCCCAAAAACTTTATTATAAATATATATAGACAGTACATACTAGGGCTGCACGATATGGGAATTTTGTGCGATTGCGATTAGGGCCCTAAAAATTGCGATAACGATGTGCGATGCGATATTTTAAGGGAATTGTGCTAGACGTCTATTTGCTTGGATTTTCCCATAAGAGCCGCTGACGCGGCTGGGTATGACATAGTTATGGGGGATCTGTGGATGGCGCTGTTATGTGGGGGATCTGTGGATGACGCTGTTATGTGGGGGATCTGTGGATGACGCTGTTATGTGGGGGATCTGTGGATGACGCTGTTATGTGGGAGATTTGTGGATGACGCTGTTATGTGGGGGATCTGTGGATGACGCTGTTATGTGGGAGATCTGTGGAGGACGCTGTTATGTGGGAGATCTGTGGAGGACGCTGTTATGTGGGAGATCTGTGGAGGACGCTGTTATGTGGGGGATCTGTGGATGACGCTGTTATGTGGGGGATCTGTGGATGACGCTGTTATGTGGGAGATCTGTGGAGGATGCTGTTATGTGGGGGATCTGTGGATGACGCTGTTATGTTGGAGATCTGTGGAGGACGCTGTTATGTGGAAGATCTGTGGAGGACGCTGTTATGTGGAAGATCTGTGGAGGACGCTGTTATGTGGGAGATCTGTGGAGGACGCTGTTATGTGGGGGATCTGTGGATGACGCTGTTATGTGGGGGATCTGTGGATGACGCTGTTATGTGGGGGATCTGTAGATGGCGCTGTTATGTGGGAGATCTGTTGATGACGCTGTTATGTGGGGGATCTGTGGATGACGCTGTTATGTGGGGGATCTGTGGATGACGCTGTTATGTGGGGGATCTGTGGATGACGCTGTTATGTGGGGGATCTGTGGATGACGCTGTTATGTGGGGGATCTGTGGAGGACGCACTGTTATGTGGGGGATCTGTGGAGGACGCACTGTTATGTGGGGGATCTGTGGATGGCGCTGTTATGTGGGAGATCTGTGGATGACGCTGTTATGTGGGAGATCTGTGGAGGTGTAGATCTGTGGATGATGCTGTTATGGGGGATTTGTGGAGGACGCTGTTATGGGGGATCTGCGGAGGACACTGTTATGGGGGACCTGCGGAGGACACTGTTATGGGGGACCTGCGGAGGACACTGTTATGGGGGACCTGCGGAGGACACTGTTATGGGGGACCTGCGGAGGACACTGTTATGGGGGACCTGCGGAGGGCACTGTTATGGGGGACCTGTGGAGGGCACTGTTATAGGGGATGTGTGCTATGACACATGGGGCCACGAGGGGGGCCAGCATAAGACACACATATAGCATCTTATGCTGGTCCCCCTCATGGCCCCATGTGTCCCTTCATGTGTTAACTCTCCTATTCATAAAATGGCCAGCCTCTGTACTTTCACTATGAATGCACTCACACTGCAGAGAGCGGCAGAGAGCGAGCCGGCCGGCGCGTGACTGACGTCACTGGCACGCTCCTCCCACTTAATTCAGGAAGCAGGAGCGTGACTAAGTGACGTCAGTCCCGCGCCGGCCGGCTGCCTCGCTCGCTCCCGCTCGTCGCTGCAGTGCATGCATTCATTGTGAAAGTAAGTACAGAGGCTGTAATAGGACAGAGGACTTTTTTTTTATCAATAGGGGCCCCTTCATATATAATAATCGCAGCATTTTCGGCTCGGCCGAATCGCCAAACCGCATTTGCCGATTATCGCGATTCGATTACTTTTGCGATATATCGTGCAGCCCTAGTACATACATACATAGTAAAAAAGGCAGCACAAGGCGGGACACACAGATGAGGAGCAGGACCCTAGGAGAGGCCGGGAGATCAGTGCACCAAAAAACAGGGAAAAAGAATGCTAGCTAAAAGAGCATACCACAAAACCTCATGGCAGCAACGCCCCAAACAAAGTGCAAAGGAGGCAATTGTAAAGATAAGGTTTGGGTGAAAGAACAAAAATAAACATACCCTGAATGGTGTATCGATCTCTCGGCCGACTCCCGACCTAACGCCGTTTTGCCAGTAAACCTGGCTTCTTCCGGGGATATGGAAACATATGAAAACATCTCCCCTATATAGTGCCCACACAGGTGTGTGGAAGATAATTAAAATTGCAATTGCAGGACCTGATGACGCCAGCAACAATGGAGTTGAAGTTCCAATACTTAGGAACCAATGAGCGGAGGCGAAGACACCTAGTGGGGGCGGGACTGGACTGACAGAGCGATCATGTGGGAAAACACATGACCGCAGTGTCAGAAGTGCATCGGAGGACACGGCCACAGGACGCCAGGGGAACCAATCAATAGCCATTGTGATCCTATGAAGGAATGACCGTGGGCGGTGCGGTAGGTGCGGCCAGGCGTCTGAGTGACAGCGCCACCAGGGAATACAAGGCCACAAGCTCCAGGGGGCGAAGGGATAGTGACGCGGTGCGCACGTGACGAAGCATGTGACCGCGACGTCACAGGCGCCGGCGAGAAAACGCCCCCACCGCAGAGCCACAAGTAGTGGGGAACGCCTCACCCCGGCAACGCAGGCGGAGCCTATGTGACGAATCGGTCACATGGTACAACACATGATCGCGGCGACACACCTCCTGTGGGGATACACATACAAGCCCACAGAATACTCCAGATATGGCCAGGTACATAGTAATATTGTATTAGCATCTAGGATCAATAAGACGCACCTCGACTTTCTCGATGTACAGATCCGTGTAGACGAGTCCGGCCGAATATCCACAGACCTATTTCGCAAGGCAACGTCCACCAATTCTGTCTTGCATGCGCAGTCTTGCCACCCGCAGAGCCTTATCCGTAGTATTCCATATGGCCAGTTTTTAAGGGCCAGGAGAATCTGTTCGACGGAAGAGGCATTCAGTCTCAGGACCTGCGAAAAAGATCGTGGATACTCGGAAGATATCGATATACCGTTTTTTCCGATCGTGGATACTCGGAAGCGAACATCATTCAGTGTCACCAGAAAGCGAAACAAGCACAGAGAGATCCTCACCTGGCATACAATCGCAAACGACACAATCAAGTGGATAAGGTACGGTTTATTACCTCGTTCAATCCGCAGTGGAAGTCTATCCGAGATACATTAGCTAAGTACTGGGAGATTTTACAACTAGACCCCATTCTGGTAAAAATTTTACCTACCTGTCCCTCCATTACGTACAGACGCACCAAAAACCTAAAAGACCTGCTGGTAAACAGTTACCATCCAGGTCATCAGATCAAATTAAATCCTGATTCAAAAGGTCCCAAATGGGGATGTACCCCATGCGGGAGGTGCGTGGCATGCCCCAATATTGACAGTATTACCTCCTTTAGCAATCCATTTACCAACAGTAAACAATACACTATCACACATACCATCACCTGCAATACTTCAGGTGTGATATATGTGGGGAAGTGTCCATGCCAACGCATTTATGTTGGGTTGACATCTAGGGAGCTTAAGAGGAGGATAGGCGAACACGTCCTGGGCATTGAGGCTGCCAAGGATGAAAATTAATTTTAAATTGTTCCACGACTGTGACAGCTCGCAATTCAGAATCTGTGGGATTGATAGGGTATACATGACACCACGTGGCGGCAACTGCAGGAAGATCCTGGCGCAAAAAGAAGTATGCTGGATTCATGAATTAGACAGTATGACACCTAGGGGGCTAAATGAGGATCTCTCTTTTGCCCCATTTTTATAACGGACATGTCCTGTGTTGGATCTTCCCATCGATTTTCCCTGTTTCTGAGTTCCCTTGGGGTTCCTCTGCTCATCCCGGGTCCCTTGTTTTTAATCCTTTTGTTTGTTATTCCCCTGTTTTTTAACAAACTGTGCTCTCTTTATTTATCCTTAGCACTACCTATGACGCCTGCTGAAGCGGAGGATCATACCAGTGGAGTTATGGCTCCATACAGAATCTGTCCTTGTATACAATGCTGCTTAGACATACCTTGGACGTTTTCGGGTCATATGCTGGCTGTATAACTACGATAGTTCCATCGATACTGTATAACAATTCCCTCTCTTTGAGAGGCTCTGACTATCCACTCACCACGATGTATGATTTTATCTTCTTTTTCTTTCTTTTTCTATCCACCACTGCACCGTGCACCCTGCTCACTCGCTTGTCACTTGTGTTTCCTTGTCCCTTGCCAAGCATATATATGTTTTGGCGGTGGTTCATCTTATTTCAATCCGCATTTACTTGATACTTATATTATTATAACTATGCATGTTTTAGCACTGTAATGATTTAGCCCCTATGGCCGGGCGTTTTCATTAACACTGGTATAAAACTATAACTATATCAATTCTATGTATTAGCACTTTATGTTCAGCTAAGCCAGCTGTTGGTTTGGAATACTGGCACCCGTGCCAGTTTTTCCTCTTACAATATATGGATGCACTTATTGTATTGTACATGGTGAGTGTGATTATAATGAGTCTGAACACTTCAGCAGTCATGTAACACTTCATTGCGGTGTGGTGAGGTGCATTCCACCTGTCCACAATGCAATTTAGTCATCTGCCATCTATCCGTACAATGAGGGGTTAATTGTGTCCTTATACTATGTTATCCTATTCTATTCTTAGCTGTTATCTGCCGGCCCGGTAGTTCCAACCTTGGTGTATATTTAATTAGTTACTATGTACCTGGCCATATCTGGAGTATTCTGTGGGCTTGTATGTGTATCGCCACGATCATGTGTTGTACCATGTGCGTGCCGCGTCACTATCCCTCCGCCCCCTGGAGCTTGTGGCCTTGTATTCCCTGGCGGCGCTGTCACTCAGACACCTGGCCGCACCGCCCACGGTCCTTCCGTCATAGGATCACATGGGCTATTGATTGGTTCCCCTGGCATCCTGTGGGCATGTCCTCCGATGCACTTCTGACACTGCGGTCATGTGTTTTCCCACATGATCGCTCTGTCAGTCCAGTCCCGCCCCCACTAGGTGTCTTCGTCTCCGCTGATTGGTTCCTAAGTATTGGAGCTTCAACTCCATTGGTGCTGGCGTCATCAGGTCCTGCAATTGCAATTTTAATTATCTTCCACACACCTGTGTGGGCACTATATAGGGGAGATGTTTTCATATGTTTCCATATCCCCGGAAGAAGCCAGGTTTACTGGCGAAACGGCGTTGGGTCGGGAGTCGGCCGAGAGATCGAAACACCATTCGGGGTATGTTTATTTTTGTTCTTTCACCCAAACCTCATCTTTACAATTGCCTCCTTTGCACTTTGTTTGGGGCGTTGCTGCCATGAGGTTTTGTGGTATGCTCTTTTAGCTAGCATTCTTTTTCCCTATTTATTGGTGCACTGATCCCCCGGCCTCTCCTAGGGTCCTGCTCCTCATCTGTGTGTCCCGCCTTGTGCTGCCTTTTTTACTATGTATGTATGTACTGTCTATATATATTTCTAATAAAGTTTTTGGGATTTTCATATACACGAAAGTTAGTTTCATTTTTTGGTGACCATTATGGCTTCTTGGGGGTCTGTTTTTTCGATATTTATTCTGTCCGGTTAATATTGGTTGAACATTTACACATCCACTATTCTCTCTCTAGTGGAGATTATATAGTATTTTTCATTTATTCCCTGCCCATTTACACATGCCTATCTGTTTTTCTCATTTGCAATCACATCGCTCCTATTCCTTGTCCGGCTACTAGCTGCACCACTCCATTTAGTGAGCGCTAAAGCCAGCATCCGACTAGCCCCACCCGGCCAGTGACGCTGTTCACTGAGCGTCTCTAGGTACCGCCCCCCCCCCTGTATCTTCAAATCTTCACCACCAGCGCGCGCTGCGAGAGCACATTGATACAGACGCCCCACGTGCCAGCAGCGTACGGCCGTGATCGTGTTCTTCTCTCTGCAGCCTCACAGGTATTGTGTCACTCCTCAGTTTTTTTATGTATGAGTTTTCAATGTTCTTTTATACCTTCAGCGGTCGGTATTCATTTATTACATTCCCCCCCCCCCCTTTTTTTTTTATAGTGGACAGATCCACCGGTACCTCTGAGATATAGGGTCATACACACATATATATATATATAATCTAGTAATTAACTGTACCCGCATTTTTTCTACATTTATATTAAACATTAGTATATATATATATTTTTCACTAAAGCGCATATTTATTGCTTTTAATCGCTGATTCAACAATTATCTCTATCTGCTATCCTCAATAACAAGAATCAATTTATTTCATTATTTATTTTTCATAATTTGAGCCATAAGTTCTTTTTAATCACATATGAATTCATTTATTTATTGATTTAGTTAGTTATTTAATGATTTATTTAAAGGATAACTGTCACACTTAGACCCTAATTTAAATTTTCATATATGTAGTTACTAATAAAATGATATTGCAGAATCAGTTACTATTAGACTGACTTACCCCATATTTAATAAGATTCAGCCCTTAGCAACCAGTCTGCATAAAACTGCAATTTCACTATTCAGTTAAGATGGCCGCCACTGCCCTCACCCTGAGGCTAATCCCGCCTGCCCTCACTAGCCAGTAACAATAGCCCCCCAAAGGTGTCAGTAACCAGAGCCCTCCCCCTAAAGGGTTAGGCTACTTTCACACTTGCGTTTTTCTTTTCCGGCATAGAGTTCCGTCACAGGGGCTCTATACCGGAAAAGAACTGATCAGGTATGTCCCCATGCATTCTGAATGGAGAGTAATCCGTTCAGTTTGCATCAGTATGTCTTCAGTTCAGTCGTTTTGACTGATCAGGCAAAAGAGAAAACCGTAGCATGCTACGGTTTTATCTCCGGCTAAAAAAACTGAAGACTTGCCTGAATGCCGGATCAGGCATTTTTTCCCATAGGAATGTATTAGTGCCGGATCCGGCATTCAGAATACCGGAATGCCGGATCCGTCCTTCCGGTATGCGCATGCGCAGACTGAAAAAAAGGTGAAAAAATAAATGCCGGATCCGTTTTTGCCGGATGACACCGGAAAGACGGATCCGGCATTTCAATGCATTTTTTCGACTGATCAGGCATTTTTAAGACTGATCAGGATCCTGATCAGTCTTACTAATGCCATCAGTTAGGGCTCTTTCACACTTGCGTTATTGTCTACCGGCATAGAGTTCCGTCGTCGGGACTCTATGCCGGAAGAATCCTGATCAGGATTATCCTAATGCATTCTGAATGGAGAGTAATCCGTTCAGGATGCATCAGGATGTCTTCAGTTCCGGTACGGAACGTTTTTTGGCCGGAGAAAATACCGCAGCATGCTGCGCTTTTTGCTCCGGCCAAAAATCCTGAAGACTTGCCGCAAGGCCGGATCCGGGATCAATGCCCATTGAAAGGCATTGATCCGGATCCGGCCTTAAGCTAAACGTCGTTTCGGCGCATTGCCGGACCCGACGTTTAGCTTTTTCTGAATAGTTACCATGGCTGCCGGGACGCTAAAGTCCTGACAGCCATGGTAAGTGTAGCGGGGAGCAGCATACTTACCGTCCGTGCGGCTCCCCGGGCGCTCCAGAGTGACGTCAGGGCGCCCCAAGCGCATGGATCACGTGATCACATGGATCACGTCATCCATGCGCATGGGGCGCTCTGACGTCATTCTGGAGCGCCCGGGGAGCCGCACGGACTGTAAGTATACCGCTCCCCCGCTCCCCGCTCCTACTATGGCAACCAGGACTTTAATAGCGTCCTGGGTGCCATAGTAACACTGAAAGCATTTGGAAGACGGTTCCGTCTTCAAATGCTTTCAGTACACTTGCGTTGTTACGGATCCGGCAGGCACCTCCGGCAACGGAAGTGCATGCCGGATCCCAACAACGCAAGTGTGAAAGAGGCCTTAGCATACATTTTGCCTGATCCGGAACTGCTTGCCGGATCTCTCTGCCGCAAGTGTGAAAGTAGCCTTAATCTCCTGCAGCACAAAGGGGTCCTCTTACCACATATTGCTTTCATTTATACACTGAGTAGACGGCAGATCTCCCTTCCCTGCTCTGCGCTGATTCAACTCTACTTCTCCAGCTCTGCTGAGTGAGGGAGCGTCTGCCAAGCGCAGGGACAGGGAGAAGTGCACACAGCCCAAGCACTGTTATCAGCTGCTGGGGAGGACCTGGCTTTAATCATTTACTTACAGTCCCTGGCTGTCAGTAATCTGACCTTGCACGCAGCGTCCTCCATCCTTCAACAGATAGACGGACCATGCCTAGCAACCTTATTTTAAGCACAGGTAAAAGTAGGCAGTATAGGGAACTAAACTGTGGAATTAAGGGGTAATTGAATACACAGGGAAAAGTTGAAATAGGGCCACCAAGGAGATATTAATCACCACAATCCAATACTCCAAAAAAAGAAAAAATATGACAGTAACCATTCACACGTCCGTAAGTGTTTTGCGGATCCGCAAAACACGGACACCTGCAATGTGCGATCCGCAATTTGCGGATCCGCACATCACAGACACTATAATAGAAAATGCCTTTTCTGGTCCGCAATTGCGGACAAGAATAGGATATGTTCTATTTTTTCCAGGAACGAAATTGCGGATCCCGAAAAAACGGATCTCGAAAAAACGGATGCGGATCCAGGAAATGTGGATTTGCATCCGTTCCAGACCCATTGAAAGTGAATGGGTCCGCAAATTGCGGAACGAATGCGGACCCAAATTACGGACGTGTGAATGGACCCTTATACTTACATTGGTAAATTATTTCAATACAGATATATATATATATATATATATATATATATCTATCTTTATTTAACATTATCAATCCTGCTTATTTTTATACTATATATCATTTTTTTATGTAATTAGTTGTGAATACTATTATTATCTATTATATTATATTTTTTATTAGCATGTTATTTTAGTTGATATCTTCTTTTAGACTTGAAAAAGGGGTCCGCTGAACTCCAAAACGAGTTGTCTTCTAATAAAGATCATGACATTCAACACCTGGTTGTGATCCTGCGCCTTATGTCCACAAGCCCACTTGACTTCTATGGTCCAGTAGAGCTCCAGTACTATCTTTACATAGATAGATAGATAGATAGATAGATAGATAGATATGCAATGTGACAGGAAGCTCTTCTGTGTGAGCTAGGAGATGATCATGTGACTGTGTTCCTATTGAAGGTTAGGTTGTACAGGGCAAGCAGTGCAGGGGGCAAGAAAGGGCAGATTATTCACACCCACAAATATTCATGAGGGAGAGCTTAGTCATTGTTGTTATACGCCCCCACAGTTTTGCTGCAGCATGTAAACAAAGCATGAATAACAGAACAATGCAAAGGTGTAAGTATGGGTTTTAACTAATGTATATGTAACTCCTGATGAGTTTTATAATTATTATTATTATTTTTTTTCCCATTACTCGTATAACCCCTTTAATGCTAAGCAGGTGAAAACAATTATTTTTCACAAAAGTGTTAATTTATAGACAGTTTTTTTTTTTTTTTACAGAGCAGATGAAAATGAAGGATTACACCCAAAAATATATCACCCCGTTTTTTCTGACTTCAGAAATATCCCCACTGTGGCTTTAATATTATGTCTTGACACACGGCAGGGCTCAAACATAAAGGAGCATCCAGTGGCTTTCAGAAAACAAATTGAAAATATTTCAGGCCTCACTGCACACTTGGAAATGGCATTAGGCTGCCATAATTACAGAAACCCCCATAAATGATCCCATTTTGAAAGCTATACCCCTTAAAGTATTCGTCTAGGGCAGTGGTGGGCAAACTTTTTTGTCAACTGAGCCAAATATCACCAAAACCACGATTGAAATATTTTTGGAGAGCCACATTTTTAAAACCTAAAATATATAGGAAGGAAGCGCATGCTGAAGTGAATGGGTCCATGATGCGGGCTGCACACGGCCGTGTGCAGCCCGCATCATGGACCCATTGACTTCAATGGGTCCAGGATCCGGGATATGAGTGCTACAGAGTGCTTCCGTGGTGCTTCTGGCTGTGCCTCCGCACCGCAAAAAAGTAGTGCATGCGCTGCAATTGTAATAGACACGTCTGATTTACCTCTACATATCCACAAGTATTTTAGCCTCTGTACCTTTCATACTGCAGCCATGGACGCAGTCATACACGCACTCTCCACATACATGGACGCAGTCATACACGCACTCTCCACATACATGGACGCAGTCATACACGCACTCTCCAGATACATGGACGCAGTCATACACGCACTCTCCACATACATGGACGCAGTCATACACGCACTCTCCACATACATGGACGCAGTCATACACGCACTCTCCACATACATGGACGCAGTCTCCACATATATGGACGCAGTCATACACGCACTCTCCACATACATGGACGCAGTCATACACGCACTCTCCACATACATGGACGCAGTCATACACGCACTCTCCACATACATGGACGCAGTCATACACGCACTCTCCACATACATGGACGCAGTCATACACGCACTCTCCACATACATGGACGCAGTCATACACGCACTCTCCACATACATGGACGCAGTCATACACGCACTCTCCACATACATGGACGCAGTCATACACGCACTCTCCACATACATGGACGCAGTCATACACGCACTCTCCACATACATGGACGCAGTCATACACGCACTCTCCACATACATGGACGCAGTCATACACGCACTCTCCATATACATGGACGCAGTCATACACGCACTCTCCACATACATGGACGCAGTCATACACGCACTCTCCACATACATGGACGCAGTCATACACGCACTCTCCACATACATGGACGCAGTCATACACGCACTCTCCACATACATGGACGCAGTCATACACGCACTCTCCACATACATGGACGCAGTCATACACGCACTCTCCACATACATGGACGCAGTCATACACGCACTCTCCACATACATGGACGCAGTCATTCACGCACTCTCCACATACATGGACGCAGTCATACACCCACTCTCCACATACATGGACGCTGTCATACACCCACTCTCCACATACATGGATGCAGTCATACATGCACTCTCCACATACATGGATGCAGTGATAGACACACTCTCCACATACATGGACGCAGTCATACACACACTCTCCACATACATGGACGCTGTCATACACCCACTCTCCACATACATGGATGCAGTCATACATGCACTCTCCACATACATGGATGCAGTCATACATGCACTCTCCACATACATGGATGCAGTCATACATGCACTCTCCACATACATGGACGCAGTGATAGACACACTCTCCACATACATGGACGCAGTCATACACGCATTCTCCACATATATGGACGCACTCTCCACATACATAGATGCATTCATACACACACTCTCCACATACATGGACACACTCATACACGCACTCAACATATACATAGATGCATTCATACATGTGCTCACCATATACATAGATGCACTCATACACGCACTCTCCACATACATGGACGCACTCATACATGCACTCACCATATACATAGATGCATTCATACACACACTCTCCTTAAGGGGTATAGCTTTCAAAATGGGATCATTTATGGGGGTTTCTGTAATTATGGCAGCTTAATGCCATTTCCAAGTGTGGAGTGAGGCCTGAAATATTTTCAATTTGGACGCACTTATACACACACTCTCCACACATACATAGATGCACTCATACACACACTCTCCACATACATGGACGCACTCGTACACATACTCTTCACATACAGGGGCGCACTCATACACACAGTCAACACATACATGGACCCACACATATACAATACACATATATAGACACCCAGCTTTCCTGCTGTGCCTCTCCCCCATACTCTAATGCCTCTGCACTTGTGCCATGCAGCAGGGGCGTAACTAGAACTGACTGGGCCCCACAGCAAATTTTTTACAGGGCCCCCCTCCCTTAGGGTCCATTCAGATGTCCGCAAGTGTTTTGCGGTCCACAAAATGTCCGCAAAACATGGATACCAGCTGCGTGCGTTTCGCATTTTGATAGTTCCCTATGATAGAAATGCCTATTCTTGTCCACAATTGCAGACAAGAATAGGCCATGTTCCATCTTATTTTGCGGGGGCCGCGGAATGGAACTACGGATGCTGACAGCACACGGTGTGCTGTCCGCATCTTTTGCGGCCCTATTGAAATGAATGGGTTTGCACCTGTTCCGCAAAATTGTGGGACGGATGCGGACCCAGAACAACAGACGTGTGAATGGACCCTTACTTAAAATAAAACCTTTCAAAAAACCTCTCTTTCTCTTTGTATCACTTTTTTGACAGCTAAAACTTTTTTTTAGATTTCTGCCTAAAGAGCTGAAGCTTTTCTTCAGGTGGATGAATTGTAGTTTTTATTGGTACCCTTTTTGAATAAAAATTATTTATATTTTTTAATAGTGAAGGCATTTTTGGACATAGCAATGTTTTTTTTTTATGTTTATTTACCTATATTTAAAACACTGTGAAAGGGGGTGATTGGAACTTTCATCCCAACCTCTGCCCACTCCTTCCTCTGCCAGCCTCCTGTACTATAGCATGCGGTACGTGGCAGCCTCCCTTCTCTGCCTCCGCTGCTCTGCCATGTACTAGTGCTTATTATGGCACACATATGCATGCACCCGATGCCAGCCCAGAACCATCCTGGCATCACATTTGTGTATATGTAACTTAAGAGAAAGCCATAATAAGCACTAGTACATGGCAGAGCAGTGGAGGCAGAGAGGGGAGGCTGCCATGTCCCGCATGCTATAGTACAGGAGGCTGGCAGAGGAAGCGTGGGCAGAGGTTGTGATCTGGCTACCTGGCAGCTACATGCTGAAGGCTTCAGCATGCAGCTGCCAGGGGGCGATCCCAGCATCTGCCAGCCTCCTGTACTATAACAGAAGCAGATGAATGCATTTTATTATATAGGAGGCTGGTGGGACTGGGATGGCAGCTACATGCTGCAGCCTGCCATGGCTGCACACTCAGAACTTTGCCTGCTGCTGTACCTGGTCTTACCTCCCCTCCTCTCCCAGTCTGTGAACTTGACAGACTGGGAGAGGAGGAAAGGGTTAACTACTTTGACTCTGCCCTGCCCTCCTCTTTCCTCATGCCCAGAGAGGCCCCAGAACCACTGTGCACTAGTGCAGGTGCAGCTGCAGCAGGCAAGGGGGGGA
This sequence comes from Bufo bufo, assembly GCF_905171765.1. Classification (NCBI taxonomy): domain Eukaryota; kingdom Metazoa; phylum Chordata; class Amphibia; order Anura; family Bufonidae; genus Bufo; species Bufo bufo. The sequence continues at coordinate 188,351,904 of NC_053394.1, read as the reverse complement.
GGGGGGGGAACATGGGGGCCCAGGCACATACCTGAAAAAACGAGTGCTGTGCATGCCTGCTGTGCCTCCCTCCGCCCTCTGCTGTGCTTCTTCTCCCAGCCTCCCCGCCCCGTGGGGAGGACTTCATTTGGGGGCGGGCTGCCACTGTGCTGCCTGAAGAGATTCATTTGCATAGTGTGCTGCCGACTTGTTCTCTGGCAAGTGTCACACTATGCAGGCAGAAGAGGCAGCGAGTCAGCAGATAATCATGGACGGAGTCGCCCGCCGAAGCAGGCCCTGTGTTAATGAATGGGGAAGTAGGATGGATGGGAGGGGGGCGGGCCCCTATGTGACCGCACCAAATGTAAAGGGGAGGGGATTTGGAGGTGTTGTTTTCGGGGGTGGGGCCGGCCTGAAAACGTAAAATGATGTACACACCGTAAGTGTGTGTGTATGAGACACTGCTCCCGGGCCCCTTGTCAGCCCGGGCCCCGAAGCAGCCGCTTCCCTGGTAGTTACGCCACTGCCATGCAGGATAGCAGGGAAGCTGGATGACATTTCATGATATAATTCACCCAGCTTTCCTACTGTACTGCAGGTCACATGTGCACAGTCTGGGAAAGCTGAATATAACCGCAGTAATTCCCCAGCTACTCACATCACTGGTGCAGTTGTGGCAATCCAACTGATGTTCAGCTTGCTGGGCATGGAAGATTGGAAGGTTCAATCAGGCTGCAGGAATCGCGGGCAGAAAAGGGGGCGGGGCTATTATAGCTCCGCCCACACCGGTCAGTCCTGTTGCTGGTCACTGTCCATCATAAGAACTAAGGAGAGGGAGAGGCGGAGCAATGTCACTGATGTCAAGTCAGTGACAGAGGTGCAAGGGCAGGACTCTGGACCCGGTGCAGGAGCAACACGCCCTCTCTTGCTTTGTGGAACGCAAATGCGTCCCACAGGCAAGATTCCTCTGTAGTGCAGGATAGGTTGGTTTTGCCGTGGGAGCCCGCACCAAAGAGCCGCATTCAAGGGTCTAAAGAGCCGCTTGTGGCTCGCGAGCCGCACTTTGCCGACCACTGGTCTAGGGGTATGGTGAGTTTTTTGACCCCTCAGTTTGTGAAGAAATTAATGCTAAGCAGGTGAAATATATTTATTTTTTTATTTTTTACGCAAGTGTCAATTTAACCACTTGCCGCCGCGCTAACGCCGAAAGGCGTCATTGCGGCGGCTCCCCCAGGCTACGCTAACGCCGATTGGCGTCATCTCGCGTGAGCCAAGATTTCCTGTGAACGCGCGCACACAGGCGCGCGCGCTCACAGGAACGGAAGGTAAGAGAGTTGATCTCCAGCCTGCCAGCGGCGATCGTTCGCTGGCAGGCTGGAGATGTGTTTTTTTTAACCCCTAACAGGTATATTAGACGCTGTTTTGATAACAGCGTCTAATATACCTGCTACCTGGTCCTCTGGTGGTCCCCTTTGTTTGGATCGACCACCAGATGACACAGGTAGCTCAGTAAAGTAGCACCAAGCACCACTACACTACACCCCCCCCCCCGTCACTTATTAACCCCTTATTAGCCCCTGATCACCCCATATAGACTCCCTGATCACCCCCCTGTCATTGATTACCCCCCTGTCATTGATCACCCCGCTGTAAAGCTCCATTCAGATGTCCGCATGATTTTTACGGATCCACTGATAGATGGATCGGATCCGCAAAACGCATACGGACGTCTGAATGGAGCCTTACAGGGGCGTGATCAATGACTGTTGTGATCACCCCATATAGACTCCCTGATCACCCCCCTGTCATTGATTACCCCCCTGTCATTGATCAACCCCCTGTAAAGCTCCATTCAGATGTCCGCATGATTTTTACGGATCCACTGATAGATGGATTGGATCCGCAAAACGCATACGGACGTCTGAATGGAGCCTTACAGGGGCGTGATCAATGACTGTGGTGATCACCCCATATAGACTCCCTGATCACCCCCCTGTCATTGATTACACCCCTGTCATTGATCAACCCCCTGTAAAGCTCCATTCAGATGTCCGCATGATTTTTACGGATCCGCAAAACGCATACGGACGTCTGAATGGAGCCTTAAAGGGGCGTGATCAATGACTGTGGTGATCACCCCATATAGACTCCCTGATCACCCCCCTGTCATTGATTACACCCCTGTCATTGATCACCCCCCTGTAAAGCTCCATTCAGATGTCCGCATAATTTTTACGGATCCACTGATAGATGGATCGGATCCGCAAAACGCATACGGACGTCTGAATGGAGCCTTACAGGGGCGTGATCAATGACTGTGGTGATCACCCCATATAGACTCCCTGATCACCCCCCTGTCATTGATTACACCCCTGTCATTGATCAACCCCCTGTAAAGCTCCATTCAGATGTCCGCATGATTTTTACGGATCCACTGATAGATGGATCGGATCCGCAAAACGCATACGGACGTCTGAATGGAGCCTTACAGGGGCGTGATCAATGACTGTGGTGATCACCCCATATAGACTCCCTGATCACCCCCCTGTCATTGATTACACCCCTGTCATTGATCAACCCCCTGTAAAGCTCCATTCAGATGTCCGCATGATTTTTACGGATCCACTGATAGATGGATCGGATCCGCAAAACGCATACGGACGTCTGAATGGAGCCTTACAGGGGCGTGATCAATGACTGTGGTGATCACCCCATATAGACTCCCTGATCACCCCCCTGTCATTGATTACACCCCTGTCATTGATCAACCCCCTGTAAAGCTCCATTCAGATGTCCGCATGATTTTTACGGATCCACTGATAGATGGATCGGATCCGCAAAACGCATACGGACGTCTGAATGGAGCCTTACAGGGGCGTGATCAATGACTGTGGTGATCACCCCATATAGACTCCCTGATCACCCCCCTGTCATTGATTACACCCCTGTCATTGATTACCCCCCTGTAAAGCTCCATTCAGATGTCCGCATGATTTTTACGGATCCACTGATAGATGGATCGGATCCGCAAAACGCATACGGACGTCTGAATGGAGCCTTACAGGGGCGTGATCAATGACTGTGGTGATCACCCCATATAGACTCCCTGATCACCCCCCTGTCATTGATTACCCCCCTGTCATTGATCACCCCCCTGTAAAGCTCCATTCAGATGTCCGCATGATTTTTACGGATCCACCGATAGATGGATCGGATCCGCAAAACACATACAGGCGTCTCCCTGGAGCCTTCCAGGGGGGGTGATCACCCCATATAGACTCCCTGATCACCCCCCCTGTCATTGATCACCCCCCCGTCAGGCTGCATTCAGATGTCCGTATGATTTTTACGGATCCACGGATACATGGATCGGATCCGCAAAACACATACGGACATCTGAATGGAGCCTTACAGGGGGGTGATGAATGACAGGGGGGTGATCACCCCATATAGACTCTCTGATCACCCCCTGTCATTGATCACCCCCCTGTAAGGCTCCATTCAGACATTTTTTTGGCCCAAGTTAGCGGAATTATTTTATTTTTTTCTTACAAAGTCTCATATTCCACTAACTTGTGTCAAAAAATAAAATCTCACATGAACTCACCATACCCCTCACGGAATCCAAATGCGTAAAATTTTTTAGACATTTATATTCCAGACTTCTTCTCACGCTTTAGGGCCCCTAGAATGCCAGGGCAGTATAAATACCCCACATGTGACCCCATTTCGGAAAGAAGACACCCCAAGGTATTCCGTGAGGGGCATATTGAGTCCATGAAAGATTGAAATTTTTGTCCCAAGTTAGCGGAAAGGGAGACTTTGTGAGAAAAAAATAAAAAATATCAATTTCCACTAAAATTTCTATGAACTCGCCATGCCCCTCATTGAATACCTTGGGGTGTCTTCTTTCCAAAATAGGGTCACATGTGGGGTATTTATACTGCCCTGGCATTCTAGGGGCCCCAAAGCGTGAGAAGAAGTCTGGTATCCAAATGTCTAAAAATGCCCTCCTAAAAGGATTTTGGGCACCTTTGAGCATCTAGGCTGCAAAAAAGTGTCACACATCTGGTATCGCCGTACTCAGGAGAAGTTGGGGAAGTGTTTTGGGGTGTCATTTTACATATACCCATGCTGGGTGAGAGAAATATCTAGGTCAAATGCCATCTTTGTATAAAAAAATGGGAAAAGTTGTCTTTTGCCAAGATATTTCTCTCACCCAGCATGGGTATATGTAAAATGACACACCAAAACACATTGCCCAACTTCTCCTGAATACGGCGATACCACATGTGTGACACTTTTTTGCAGCCTAGGTGGGCAAAGGGGCCCACATTCCAAAAAGCACCTTTAAGATTTCACAGGTCATTTACCTACTTACCACACATTAGGGCCCCTGGAAAATGCCAGGGCAGTATAACTACCCCACAAGTGACCCCATTTTGGAAAGAAGACACCCCAAGGTATTCCGTGAGGGGCATGGCGAGTTCCTAGAATTTTTTATTTTCTGTCACAAGTTAGTGGAAAATGATGATTTTTTTTAATATTTTTTTTTTCTTACAAAGTCTCATATTCCACTAACTTGTGACAAAAAATAAAAACTTCCATGAACTCACTATGCCCATCAGCGAATACCTTGGGGTGTCTTCTTTCCAAAATGGGGTCACTTGTGGGGTAGTTAGACTGCCCTGGCATTCTAGGGGCCCAAATGTGTGGTAAGGAGTTTGAAATCAAATTCTGTAAAAAATGACCAGTGAAATCCGAAAGGTGCTCTTTGGAATATGGGCCCCTTTGCCCACCTAGGCTGCAAAAAAGTGTATTACATCTGGTATCTCCGTATTCAGGAGAAGTTGGGGAATGTGTTTTGGGGTGTCATTTTACATATACCCATGCTGGGTGAGAGAAATATCTTGGCAAAAGACAACTTTTACAATTTTTTTATACAAAGTTGTCTTTTGCCAAGATATTTCTCTCACCCAGCATGGGTATATGTAAAATGACACCCCAAAACACATTCCCCAACTTCTCCTGAATACGGAGATACCAGATGTGTGACACTTTTTTGCAGCCTAGGTGGGCAAAGGGGCCCACATTCCAAAGAGCACCTTTCGGATTTCACTGGCCATTTTTTACAGAATTTGATTTCAAACTCCTTACCACACATTTGGGCCCCTAGAATGCCAGGGCAGTATAACTACCCCACAAGTGACCCCATTTTGGAAAGAAGACATCCCAAGGTATTCGCTGATGGGCATAGTGAGTTCATGGAAGTTTTTATTTTTTGTCACAAGTTAGTGGAATATGAGACTTTGTAAGAAAAAAAAATAATAAAAAAAAAATCATCATTTTCCGCTAACTTGTGACAAAAAATAAAAAGTTCTATGAACTCACTATGCCCATCAGCGAATACCTTAGGATGTCTACTTTCCGAAATGGGGTCATTTGTGGGGTGTTTGTACTGTCTGGCCATTGTAGAACCTTAGGAAACATGACAGGTGCTCAGAAAGTCAGAGCTCCTTCAAAAAGCGGAAATTCACATTTTTGTACCATAGTTTGTAAACGCTATAACTTTTACCCAAACCATTTTTTTTTTACCCAAACATTTTTTTTTTATCAAAGACATGTAGAACAATAAATTTAGAGCAAAATTTATATATGGATGTCGTTTTTTTTGCAAAATTTTACAACTGAAAGTGAAAAATGTCATTTTTTTGCAAAAAAATCGTTAAATTTCGATTAATAACAAAAAAAGTAAAAATGTCAGCAGCAATGAAATACCACCAAATGAAAGCTCTATTAGTGAGAAGAAAAGGAGGTAAAATTCATTTGGGTGGTAAGTTGCATGACCGAGCAATAAACCGCTAAAGTTGTGGAGTGCCGATTTGTAAAAAAGGGCCTGGTCTTTAGGGGGGTGTAAACCTGTGGTCCTTAAGTGGTTAAAGACGTGTTTCTTTTGTTTGTTTTTTGTACAGAGCACATGAAAATTAAGGAGTACACCTCAAAATGTATCGCTCCATTTCTCCTGTTTTTAGAAATATCCCCATTGTGGCCCTGATCTTATGTCTTGACGGAAAACAAAGTCCTGAATAACGGAAACCAGACAGATCCGTTATGCTTGGCCATATTATGACAGATCAATATGGCCCCGGGCCAGTTTTCGCCCTTCTGCCCAGGCCATTTTTTACAAATCAGACGTGTCACTTTATGTGGTAATAGGTTTGGAACACTTTTATTTATCCAAGCCATTCTGAGATTGTTTTCTCGTGACACATTGTACTTCATGATAGTCCAAAATTTTGAAAAATGTGCAATTTTCAAAATTTAAAAGCATTTGCTTTTAAAACAGAAATATTTATTACTTAACATTCCCCATATGTCTACTTTATGTTGGCATAATTTTGTAAATGTCATTTTATTTTTTTCGGACATTAGAAGGCTTAGAATTTTAGAAGCAATTTAGAAGAAAATTTCCAAAACCCACTTTTTTAAGGACCAGTTTAGTTCTGAAGTCACTTTGTGGGACTTATATAGTGGAACTCCCCCATTGTAGAAACTACAGTCGTGGCCAAAAGTTTTGAGATCTTTGTTTCAGTTGTTTCTGTGATGTAGTGAAATATAATTACACACACTTCATAAGTTTCAAAGGCTTTTATCGACAATTACATGACATTTATGCAAAGAGTCAGTATGCGTTAATTTTTAACGTAAATTTGTTTTCCCTTAGTCCCAACAGCAGCACAAGTGGGGGGGGGGGGGGGGGGGGGGGTTCTCCCCTGTGAAACTAGTAGGACAGGTGGAATTTTTGATGACAATAAATTTCCTACCAAGTAATAATTAAATAATTAGTAAAACCCACCTCTATAAAAGGGCAGACTGCCCATAATTCAGTGCTTTTATAACAAGTAGAAACAAACAAGGGTGGGAAATTTGTGTGCTGCTGTTAGGACTAAGGAAAAACAAATTTACGTTAAAAATTAACGCTTCCCTTACGTCCTAACCAGCAGCACAAGTGGGGACCTAGCAAGTAACCCAACAAATTGGGAGGGCCTCTCCCAGGTATAATCCTATAGATTTTTTTATTTTTTTTTATGAGAGGGCGGCAGACAGAATGGTACGTTCGAATGCTACCCCCTCCGAACGCCTAGAGTCTAGGCGATAATGTCTAATGAAAGTGCTCTTTCCGCAAAAGAAGTAGATATTGCCCTCGTGGAGTGGGCGGTAACAAAGGATGAAGGAGCCAAGCTAAAGATAAAAAGGCTTCCCGGATTGCCTCCTTTACCCATCTACTTAGAGAGGGTTTGGAGGCTTTTAGACCTTTGCTTTTACCAGAAAAGGAGAGCAGTAGGTGTTCAGATTTCCTAAAGTTCGCAGTCCTGTCCAGGTAGATTTTTAGATTTCTGGAAATGTCCAAGGAGTGAAGGTCTTCTTCTTCAGGAGATGATGGAGTAGGACATAGGACCGGCAAGGAGATGGTCTGATTTTGGTTACCGAATGAGGGAACCTTAGGAGCAAAGGTCGGTAGAAATCTCAACAGGACAGAGTCCTGGAGAAAAAGGGTATAAGGCTCAGTGGCGGCTAGGGCCTGTAATTCTCCAATCCTTTTGGCCGATGTTATGGCCAGTAAAAATGTGACCTTTAAGGATAGAAACTTAAGGTCTACATTCTCTAAGGGTTCAAAGGGGGGAGAGGATAGCCCCTTTAGAACAATGGATAAATCCCATTCAGGGATAGGTCCCGTCCTACTGTCCACAGGGACAGAGAAAAAAAGCACAGAATTATGGGCAGTCTGCCCTTTATAGGGGTGGGTTTTACTAATTATTTAATTATTACTTGGTAGGAAATTTATTGTCATCAAAAATTCCACCTGTCCTACTAGTTTCACAGGGGAGAACCGCCCCACTTGTGCTGCTGGTTAGGACGTAAGGGAATTGCAGTGTTGGCCCTTCTTTTTCAGGACCTCTGCAATTCGACTGGGCATGCTCTCAATCAACTTCTGGGCCAATTCCTGACTGATATCAACCCATTCTTTCATAATCACTTCTTGGAGTTTGTCAGAATTAGTGGGTTTTTGTTTGTCCACCCGCCTCTTGAAGATTGACCACAAGTTCTCAATGGGATTAAGATCTGGGGAGTTTCCAGGCCATGGACCCAAAATGTCAACATTTGGTCCCCGAGCCACTTAGTTATCACTTTTGCCTTATGGCACGGTGTTCCATCGTGCTGGAAAATGCATTGTTCTTCACCAAACTGTTGTTGGATTGTTGGAAGAAGTTGCTGTTGGAGGGTGTTTTGGTACCATTCTTTATTCATGGCTGTGTTTTTAGGCAAAATTGTGAGTGAGCCCACTCCCTTGGATGAGAAGCAACCCCACACATGAATGGTCTCAGGATGCTTTACTGTTGGCATGACACAGGACTGATGGTAGCGCTCACCTTTTCTTCTCCGGACAAGCCTTTTTCCTGATGCCCAAAACAATCGGAAAGAGGCTTCATCGGAGAATATGACTTTGCCCCAGTCCTCAGCAGTCTATTCACCAAACTTTCTGCAGAAGATCAATCTGTCCCTGATGTTTTATTTGGAGAGAAGTGGCTTCTTTGCTGCCCTTCTTGACACCAGGCCATCTTCCAAAAGTCTTCGCCTCACTGTGCGTGCAGATGCGCTCACACCTGCCTGCTGCCATTCCTGAGCAAGCTCTGCACTGGTGGCACTCTGATCCCGCAGCTGAATCCTCTTTAGGAGACGATCCTGGTGCTTGCTGGACTTTCTTGGACGCCCTGAAGCCTTCTTAACAAGAATTGAACCTCTTTCCTTGAAGTTCTTGATGATCCTATAAATTGTTTGTTGATTGAGGTGCAATCTTAGTAGCCACAATACGCTTGCCTGTGAAGCCATTTTTATGCAACGCAATGATGGCTGCACGCGTTTCTTTGCAGGTCACCATGGTTAACAATGGAAGAACAATGATTTCAAGCATCACCCTCCTTTTAACATGTCAAGTCTGCCATTTTAACCCAATCAGCCTGACATAATGATCGCCAGCCTTGTGCTCGTCAACATTTTCATCTGAGTTAACAAGATGATTACTGAAATGATCTCAGCAGGTCCTTTAATGACAGCAATGAAATGCAGTGGAAAGGTTTTTTTTGGGATTAAGTTAATTTTCATGGCAAAGAAGGACTATGCAATTCATCTGATCACTCTTCATAACATTCTGGAGTATATGCAAATTGCTATTATAAAAACTTAAGCAGCAACTTTTCCAATATTTATGTAATTCTCAAAACTTTTGGCCACGACTGTACACCCCTTAAGTTACTCAAAACTGATTTTACAAACTTTGTTAACCCTTTAGGTGTTCCACAAGAATTAAAGGAAAATGCAGATGAAATTTCTAAATTCCACTTTTTTTTACAGATTTTCCATTTTAATCCATTTTCTTTTCTTTAACAGTCAAACAAAGCTCTATATTTATTACCTTGATCCTGCGGTTTACAGAAACACGTGTGGTCATAAACTGATGTAAGGGAACACGGCAGGGCGCAGAAGAAAAGGATCACCATATGTTTTTTGGAAGGCAGATTTTGATGGACTGGTTTTTAGATGCCATGTCCCATTTGAAGCCCCCCAGACTGTTACAGTAGAAACTCCCAAAAAGACCCCATTTTGGAAACTAGGGGATAAGGTGCCAGTTTTATTGGTACTATTTTGGAGTACATATAATTTTTAATTGCTCTATATTAAAATTTTTGTGAGGCAAGGCAACCAAAAAATGGCTGTTTTGGCACTGTTTTTATTTTTTACAACATTCATCTGACAGGGTAGATCATGTGCTACTTTATAGACCAAGTACTTACGGACGCAATTATATCAAATATGTCTACTTTCTTTGTTTCAGTTTTACATAATAAAGCATTTTGAAAAAAATATATATGTTTTTGTATCTCCATTTTCTGAAAGCCTTGTTTTTTTTCTGCTGATCGTCTTATGCAGGGGCTCGTTTTTTGAGTTGAGGTACTTATTGGTACCATTTTTGGGTACATTTGTTTTTTTTTTTGATCATTCATTATTACACTTTGAGGCAAGGTGACCACAAATTGGTAATTTTGGCACAGTTTTTATTTATTTATTTATTTTGACAGCGTTTACCTAAAGTGGGTTAGGTCATGTGACATTTTTATAGAGCAGATTGTTACGGACGTGGCAATGCCTAATATGTATACTATTTCTTTAAGTTTTACACAATAGCATTTTTAAAACCCAAAAAATTATGGTTTTAGTGTTTCCATAGTCTGAGAGCCATAGCTTTTTTATTTTTTGACCGATTGTCTTAGTTAGGATCTAATTTTTTGTGGGAGGAGGTGACGGTTTGATTGGTACTATTTTGCGGGACATATGCCTTTTTGATCGCTTGGTGTTGCAATTTTTGTGATGTAAGGTGACAAAAAATGGCTTTTTTGAACAGTTTATATATTTTTCTTACTGTGTTTACCTGAGGGGTTAGGTCATGTGACATTTTTGTAGAGCAGGTTGTTACTGACTTAGCAATACCTAATATGTATACTTTATTTATTTATTTTACTTTAATACAATAATAGCATATTTGTAACAAAAAAAAAGATTTTTTTATTTTTTGAGTGATTTTCTTATGTAGGGTCTCATTTTTTGAGGGATGAGGTGACAGTTTTATTAGTAACATTTTGTGTGACATATGCATTTTTGATGCACTTTTTGTGATGTAAGGTGACAAAAATAGCTTTTTTTGACAGTTTTTATTTATTTATTTTTTTATGGTGTTTATCGGACGGGGTGAATCATGTGATATATTTATAGAGTCGTCGTTTCGGACGTGGCGATACCTAATATGTGTGGGTTTTTTTTCTTGTATTTATTCTATTTTTAATTATAAAATCTGGGGAAAGGGGCGTTTTTTTTTCATATTTTATTTGAAACTTTATTTTTATTAAAAACACTTTTTTTCAGTCCCACTCTGGGAATTCAACTTTTGGGGGTCTGATCCCCTCTGCAATGCATTACAATACATTTGCATGGCATCGAGCTGCCCGATGGGCTCCCTCACATGCAGCAAACCCCTTCTATGTCGCAGTTAGCGCTGACAGCGGCATAGAGGGGTTAATCCGCCGGCATCGGCTTTTACAGTGATGCCGGCGGATACTGCAGGGGCCCGGCTATCGTGGACTGCCAGACTCCTGCAGTGATCAGCGCGCACCGCTCAGTCACTGACTTCCATGACGTAATAGTACATCATATGTCAGGAAGGGGTTAAAGGCTTCCATTTTGCATTCCGTCTATGAATTTGGTTATATTCTGTTTTAATGGAATTCCTTACCCATCCAAACACCAAACCCTGTGAAGTTTGAGTAAGCTCATCCCTACACCTGATCTCTGAGTAAGCTTCACTACTGTTATTGGCTCACAATAATTGATAAAAATAACTGAAGTGTGAATTCTCAGCCTAAGCAGAAAATTTATATAAATCGACTTCCTGAAAAGACCCCACATGGTAACATAGTTTATAAAGCTGAAAAAAGACATCTGTCCATATAGTTCAGCCTGTTATACTGCAAGTTGGTATTAAATAAAAGTAATAATTAGCATCTGTATGGTACGTTTGAAAATGGGTAATTGCAGAGGCCTGGTTGTGGGCAACTGGGGCAGTAAAATAGAGTATCCCTCGTCCTCCCAGGTTTGCTACAAACCCAGCATCGTTTCTGAGGATATTTCTGGGTGGCAGTGGCAGAAACGGAGTGAAGGAAGTGGTGTTCTGAAAACCTTTGAACGTTCTCAGATTCGAAGGCTTGTCCAGGTGCTGGGGGCTTGAACAGGAGACTCTCAACCACCTTCTCCTGGAACTCAAGGAAGCTGAGGGTTCCTTGGGCCCTTTTAAATAAAACAAAACTATTATAAGTAGCAATCTGAATGAGGTGTGTATATATATATATATATATATATATATATATATATATACACACTGCTCAAAAAAATAAAGGGAACACTTAAACAACACAATGTAACTCCAAGTCAATCACACTTATGTGAAATCAAACTGTCCACTTAGGAAGCAACACTGAGTGACAATCAATTTCACATGCTGTTGTGCAAATGGGATAGACAACAGGTGGAAATGATAGGCAATTTGCAAGACACCCCCAATAAAGGAGTAGTTCTGCAGGTGGTGACCACAGACCACTTCTCAGTTCCTATGCTTCCTGGCTGGGGGCTTGAACAGGAGACTCTCAACCACCTTCTCCTGGAACTCAAGGAAGCTGAGGGTTCCTTGGGCCCTTTTAAATAAAACAAAACTATTATAAGTAGCAATCTGAATGAGGTGTGTATATATATATATATATATATATATATATATACACACACTGCTCAAAAAAATAAAGGGAACACTTAAACAACACAATGTAACTCCAAGTCAATCACACTTATGTGAAATCAAACTGTCCACTTAGGAAGCAACACTGAGTGACAATCAATTTCACATGCTGTTGTGCAAATGGGATAGACAACAGGTGGAAATTATAGGCAATTTGCAAGACACCCCCAATAAAGGAGTGGTTCTGCAGGTGGTGACCACAGACCACTTCTCAGTTCCTATGCTTCCTGGCTGATGTTTTGGTCACTTTTGAATGCTGGCGGTGCTTTCACTCTAGTGGTAGCATGAGACGGAGTCTACAACCCACACAAGTGGCTCAGGTAGTGCAGCTTATCCAAGATGGCACATCAATGCGAGTTGTGGCAAGAAGGTTTGCTGTGTCTGTCAGCGTAGTGTCCAGAACATGGAGGCGCTACCAGGAGACAGGCCAGTACATCAGGAGACATGGAGGAGGCCGTAGGAGGGCAACAACCCAGCAGCAGGACCGCTACCTCCGCCTTTGTGCAAGGACGAACAGGAGGAGCACTGCCAGAGCCCTGCAAAATGACCTCCAGCAGGCCACAAATGTGCATGTCTCTGCTCAAACGGTCAGAAACAGACTCCATGAGGGTGATATGAGGGCCCGACGTCCACAGGTAGGGGTTGTGCTTACAGCCCAACACCGTGCAGGACGTTTGGCATTTGCCAGAGAACATCAAGATTGGCAAATTCGCCACTGGCGCCCTCTGCTCTTCACAGATGAAAGCAGGTTGACACTGAGCACATGTGACAGACGTGACAGAGTCTGGAGACGCAGTGGAGAATGTTCTGCTGCCTGCAACATCCTCCAGCATGACCGGTTTGGCATTGGGTCAGTAATGGTGTGGGGTGGAATTTCTTTGGAGGGCCGCACAGCCCTCCATGTGCTCGCCAGAGGTAGCCTGACTGCCATTAGGTACCGAGATGAGATCCTCAGACCCCTTGTGAGACCATATGCTGGTGCGGTTGGCCCTGGGTTCCTCCTAATGCAAGACAATGCTAGACCTCATGTGGCTGGAGTGTATTAGCAGTTCCTGCAAGACGAAGGCATTGATGCTATGGACTGGACTGGCCCGCCCGTTCCCCAGACCTGAATCCAATTGAGCACATCTGGGACATTATGTCTCGCTCTATCCACCAACGTCACGTTGCACCACAGACTGTCCAGGAGTTGGCAGGTGCTTTAGTCCAGGTCTGGGAGAAGATCCCTCAGGAGACCGTCCGCCACCTCATCAGGAGCACAGGCGTTGTAGGGAGGTCATACAGGCACGTGGAGGCCACACACACTACTGAGCCTCATTTTGACTTGTTTTAAAGGGTTTCTGTCACCCCACAAAACTCATTTTTTTTTTTTTTGGATAGTTAGATTCCTCATAGCGCGATATAGGAGAATATAATAGTCTTACTTACTTTCATGCGGCCGATTCTTTATAAAACGAAGTTTTATAATATGTAAATGAGGGGCAGGCGCTCTGAGATGAGGAGGCTCGTCTCCTCAGCACTCCCTCAGTGCGCCTGCGCCGATGACGTCTTCTGTTTCGGTGATGTCATCGGCGCAGGCGCACTGAGGGAGTGCTGAGGAGACAAGCCTCCTCATCTCAGAGCGCCTGCGCCGAATGACCAGAGGCGCGCGATTTTTGAATTACTGACAGGGCCGGCCGGAGGAGGAGATCACGGCTGGCCCTGTCAATCAACACGGCGAGGGGGCGGTTTTCTGCTGCGGCTACCAGCAAGTAGACGCCCTACTTGCTGGTAGAGCCCTCATTTACATATTATAAAACTTTGTTTTATAAAGAATCGGCCGCATGAAAGTAAGTAAGACTATTATATTCTCCTATATCGCGCTATGAGGAATCTAACTATCCAAAAAAAATAATGAGTTTTGTGGGGTGACAGAAACCCTTTAAGGACATTACATCAAAGTTGGATCAGCCTGTAGTGTGTTTTTCCACTTTAATTTTGAGTGTGACTCCAAATCCAGACCTCCATGGGTTAAAAAATTTGATTTCGATTTTTTTATTTTTGTGTGATTTTGTTGTCAGCACATTCAACTATGTAAAGAACAAAGTATTTCAGAAGAATATTTAATTAATTCAGATCTAGAATGTGTTATTTTTGTGTTCCCTTTATTTTTTTGAGCAGTGTATATATATATATATATATATATATATATATATACACACACACACTGCTAAAAAAAATAGGGAACACTAAAATACCATATCCTAGATCCTAATGAATGAAATATTACAGTTGCAAATCTTTATTCATTAAAGGGAGTCTGTCACCACATTTGAGCATATTAGACTGATCAAATAGCGTTATATGTGCCACCCAGAACTTAAAAACAGTACCTTTGTTGTATCTAATGGAGTTTTCTTTCAGCCAAAAATGAACTTTTAAGATTCTGTAAATGCGCCCTCTCAAGTGCCCAGGGCGGCGTCTCAATCGTCCGAGCCCCAGGCAGCACCTCCTCAACGGCTCATAACCCCGCCCTCCGTGTGCCTCTGCCTGCCCGTTTACTCTCCTCCTCTCTCCTTTTCCACTGCGGCTGCGCGGTCAAATTCGTAGCGCAGTGGAAAAGGAAAGAGGAGGAGAGTAAACGGGCGGGCAGAGGCACACGGAGGGCGGGGTTATGAGCCGTTGAGGAGGTGCTGCCTGGGGCTCGGACGATTGAGATGCCGCCCTGGGCACTTGAGAGGGCGCATTTACAGAATCTTAAAAGTTTATTTTTGGCTGAAAGAAAACTCCATTAGATACAACAAAGGTACCCTTTTTAAGTTCTGGGTGGCACATATAACGCTATTTGATAAGTCTAATATGCTCAAATGTGGAGACAGACTCCCTTTAAGTAGTGGAATATGTTGAGAACAATTAAACGAAAATCATCATCATGTAGGAACTGCACACACTTCACCCACATGAGGCCTAGCATTGTCATGCATCAGAAGAAACCCAGGACCTGCATATGGTCTCCCAATGGGTCTGAGGATCTAACCCCAGTACCTAATGGCAGTCTGGGTACATCTGGCTAGCACATGGAGGGCTGTGCGGCCCTCTAAAGGAATGCCTCCCCACACCATTACTGACCCACTGCCAAACTGGTCATGCTGGAGGATGTTGTAGGCAGCAGAATGTTCTCCACTGCGTCTCCAGACTCCATCACGTGCTCAGTGCGAACCTGCTCTCATCCATGAAGAGCACAGGACACCAATGTCAAATCTGCCAATCTTGGTGTTCTCTGGCAAATGCCATGGCTTGTGGATGCCGGGCCCTCATGGGGTCTGTTTCTGACAGTTTGAGCAGATACATGGATATTAGTTGCCTGCTGGAGGTCATTGCACAAAGGAGGGGGTAGCGGTCCTGCTGCTGGGTTGTTGCCCTCCTACACGTCTCCTGGTATCTGCTTCATGCTCTGGGCACTGTGCTTACAGACACAGCTAACCTTCTTGCCACAGTTAGCATTGATGTGCCATCCTGGATAAACTGCACTACATGAGCAACTTCTGTGGGTTGTAGACACCGCCTCATGCTACCTCTAGGGGAAAGAGCAATTTGCGGTCTACAGCACGGGCTTCACACGGTCATGTGAACGGGCCCTTACCCAGTGTTTTACCATTTAGAATGTATGGGTGACTTGCATTATTCCTTCCCATGTGCATAACCTTACATTTGTCAGTGTTAAACCTCATCTGCCACTTCTCTGCCCAAGCCTCCAATCTATCCAGATCCAACTGTAGCAGTATACTGTCCTTTTCCGGAACAAGCATTCTCATTTTATATACTAACCTTTATGTGGTACAGTATCACATGTTTTGGAGAAGTCAATACACTCACCTAAAGAATTATTAGGAACACCTGTTCTTTTTCTCATTAATGCAATTATCTAGTCAACCAATCACATGGCAGTTGCTTCAATGCATTTAGGGGTGTGGTCCTGGTCAAGACAATCTCCTGAACTCCAAACTGAATGTAAGAATTGGAAATGGTGGCATGGTTGTTGGTGCCAGACGGGCCGGTCTGGGTATTTCACAATCTGCTCAGTTACTGGGATTTTCACGCACAACCATTTCTAGGGTTTACAAAGAATGGTGTGAAAAGGGAAAAACATCCAGTATGCGGCAGTCCTGTGGGCAAAAATGCCTTGTGGATGCTAGAGGTCAGAGGAGAATGGGCCGACTGATTCAAGCTGATAGAAGAGCAACGTTGACTGAAATAACCACTCGTTACAACCGAGGTATGCAGAAAAGCATTTGTGAAGCCATAACACGCACAACCTTGAGGCGGATGGGCTACAACAGCAGAAGACCCCACCGGGTACCACTCATCTCCACTACAAATAGGAAAAAGAGGCTACAATTTGCACAAGCTCACCAAAATTGGACTGTTGAAGACTGGAAAAATGTTGCCTGGTCTGATGAGTCTCGATTTCTGTTGAGACATTCAAATGGTAGAGTCCGAATTTGGCGTAAACTGAATGAGAACATGTATCCATCCTCTGATGGCTACTTCCAGCAGGATAATGCACCATGTCACAAAGCTCGAATCATTTCAAATTGGTTTCTTGAACATGACAATGAGTTCACTGTACTAAAATGGCCCCCACAGTCACCAGATCTCAACCCAATAGAGCATCTTTGGGATGTGGTGGAACGGGAGCTTCGTGCCCTGAATGTGCATCCCTCAAATCTCCATCAACTGCAAGATGCTATCCTATCAATATGGGTCAACATTTCTAAAGAATGCTATCAGCACCTTGTTGAATCAATGCCACGTAGAATTAAGGCAGTTCTGAAGGCAAAAGGGGGTCCAACACCGGATTAGTATGGTGTTCCTAATAATTCTTTAGGTGAGTGTATATACGACATCCATTGATTCACTGCGGTCAAGTCTAGAACCTCTCTCATGTATGTATTTCTGGAGTGTAATAATATTACAGGCTATAGCTACTAGAGATGGGTTGTTGATCCAGGAAGTTAATCTGATTGCCTGATTGGAGTCGGGAAGGAATCCTTAACCCCTTAAGGACTCAGCCCTATTTCACCTTAAGGACTTGGCCATTTTTTGCAAATCTGGACTAGTGTCACTTTAAGTGCTGATAACTTTAAAACGCTTTGACTTAGGCTACTTTCACACTAGCATTCGGAGCGGGTCCGTCTGATGTTTCATCAGACGGATCTGCTCCTATAATGCAGACGTTTGCATCCATTCAGAACGGATCCGTCTGCATTATAACTTAGAAAAATTTCTAAGTGTGAAAGTAGCCTGAACGGATCCGTCCAGACTTTACATTGAAAGTCAATGGGGGCGGATCCGTTTGAAGATTAAGCCATATAGTGTCATCTTCAAACGGATCCGTCCCCATTGACTTACATTGTAAGTCTGGACGGATCCGCTTGCCTCCGCACGGCCAGGCGGACACCCGAACGCTGCAAGCAGCGTTCAGGTGTCCGCTCGCTGAGCGGAGCGGAGGCTGAACGCTGGCAGACTGATGCATTCTCAGCGGATCCGCGTCCACTGAGAATGCATTAGGGCTGGACGGCTGCGTTCGGGGCCGCTTGTGAGCCCCTTCAAACGGAGCTCACAAGCGGACACCCGAACGCAGGTGTGAAAGTAGCCTTATCCAGGCCATTCTGAGACAGTTTTTTCGTCACATATTGTACTTCATGATAGTGGTAAAATGAAGTCAAAAAAATTAATTTTTATCTAAAAAAAAACAACAAAATTTACCAAAAATTTGTAAAAAATTTCAAATTTTCAAGTTTCAATTTCTCTACTTCTACAGTCCTGATCAAAAGTTTAAGACCACTTTAAAAATGGCCAAAAGTCATATTTTACATTGTTGGATCTTAACAAGGTTCCAAGTAGAGATTCAACATGCAACAAGAAGAAATGAGAGTGAGACAAAACATTTTTTGAGCATTCAATTAATTGAAAATAACGATTAAACTGAAACAGGCTGTTTTTCAGCTGATCCAAATTTTAGGACCACATGCCTTTAAAAGGCCAAATCTGTGCAAAGATGTGGATTCATTGTCATTTTCTGTCAGGTAGTCACATGTTGTGATGGCAAAGGCAAAAAAACTCTCCCTTTTTGAACGTGGTCGGGTTGTTGAACTGCATAAGCAGGGTCTCTCACAGCGCACCATCGCTGCTGAGGTGGGACGCAGTAAGACAGTCATTTGGAATTTCTTAAATGATCCTGAGGGTTATGGAACAAAAAAGGCAAGTGGAAGATCCAAAAAAATTTCATCAGCACTGAGCCGGAGGATCCAATTGGCTGTCCGTCAAGACACTGGACGATCCTCAACCCAAATTAAGGCCCTTACTGGTGCTGACTGCAGCCCCATAACCATCAGACGGCATCTGAGACTGAAGGGTTTCAAAAACAAAAAACGTCTTCAAAGACCTCGTCTCCTTGAACGCCACAGAACTGCTCGTTTGGACTTTGCAAGAGAGCATCAAACATGGGACATTTAAAAGGTGGAAGAAAGTTTTATTCTCTGATGAGAGAATTTAACCTTGATGGTCCTGATGGTTTCCAACATTACTGGCATGACAAGTAGATCCCACGTGAGATGTTTTGTATGCGCCACAGTGGAGGGGGCGCCATAATGGTCTGGGGTGCTTTTTCCTTCAGTGGAACAATGGAGCTTCAGGAAGTGCAGGGGCGTCAAACGGCCGCTGGCTATGTCCAGATGTTGCAGAGATCATTCCTCATGACTGAGGGCCCTCGTCTGTGTGGTAACGACTGGGTTTTTTAACAGGACAACGCTACAGTACACAATGCCCACAGGACAAGAGACTTCTTCCAGGAGAATAACATCACTCTTTTGGCCCATCCTGCGTGTTCCCCTGATCTAAATACAATTGAGAACCTTTGGGGATGGATGGCAAGGGAAGTTTACAAAAATGGACAACAGTTCCAGACAGTAGATGGCCTTCGTGTGGCCGTCTTCACCACTTGGAGAAATGTTTCCACTCACCTCATTGAAACGCTTGCATCAAGCATGCCGAAACGAATTTTGGAAGTGATAAACAATAACGGCGGAGCTACTCATTACTGAGTTCATGTTTGGAAGTTGGATTTCTGTTTTGGGGGGTTTAGTTTTTTTGGGGAGGTGTGGTCCTAAACTTTTGATCAGCTGAAAAACAGCCTGTTTCAGTTTATTCGTTGTTTTCATTAAATTGAATGCTCAAAAAATGTTTTGTCTCACTCCCATTTCTTTTTGTTGCATGTTAAAGCTCTACTTCAGTGGTCCCCAACCT
The DNA here is from genome assembly GCF_905171765.1 of Bufo bufo. Classification (NCBI taxonomy): domain Eukaryota; kingdom Metazoa; phylum Chordata; class Amphibia; order Anura; family Bufonidae; genus Bufo; species Bufo bufo. The sequence continues at coordinate 188,332,238 of NC_053394.1, read as the reverse complement.
TTTTTGCACCAAGGACCAGTTTCATACAAGTCAATTTTCCCGGGGACCGGGTGGGTTCTGGGGCGGGGCTTAGGGGGTGGGCGTGGCTTAGGGGTGGGCGGGGTTGACCGATTCACGTGCATGACAAAACACAAGGTGCATGTTAAAATATATAACACTATGTAACGAATACACTTATTATTTAAATGTGACTCAACTCACCATAATGCTGAATCAGTGGGAGCACTGGGCTTGCTTCCGTGCAACAAGACAGTTCCATCTAGGGGTGATGGACGACAATGACACCCGAAGTGTGTTCCTTATGTCCAGTCTACTCCGTAATCTTGTTTTGGTTGCTGTTACTGCAGAAAACCCTGCTTCACAAAGATAGGATGTTGGAAATGGCAGCAGAGTCTTCAGCGCTTTTGTGGAGATCTCAGGATGTTCTAACTTGACTTTAATCCAGAACGTTGCGAGATTTGACGTCTCAAACATACTTTTCAGGCCGCCATCATTTGCAATCTCAAGCAGTTGGTCTTCTTCTAACACGGACAAGGTTGCCTCACCAGGCTTGTTCACAAATGGGTCACGGATCCATTCCTTCCTGGTTCGAGGGTCTTGTGTGGAAGGAAAATAGGCCGCCTGCAATAGTGTGTCCGCCCCTGGATCCCCAATGTATCCACTTCCAAGGAAGCTTCAATAAACTTATCCATTTGTATCCTGGTGAGTGCCGCAACGCTACTTATTCTTCTCCTCGCATTGTGAACTTTTACCTGATTGCTTTTTGTTGCTGAGCACCGCGCACTGGATATTTATACCACATGCAAGCTGCTGACAGCGGTGATACCAGTGGAGGCAGTGCCGCCGTACCTTCTTCTTTCTCCTTTGCCTGTTTGGAAGGAAAATAACGCTCAAACTCTTTTAAAAGCTGAGATAGGTGAGCGTGCAGCAATTGGGAGAATGAAGGTACAGGCTCGGTCTCTTCCAAAATCCCTGCTAATGTTAGAAACATGTCAAATATCTCTATTTTGACTCGCAGTCCCCACAATTCCAGTTTCGCTTTGAATGCAGCCACTTTATCTGCCAACTTGAAGACAGTTGTCATTCTCCCCTGAAGTGACAGATTGAGGTCATTGAGCAAGTTGAATATGTCACACAAGTAAGCAAGTTTTAAAACCCATTCTTTACTACTGAAATGTGCAGCAAGTGGTGATTCTTTTTCTAAAAGAAATCTATGAAGCGGCTCTCGTAACTCAAAAACTCTTGCCAGAGATCTACCTCTAGAAAGCCACCTCACTTCTGTATGTAACAAAAGACGTTTGTGCTCAGTGTCCATCTCCTCACAGAGCTGCTCGAACAGACGAGAGTTAAGGGCATGTACTTTGATGTAATTTATTACTTTAATCACATCTTTCAAAATGCTGTCAAGTTCGGGTGACATTTTTCGGCTAGCCAGCATTTCTCTATGGATGACACAGTGCGTAGACTCACATTCAGGCGCAACCTCCTTGACCCGAGTAGTTAAACCAGAAAGCCGTCCAGTCATGGCAGTGGCTCCATCTGTGCATACACCGACACAAAATGACCAGTTTAGTTTTCCTGTTATGTAATCATCCAAAGACTTGAATAGCTCAGCAGCTGTGGTGTTGGTTGTCAACAATAATGCACATAACATATCCTCATGCTCATCCTCCTGAAATATATATTGCACAAAGACAAGCATTATTGCCTTGTTGTCAACGTCGTCAGTAGACTCATCAACTTGAATTGCGTACCACGGTGACTCATTAATCCTCTCTAACAATTGTACCTCAATGTCCTCTGCTATTTCATCAATTCGTCTAGTTATGGTGCTAGCCAAAAGAGGAACCTGTGCTATCTTTTTAACTGCAGCCTCTCCTAAAAGCTCACGGCAGATGTCCTTAGCGGCAGGCAGGATCAACTCTTCACCAATAGTAAAGGGCTTCTTAGCTTTGGCAATGCGGTTAGCCACTAAGAATGATGCTTTAAGTGCAGACACATTTGATGATGAGGTGGTCTTCAGTAATTGCTTCTGTCCTTCATATTCATGTTTTTTTCTTTCAAAAAACTTCAAAGGCTTGTCTTTTGATGCAGGGTGCTTGGTCTCTAAGTGGCGAAGGAGTTTTGAAGGCTTCATGGCCTCGTTGGATAGTCGTTTGCCACATATCACACACAGCGGGTTTGGGGCATGTGAATCACCTTTTGCGATGAACCCGTAATTTAAGTAGGACTCTTGGTATTTTCTTTTAAATGCAGCTTTCTTTTTTTTTGCTGCTGTCTCATCTGCTGTCTTATCTGCTGTCTTATCTGCTGTCTCATCATTGGATCTTTTTCCCTTTTTAAAGAAACTCTGCAGCAATGTTTGCTTTTTACTCATTTTACAAGGGTTAATAGCTTGTGGCTTTATTTTATCTGTGCGTGGAGTGCACAAGTGAGAAATTAAATTCTGTCCACTTGTTACTAATCTTCCCCTGAATATAGCTGTTTCTTTTTCGTGCCTAGTATGTATTCACTTGACTTATACACAAGTTCAACTGCACTATTCTTGTTCTCCTATTTGTCGCATGACCCTAATAAATCCTGCAATTAAGAATTTATTTTATTGGAGAACCACCACATATGGATATTCACATACTGCTGTAACATTTTGGGCAACAGTGAATACACCCTTTGTCAAGCTGTGATTGGCATGTAGTGTAGCATAGTATAGGTATAGGCAGCGCCGTATATTGAAAACTCTGTAATTCTAGGTTCAGGGAGGAAGATACTTCATCCCTTTTCAGTGGATGTTGAATTCGCTCTAGCTGAGACACCGTACAATTGCTGAGGAACTCTTCACAGCCAGGGAGAAGATGAGCTGTTCTTGCGAGACTAGGTCATTCTTGCAAGAACAGCTCATCTTCTCACTGGCTTTGAAGAGGTCCCCAGCAATTGTACGGCATCTCAGCTAGACTAGAGCGAATACAACGGCCACTGAGCAGGGATGAAGTCTTCTCTAATACCAGAATTTTGAGTTTGATACCAAAAAAAGTATTACAACACCAATTTAACATGCAAAAAAAATAAAAAATACTCACACGTTAACCACATGTTGCATGGGGTAAACGTGAGTATTTTTTTATTTTTACTTTTTGCAAAGTATCAATTGACCATTATGCGAGGATGTACTTGATGGGGTCACTTACTATTAATGTGAAGCAAATAGAGGTCTAAATGGATAAAGCCTCATATTAATAGTAACACCAGCAAGTACTTCCTGACATAATGGACATTGAGCAGCATGGGGTTAATGTGTGGGTTGGTGTTGGTACTACAGTATGATAAGGTTACTGGCTATTAATGTGAGACACATGGAGTCTAAATTAATGAAACCATGTGCCACATATTAATAGCAACCTCGTCAAGTAGTACCCCGCTTAACATAATGGACAACATGGGGTTAATGGCATCAGGTACATGCTGGAGTAACTTGCTGTTAATATGAGGCACATTGCTTTATCAAGTTGGACCTGCATGTGCCTCACATTAACACTAAGTAACCTCATTATGTGTACCTCACATTAATGGTTAACCCAATGTTGCCCATTATTTGATGAGGTGATTGGAGGCCACTTACTTTTAATCTGAGGTACATGGGGGTACTAATGTAATAACACCATGTACCTCAGATTAATAATAGGTGACCCCATCTGTGGGACAGTGTGTAGGTACCTGCGCTTTTCAGATCACTAATGGCTGGGGACTGGACAGTGGCGGATCCAGAGCCTGGTCTCGGGATGGGCACTTCCATATTGTTTTGTGGCGGCGGACAGAAAATAATGTGGTGCTTATAGAACAGACTATTTTATTTAACCTGTGTGAGCAGAAGAAATGCTCTGTCTATAACTAAGGACTATCAGGGTATATTACAGGGCGTATTATAACTGAGGAGGGGTATCAGGGGACATTATACATATACAGGGGGTAATATAACTGAGGGGTATCAGGGTACATTATACAGTGGTAAAATAACTGAGGGGGTATCAGGGTAAATTATACAAGGGGTAATATAGCTGAGGGGTATCAGGGGACATTTTACAGGGCTAATATAACTGAGGGCTATCAGGGACATTATACAGGGGTAATATATAAGTTATATTATGACTGTATAATGTCCCCTGATACCCCTCAGCTATATTAACCCCAGTATAATGTCCCATGATATCCCTCAGTTAGATTACCACTGTATAATGTACCCTGATACCCCTCAGCTATATTAACCCCAGTATAATGTCCCATGATATCCCTCAGTTATATTACCACTGTATAATGTACCCTGATACTCCTCAGTTATATAACTGAGGAGTAGGGTACATTATACAGTGGGGTAATATAACTGAGCTGAGAAGGGGTGCAGGTACTTTATATGTGTAGTGCGTACTACTGTATTATAACTTCTACTTATAGGGTCTCAGTTAGGCACCTGGAGTCACACATTTTGAAGGACTATTGCTGGTTTTCTGGCACCGTACTGCCAGCCCAGATGTTGTAGCTGCTCACATGAAGGTCCTGCTGATTCACTCTGGTCAGGGACGTCCTCTCACGTATTCAGGTGCCCTATAATGTGAACATGGGGTGTCTTAACTTAAGGAAGCGAATCAACGCAATATGTTACTGCAAAATGCAATTAAACTGCGCCGTATTAATACAGCATAGTGGTATAGCTAGCAGGGTCACAGATGCAAGCAGGACCACCAGGAAAACTGATATTAGCCCTTTCAATGCATTTGATCACCAAGGATGCTCTAACACTAACACCTGTACTTCCCTAGAGGCTATATATATATATATATAAATCACACATCAAAAGTAGGGCAGCACTCCTTTGCCAACTGTAAAGTGGGTGCCAGCGGTAACCCCTCAATTCTGGGTGGTAGACAAATTGCAAAAATCCACAGCACTCCTTAAAAGTGAAAAAATGTGCTATTTATTCACACATGTCATACAGCAATGTTTCGGTTTCTCACAGAACCTTTTTCAAGCCAAGTGTTGAAGGCTTGAAAAAGGTTCTGAGAGAGAACCGAAACGTTGCTGTATGACATGTGTGAATAAATAGCACATTTTTTCACTTTTAAGGAGTGCTGTGGATTTTGGCAATATATACACTCACCTAAAGAATTATTAGGAACACCTGTTCTATTTCTCATTAATGCAATTATCTAGTCAACCAATCACATGGCAGTTGCTTCAATGCATTTAGGGGGTTGGTCCTGGTCAAGACAATCTCCTGAACTCCAAACTGAATGTCAGAATGGGAAAGAAAGGTGATTTAAGCAATTTTGAGCGTGGCATGGTTGTTGGTGCCAGACGGGCCGGTCTGAGTATTTCACAATCTGCTCAGTTACTGGGATTTTCACATACAACCATTTCTAGGGTTTACAAAGAATGGTGTGAAAAGGGAAAAACATCCAGTATGCGGCAGTCCTGTGGGCAAAAATGCCTTGTGGATGCTAGAGGTCAGAGGAGAATGGGCCGACTGATTCAAACTGATAGAAGAGCAACGTTGACTGAAATAACCACTCGTTACAACCGAGGTATGTAGCAAAGCATTTGTGAAGCCACAACATGCACAACCTTGAGGCGGATGGGCTACAACAGCAGAAGACCCCACCGGGTACCACTCATCTCCACTACAAATAGGAAAAAGAGGCTACAATTTGCACAAGCTCACCAAAATTGGACTGTTGAAGACTGGAAAAATGTTGCCTGGTCTGATGAGTCTCGATTTCTGTTGAGACATTCAAATGGTAGAGTCCGAATTTGGCGTAAACAGAATGAGAACATGTATCCATCCTCTGATGGCTACTTCCAGCAGGATAATGCACCATGTCACAAAGCTCGAATCATTTTAAATTGGTTTCTTGAACATGACAATGAGTTCACTGTACTAAAATGGCCCCCACAGTCACCAGATCTCAACCCAATAGAGCATCTTTGGGATGTGGTGGAACTGGAGCTTCGTGCCCTGGATGTGCATCCCTCAAATCTCCATCACCTGCAAGATGCTATCCTATCAATATGGGCCAACATTTCTAAAGAATGCTATCAGCACCTTGTTGAATCAATGCCACGTAGAATTAAGGCAGTTCTGAAGACAAAAGAGGGTCCAACACCGTATTAGTATGGTGTTCCTAATAATTCTTTAGGTGAGTGTATATATATATATCAAAAAGATGGCAGGGCAGCACTCCTCACTTCAAGTGATGCAAATGATTAAGGTGCCAGCAGGTCCAAACACAATCCAAATAAATGTGACGCAGCAATCCTTAGATAAAAAGTGAAAAAATACCAAATTTATTCAACACATGTTGATACAAGTAACGCTTCAGCTCTCTCACAGAGCCATTATCACTTGGCTTGATAATGGCTCTGTGAGAGAGCTGAAACGTTGCCTGTATCAACATGTGTTGAATAAATTTGTTATTTTTTCACTTTTTATCTAAGAAGGAGTGCTGCAATACATTTATTTGGAAAAAAAAGAATATATATATATTAACCCTGTGACTGCCTTACTCCACCAGGGATGCAGACAATAAGCTTCACTTGCATGCTGTTTAATGCAGTTTGCCTGAATGCTGGATGTTCTGTGGCCCTTTGTATCTGGCGACTTAGAGCTTATTATTGGCCATGATGACACCACCACCCTCACCTAACTTAGCAGGCACGCGGGACGGCACTCAGTATCTTCAGGCAGGCTCTTCTTTCTTCCTCTGCCTCCCAGACGGGACTACTCCCTCTCCTGTCCTGGCTCACCTCGCACGGCTATGCCACCGCTCCAGCTCCGCCACCCTATGTACAGTAAACGGGACATGTTCTAGTTTTATTCTGACAGCCTTTTGCCGTGCCTCGCTGGAACTCTGCCCTCATTATAGTCAATGGGGACAGAGCAGCAGTCTGGGGGCACGCGGTCAACTTCACAATAGGGAGCAGCAGTTGGTCATGATGACACCACCACCCTCACCTAACTTAGCAGGCACGCGGGACGGCACTCAGTATCTTCAGGCAGGCTCTTCTTTCTTCCTCTGCCTCCCAGACGGGACTACTCCCTCTCCTGTCCTGGCTCACCTCGCACGGCTATGCCACCGCTCCAGCTCCGCCACCCTATGTACAGTAAACGGGACTAGTTCTAGTTTTATTCTGACAGCCTTTTGCCGTGCCTTGCTGGAACTCTGCCCTCATTATAGTCAATGGGGACAGAGCAGCAGTCTGGGAGCACGCGGTCAACTTCACAATAGGGAGCAGCAGTTGGTCATGATGACACCACCACCCTCACCTAACTTAGCAGGCACGCGGGACGGCACTCAGTATCTTCAGGCAGGCTCTTCTTTCTTCCTCTGCCTCCCAGACGGCACTACTCGCTCACCTCGCACGGCTATGCCACCGCTCCAGCTCCGCCACCCTATGTACAGTAAACGGGACATGTTCTAGTTTTATTCTGACAGCCTTTTGCCGTGCCTCGCTGGAACTCTGCCCTCATTATAGTCAATGGGGACAGAGCAGCAGTCTGGGGGCACGCGGTCAACTTCACAATAGGGAGCAGCAGTTGATCATGATGACACCACCACCCTCACCTAACTTAGCAGGCACGCGGGACGGCACTCAGTATCTTCAGGCAGGCTCTTTTTTCTTCCTCTGCCTCCCAGACGGGACTACTCCCTCTCCTGTCCTGGCTCACCTCGCACGGCTATGCCACCGATCCAGTTCCGCCACCCTATGTGCATTAAACGGGACATGTTCTAGTTTTATTCTGACCGCCGGGCCGGTCCTGGGCCGCGGCCCGGCGGTAGGGGACCGCCGCATTAGGGTACTTTCACACTTGCGTTTTTCTTTTCCGGCATAGAGTTCCGTCCTAGGGGCTCAATGCCGGTGTTCTGCCACTTTTCTATACCCGGACAAAAGTCTATACCCGGAAGTGATGTAGCTGCACCGGAAGTAACGTGGACGCGTTGGAATCAGCTGGAGGAGGGGGTGTGCGCGCTGTAGAAAAGTGGCAGAACACCGGCATTGAGCCCCTAGGACGGAACTCTATGGCGGAAAAGAACAGATCAGTTTTATCCCCATGCATTCTGAATGCAGAGTAATCCGTTCAGGATGCATCAGGATGTCTTCAGTTCAGTCTTTTTGACTGATCAGGCAAAAGATAAGGGTACTTTCACACTAGCGTTTTTCTTTCCGGCATAGAATCCGTCCTAGGGGCTCAAATCCAGAAAAGAACTGATCAGTTTTATCCCCATGCATTCTGAATGGAGAGCAATCCGTTCAGGATGCATCCAGTTCAGTCTTTTTTACTGATCAGGCTTTTCAGAAAACTGTAGCATGTTTTATTTTTACCTCCGGCCAAAAATCCGGAACACTTTGATTAAACGCCGGATCCGGCATTTTCCCCATTGACTTGCATTAGTGCCGTGTGATCCCACTTTTGCATGTTAAACCCGAAAAATGTAAAAAAAAAAAAGTTTAAGTCCATAAATGGCGGATCTGTTTTTTCCAATGCATTTTTTCATTGTGATCAGAATCCTGATCAGGATTCAAATGTAATCCGTTTTCACACGTTTTTCCAGATCAGCGGGCAGTTCCGGCGATGGAATTTCCCGCTGGATTCAAACAACGCTAGTGTGACAGTACCCTTAGATAGGCATATACAACAGTTTGAAGTGCCCACGACCTTCACAGAGTGGGACACTGCACACTGAAACTGACATGTGAATGAGGCCTAACTGATGCGCAAAATAACTGCAGTACGCACCATGTGCATGTGGCCCTAGCAAAGGATTTGTGTGTGGAGGGGAAATCTGCAGTACACCAAACCTCAGCCAAAATCAGGAATTTGGGATGGGGTTGGGGTCCACACAGAAATTGACCTGTGGGTGGATTTTAAAACCATGTCAAATCTGCATTTAAATCATGCGGTTTTTGCAGCACGTTTTTCTGTTCACATCTGGCGTTGACTGTAGCAACTGGGTTACCACTTTCATTTTTAACGGACACTGTGAGAATAGCACAAGTGACGCGGTCGGCTGCCACAGGCGCCCTCATGGTTACAGGGCAGCTTCACATTGCCAGTCCCACATCCAGGCAAGTCTATTATTGAACGAGGGTCCCGCGCTCACCCCCCCAAAATCCTCACCACCAGCAGCCAGTGCACCCCCCAATGTCTCCAGCACACCTGACACAGCGTGGTCTCGTGTCGCTGCGCTGTCGGATACGCTGTACTGGCCGGCCGCACGGCGCTTATTCACAGTGTAATAAACGGGCGGGAGAAGAGCGCGCGCACTGTTAGGGAAGACAGACCAACGTCAGGAAGAAGAGGCTGCCGTTCGGTACGCAGCGGTAAGCCCTCCCCCTACTTTAATATTAGACCTATTCATTGGTGGCAGTGGTGCGGCGCCTCAGAGCCAGCTCATTGTATTGGGCTCTGCGGCGGCCGAGTCATGGGAGGGAGGGATCCCCAAGCCTCCGTCCCTCCCTCCTTCTCCACTGACTTACATTTTTTTTTTTTATCCGTCGGGCTCGCATGCGCTTCCAGTTCCACTGCGTTCCTCTGCGTTCCTCTGCGGCCCGGCATAGTCTCATCCAGGGCCCGGTCCTGGGCCGCGGCCCGGCGGTTGGGGACCGCTGCTCTACTTGGAACCTTGTTAAGATCCAGCCATGCTAAATATGATTTTGTGCCATTTTTCAAGTGGTCTTAAATTTTTGATCAGGACTGTATAATACATAGTAATACCTCCAAAAATAGTTATTACTTTACATTCCCCATATGTCTACTTCATGTTTGGATCATTTTGGGAATGATATTTTATTTTTTGGGGATGTTACAAGGCTTAGAAGTTTAGAAGCAAATCTTGAAAATTTTCAGAAATTTTAAAAAACCCAGGCGAGGCTTACATAATAGAAATCACCCAAAAATTACCCCATTCTATAAACTACACCTAGAGTAGAAAAACCCGAAAAGTGACCCCATTTTAGAAACTACAGGATAGGGTGGCAGTATTGCTGGTACTAGTTTAGGGTACATATGATTTTTGGTTGCTCTGTATTACACTTTTTGTGAGGCAAGGTAACAAGAAATAGCTGTATTGGCACCGTTTTTATTTTTGATTTACAACATTCGTCTGACAGGTTAGATCATGTGATTTTATAGACCAGGTTGTCACGGATGCTGCGATACCTAATATGTATATATTTTTTTTATTTATGTAAGTTTTACACAATGATTTCATTTTTGAAGCAAAAAAAATCATGTTTTAGTGTTTCCATAGTCTGAGAGCCATAATTTTTTCAGTTTTTGGGCGATTACCTTGGGTAGGGTATGATTTTTGCGGGATGAGATGACGGTTTTATTGGCACTATTTTGGGGTGTGTGTGACTTTTTAATCGCTTGCTATTACACTTTTTGTGATGTAAGGTGACAAAAATGGTTTATTTAGCACAGTTTTTATTTTTTACGGTGTTCATCTGAGGGGTTAGGTCATGTGATATTTTTATAGAGCCGGTCGATACGAACGCGGCGATACCTAATATGTATACTTTTTATTTATTTATGTAAGTTTTACACAATAATATCATTTTTGAAACAAAAATAAAATCATGAGAGCCATAGTTTTTTCAGTTTTTTGGGCGATTACCTTGGGTAGGGTCTCATTTTTTGCGGTATGAGATGACGGTTTGATTGGCACTATTTTGGGGTGCATATGACTTTTTGATCGCTTGCTATTAAACTTTTTGTGATGTAAGGTGACAAAAAATGGTTTATGTAGCACATTTTCATACGGACGCGGCGATAACCTAATATTTATACTTTTTTTATTTATGTAAGTTTTACACAATAACAGCTTTTTTAAAACAAAAAAAATGATGTTTCAGTGTCTCCATATTCTGAGCCATAGTTTTTTTATATTTTTTGGGCGATTGTCTCAGGTAGGGGCTCATTTTTTGCAGGATGAGGTGACGGTTAGATTGGTACTATTTTGGTGGGCAAACGCCTTTTTGATCGCTTGCTGTTGTACTTTTTGTGATGTAAGGTGCAAAAAAATGGTTTATTTAGCACAGTTTTTATTTTTTATGGTGTTCATCTGAGGGGTTAGGTCATGTGATATGTTCATAGAGCTGGTCGATACGGACCTAATATGTATACTTTTTTTCCCCCCTATTTTTAACTTTTTTTTTTACTTTATTTGGGGAAAATGAAGTTTTTGTTTATTTTTACTTGAAACTTTTAATTTTTGGGGGGAAAACTTTATTTTTTCAACTTTTTTTTTTCACTGAATTTTTTGTCCCACTTTGGGACTTGAACTTTTGGGGGTCTAATCCCCTTTACAATGCATTCCAATACTTCTGTATTGGAATGCATTGGCTGTATGAGTAATACTGTGTGTATTACTCATACAGCTTCCGGCCTGTGAGATCCAGGGGGCTGGATCTCACAGGCACGTCACAGAAAGGCAGCGGCGATGCCTCAGCAAGGCATCGCGCTGCCTTCCATGCCATCGGGTCCCCCCTACAGCCGCATAGGGACCCGATGGCACAGCCGCCCGCCGGATAAGGTAAAACTGCAGGTCTGAATTGACCTGCGGTTTGCGGCGATGCAGGGGGTCACATGACCCCCCCCCCCCCGGCGTTGTGACAGGACGCCCGCTGAATGATTTCAGCAGACATCCTGTTGCGATTAATCCCCGCCGCGCCGCAATGCCGTTTTAAAGTTAGGACGTACCGGTACGTCCTGGATCCTTAAGTACTCGGCAAACATGGCGTACCGGTACGTCCTAAGTCCCTAAGGGGTTAAAGTGAGGAAAATTGGCTTCTACCTCAGTTTTTTTTTTGCCTTTCTCTGGATCAACTTGCAGTATAACAGGCTGAACTGCATGGACAGATGTCTTTTTCAGCCTTATAGACTATGTTACAAAAGTGCACAAAACAGTCAGAAAAACCTATGTGTGAAAGTACCCTAAAGTTGTTTTTTTATTGGGCAGGGAACATTGTAAAACTGAAAAAATAAAATAATAAATAACTTACTCAACTTTAAAATATAGTATACAAAAAAAGAGTTATAGAGGCTCACCCACCTGTAGGTGTGGATAGGTGCTCTAGTCGCGTGTTGACCCACCCAGTCAAAATGAAATAAAGCATAATTTAAAATAAAATGTAGCGACAGGCACTCGACCTTTTGATACCATACATTAATAACGTGGAGGTGTGGATTAAAACTCCAATTTATTTGTAAAATTAAGAACCACCTAAAATAGATACCACTTCATACAATAAAATGAAATAGATGCCACTTCATAAAATAGCTCTAAAAACTTGCACACAGAATCGAATATGTTAAAATAGCACACCAACATACGGGTCCAGATATAGTTATTTCATCCACAATGGCCCTCTATTGATGGTAACCATTGGAATTAGGCATATAGATGAGGGCTGGTAGGGCCTCTCACTCAATAGCCTTCTGAGTTTAGTAGGTAATTGTCTGTGGTAAGTTGGCAGATAATAAAGTCCTCAATTCCTTAGGCTGCGATCGACAATGATACAGTTGCAAGAAAAAGTATGTGAACCATTTGGAATGATATGGATTTCTGCACAAATTGGTCATCATCTAAGTCACAACAATAGACAATCACAATCTGCTTAAACGAATAACACACAAAGAATTAAATGTTACCATGTTTTTATTGAACACACCATGTAAACATTCACAGTACAGATGGAAAAAGAATGTGAACCCCTAGACTAATGACATCTCCAAGAGCTAATTGGAGTGAGGTGTCAGCCAACTGGAGTCCAATCAATGAGATAAGATTGGAGGTGCTGGTTTACAGATGCCCTGCCCTATAAAAAAACACACCAGTTCTGGGTTTGCTTTTCACAAGAAGCATTGCCTGATGTGAATGATGCCTCGCACAAAAGAAGACTCTCTCGCTCTCAGAAGACTTGTTGACTTGTATAAAGCTGGAGAGGGTTATAAAAGTATCTCCAAAAGCCTTGCTGTTCATCAGTCCACGGTAAGACAAATTGTCTATAAATGGAGAAAGTTCACCACTGCTGCTACTCTCCCTAGGAGTGGCCGTCCTGTAAAGAGGACTGCAAGAACACAGCTCAGACTGCTCAATTAAGGGTGAAGAAGAATCCTAGAGCGTCAGCTAAAGACTTACAAAAGTCTCTGGCATATGCTAACATCCCTGTTAGCGAATCTACGATACGTAAAATACTAAACAAGAATGGATTTCATGGGAGGGTACCACAGAGGAAGTCACTGCTGTCCCAAAAAAACATTGCTGCACGTTTACAGTTTGCACAAGAGCACCGGGATGTTCCACTGCAGTACTGGCAAAATATTCTGTGGACAGATGAAACCAAAGTTGAGTTGTTTGGAAGAAACACACAACACTATGTGTGGAGAAAAAAAGGGACAGCACACCAACATCAAAGCCTCATCCCAACTGTGAAGTATGGTGGTGGGGGCATCATGGTTTGGGGCTGCTTTGCTGCATCAGGGTCTGGATGGATTGCTATCATCGAAGGAAAAATGAATTTTCAAGTTTATCAAGACATTTTGCAGGAGAACTTAAGGCCATCTGTCCACCAGCTGAAGCTCAACAGAAGATGGGTGTTGCAACAGGACAACGACCCAAAGTATAGAAGTAAATCAACAACAGAATGGCTTAAACAGAAGAAAATACGCCCTCTGGAGTGGCCCAGTCAGAGTCCTGACCTCAACCCGATTGAGATGCTGTGGCATGACCTCAAGAAAGCGATTCACACCAGACATCCCAAGAATATTGTTGAACTGAAACAGTTCTATAAAAAGGAATGGTCAAGAATTACTCCTGACCGTTGTGCACGTCTGATCTGCAACTACAGGAAACATTTGGTTGAAGATATTGCTGCCAAAGGAGGTTCAACCAGTTATTAAATCCAAGGGTTCAAATACTTTTTCCACCTTCAATGTAAATGTTTACATGGTGTGTTCAATAAAAACATAGTAACATTTAATTATTTGTGTGTTATTAGTTTAAGCAGACTGTGATTGTCTATTGTTGTGACTTAGATGAAGATCAGATAACATTATATGACCAATTTGTGCAGAAATCCATATCATTCCAAAGGGTTCACATACTTTTTCTTGCAACTGTATATTATATTGGTAGCTGAATAGCTACTTCTGTTTGCATTAGATACTGATTATCATTGGCGACAGTTCCATGCGCTGGTATAATAGATACTAGGGTAATGCAGAAGATAACTTATTGATATAATTCACCTGTTATTCTTTATGATTGATAAAGTGCAAATGTTCGTGCATATAGATAGGTTGCTGAATAATAAAACTTGTTAGCAGCTTGTACCTCCGCTACCACGTGACGTCCCACAGAGCGGTCAGTACCTGACTTGTTTTACCGCCCTCCTGCAGATGACTACGGCCGTGATGTTTCGCCGTCCAGATACAATACGTCGCAAGGTCCTGGAGGTGTCAGCTCGGCGTCCCACGTGATCAGGAATGTTGGTTTCCGGCTATGCAATCGAGTCCTGGGTATCGGAGGTAGTACAAAAATTTGTAAAAGAGAAGCGCTTATACTTGTTAAATGCCAAGGCACTTGATTGTATCCATAGATATTGAGAGTAGGTCCTGAAATATGGGAATCAAACCATTGTATCTGGACGGCGAAACATCACGGCCGGATGTTGTGCATGTAGCCTTAGCCCCAGCTTAATACATACCATGCCTGCTCCCTGTAGCCACCACTGGAGAGAGTTTATAGCATTCAGTTATGCTGCACATTAAACTCTGTAGTAATACAGTATGCAGCAAACATTTGTAAAGACTATGGACATCTTCAGAGCCAATTTTTCACATTTTAGATTTACATCTATTAGGGGTAATAACATTTTTTTTTTATTAACCCTTTGAGGACACAGCCATTTTTCACCTTAAGGACCAGGCCATTTTTTTCCCAAATCTGAAGTGTCACTTTATGCGGTAATAACTTAGAAACACTTTTACTTATCAGAGTCATTCTGAGATTATTTTCTCGTGACATATTGTACTTCATGACAGTGGTATATTTGAGTCAATATTTTTCACCTTTATTTATTAAATAAACCCTAATTTTTCAAAATTTGAATTTTTAACCTGTTTAGGACATTAAGGACACAGGACGCACCGGTACGTCCTATGTATTTCCGATTACTGCCACTCTATAAAAATATCACATGACCTAACCCCTCAGATGAACACCGTAAAAAAAAAAAAAAAAAAAACGGTGTAGAAAAAGGTAATTTTTGTCACTTTACATGACAGAAAGTGTAATAGCGTTTCCGGGGGTGCAGCAGGAGGGGGGGTGGGGCGGGGGGCGGTGCGGAAGTGCGGGCAGGAGGGCTGCGCGATCATCAGGGCGGTGCTGGGGGGGCGGGCAGGTGCGCGATCATCCGCCGCCCCCTCTCTCAGGATGGCCGAGCGGTTTGCAGAGTGTCAGCACAGATGTCAGGCGTTTAACCCGTTCTATGCCGCGGTATGAAAGAGGTTAACAGGGAGGGAGCACCCTCCCTCTCCCATCGGGGGCTGCTGTGTCTTTTCAGCATCCGATGGGAGAGGGATGGGGCCCCCCTCCCTCCCCATCACCCACTGCTCTGCGGTGGCAGCGAGTGATGGTTACCATGGCAACCAGACGCCTTCACAGGCGTCCGGCTGTCCATGGTGCTGATCAGAGGCTGTCTATGGTGCTGATCAGACTTCTGCTAAAGGCAGAAGTCTAATCAGACTTTGTAAAGTGAAAATACAGTACAGTACACTATATAGTGTACTGTACTGTATTATACAGACATCAGACCCACTGGATCTTCAAGAACCAAGTGGGTCTTGGTAAAAAAAAAAGTAAAAAAAAACACATTTATCACTGATTAAAAATGAAAAAAAAAAAAAATTCCCTACACATGTTTCAGGGCTCCAGACTAAAAAAAACATATCAAGGAGCCATTGGCTCCTTACCTGAAAAATGTAGGAGCCAAACTAAAATTTTTAGTCGCCAAACTTAAAATACATATAATTACGGTATAATAAAAAAAAAAAACACACGTCTTAGGCTACTTTCACACTAGCGTTCGGGTGTCTGCTTTTGAGCTCCGTTTGAAGGGGCTCACAAGCGGCCCCGAACGCATCCGTACTGCCCTAATGCATTCTGAATGGACGCGGATCCGCTCAGAATGCATCAGTCTGGCAGCGTTCAGGCTCCGCTCCGCTCAGCAAGCGGACACCTGAACGCTGCTTGCAGCGTTCGGGTGTCCGCCTGGCGGTGCGGAGGCAAACGGATCCGTCCAGACTTACAATGTAAGTCAATGGGGACGGATCCGTTTAAAGTTGACACACTATGGCTCAATTTTCAAACGGATCCGTCCCCCATTGAATTTCAATGTAAAGTCTGGACGGAGCCGTCTGAAGCTACTTTCACACTTAGAATTTTTTCTACAATATAATGCAGACGGATCCGTTCTGAACGGATCCCAAGTCTGCATTATATGAGCGGATCCGTCTGGGCAGACATCAGACGGACCCGCTCTGAACGGTAGTGTGAAAGTAGCCTTACCTAGGGTTGTCACGATACCAAGATTTTGACTCAATTTCGATACCATAAAAAAGTATTGTGATACTCGATACCACGTGAAAAAAAATAAAACACCAAAAAAGCCGCGTGCGTTCAAGATTTTATGGAACGTCTGGACCATAATAAAACAGTCCTAACCTAATTTTTGTTGGGACAAGGTGACAAAAAAATGTCAAATTGCACGTTTTTTTTTTTTTCTGTTACGGCGTTCACTGCATAGGAGATATTTTTTAATATTTTGTTTGTTATTTTAACATTTTTTTTTTTTTACTTTTTATTTAATACCTATTTACCCCCTTAGGGGCTAGAACCTGGGATCTTTCATCCCTTGTCCTATATACCCTGATAGATCTCTATCAGGGTGAATAGGACATCACACTCTCCCTGCTGCTCTGTGCCCTGTGCACACAGCAGCATGGAGTTGACTATGGCAGCCAGGACTTCAATAGCGTCCTGGTTGCCATGGTAACCGATCGAACCCTAGACTTACTCTGCTGGGGCTTCGATCAGAAGCTGCCACTGCCACCAATGATAATACTTGGGGGATGGGGGGGTTGGGGGCGCACTGCGCCACCAATGATTTTACTTTATAATACTGGGGTTGGGGGGAAGGGGGTGTTCGGCGCCACTACTGAATATCGTTTATGCTTAATACAAACGCAGACTGCCATGTGGGTGCCGGACATATCCCATACCCGGCACCCAGCCTCTATGACTGCCCGCTGCGATCCGCCGCTATTAACCCCTCAGATGCCGCACCTGGGGGGTTAATATCGGCGGAACGCAGCCATAGAGGCTGGGTGCCGGGTATGGGATGTGTCCGGCACCCGCATGGCAGTCTGCGTTTGTATTAAGCATAAACGATATTCATTGGTGGCGTAGTGGCCATAGTCCCTTCCCTCCTCCCTGCTATCAGCCCATTGGTGGCAGCGGCACAGAGGGGAGGGACTGCCTCCTTCTCCCATGTGCTGTTGAGAAAAACATGGCACGCGCTGAGAGCAGCGCGTGCCATGTCAGTAATGTGAAAGCGGCAGAGGTCTAGGCGCAAATGGCGACAAGACTACAAAATCTTGTCACCATTTAGCAATTCTAAGTCGCAATTGCAACCATTTTGGTTGCCATCTGGAGCCCTGTGTTTTATATCACCGCGTCCGTAACAACCTGATCTATAAAATGGTAATGTTACATTCCCCACACGATGAACGCCATACATTTTTCTTTAATAAAAACTATGATGAAATTGAAATTTTGCCCACCTTACTTCCCAAAAAAGGTAATAAAAGTGATCAAAAAAGTCGTATGTACGCTAAAATAGTACCAATCAAACCGTCACCTCATCCTGCAAAAAATGAGCCCCTACATGAGACAATGGCCCAAAAAATAAAAAAAATTATAGATCTCAGACTAAAACATGATTTTTTTTGTTTCAAAAATTCTTTTTCATGTTAAACGTAAAAGAAAAAAAATAGACATATTAGGTATTGCCGCGTCCGTAAGAATCTGCTCTATAAAAATACCACATGACCTAAACCCTGAGGTGAACACCGTAAAAATAAAAACGCCACCATACATCACAAAAAGTGTAATTGCAAGCGATCAAAAAGTCGTATGCCCCCCAAAAAAGTGCCAATCTAACAGTCATCTCATTCCACAAAAATGATACCCTACCTAAGACAATCGCCCAAAAACTGAAAAAACTATGGAGACACTAAAACATGATTATTTAAAAAAATAAAAATAAAAAAATGATATTGTGTAAAACATAAATAAAAAAAAAAAGTATACATATTAGGTATCGCCGCGTCCGTAATAACTTGCTCTATAAAAATATCACCTGACCTAACCCCTCAGGTGAACACTGTAAAAAAAAAAATAAAAAAAAATGGTGTAAAAAAAGCCTTTTTTTTGTCACTTTACATCACAAAAAGTGTAATAGCAAGCGATCAAAAAGTCTTATGCACCGCAAAATAGTGCAAATCAAACCGTCATCTCATCCCGCAAAAAATGAGACCCTACCCTACCTAAGATAATCGCCCAAAAACGGAAAAAACTATGGCTCTCAGACTATGGAGACACTAAAACATGATTTTTTTTGTTTCAAAAATGAAATCATTGTGTAAAACTTACATAAATAAAAAAATTGTATATATATTAGGTATCGCCGCATCCGTGGCAACCTGCTCTATAAAAATACCACATGATCTAACCTGTCAGATAAATGTTGCAAATAACAACAACAAAAAACAGAGCCAAAACAGCTATTTCTTGTTCCCTTGCCTCACAAAAAGTGTAATATAGAGCAACCAAAAATCATATGTACCCTAAACTAGTACCAGAAAAAACTGCCACCCTATCCTGTAGTTTCTGAAATGGGGTCATTTTTGGGGAGTTTCTACTCTAGGGGTGCATCAGGGGGGCTTCAAATGGGACATGGTGTAAAAAAAAACAGTCCAGCAAAATCTGCCTTCCAAAAACCGTATGGCATTCCTTTCCTTCTGCACCCTGCCGTGTGCCCGTACAGCTGTTTACGACCACGTATGGGGTGTTTCTGTAAACTACAGAATCAGGGCCATAAATATTGAGTTTGGTTTGGCTGTTAACCCTTGCTTTGTAACCGGAAAAAAAATATTAAAATGGAAAATCTGCCAAAAAAGTGAAATTTTGAAATTGTATCTCTATTTTCCATTCATTCTTGTGGAACACCTAAAGGGTTAACAACGTTTGTAAAATCAGTTTTGAATACCTTGAGGGGTGTAGTTTATAGAATGGGTTCATTTTTGGGTGGTTTCTATTATGTAAGCCTCGCAAAGTGACTTCAGACCTGAACTGGTCCCTAAAAACTGGGTTTTTGAAAATTTCATAAAAATTTCAAGATTTGCTTCTAAACTTCTAAGCCTTGTAACATCCCCAAAAAATAAAATATCATTCCCAAAATGATCCAAACATGAAGTAGACATATGGGGAATGTAAAGTAATAACTATTTTTGGAGGTATTACTATGTATTATAGAAGTAGAGATATTGAAATTTGGAAATTTGCAATTTTTTTATATTTTTTGGTAAATTTGGTTTATAAATAAAAATGAATTTTTTTTACTTCATTTTACCAGTGTCATGAAGAACAATATGTGACGAAAAAACAATCTCAGAATGGTCTGGATAAGTCAAAGCGTTTTAAAGTTATCAGCACTTAAAGTGACACTGGTCAGATTTGCAAAAAATGGCCTGGTCCTTAACCCTTTCATGACCAAGGGTCATTGATGCCCCAGTGTCCAGGTCAAAATTTACAAATCTGACATGTGTCACTTTATGTGGTAATTGCTTTGGAACACTTTTATTTATCCAAGCCATTCTGAGATTGTTTTCTCGTGACATATTGTACTTCATAAATTTGAGTCAATATATTTCACCTTTATTTATGAAAAAAAATCCAAAATTTATCCAAAATTTTTAAAAGTTCACAATTTTCAAAATTTCAATTTCTCTGCTTCTAAAACAGAAAGTCATACCTAATAAAATATTTATTACTTAACATTTCCCATATGTCTACTTTATGTTGGCATCATTTTGCAAATGTCATTTTATTTTTTTAGGACGTTAGAAGGCTTAGAAGTTATTCTTAAAATTTTTAAGAAAATTTCCAAAACCCACTTTTTAAGGACCAGTTCAGGTTTGAAGTCACTTTGTGGGGCTTACATAGTGGAAACCCGCCATAAATGACCCCATTGTAGAAACGACACCCCTCAAGTTACTCAAAACTGATTTTACAAACTTTGATAACCCTTTAGGTGTTCCACAAGAATTAAAGGAAAATGGAGATGAAATTTCTAAATTTCACTTTTTTGGCAGATTTTCCATTTTATTACATTTTTTTCTTTAACACATTGAGGGTTAACAGCCAAACAAAACTGATTTTGTTGGACTGGTTTTAGATGCCATGTCCCATTTAAAGCCCCCCTGATGCACACACACAGTAGAAACTCCCAAAAAGTGACCCTATTTTGGAAACTAGGGGATAAAGTGCCAGTTTTATTGGTACTATTTTGGGGTACATATGATTTTTAATTGCTCTATATTAAGTTTTTTGCGAGGCAAGGTAACTGAAAAATGGCTGTTTTGGAACAGTGTTTTTTTTTTTACAAGATTCATCTGACAGGGTAGATCATATGCTATTTTTATAGAGCAGGTTGTTACGGACGCAATGATATCAAGTATGTCTACTTTTACATAATATGGCAATTTTGAAAAAGAAATTATGTTTTTGTGTGTCCATTTTCTGAACGCCATATGTTTTTTATTTTTCTGCCGATCGTCTTGTGCAGGGGCTCGTTTTTTGCAGAAAGAGTTGAGGTTTTTATTGGTACCAGTTTTGGGTACATAGGATTTTTTGATCATTCATTATTACACTTTATGGGGCAAGGTGACCAAAAAATTAGCTGTTTTGGAACAGTTTTTATTTATTTATTTTTACAGCGTTTATCTGAGGGGTTAGGTCATGTGACAGTTTTATAGAGCAGATCGTTACGGACGTGGCAATACCTAATATGTATACTTTTTCTTATTTATTTAAGTTTTACACAATAATAGCATTTCTGAAACCAAAAAAATGATGTTTTAGTGTCTCCATAGTCTGAGAGCCATAGCTTTTTTATTTTTTGGGCGATTGTCTTAAATAGGGTATCATTTTTTGCGGGATGAGGTGACGGTTTAATTGGTACTATTTTGGGGGTCATAAGCCTTTTTGATCGCTTGCTGTTGCACTTTTTATTTTATGGTGTTTATCGGACGGGGTCTATCATGTGATATATTTATAGAGACGGTCGTTACGGACGCGGTGATACCTAATATGTGTTTTTTTTTTTTTTTCATTTTTTATAGGAAAAGGCAATTTATTTTTTTCATTTTACATTTTTATTTATTTATTTTTACTTTTATTATTTTCACATTTTTTATCAAGTCCCTCTTGGATCCTGAAGCCCCGATGGTGTAAAGAGGGAGCCCCCTTCCTCTATTAACCCCATGGATGCCGCTGCATCTATGGGGTTACAGCAGAGTGTCAGCATAGAGCTGACACTCTCTGCTGATGGCGGCGGCTCAGGAATGGAGCCGCCGCCATCACACACAGCAGGGGGACCGCACGGCATAGGGGCAGCCTTGAAAAGGGGGGCGTGGGGGGGTACGGCCAGCATTGAGGGGCAGCGCAAATGGGGGCAGGAGGCGGACCGCATCAGGGCACTGGGCAGGCTGCAGGAATGTGGATGGGAGCGGGGGGGGGGAAACTTCATAAGGG
Source organism: Bufo bufo (assembly GCF_905171765.1). Classification (NCBI taxonomy): domain Eukaryota; kingdom Metazoa; phylum Chordata; class Amphibia; order Anura; family Bufonidae; genus Bufo; species Bufo bufo. The sequence goes on along the minus strand of NC_053394.1, from coordinate 188,310,312 downwards.
GCAGGTGGGGACAGGGGGGCCTTGGCGCACAGATCGGGGGGCACAGATCGGGGGGGGGAGGGCACGAGGACACTATCTGATTTCAGGCTCTGATCTGCAGACCGAAACCTGAAACCGATTGGTTTGTCTGCACAGACTAACCAATCGGATCGATTGCCGGCAAGGGGCCACTCTGATTGGTCCCTTGCCGGCATTACTGAACTGTATGCTGTCCGTGACAGCACCAGGGCAGGGGCAGAAGCTTTAATCCAAGCGCTTTGCAGCGCTTGGATTAAAGGGCTGCCATGACGTCTATACACGTGGTAGCTGCACGGGGTATGTGGTTGTGAAGGGGTTAAGGTGAAATAGGGCTGAGTCCTTAACGGGTTAAGGTGAAATATCCTAAAGGGGTTAAGGTAGATAGTGATAACTCATAAAATAGTTATTACTTTACACTTCCCATATGAGTACTTTGTTTGCATCATTTTGTAAACGTCAATTTATTTTTTAAGATGTTAGAAGAATTTTAGAAGCAAATTTTTACATTTTTAAGAAAATTTCCAAAACCCACTTTTTTAAGGACCAGTTCAGTTATGAAGTCACATTGTGGGGCTTACATAGTAGAAACCACCCCATTTTAGAAAATATACTCCTCAAGTTATTTAAAACTGATTTTACAAACTTTGTTAACTCTTTGAGAAATGGAGGAAAAATGTCACTTTTTTTTAAGCAGTTTTTCCATTAAAATTTTTTTATTTCCTGGAACACATCAAGGTGTAACAGCCAAACAAAGCTTAATGTTTATTACCCTGATTCTGTAGTTTACAGAAACACCCCACATGTGGTCGTAAACTGCTGTATGGGCACAAGGCAGGGCACAAAAGGGAAGGAGCAACATAAGAATTTTGGAGCCATGCCGCATATGAAGACATGAGGTACCCCTACAGTGGAAACCCCTGAAAATTACTAGCAGTCTGCAGTAAGGGTACAGAGGGGAGGTAACAAGTTGAGGGTGTGTACCTGCACAGTCTGTAAATGGCAGCACTGATTGGATAGAGTGAGTCTGTGCAGGTACACGCACCCAACTTGTTACCTCCCCTCTGTACCCTTACTGAAAGCTAATAGCAATTAATTCATAACCTAGTAAAAATAATAAAGGAATGGCACAACATACGGACATAAGAATAGATGCTTTAGAATGGTTATTACATGGGAAATGCATGAAGGTATTAAAACAGACATGTCAGGAGCGGTGAAAGGTCCTCTTTAACCACCAACATGTTCTCATGGAGAGTCTTACCGTCGCCTTTTCTGAGTATTTGCCCTAGGGAGGCCTCTTTTTTTGTGTACTGAGCCGCAAGCCACAGTACCTCTGGCAGTTAGGGATATAATTAGGGGGATACTGGTATAATAGTTAATGACATAGAGGTGGTAGCCCTTATCCAGCAGTGGGTGAAATGAGTCCCACACTATCTTCCCACTAACTCCTAGGCCGTGCCATATCTATATGGGTCCAGCGTGACCTCATAGGATGCTGGTTCAACTATTTGATGGCTTTTATTTGCTATATTTCATAAACACTTAACAAAAACAGAGTAAACATAAAATGTACTCGTCGATACAAATTTCTTTTTCTGCGGTGAACACCTCTGCAAATTTAGACAAAGTGATCCAGGACGGGTCTAATTTTGAACAGAAGGTCATATTGTGGGTCATTTTTTATGGGGGGGAGGGCACTGTGCATTATCTTTGTAGTGGAGAAATTTATAAACTGATTCAAATATTTTGCTGTTCATTGACATACTGTAAATTGGAGTCTAGTACAAAAAGTCAGAACTCCAATACTGTCTTTTATTAATTTTTTTTAACATATGCAGCAAGGGGCCAAAATGTCATAATTGCTGCTGCATTTACAGTCCAACCAAGGGGTCTAGCATATGAGAAAGTGGGGTTCTGGGTAATAAATGGCTGGGCATATAAATTTGTTTGGGCCACCATCACATTTATGTAATCTTCAGAGAAAAAGATTTTGAAAAAATCTATTTCTCTGCAGCCCACACAATCACTCTGGTCCCACAGTTAAAATGGATACGTGCCAATCAGAGCAGCCACCTTATCCGGTCACTATGTGATTAGCCACAGTGCCCGGAATATGCCATGACCTACTAGTACATCACTTCGTTTCAATATGCAGTATTAAAATGTATTGGCTCAGATGAGCCGAAGTTATTACTTCGCGAAGTTTATCGAGACTTTGCGTAATAACTTTATAAATTGATTTCTACTGTAAAAAACCTTTTCTCGGGTTCGGTTCCAAGGTACCACTCTTTAGAAGTAATAACTTCAGCTCATCTGAGCCAATACATTCTAATACTGTACGGAGCGCTCCGTACAGTACTAAAACAAAGTTTTATGCGAATCGACTTCGGATGTTTCATCCGAAGTCGAATCGCTCATCCTTTGTAATGGGTCTCCGAGGCACTGGCGGCCATGAAGCAATAGTACGTCAAGGGGTTAAACATCTTGCACTGTTTGCCACCACAGCTGCTATTTCCACAGTATATAGCAGCTGCGGAAAGCTGCTGTAATAAAAAGTAAGACTGGCCATCCATTGGCTCATTCTCCAGCACCCCTCTGATCTCAGTCTGAGAGGTCTGGAAATTAGTGGGCAATCCCTTTAAAACAAGATGATTAGAGAGTCAGAGATTCACTTTAAATGGGTAGTCCCATTGGAACAAGCCCTCAATCATGTGCAACCTTATTGCTGGGTGGATTTTGGATACCAGGCCAGCAGTAATAAACTGCTAGTCCTTAATTAGAAAAGGGGTGCTTTTCTAACACAGTGGCGTACATAGTAAGATATTGGGGTTATTGGACAAAGGACACCATCATTTATATTTGTAGGTGCTTTATTAAAAGGAAAAAAAAAACATGCACAAACCTTTGCCTGGGTTTTTAAGATAGCACAGCAGAATGAATGACAAGTAAAAAAATAAAATAAAAAACTTTGCACCTAGCAAGTGAAAACGCAAAACTTTGAGACCGATCATTTGTTTCCTAAAGCTCACATACTTCACCAAACTATGGTGCAAAGTATTTTTTTTTATTGTATTCAACGCATACAGAATACAAAATAGTATGGCATCCAAGAGTAGAAAGCTCCAGCAGCCAGCTTATATCTTCAAGTAGTCTGAAACAGGGGTCACTTTTCTTAAAAGAAAACAACTTCAAAATTTTACAACAATTTTTTGGCTCTCACAGTGCCCAGGGTTTACCTATATGGGCAAACTGACGTTCACTTTTTATTTTTTTTATATGTACATGAACTTCATTTTTCTGCTAATTTCCACATGCCTGAATTTTAACTCGTAACTCACATCCATTCGAGACACAAATATCTGACAACAATGAAAGCGGACACACACCTTCAAATTCAAACGAGTAAAATACTCAAACGAGTAAATCAAAAATATTTTTTCTTCAGATTTAAAAAATGAACAGGAAGAGTGGGTTTAAGTGCAAGGTGTGTTGGATGAAGAGGTTGATGAAAATTTCAAAGTGCTGGAAAAATGGTGCAAGGTGATAAACTGTGAAATGAGACCATTAACTATCGCAGCAAGGGAACTTGATTACACTGAAGATGGACTGAATGAATATTGTGCAATGTACAGTTTTCTCTCTTTATAAGGGTCCAATGCTTCTGAAATTATAAAGTGACCTTACTAGGCAAACAACTGACACGTAAAGGGTATTTATGGATAAGTGCAAGCAAGCAGATAGGATAGTGAATTGGATAGAACCAAAAAAGAACCATCTTAGGCAAACTACCCTCTTTGAATCACTCTAAAGTGCAAAAATGTACTCGTATAAGGGACAAAAATTAACAAGTAAATAAAAGTATGGACAATAGGTCACAGAGTACAAAGAGACCGCAAGCAGCGCTCTAAGTAACACTAGCAGCTTTGCTTGGGGGAAAAGGGCTCCATTTTGAGACAGAACAGCTCCTTTTTATTGTTTAAACATAATATATACAGTGAGAGTGCACAGCACAGCACCTGATAAAGGAAGGTAAGAGGACAGGATGGGGTAAAAATAATTAAAAAAAAGTAATACAGTGGCAGAAACTAGCAATGAAAGGATGTAAAGATGCCAAAACAGACAACCGCTAACAACAAAACCAGACAACTTGTAAGATAAAAAGAAATAGGGTGAAATCACTAGAGGCAAAACTTTGGGCCCAACATTAGTGTATGCAAATATTACAAAGAGAGGCAGAAAGCGTTAAAAGGATGAGGCAGCCAGCCAGCTGGGGGGTAGGGAAAGAAGGCAAGGAAACAGTCTAGGTGCTGTGAACGTAGAGTATTCTACTGCTCTAGGGTCCTGCAGAGTCCGAATCCTCAATAAGAACCTCTGTTGTAGCACCCAGTCCACCTGCTGGCGGGGCAGAGCAAGCAACTAAAACCTTGGAGCCATGAGTAGAGTGAAAGGTTTCTGGGGGTGCAAGTTCGTCTTGCACACTTGGGGCTGTGGTAGCAGAGGACTCTGTCACCAGCAGTTCATTATTGGTGGTGATGAGAGAGCCAGAGTTGGCCGCCAGGGCTTCTGCTATAAGGATCTCAGGATGGCTTTTGGCTTTGTGGGCCACAACACTGTCCTTCTTCTCAAACTTCTTCCCACAGATTCCACAGGAGAACTGGTAGAAAGAGTCAGCATCATGTTTCTTCATGTGCCAATTCAAGGAGGCTTTTTGTCTGCAGGTAAAGCCGCAGAACTCACATCTACAGATGGGGACAGGTGAGAGGACAATGAACAGACACAGTCAGAAATCAATGGTGAGGTACAATTAGAGGGTTCAGACACTCACTGTAAGGGTTTTTCTCCTGTGTGGATCATTCTATGTACAGCCAGGTTGTGGGAGCTCTTGAATGCTCGAGCACAGTATTCACAGATATAATCCCGCTGGTCTAATAACAGAAGCAGTATCACAGACATAACTCAGATTATTGGAATTAACCCTATTTAAAAAGTGAACTTAGATTTACCTGTATGATGCTTTGCATGTCGCATCAGTTGCTTCTGAAGGCGGAAAAGTCTCCCACATGAGGGCTGTGGACATACATATTTCTTCTTTAAAAGGTGCTGATATTTAATGTGGTGCTGAAAAACAACATAAATACTTACTAAACCACAAAGAAGTATCACACATGTTCCATTTTCTTCTGTACTCAGCATATCGCAAGTCCTGCTCCCTAGAAGTCTGTACTTACTTGCAAGTATCTAGGGTGCGCCAATACTGTGCCGCATCCCTCCATCTCACAACGTACATACTGCAGAGGTGGCTTCTTCCTAAGGAAAAAAAAAGGAAAAGAATTAAAAGTTAGTAAATATTTATATATATGAAATTAATTTGAAATAAAGAAAAAACATCTAAGTGATATATATCTTTGAAGGCGACATATACTCCCGAAGTGTTACATAATAACATAGGGGTTTACTTATCAAACTGGTGTAAAGTAGAACTGGCTTAGTTGCCCATAGCAACCAATCAGATTCCACCTTTCATTTTGCACAGTTCCTTTGGTAAATCAAAGGAGGAATCTGATTGGTTGATGTGGGCAACTAAGCCAGTTCTACTTTACACCAGTTTGATAAATGACGCCCATAGTTTGTAAGGATGAGAAAGGACATCCATCCATCTAGTTCAGCTTCTCATCCTGTAGAACTGATCCAGAGGAAGGCAATAAACCCTAAAACGTAGAATCTAATTTTGCTAATTTTTAAGGGGAAAAATTCCTTCCCAACTCCAATCATGCAATCGAAATAACTCTCTGGATCAATGATTCTTCTCCAGAAACCTAATAACTATAACCTGTAATATTGTTACACTCTAGAAATACATCCAGGCCCCTCTTGAACTCTTAGTGAACTGGCCATCACCACCTCCTCAGGCAGAGAGTTCCATAGTCTCACTGCTCTTACAGTAAAGAATCCTCTTCTGTGTACAAACCTTCCTTCCTCTAGACACAGGGGATGTCCCCTCGTCACAGTCACAGTCCTGGGGATAAATAGAGGATGGGCGAGATCTCTGTACTGACCCCTGATATATTTATACATAGTTATTAGATCTCCCCTCAGTCGTCTTTTTTCTAAAGTTAATAACCCTAATTTAGATAATCTTTTTAGTTACTATAGTTCACCCATTCCAGTTATTACTTTAGTTGCCCTCCTCTGAACCCTCTCCAGCTCTGCTATGTCTGCCTTGTTCACAGGAGCCCAGAACTGTACACAGTACTCCATGTGTGGTCTGACTAGCGATTTGTAAAGTGGTAGGACTATGTTCTCATCACGGGCATCTATGCCCCTTTTGATGCAACCCATTATCTTATTGGCCTTGGCAGCAGCTGCCTGATTCTGGTTTCTACAGCTTAGTTTGCTGTTTACTAAAATCCATAGTTCCTTTTCCATGTCAGTGTTAGTGTTTTACCATTTACTATGTACTGGTGATATGTATTTTTATTTTATTTATGTTAATCATTTATGTAGAGCTGACAAATTTTGCAGCGCCTTACAGATATTGGGGACTTGCTGCCACCAATAGAGCTCGCAATCTAAGTTCTCTCACTAATCTCACTATCAGTAGGTCTTTGGAGTGTGTGAGGAAACCTGAATACCCAGAATAAACCGAAGCAAACACGGGGAGAACTTACAAACTCCATGCAGATGTTGTCCTTGGTTAGATTCGAACCTAGGACCCCAGTCATTTGAGGCACCTTAGCCAATGTGCCCTTCCCATCTGCTTAAACTTACATTTATGAATGGTAAACCCAATTTGCCAGTTCTCTGCCCAAGCCTCCAATCTATAGCAGTATAGCAGTCTACTGTCCTCTTCTGTGTTAATGACTTTGTCCTCAACAAAGTAATTTTGTCCTTTGTCCTCAGCAAAAATGATATTCAACCCCTCTACAGGATCATTAATACTGTATATACAGTATAAGTGTTATATATATATATATATATATATATACACACACACACACACATACATACATACATACACACACACACACACACAAATACAGTGGGGCAAATAAGTATTCGATACACTGGCGATTTTGCAAGTTTTCCCACCTACAAAAAATTGAGAGGTCTGTAATTTTTATTGTAGGTACACTTCAACTGTAAGAGACAAAATCTAAAAAATCCAGAAAATCACATTGTATAATTTTTAAAGAATAAATTAGCATTTTATTGCATGAAAAAAGTATTTGATACAATAGAAAAACAGAACTTAATATTTGGTACAGAAACCTTTGTTTGCAATTACAGAGGTCAGACGTTTCCCATAGTTCTTGACCAAGTTTGCACACACTGCAGTAGGGATTTTAGCCCACTCCTCCATACGGATCTTTTAGGTTTGGGGGGTGTTGCTGGGCTACATTGAGTTTCATCTCCCTCCAAAGACTTCCGATTGGGTTCAGATCTGGAGGCTAGCTAGGCCACTCCAAGGCAGTGAAATGTTTCTTACGGAGCCACTCCTCAGTTGCCCTGGCTATGTGTTTCGGGTCATTTTCATGCTGGAAGACCGAGCCACAACCCATCTTCAATGCTCTTACTGAGGTAAGGAGGTTGTTGGCCAAAATCTTGCTATACAGTCGTGGCCAAAAGTTTTGAGAATGACAAAAATATTAGTTTTCACAAAGTTTGCTGCTAAACTGCTTTTAGATCTTTGTTTCAGTTGTTTCTGTGATGTAGTGAAATATAATTACACGCACTTCATACGTTTCAAAGGCTTTTATCGACAATTACATAGTCAGTATTTGCAGTGTTGGCCCTTCTTTTTCAGGACCTCTGCAATTCGAATGGGCATGCTCTCAATCAACTTCTGGGCCAATTCCTGACTGATAGCAACCCATTCTTTCATAATCACTTCTTGGAGTTTGTCAGAGCTAGTGGGTTTTTGTTTGTCCACCCGCCTTTTGAGGATTGACCACAAGTTCTCAATGGGATTAAGATCTGGCGAGTTTCCAGGCCATGGACCCAAAATGTCAACGTTTTGGTCCCCGAGCCACTTAGTTATCACTTTTGCCTTATGGCACGGTGCTCCATCGTGCTGGAAAATGCATTGTTCTTCACCAAACTGTTGTTGGATTGTTGGAAGAAGTTGCTGTTGGAGGGTGTTTTGGTACCATTCTTTATTAGTGGCTGTGTTTTTGGGCAAAATTGTGAGTGAGCCCACTCCCTTGGATGAGAAGCAACCCCACACATGAATGGTCTCAGGATGCTTTACTGTTGGCATGACACAGGACTGATGGTAGCGCTCACCTTTTCTTCTCGGACAAGCCTTTTTACAGATGCCCCAAACAATCGGAAAGAGGCTTCATCGGAGAATATGACTTTGCCCCAGTCCTCAGCAGTCCATTCACCATACTTTCTGCAGAAGATCAATCTGTCCCTGATGTTTTTTTTGGAGAGAAGTGGCTTCTTTGCTGGCCTTCTTGACACCAGGCCATCTTCCAAAAGTCTTCGCCTCACTGTGCGTGCAGATGCGCTCACACCTGCCTGCTGCCATTCCTGAGCAAGCTCTGCACTGGTGGCACTCCGATCCCGCAGCTGAATCCTCTTTAGGAGACGATCCTGGCGCTTGCTGGACTTTCTTGGACGCCCTGAAGCCTTCTTAACAAGAATTGAACTTCTTTCCTTGAAGTTCTTGATGATCCTATAAATTGTTGATTGAGGTGCAATCTTAGTAGCCACAATATCCTTGCCTGTGAAGCCAATTTTATGCAACACAATGATGGCTGCACGCGTTTCTTTGCAGATCACCATGGTTAACAATGGAAGAACAATGATTTCAAGCATCACCCTCCTTTTAACATGTCAAGTCTGCCATTTTAACCCAATCAGCCTGACATAATGATCTCCAGCCTTGTGCTTGTCAACATTCTCACCTGAGTTAACAAGATGATTACTGAAATGATCTCAGCAGGACCTTTAATGACAGCAATGAAATGCAGTGGAAAGTTTTTTTTGGGATTAAGTTAATTTTCATGGCAAAGAAGGACTATGCAATTCATCTGATCACTCTTCATAACATTCTGGAGTATATGCAGATTGCTATTATAAAAACTTAAGCAGCAACTTTTCCAATTTCCAATATTTATGTAATTCTCAAAACTTTTGGCCACGACTGTACATGGCCCCATCCATCCTCCCTTCAATACGGTGCAGTCGTCCTGTTCCCTTTGCAGAAAAGCACACCCAAACTATGATGTTTCCACCCCCATGCTTCACGGTTGGGACGGTGTTCTTGGGGTTGTACTAATCCTTCTTCCTCCAAACACAGCGAATGGAGTTGATACCAAAAAGTTCTATTTTGGTCTCATTTGACCACATGACCTTCTCCCATGCCTCCTCTGGATCATCCAGATGGTCATTGGCAAACTTTAAATGGGCCTGGACATGTGCTGGCGTGAGCAGGGGGCCCTGCAGGATTTTAATCCATGACGGCGTAATGTGTTACTAAGGGTAATCTTTGAGACTGTGGTCTCAGCTCTCTTCAGGTCATTGACCATGTCCTCCCGTGTCCTGGGCTTATTCCTGACCTTTCTCAGAATCATCCTTACCCCACGATGCAAGATCTTGCATGGAGCCCCAAACCGAGGAAGATTGACAGTCATCTTGTGTTTCTAATAACTGCGTCAACAGTTGTTGCCTTCTCACCAAGCTGCATGCCTATTGTCCTATAGTCCATCCCAGCCTTGTGCATGTCCACAAGTTTGTCCCCGGTGTCCTTAGACAGCTCTTTGGTCTTGGCCATGGTGGAAAGGTTGGAATGTTATTCACTGTGTGGACAAGTGTCTTTTATACAGGTAACGAGTAGGAGGGCTTCTTAAAGAAAAACTAACAGGTCTGTGAGAGCCAGAAATCTTGGTGGTTGGTAGGTGATCAAATACTTATTTCATGCAATAAAATGCTAATTATTTAAAAATCATACAATGTGATTTTCAGGATTATTATTTTTTTTTTAGATTCAGTCTCTCACAGTTGAAGGAGGAGAAGATCCGTATAGAGCAGTGGGCTAAAATCCCTGCTGCAGTGTGTGCAAACTACAGGAAACGTCTGACCTCTGTAATTGCAAACAAAGGTTTCTGGACCAAATATTATTCTGTTTTTCTATTGTATCAAATACTTATTTAATGCAATAACATGCAAATTAATTATTTAAAAATGTGATTTTCTGGATTTCTTTTTTAGATTCTGTCTCTCACAGTTGAAGTGTACCTACGATAAAAATTAAAGACCTCTCCATTCTTTGTAGGTTTTTCCCCACTGTATGTATGTATGTATGTATGTATGTACAGTACAGACCAAAAGTTTGGACACACCTTCTCATTCAAAGAGTTTTCTTTATTTTCATGATTATGAAGGCATCAAAACTATGAATTAACACATGTGGAATTATATACATAACAAACAAGTGTGAAACAACTGAAAATATGCCATATTCTAAGTTCTTCAAAGTAGCCACCTTTTGCTTTGATTACTGCGTTGCACACTCTTGGCATTCTCTTGATGAGCTTCAAGAGGTAGTCCCCTGAAATGGTCTTCCAACAGTCTTGAAGGAGTTCCCAGAGATGCTTAGCACTTGTTGGCCCTTTTGCCTTCACTCTGCGGTCCAACTCACCCCAAACCATCTCGATTGGGTTCAGGTCCGGTGACTGTGGAGGCCAGGTCATCTGGCGCAGCACCCCATCACTCTCCTTCATGGTCAAATAGCCCTTACTTTCAAAGTTTTCCCAAATTTTTGGGCTGACTGACTGACCTTCATTTCTTAAAGTAATGATGGCCACTCGTTTTCATAATACAAATTCTAACAGTCTATTCAGTAGGACTATCAGCTGTGTATCCACCTGACTTCTCCTCAACGCAACTGATGGTCCCAACCCTATTTATAAGGCAAATCCCACTTATTAAACCTGACAGGGCACACCTGTGAAGTGAAAACCATTTCAGGGGACTAGCTCTTGAAGCTCATCAAGAGAATGCCAAGAGTGTGCAAAGCAGTAATCAAAGCAAAAGATGGCTACTTTGAAGAACCTAGAATATGACATATTTTCAGTTGTTTCACACTTGTTTGTTATGTATATAATTCCACATGTGTTAATTCATAGTTTTGATGCCTTCAGTGTGAATCTACAATTTTCATAGTCATGAAAATAAAGAAAACTCTTTGAATGAGAAGGTGTGTCCAAACTTTTGGTCTGTACTGTATGTATGTATGTATATATATATATATATATATATATATATATATATATATAGTGAAGACAATATTGATGAGAATAGGTCCCAATACTGACCCCTGTGGTACTCCACTAGTGACTGTGACCCAATCAGAGTGTGTACCATTAATAACCACCCTCTGTTTTCTATCATTGAGCCAGTTACTTACCCACATATACACATTTTCCCACAGTCAGAGCATTGTTACTTGATGTAGCACTACCTGGAAGTCAGAGACCCCTTTGCTGCAATGACCTACTCACCTCCTCTTTGGTAGTCTTGGACTTTTATCATCTTTGCGCCGACGGCCTCTCCTTTAAAAAGAAGGCAAGAAAAAGGAATATGATGATAGAGCTTGAATAAAAACGGTAGAAGAGTGCACAGTATAAAGGACTGGAGAGCAACCAATAAAAATATTGCTCTTTTTTCACTTAACCTGAATTCCAAAAATTTTAACTAAGTAACTTACAGTAGTTTGTAAGGCAAAAAAAATACATACGTCCACCCAGTTCTGCCTGTAATCCTTCAAAGTTGAAATTCCTACCAATCAGAATAACTACCTGGATGAAAGACTCTTCTCCAGGATTCTAGTATACCCTGTAATATTATTACACTCCAGAAATACATTCAAGCCCATCTTGAACTCTTTTAGAGATCTCCATCACAACCTTCTGTAGCAGAGACTGCTCTTACAGTAAAGAATCCCTTTCTATGTTGAGCAAGAAACCTTCTTTCCTCTAGATGTAGAGGACTTCCCCTTGTTACAGTCACAGAGAAGTAGCAGATGAGGTTTAACATGGACAAATGTAAGGTTATGCACATGGGAAAGAATAATGCAAGTCACCTGTACATACTAAACAGTAAAACGCTGGGTAAAGCCTCATTCACACGTCAGAGTTTTGGTCGGTGAATTCCATCAGTGAGCCAAAACCAGGATTAGAACCTCCACAGATATAAGGTATAATGGAAAGATCTGCACCTGTTCTGTGTTTATAGCCACACCTGACGTGTGAATGAGGCATAACACAATGGAAAAGGACTTAGGAATTTTAGTGGAAAGCAAACATAAGGTGTTTGGCACCCAGGGTGGGTCTTTTCTATGGCACTCCCCCATACTTTAAAACATTATGCCCCTCACAGTAGTTATGCCCACATTGTTCCCCTCGCAGTAGTTATGCCCTCATTGTGCCCCCTTCAAAGTAGTAATGCTCTCTCTGTGCCCCCTTCACAATAGTAATGCTCACATTGTGCTCCCTCAGTATTTAAGGGAATGTGTCATGAGAAAATGACCTGCTCTTTAACCCCTTAAGGACACAGCCTTATTTCACCTTAAGGACCAGGCCATTTTTTTTTCAAATCTGACCAGTGTCATTTTATGTGGTGATAGCTCTAAAACGCTTGTACTTATCCAGGCCATTCTGAGATAGTTTTTTTTCGTCACATATTGTACTTCATAACACTGGTAAAATGGAGTAAAAAAAAAATCATTTTTATTTATAAAAAAAATATTAAAATTTACCAAACTTTTGGAAAATTTAGCAAATTTCCAAGTTTCAATTTCTCTACTTCTAGAATACATAGTAATACATCCAAAAATAGATATTAGTTTACATTTCCCATATGTCTACTTCATGTTTGGATCATTTTGGGAATGCCATTTTATTTTTTGGGACCAGTTCAGGTCTGAAGTCACTTTGTGAGTCTTACATAATAGAAACCACCCAAAAGTGACCCTATTATAGAAACTACACCCCTCAAGGTATTCAAAACTGATTTTATAAACATCATTAACCCTTTAGGTGTTCCCCAAGAGTTGATGGCAAATGGAGATGAAATGTCAGAATTTTAATTTTTTGCCAAATTTTCCATTTTAATCCATTTTTTCCACTAACAAAGCAAGGGTTAACAGCCAAACAAAACTCTATGTTTATTGCCCTGACTCTGCAGTTTACAGAAACACCTGATATGTGGTCGTACACCACTGTACGGCCCCATGTCAGGGCGTAGAGGGAAAGGAGCGCCGTGTGGTTTTTGGAAGGCAGATTTCGCTGGACTGGTTTATTTACACCAGGTCCCATTTGAGGCCCCCTGATGCACCCCTAGAGTAGAAACTGCAAAAAAGTGACCCCATTTCGGAAACTACGGGATAAGGTGGCAGTTTTTTTGGTACTATTTTAGGGTACATATGATTTTTGGTTGCTCTATATTACACTTTTTGTGAAGCAAAGTAACAAAAAATAGAAATTCTGAAATTTAATCTCCATTTGCCATTTGTGGAACACTTAAAGGGTTAACAAAGTTTGTAAAATCAGTTTTGAATACCTTGAGGGGTGTAGTTTCTTAAATGGGGTCACTTTTTGGAGTTTCTACTCTAGGGGTGCATCAGGGGGGCTTCAAATGGGACATGGTGTCAAAAAACAAGTCCAGCAAAAACTGCCTTTCAAAATCCATATGGCATTCCTTTCCTTCTGCGCCCTGCCGTGTGGCCATACAGCAGTTTACGACCATATGGGGTGTTTCTGTAAACTGAAGAATCAGGGCAATAAATATTGAGTTTTGTTTGGCTGTTAACCCTTGCTTTGTTACGGGAAAAAATGGATTAAAATGAAAAATTTGCCCAAAAAATACCTGTTTTGACACCGTTTTTTTATTTTATTATTTCCAACATTCATCTGACAGATTAGATCATGTGCTATTTTTATAGAGCAGGTTGTTACGTGTGGCAGTGATCGGAACTACACAGGATGTACGGGTACGCCCTGTGTCCTTAAGTAACGGGACATCAGGGCGTACCTGTAATTATTAAAAAAATATGTTAAACATAAAAAAGTGTTTTAACCCCTTAAGGACACAGGGCGTGTCCTTAAGGTGTTAAAACACTTTTTTATGTTTAACATATTTTTTTAATTTTTCATGATATTTTTAATTTTCCATGTCACTTTTTATATTTCAACTAAAACCATAAATCCTGCAGTTTTTGCACTGACTAATAAATGGCGTTTCTTGATTTGTACACATCACTATACTGCAGTTAACTCATTATAATCCTCCTGTAATATCACCTCTGTGTATAGATAAGACAGGATCCACCATGCCCAATAGGTGATTGTCAAATGTTATCTATTTTTTCCTTGTACAATGACCTCTGCACAGGTCACAGAGCATGTCTAGAACACTCTCCCATGTAAGTTAATAGGGTCCCCTAATGTCCATTGTGTCTATAGCCCAGTCTATGGTGGTTGTCATAAAGCAATTTTTTTTTATGCTTTGTAAATGCTGTTAAGAACAGCTCAGAGAAGATGGCAGCCCCTATAATAATGTTCAGGAAACAGAATAAAGAAACTACAATAAAATCAGAAAATAAAAACTGATTTTAAAAAAGGTTGGTGACACGGTGCATTATCCTGCTGGAAGTAGCCATCAGAGGATGGATACATGTTCTCATTCTGTTTACGCCAAATTCGGACTCTACCATTTGAATGTCTCAACAGAAATCGAGACTCATCAGACCAGGCAACATTTTTCCAGTCTTCAACAGTCCAATTTTGGTGAGCTCGTGCAAATTTTAGCCTCTTTTTCCTATTTGTAGTGGAGATGAGTGGTACCCGGTGGGGTCTTCTGCTGTTGTAGCCCATCCGCCTCAAGGTTGTGCGTGTTGTGGCTTCACAAATGCTTTGCTGCATACCTCGGTTGTAACGAGTTGTTATTTCAGTCAACGTTGCTCTTCTATCAGCTTGAATCAGTCGGCCCATTCTCCTCTGACCTCTAGCATCCACAAGGCATTTTTGCCCACAGGACTGCCGCATACTGAATGTTTTTCCCTTTTCACACCATTCTTTGTAAACCCTAGAAATGGTTGTGCATGAAAATCCCAGTAACTGAGCAGATTGTGAAATACTCAGACCGGCCCGTCTGACACCAACCATGCCACGCTCAAAATTGCTTAAATCACCTTTCTTTCCCATTCTGACATTCAGTTTGGAGTTCAGGAGATTGTCTTGACCAGGACCACACCCCTAAATGCATTGAAGCAACTGCCATTGGTTGACTAGATAATTGCATTAATGAGAAATAGAACAGGTGTTCCTAATAATTCTTTAGGTGAGTGTGTGTATATATATATATATATATATATATATATATATATATATATAGTGATAAAGTGAGGGGGTTAATTTGGCAAGAGAGATATGTTCCATACCGGGTACTAAGAGGTTAACCTGGATACTGCTCCACCCACAGGTGCAGGCAAATAAAAGCTCCCCTAGAAGCTGCTCGGGGGGGTTGTTGGTTGGAGCAGTGCATGCAGATGGTGTGCTACTGACTCAGAGGACTGTGAACCAGGAGAAACCATATACCTCTAGCGTGGTGAGAACAAAGTCTTCGAAAGGTGTGAACTGTGCCTTACTACCAAAAAGACTTTGTGCGGCAGTAAAGCATATTTCTGTTAACCGTTTGTTACAAGCTAAAGAGAGCTACATTTATGTTTGATAGACTTTATGTTGGCTGGAAATAAACTACTAGCGTTTGTTTGGTCGAAGAAACCTGGACTGAGAGTGTCTCTTTGCCGAAGCTAATTCCCCACACTGTTACAAAATTTATATATAAAACAGTATACACCCTGTACAGAATTATTAGGCAAATGAGTATTTTGACCACATCATCCTCTTTATGCATGTTGTCTTACTCCAAGCTGTATAGGCTCGAAAGCCTACTACCAATTAAGCATATTAGGTGATGTGCATCTCTGTAATGAGAAGGGGTGTGGTCTAATGACATCAACACCCTATATCAGGTGTGCATAATTATTAGGCAACTTCCTTTCCTTTGGCAAAATGGGTCAAAAGAAGGACTTGACAGGCTCAGAAAAGTCAAAAATAGTGAGATATCTTGCAGAGGGATGCAGCACTCTTAAAATTGCAAAGCTTCTGAAGCGTGATCATCGAACAATCAAGCGTTTCATTCAAAATAGTCAACAGGGTCGCAAGAAGCGTGTGGAAAAACCAAGGCGCAAAATAACTGCCCATGAACTGAGAAAAGTCAAGCGTGCAGCTGCCAAGATGCCACTTGCCACCAGTTTGGCCATATTTCAGAGCTGCAACATCACTGGAGTGCCCAAAAGCACAAGGTGTGCAATACTCAGAGACATGGCCAAGGTAAGAAAGGCTGAAAGACGACCACCACTGAACAAGAGACACACAAGCTGAAACGTCAAGACTGGGCCAAGAAATATCTCAAGACTGATTTTTCTAAGGTTTTATGGACTGATGAAATGAGAGTGAGTCTTGATGGGCCAGATGGATGGGCCCGTGGCTGGATTGGTAAAGGGCAGAGAGCTCCAGTCCGACTCAGACGCCAGCAAGGTGGAGGTGGAGTACTGGTTTGGGCTGGTATCATCAAAGATGAGCTTGTGGGGCCTTTTCGGGTTGAGGATGGAGTCAAGCTCAACTCCCAGTCCTACTGCCAGTTTCTGGAAGACACCTTCTTCAAGCAGTGGTACAGGAAGAAGTCTGCATCCTTCAAGAAAAACATGATTTTCATGCAGGACAATGCTCCATCACACGCGTCCAAGTACTCCACAGCGTGGCTGGAAAGAAAGGGTATAAAAGAAGAAAATCTAATGACACGGCCTCCTTGTTCACCTGATCTGAACCCCATTGAGAACCTGTGGTCCATCATCAAATGTGAGATTTACAAGGAGGGAAAACAGTACACCTCTCTGAACAGTGTCTGGGAGGCTGTGGTTGCTGCTGCACGCAATGTTGATGGTGAACAGATCAAAACACTGACAGAATCCATGGATGGCAGGCTTTTGAGTGTCCTTGCAAAGAAAGGTGGCTATATTGGTCACTGATTTGTTTTTGTTTTGTTTTTGAATGTCAGAAATGTATATTTGTGAATGTTGAGATGTTATATTGGTTTCACTGGTAAAAATTAATAATTGAAATGGGTATATATTTGTTTTTTGTTAAGTTGCCTAATAATTATGCACAGTAATAGTCACCTGCACACACAGATATCCCCCTAAAATAGCTAAAACTAAAAACAAACTAAAAACTACTTCCAAAAATATTCAGCTTTGATATTAATGAGTTTTTTGGGTTCATTGAGAACATGGTTGTTGTTCAATAATAAAATTAATCCTCAAAAATACAACTTGCCTAATAATTCTGCACTCCCTGTATATATTGTGATAAGGTGGACAGTGCGGGAAGGTGTGTATGTCCCACTCGGATACCTCAGCTGGGTGGGATAGCTAAAATCCGGGATGCAGTAGTCTCAGCAGCATGTAGGTTGCTGGGACAAGATTGTTTTTGGTATATTCTGGGCTGGATTTTAGTTGGATTGGCAGATAGGACTGGAAGTAAGATCTGCCAATACACACTCTTCCAGGATGGGTGTTGCCTTGGTCCAGAGGTGATCGCAGGTGAGACCTGCTGTACTCAGGCTGACATAAAGCACCTCCCAGTATGTCAGTGAAGCAGAGTCCTGCTGAGGCTCTGGGTGTGTGGTCTCAGCTAGCAAGGCTGAGGGGCCACAAGGCTAGGGTAAGGCCTGAAGTTTGGGGTACGCAGTGACGCCTGCGGAAAAAGGGTCACTGGGTCAGAGTCGGGAGGACTACTGGACCACAATTCCCCAAAATCCCCCTGGAATTGCCAAAGCCTGGAGGCTGCTGGATTGATGTTGGCTGAGGAAAGCCGCATATGATGTCTATGTGTGAACTGTGCTCTACGAGTGAGGTAGGGACGTATTTTGTTTAGGTAGTGCCTAGACGGGCAGGAGTTTATTTGTGTTTTAAGTGTTGGCGGTGCAGAAACCCCACCCCACCCAGTGATGTATAACTGGAAGATCCAGTATGAGAAAAGTGCCAAAATAAATGCACAGTTTGGACATGAAAATCCGTTGTCTGGCGAGATATCTGTGAGTGTGACCCCCTGAAAAGAGACGATCCCTTACAATAATATATATATATATATATATATATATATATATATAAAGAAATAAGCACACCGCAGCACATCCGTCTGGTGAAAAAGTGGTGGGATCCTTTATTCACCCAGGTAGCGACGTTTCGGTCCGCTTACTGGGACCATTTTCAAGCTTGAAAATGGTCCCAGTAAGCGGACCGAAACGTCGCTACCTGGGTGAATAAAGGATCCCACCACTTTTTCACCAGACTGATGTGCTGCGGTGTGCTTATTTCTTTGTCTATTGACACTTTTGGACCTTGTGTCGACACCGCTGGCACCCAGCATTTTTTACTAGGTGTGCTGCCCTGAATTTTCATCACATATTATATATATATATATATATATATATATATATATTAGGTTTCTGTGATGTAAATAAAAATGAGACAAAGATAAATCAGTTCAGAACTTTTTCCACCTTTATTGTGACCTATAAACTGTACAACTCAATTGAAAAACAAACTGAAATCTTTTATGAGGGAAGAAAAAATCTAAAAATAAAATAATATGGTTGCATAAGTGTGCATACCCTTAAACTAATACTTTGTTGAAGCATGGCACCTTTTGGGTATGAGTCTATCAACATGGCACATTTAGACTTGGCAAGATTTGCCCACTCTTCTTTGCAAAAACACTCCAAATCTGTCAGATTGCGAGGGCATCTCCTGTGCACAGCCCTCTTCAGATCACCCCACAGATTTTCAATCAGATTCAGGTCTGGGCTCTGGCTGGGCCATTCCAAAACTTTAATCTTCTTCTGGTGGAGCCATTCCTTTGTTGATTTGGATGTATGCTTTGGGTTGTTGTCATGCTGAAAGATGAAGTTCCTCTTCATGTTCATCTTTCTAGCAGAAGCCGGAAGGTTTTGTGCCAATATTGACTGGTATTTGGAACTGTTATAATTCCCTCTAGCTTAACTAAGGCCCCAGTTCCAGCTGAAATAAAACAGCCACAAAGCATGATGCTGCCACCACCATGCTTCACTGTGGGTATGGTGTTCTTTTGGTGATGTGCAGTGTTGTTTTTGCTCCAAACATATCTTTTGGAATTATGGCCAAAAAATTCCACCTTGGTGTCATCAGACCATAACACCTTTTCCCACATGCTTTTGGGAGACTTCAGATATGTTTTTGCAAAATGTAGCCTGGCTTGGATGTTTTTCTTCATAAGAAAAAGCTTTCGTCTTTCCACTATAGAATACGGGCGATTGTTGTCACATGTACCACACAGCCAGTACTTGCTAGATATTCCTGCAGCTCCTTTAAGGTTGCATCTTGGTAGCCTTCCAGACCAGTTTTCTTCTCGTCTTTTTATCAATTTTAGAGGGACGTCCAGTTCTTGGTAATGTCACTGTTGTGCCATATTTTCTCCACTTGATGATGACTGTCTTCACTGTGTTCCATGGTATATCTAATGCCTTGGAAATTATTTTGTACCCTTCTCCTGACTGATACCTTTTAACAATGAGATCCCTCTGATGTTTTGGAAGCTCTCTATGGACCATGGCTTTTGCTGTGGTAAGCGACTAAGAAAATTTCAGGAAAGACCAACTAGAGCAGCTGAACTTCATTTGGGTTTTATCAAAGGCACTTTAAATGATGGCAGGTGTATGCTGACTCCTATTTAACATGATTTTGAATGTGAATGCTTAATTCTGAACACAGCTACATCCCCAGTTATAAGAGGGTGTGCACATTTCTGCAACCACATTATTTTAGTTTTTTTTGTTTTCTTCCCTCCACCTAAAAGATTTCACTGTGTTTTTCAATTGAGTGTTACAGTTTATAGGTCACATTAAAGGTGGGAAAAGTTCTGAAATGATTTATCTTTGTCTCATCTTTTTACAGCACAGAAACCTGACATTTTAACAGGGGTGTGTAGACTTTTTATATCCACTGTGTGTGTATATGTAATATATATATATATATATATATATATATATATATATATATATAGAGGAGAAGAAGTCCAGTGGGAGCACCAACCAGAATGTGGGTGCACGGTCCAACACAGGGTAGCGGCAATCCCCAATAGTATAGAAAACGAAGAAGTAGGACTGCACTTCAAAATAGTGATAAAATCAGCAGTAATTTATTCAAGCATATTATGCCAAGTCTTGCGACGTTTCGGCTCACAAGAGCCTTCCTCAAGCTTGAGGAAGGCTCTTGTGAGCCGAAACGTCGCAAGACTTGCCATAATATGGGTGAATAAATTACTGCTGATTTTATCCCTATTTTGGAGTGCAGTCCTACTTCTTTGTCTTATATATATATATATATATATATATATATATATTATAATAATCACAGGTCGGCACTGCTGTATATGGTCACGGTGCACGAGTCTATGGGATGGCGTCCCAATGTAGAATCAATGAAAAAGACCGGCACTCGCTGTTGATAATTCTTTCTTTGTATTTATTCAGTCACATGTACAGGCAATAAGTACGCGTGCGTTTCGGTGCTGCCGCACCTTCCTCAGACTTATCTGATAAGTCTGAGGAAGGTGCGGCAGCACCGAAACGCACGCGTACTTATTGCTTGTACATGTGACTGAATAAATACAAAGAAAGAATTATCAACAGCAAGTGCCGGTCTTTTTCATTAATTGATTATATATATATATACACATACATACACAGTACAGGCCAAAAGTTTGGACACACCTTCTCATTCAAAGAGTTTTCTTTATTTTCATGACTATGAAAATTGTAGATTCACACTGAAGGCATCAAAACTATGAATTAACACATGTGGAATTATATACATAACAAACAAGTGTGAAACAACTGAAAATATGTCATATTCTAGGTTCTTCAAAGTAGCCACCTTTTGCTTTGATTACTGCTTTGCACACTCTTGGCATTCTCTTGATGAGCTTCAAGAGGTAGTCCTCTGAAATGGTTTTCACTTCACAGGTGTGCCCTGTCAGGTTTAATAAGTGGGATTTCTTGCCTTATAAATGGGGTTGGGACCATCAGTTGCGTTGAGGAGAGGTCAGGTGGATACACAGCTGATAGTCCTACTGAATAGACTGTTAGAATTCGTAGTATGGCAAGAAAAAAAGCAGCTAAGTAAAGAAAAACGAGTAGCCATCATTACTTTAAGAAATGAAGGTCAGTCAGTCTAAAAATTGGGAAAACGTTGAAAGTAAGGGCTATTTGACCATGAAGGAGAGTGATGGGGTGCTGCGCCAGATGACCTGGCCTCCACAGTCACCGGACCTGAACCCAATCGAGATGGTTTGGGGTGAGCTGGACCGCAGAGTGAAGGCAAAAGGGCCAACAAGTGCTAAGCATCTCTGGGAACTCCTTCAAGACTGTTGGAAGACCATTTCAGGGGACTACCTCTTGAAGCTCATCAAGAGAATGCCAAGAGTGTGCAAAGCAGTAATCAAAGCAAAAGGTGGCTACTTTGAAGAACCTAGAATATGACATATTTTCAATAGTGGTAGGTTGTGGTGGCTCACTAGCAAGTAGTTAAGGTATGGTGCTGCAAGCTCATATAGAGGGAATCACCCCACCCTCTCTTAAAAGGCAAATGTAGTAATAGGAAAATGGGCGAGCACTCATACACTTGGCAACCAGATTGACATATGCAGAAAATATTTATTAAATCCCCATAAAATACAAGTAATAAAATTTATAAGAACAATGTAGCAATAATATACAACATTACAGTCACATATATTGTGGTAGATATGATTGATACTATATTCAATAAAAATATATTCAATAGAAATATTCGATAAATTGAATGGTAGAAAATTCAATGTTGAAATATTCGATAGAATATTCGATACCACTCAATAGTGTCGATAAATTCAATAATATATATCACACCAAAAAACTTCAAGTATATGCTGTTATTTGGGAAAGAGGGGGTATTATCTTCTAGCACTCTATCCCAATTTAGGAAACTGAATGTCACTGAAAATGTTGTAGGTGTATTCACTGGGAGCGCAATATGTTCATAAAGTGTCCACAGGAATCCTGATAATGTGAAAAGTCTCTTATAGCATATCCTTTTAAGGTCGATATGAGCTTTGAATTGAAGAAAACTTTAAATCAATATTTGGCTTACCGTCTAGCGTCTGCTGTCTCCATATTGCTTCAATGGAGCTTTAAATATTTGCCGGCTTATTCAGTCGCTCCATACAGCAAGCTGGTTTAAATTTCGCGGGAGTTCCAAAGATCGCGGGAGTTGCCACTCTGTTCCGCAATTTCCTTTGGTGCAGCTTTCGATGATAAGAATAATTAATCCTTTACTGTAGAAATTTTCTTCTGTATGGCCATACAGTATTATCGGAGGCTTTTCAATGCAGGTACATCACTTGTTTCACCAAGCCTCCGATAATACTGTATGGCCATACAGAAGAAAATTTCTACAGTAAAGGATTAACTATTCTTATCGTCGAAAGCTGCACCAAAGGAAATTGCGGAACAGAGTGGCAACTCCCGCGATCTTTGGAACTCCCGCGAAATTTAAACCAGCTTGCTGTATGGAGCGACTGAATAAGCCGGCAAATATTTAAAGCTCCATTGAAGCAATAGGGAGACAGCAGACGCTAGACGGTAAGCCAAATATTGATTTAAAGTTTTCTTCAATTCAAAGCTCATATCGACCTTAAAAGGATATGCTATAAGAGACTTTTCCCATTATCAGGATTCCTGTGGACACTTTATGAACATATTGCGCTCCCAGTGAATACACCTACAACATTTTCAGTGACATTCAGTTTCCTAAATTGGGAGAAGGTGTGCTAGAAGATAATACCCCCTCTTTCCCAAATAACAGCATATACTTGAAGTTTTTTGGTGTGATATATATTATTGAATTTATCAACACTATTGAGTGGTATCGAATATTCTATCGAATATTTCAACATTGAATTTTCTACCATTCAATTTATCGAATATTTCTATCGAATATATTTTTATTGAATATAGTATCGATCATATCTACCACAATATATGTGACTGTAATGTTGTATATTATTGCTACATTGTTCTTATAAATTTTATTACTTGTATTTTATGGGGATTTAATAAATATTTTCTGCATATGTCAATCTGGTTGCCAAGTGTATGAGTGCTTGTCCATTTTCCTATTACTACATATGACATATTTTCAGTTGTTTCACAATTGTTTGTTATGTATATAATTCAACATGTGTTAATTCATAGTTTTGATGCCTTCATAGTCATGAAAATAAAGAAAACTCTTTGAATGAGAAGGTGTGTCCAAACTTTTGGTCTGTACTGTAAATACACAGTTGCAAGAAAAAGTATGTGAACCCATTGGAATGATATGCATTTCCGCACAAATTGGTCATAAAATGTGATCTGATCTTCATCTAAGTCACAACAATAGACAATCACAGTCTGCTTAAACTAATAACACACCATGTAAACATTCACAGTGCAGGTGGAAAAAGTATGTGAACCCTTGGATTTAATAACTGGTTGAACCTCCTTTGGCAGCAATAACTTCAACCAAACGTTTCCTGTAGTTGCAGATGTGCACAACGGTCAGGAGTAATTCTTGACCATTCCTTTTTATAGAACTGTTTCAGTTCAGCAATATTCTTGGGATGTCTGGTGTGAATCGCTTTCTTGATGTCATGCCAAAGCATCTCAATCGGGTTGAGGTCAGGACTCTGACTGGGCCACTCCAGAAGGCGTATTTTCTTCTGTTTAAGCCATTCTGTTGTTGATTTATTTCTATGCTTTGGGTTGTTGTCCTGTTGCAACACCCATCTTCTGTTGAACTTCAGCTGGTGGACAGATGGCCTTAAGTTCTCCTGCAAAATGTCTTGATAAACTTGGGAATTCATTTTTCTTTCGATGATAGCAATCCGTCCAGGCCCTGACGCAGCAAAGCAGCCTCAAACCATGAAGCCCCCACCACCATACTTCACAATTAGGATGAGGTTTTGATGTTGGTGTGCTGTGCCTCTTTTTCTCCACACATAGTGTTGTGTGTTTCTTCCAAACAACTCAACTTTGGTTTCATCTGTCCACAGAATATTTTGCCAGTACTGCTGTGGAACATCCAGGTGCTCTTGTGCAAACTGTAAACGTGCAGCAATGTTTTTTTTGGACAGCAGTGGCTTCCTCTGTGGTATCCTCCCATGAAATCCATTCTTGTTTAGTGTTTTACGTATCGTAGATTCGCTAACAGGGATGTTAGCATATGCCAGAGACTTTTGTAAGTCTTTAGCTGACACTCTAGGATTCTTCTTCACCTCATGGAGCAGTCTGCGCTGTGCTCTTGCAGTCATCTTTACAGGACGGCCACTCCTAGGGAGAGTAGCAGCAGTGGTGAACTTTCTCCATTTATAGACAATTTGTCTTACCGTGGACTGATGAACAGCAAGGCTTTTGGAGATACTTTTATAACCCTTTCCAGCTTTATGCAAGTCAACAATTCTTAATCTGAGAGCTCTTTTGTGCGAGGCATCATTCACATCAGGCAATGCTTTTTGTGAAAAGCAAACCCAAAACTGGTGTGTGTTTTTTTTTTATAGGGCAGGGCATCTATAACCAACACCTCCAATCTCATCTCATTGATTGGACTCCAGTTGGCTGACACCTCACTCCAATTAGCTCTTGGAGATATCATTAGTCTAGGGGTTCACATACTTTTTCCACCTGCACTGTGAATGATGAAGATCAGATCACATTTTATGACCGATTTGTGAAGAAATCCATATAATTCCAAAGGGTTCACATACTTTTTCTTGCAACTGTGTGTGTGTGTATATATATATATATATATATATATATATATATATACACACTTAACAAATGACGAGGCAGCACTTTCAGCTTTTGGTGACAGGGTGACGACCCCAAAACTTTATTCCCAGCAATGTTTCAGCCTACTCAATGAGGCCTTTGTCAAGCTATGACAAAGGCCTCATTGAGTAGGCTGAAACGTTGCTAGGAATAAAGTTTTGGGGTCGTCACCCTGTCACCAAAAGCTGGAAGTGCTGCCTCGTCATTTGTTGAGTACGTATCGTGGAGGAGAAGCCTGCCTCTGTGGGGAATTGCACCCAGTGCACGTGGTCTGACTGTGCTGCTGCTGTATTTGTGATTTTTTTTTTATATATATATATATATATATATATATATACACACACAGTTGTTTTAAAAATTATTCAACCCCCACTGAAATTGAGTGTTTTGGCCAGTTTGCAGTCGAAGTCAGCATCTTCTTTCTGCCACGACCAGGTAGCGTTTCAACAGTGCCCTTTGCCTTGAATTTGCGAATGATGCTTCCTATGGTGTCTCTTGGTATGTTTAACATCTTTGCAATCTTCTTATAGCCATTGCCCTTCCTGTGAAGAGAAATCACCTCTTCTCTGGTCTTCCTGGACCATTCTCTTGACTTCACCATGTTTGTAAACACACCAGTAAATGTCTAGAAGGAGCTGAGTATCACAGTCCTTTTAAATCTGCCTAATTGGTGCTTATTATGCTTGATTGCTGCTCCTTGACATCCACAGGTGTTTTCAATACCTGATCGAAAACACTTGAATGAACCTCTGTTCTTAAGAGTGGTAGTCTTTAAGGGGTTGAATAATTGTGTCAATGAAGAAATCACAAAAAAAAACATTTAATACTGCATTACAAAAACAATTGATGTCATTTTAGTTGCATTTGGTTCTTTAAAAAGTCCCTGTAAGATTTCATTCTGAACACAATTACAAATGTACACTAAATTCCCTAAAACCCTTTACAGCATTGGGGGTTGAATAATTTGGAACACAACTGTATATATACACTGCTCAAAAAAATAAAGGGAACACAAAAATAACACATCCTAGATCTGAATTAATTAAATATTCTTCTGAAATACTTTGTTCTTTACATAGTTGAACGTGCTGACAACAAAATCACACAAAAATAAAAAAATGGAAATCAAATTTTTCAACCCATGGAGGTCTGGATTTAGAGTCACCCTCAAAATTAAAGTGGAAAAACACACTACAGACTGATCCAACTTTGATGTAATGTCCTTAAAACAAGTCAAAATGAGGCTCAATAGTGTGTGTGGCCTCCACGTGCCTGTATGACCTCCCTACAACGCCTGTGCATGCTCCTGATGAGGTGGCGGACGGTCTCCTGAGGGATCTCCTCCCAGACCTGGACTAAAGCATCTGCCAACTCCTGGACAGTCTGTGGTGCAACGTGACGTTGGTGGATAGAGCGAGACATGATGTCCCAGATGTGCTCAATTGGATTCAGGTCTGGGGAACGGGCGGGCCAGTCCATAGCATCAAAGCCTTCGTCTTGCAGGAACTGCTGACACACTCCAGCCACATGAGGTCTAGCATTGTCTTGCATTAGGAGGAACCCAGGGCCAACCGCACCAGCATATGGTCTCACAAGGGGTCTGAGGATCTCATCTCGGTACCTAATGGCAGTCAGGCTACGTCTGGCGAGCACATGGAGCTCTGTGCGGCCCTCCAAAGAAATGCCACCCTACACCATTACTGACCCAATGCCAAACCGGTCATGCTGGAGGATGTTGCAGGCAGCAGAACGTTCTCCACGGTGTCTCCAGACTCTGTCACGTCTGTCACATGTGCTCAGTGTGAACCTGCTTTCATCTGTGAAGAGCACAGGGCGCCAGTGGCGAATTTGCCAATCTTGGTGTTCTCTGGCAAATGCCAAACGTCCTGCACGGTGTTGGGCTGTAAGCACAACCCCCACCTGTGGACGTCGGGCCCTCATATCACCCTCATGGAGTCTGTTTCTGACTGTTTGAGCAGACACATGCACATTTGTGGCCTGCTGGAGGTCATTTTGCAGGGCTCTGGCAGTGCTCCTCCTGTTCCTCCTTGCACAAAGGCGGAGGTAGCGGTCCTGCTGCTGGGTTGTTGCCCTCCTACGGCCTCCTCCACGTCTCCTGATGTACTGGCCTGTCTCCTGGTAGCGCCTCCATGCTCTGGACACTACGCTGACAGACACAGCAAACCTTCTTGCCACAGCTCGCATTGATGTGCCATCCTGGATAAGCTGCACTATCTGAGCCACTTGTGTGGGTTGTAGACTCCGTCTCATGCTACCACTAGAGTGAAAGCACTGCCAGCATTCAAAAGTGACCAAAACATCAGCCAGGAAGCATAGGAACTGAGAAGTGGTCTGTGGTGACCACCTGCAGAACCACTCCTTTATTGGGGGTGTCTTGCTTATTGCCTATAATTTCCACCTGTTATCTATCTCATTTGCACAACAGCATTTGAAATTGATTGTCACTCAGTGTTGCTTCCTAAGTGGACAGTTTGATTTCACAGAAGTGTGATTGACTTGGAGTTACATTGTGTTGTTTAAGTGTTCCCTTTATTTTTTTGAGCAGTGTATATATATATATATACACACACACACACAAAAGAAAAACAGAGGCAGCACAGACTGAAAAACAAAATGCCAAGTTGGTGCACGCTCAATGGGGATAAGCTTACCCAATATGCAGAGTATAAAAAAGCAAGCAGCACTCCAAGTGTAATGAAGTAAAAAAGGATACATTTATTCACCCATGTGGTGTAGCGACATTTCGACTCTACACTAAAGTCGACTCAAGCTTGTGAAAGGCTTCAGTGTAGAGCCGAAACGTTGCTACACCACATGCGTGAATAAATTATCCTTTTTTACTTCATTACGCTTGGAGTGCTGCTCGCTTTTTTATTATATATATATATATTTCCCTAGTCGTCTCCATGACAGCACAACCTGAGATTAATTCCTCTGATAGGACAGGAAAAAACACAGAGAGGTTAAGAACCCCACCCCTTCCCCTCATCACCAGTGTTTTTTCCTGTCCTGTCAAGGAAGGAATACCATAGAGGTGTGCTGGGAGCTCGTCTGGATTCCTTAGCCTAAAGAGGACCTTTCACCTATTACGACACTGTGAACTAACTATACAGACATGGAGAGCGGCGCCCGGGGATCTCACTGCACTTACTATTATCCCTGGGCGCCGCTCCGTTCTCACGCTATGCCCTCCGGTATCTCCGCTCACTAAGTTATAGTAGGCGGAGATTTCAGTCACTAAGTTATGGTAGGCGGAGTCTGCCCTTGTTCAGCTCTAGCGCTGACCAATCGCAGCGCAGAGCTCACAGCCTGGGAGGTTATTTTCTCCCAGGCTGTGAGCTCTGCAATGCGATTGCCCAGCGCTACAGCAGAACAAGGGCAGACTCCGCCTACCATAACTTTGTGACCGGAGAAACCGGAGGGCATAGCGGGAGAATGGAGCGGCGCCCAGGGAGAACGGAGGGCCGCTCTCCATGTCTGTACAGTTAGTTCACAGTGTCATAATAGGTGAAAGGTCCTCTTTAACTCTGCAAGTTTTTGTTTTTTTCTGGGTTTCTCCCCTTTACCGCATTGTTGTTCAGGCCTGAGGTCGGTTCCGGAGGTCCGGCTCTTCCCTCCTCTGTATGCGGCCTGTGCCCGGGCCCCTCTGTGTTTGGTGGCCCCGGCGAAGCTCCCTCCTGAGGCGGTCCAGTGGGGCTTGATGCGAAGTGGATAGGCGGCCGGAGCAAGGCTAGGACGCTCTTCCCTCCGGCCGCGGGGTGATGACGTCAGACGCTGAGGGGGCATGGCTTAGCGTCATGACGTCACGCAGGGCGCTAGGGGGCCTGGTGGGGAAATTTAAAATTGCCATGGCGGCCTTCAGAGTGCGCCCAGCGTCTCCTCACCTGCCTGCAGTGTTTTGGCAACCAGCTGTGGACGGGACAGACGATGAGTGCCCCTACCACCACCGGCTCTGTATTGGAGCCCCTCACTACTTTGGGTTCTGTGAGTAGCCTGTTTCAGGCGCCCCTTGTATGTTTGTTTGCCCTTTAGTGGTTGACCCTTCTCTCCCTTGTGTATTGCAGGGAGAAAAGGAGTCCTCCTCTTCCACTAAAGTTAAACCCAGGAAGTGTGGCCTCTGTGCTACATAGACCGAGTTCTTCTAAGGATATTATGAATGTTGGTAGTGATTCCGACTCTCTTAATCCGGAATTCTCAGACTCTGAGATATTGGAAAAATCTCAAGAGTCTGATGAAGATAATGAATATAAAAAGTTTCTCTTCAATCCTGAAGATATCGATGATCTAATTAAGGCCATAAGAGCCACGATTAGGATGGAAATTCCCAGGAAACCTAGGTCTGTCCAAGAAGAATTTTTGCTGGGGCTGGGGGAGAGGCAGAGATCTGTTTTTCCTGTTCCTGATAATGTACAGAAACTCAAAGGCAGAATGGGATAATCCTGAAAAATGTTCATCTATTCCTTGTGGCATAAAAAGACGGTACCCCTTTGAAGAGGCGGATTGCACAGACTGGGAGTCCATCCCTAAAATCGATGCTCCAGTGGCCAAGGTCGCTAATAGTACGGTCCTGCCCTTTGAGGATGCAGCCCAATTAAAAGATCCCATGGACAGAAAGGCAGAGAGCTTACTCAAAAAAACCTGGGAAGCCACTGCAGCCCTATTAAAACCAGGGGTTGCTGCGACCTGTGTAGCCCGCACCTTAGACGTATGGTTAGAACAGTTGGAGATACACCTAATTAACAAAACCCCTAGGGAGCAAATCCTAGATAGTCTCCCCTTACTCAGGAAGGCCACAAATTTCCGCTGAGTTGGTCAGACTGTTGGCTCGCACTGCAGTGCTCTCCAATACCATCAGGAAAGTCCTGTGGTTAAAAGCTTGGTCAGGAGATGGCTTTTAAAAATAAGCAGATATCTTTACCATTCCATGGACAATATGTGTTTGGCCGTAATTTGGACAAAATTTTTGAGCAGGCTACTGACCGTAAAAGAGGCTTCCCCGAAGATAAATCTGGAAATAGAAAACAGTTTTTTCGCAAGCAGCAGCAGGATTCCAGACCTGACCGTGGAAGGTCGGGAGGACGGAATTATACCAGGGGGAATAAAAGGAAAAGCTCTCTCTTTAATCCCAACAAGGGTGGTCCCTCCGCCTCCTCTTCCAAACAATGACGTCACCCGAGTCGGGGGAAGGCTCAGTTCCTTTTTAAGTTTCTGGGAACAGACCATCACAGACCCGTATATTATCAGCATCATAAAAAACGGGTATTCTTTAGAGTTGGATTCCCTTCCCCCGCAAAAGTTTGTAATAACCCAACACCAGGGATCTCTAAGGTCCTCCCTGTCCGAGAGTATAAAAGAACTCCTGTCCCTAGGGGCAACAGAAGACGTCCCCAGGGAGGAATGGGGGAATGGTCACTACTCGCCTCTATTCATGGTCCGGAAACCAAACGGGAGATTTCGAACCATCATAAACCTAAAACCACTAAACAAACACATTTCATATCACAAATTCAAAATGGAAACTGTCAAGACGGCAGTAAAACTTATCAAGAAGGGGGCTTAAATGATTACAATAGATCTCAAGGATGCTTCTTTCCACATTCCAATACATCCCATCTACAGAAGGTACCTGAGGTTTGCAGTGAAGCTGAAGGGAAAGATCCGCCACTATCAGTTCACCTGTCTACCTTTCGGAATTGCTCATCGTATCTTCACCAAAGTTATGGCAGAAGCCGTGGCCTCTCTAAACCGCAGTGGGATTTTAGTGGTCCCTTACCTCGACGACTTGCTGGTAGTGGCAGAAACGTCAGATCTCCTCCTCATACATCTACAAGTGGTCCTCTCTCACCTTCAGAACCTGGGGTGGATCATCAACAGGGAAAAGTCCAATCTGACTCCAAGTCACCTGGAGAGTGTTCTTGGGCATTCTACTGGATTTGACACTCCAGAGATCTTTTCTTCCTCCTACAAAGATCCAGGATCTAAAACTAATAATCCAACAATTCCTAAAGATGCGTTCTTGTTCTATCCGGCAGGCCATGAGGGTTCTAGGTCTTCTATCCTCCTGCATCCCAGCCGTTGCCTGGGCCAAATTTCACATGAGGCCTCTGCAGAGCCTTGTCCTCAAAAGGTGGAACAGATCCCAGTTGACCCTAGAAGAGAGGATGCCGGTAACCAGAGACATGAAGGCCTCCTTAATATGGTGGCTCTCAGACAGGAACCTGAAGACGGGGGTTCCCTGGAGCCACGAAAAGGTACTATCACTAACGATGGATGCCAGTTCCTGGGGTTGGGGTGCCCTTGCTGCCACCGGTTCCTTTCAGGGTGCCTGGTCAGAAACTCAGAAGAGAATGTCATCCAACTACAGGGAGCTCCATGCCATATGGGAAGGCCTCAAAGCAATCCAGATTCAGGCCAAAAACCGTCATGTTCTAATACATTCAGACAACTCCACAGCGGTAGCGTTCATACAACATCAAGGAGGGACGAGGCACGGTCATCTTCAGAACCTCGCAAGATAGATATTCCTCTGGGCAGAAAGGAATGTGAAATCATTAGGGGCGATACATCTGAAAGGCTCACTCAATACTCAAGCAGATTTCCTAAGCCGGCAGAGGCTGGATCCAGGCGAATGGTCTCTGTCACAACCAGCCTTTCCAGAAAATACAAAATCAGTGGGAC
Organism: Bufo bufo; assembly: GCF_905171765.1. Lineage (NCBI taxonomy): Eukaryota > Metazoa > Chordata > Amphibia > Anura > Bufonidae > Bufo > Bufo bufo. The sequence goes on along the minus strand of NC_053394.1, from coordinate 188,278,581 downwards.
ATTCCATCTCTAGACCTATTTGCCTCAAAAAGAAATCCCAAATGTACCACATTACTTCTCTCTAAACCCGAGGGATACGTGTGGCAGTGGATGCCTTCACCCAGGACTGGACGTCAGGGCTGGTGTATGCCTTCCCCCCAATTCCGATGATCCCAAAAGTCCTCCAAAAATTCCAAGCAGAGAGAAGCGTCCTGATCCTAGTCGTTCCCTTCTGGCCCAGGAGAGGCTGGTTCGGTCTCCTGAGATCCCTCAATCAGGAGGACCCAATCCTATTTCCCCTGGAGAAAAATCTTCTGATGCAGGGTCCAATCCCTCACCCGAATCCCAAACTCCTCAGTCTATCAGCTTGGTTACTGAGAAATCCATCCTCTTAGGCCGAGGCCTCTCTCAAAGGGCAATGGATACTCTCCTACTTAGTAGGAAAACAAATACCTGTAGGTACTACCTTAAAGTCTGGAAGAAGTTCGCTGCCTGGGCGAATTCAAGGTTTAAAGAGGACCTTTCACTGATCCTGACATTGTGAACTAAGTATCATGACATATACAGCGGCACCCAGGGATCTCACTGCACTCACGATTATCCCTGGGCGCTGCTCCGTTCTCCCGTTATGTCCTCCGGTATGTTCGGGGACTTGGTTATAGTAGGCAGAGAATTAGTTATAGTAGGCGGAGTCTGCCCTTGTTCTGCTGGGCGTCTTCTTCTCCTAGGCTGTAGCGCTGGCCAATCGCAGCGCAGAGCTCACAGCCTGGGAGGTTTTTTCTCCCAGGCTGTGAGCTCTGCGATGCGATTGGCCAGCACTACAGCCTAGGAGAAGGAGACGCCCAGCAGAACAAGGGGCCCATACCTTTACTAAACATTACAGAGTACATGACCTTTCGACCCAAGATCCTGGGCCCCCCATCCCCCCCCCCCAAATAAGGTTACTTTGTTAGTTCTCAGGTTGTGCTGTCATGGAGACGACTGGGGAAATGAGTATTACACTCCCCGGGTATCTGGTTTCCTGGAAGTCTCCATGACAGCACACACCCTTTTTTTCTTTATTTGTTTCAAATTTCTTTAATAGTTCCTTTCCCCTTTCCTGGTTCTGTTAAAAATACACTGGTGATGAGGTAAAGGGGTGGGGTTCTTAACCTCTTTTTTCCTGTCCTATCAGAGGAAGTCTATCTCAGGTTGTGCTGTCATGGAGACTTCCAGGAAACCGGATTACCGGTGAGTCAAATACACATATATATATATATATACATACACACATATACACACACTGCTCGAAAAAATAAAGGGAACACAAAAATAACACATCCTAGATCTGAATTAATTAAATATTCTTCTGAAATACTTTGTTCTTTACATAGTTGAATGTGCTGACAACAAAATCACACAAAAATAAAAAAATGAAAATCAAAATTTTTAACCCATGGAGGTCTGGATTTGGAGTCACACTCAAAATTAAAGTGGAAAAACACACTACAGGCTGATCCAACTTTGATGTAATGTCCTTAAAACAAGTCAAAATGAGGCTCAGTAGTGTGTGTGGCCTCCACGTGCCTGTATGACCTCCTTACAACGCCTGTGCATGCTCCTGATGAGGTGGTGGACGGTCTCCTGGACTAAAGCATCTGCCAACTCCTGGACAGTCTGTGGTGCAACGTGACGTTGGTGGATAGAGCGAGACATGATGTCCCAGATGTGCTCAATTGGATTCAGGTCTGGGGAACGGGCGGGCCAGTCCATAGCATCAATGCCTTCGTCTTGCAGGAACTGCTGACACACTCCAGCAACATGAGGTCTAGCATTGTCTTGCATTAGGAGGAACCCAGGGCCAACCGCACCAGCATATGGTCTCACAAGGGGTCTGAGGATCTCATCTCGGTACCTAATGGCAGTCAGGCTACGTCTGGCGAGCACATGGAGCTCTGTGCGGCCCTCCAAAGAAATGCCACCCTACACCATTACTGACCCAATGCCAAACCGGTCATGCTGGAGGATGTTGCAGGCAGCAGAACGTTCTCCACGGTGTCTCCAGACTCTGTCACGTCTGTCACATGTGCTCAGTGTGAACCTGCTTTCATCTGTGAAGAGCACAGGGCGCCAGTGGCGAATTTGCCAATCTTGGTGTTCTCTGGCAAATGCCAAACGTCCTGCACGGTGTTGGGCTGTAAGCACAACCCCCACCTGTGGACGTCGGGCCCTCATATCACCCTCATGGAGTCTGTTTCTGACTGTTTGAGCAGACACATGCACATTTGTGGCCTGCTGGAGGTCATTTTGCAGGGCTCTGGCAGTGCTCCTCCTGTTCCTCCTTGCACAAAGGCGGAGGTAGCGGTCCTGCTGCTGGGTTGTTGCCCTCCTACGGCCTCCTCCACGTCTCCTGATGTACTGGCCTGTCTCCTGGTAGCGCCTCCATGCTCTGGACACTACGCTGACAGACACAGCAAACCTTCTTGCCACAGCTCGCATTGATGTGCCATCCTGGATAAGCTGCACTATCTGAGCCACTTGTGTGGGTTGTAGACTCCGTCTCATGCTACCACTAGAGTGAAAGCACTGCCAGCATTCAAAAGTGACCAAAACATCAGCCAGGAAGCATAGGAACTGAGAAGTGGTCTGTGGTGACCACCTGCAGAACCACTCCTTTATTGGGGGTGTCTTGCTTATTGCCTATAATTTCCACCTGTTATCTATCTCATTTGCACAACAGCATTTGAAATTGATTGTCACTCAGTGTTGCTTCCTAAGTGGACAGTTTGATTTCACAGAAGTGTGATTGACTTGGAGTTACATTGTGTTGTTTAAGTGTTCCCTTTATTTTTTTGAGCAGTGTATATATATATATATACACACACACACACAAAAGAAAAACAGAGGCAGCACAGACTGAAAAACAAAATGCCAAGTTGGTGCACGCTCAATGGGGATAAGCTTACCCAATATGCAGAGTATAAAAAAGCAAGCAGCACTCCAAGTGTAATGAAGTAAAAAAGGATACATTTATTCACCCATGTGGTGTAGCGACATTTCGACTCTACACTAAAGTCGACTCAAGCTTGTGAAAGGCTTCAGTGTAGAGCCGAAACGTTGCTACACCACATGCGTGAATAAATTATCCTTTTTTACTTCATTACGCTTGGAGTGCTGCTCGCTTTTTTATTATATATATATATATTTCCCTAGTCGTCTCCATGACAGCACAACCTGAGATTAATTCCTCTGATAGGACAGGAAAAAACACAGAGAGGTTAAGAACCCCACCCCTTCCCCTCATCACCAGTGTTTTTTCCTGTCCTGTCAAGGAAGGAATACCATAGAGGTGTGCTGGGAGCTCGTCTGGATTCCTTAGCCTAAAGAGGACCTTTCACCTATTACGACACTGTGAACTAACTATACAGACATGGAGAGCGGCGCCCGGGGATCTCACTGCACTTACTATTATCCCTGGGCGCCGCTCCGTTCTCACGCTATGCCCTCCGGTATCTCCGCTCACTAAGTTATAGTAGGCGGAGATTTCAGTCACTAAGTTATGGTAGGCGGAGTCTGCCCTTGTTCAGCTCTAGCGCTGACCAATCGCAGCGCAGAGCTCACAGCCTGGGAGGTTATTTTCTCCCAGGCTGTGAGCTCTGCAATGCGATTGCCCAGCGCTACAGCAGAACAAGGGCAGACTCCGCCTACCATAACTTTGTGACCGGAGAAACCGGAGGGCATAGCGGGAGAATGGAGCGGCGCCCAGGGAGAACGGAGGGCCGCTCTCCATGTCTGTACAGTTAGTTCACAGTGTCATAATAGGTGAAAGGTCCTCTTTAACTCTGCAAGTTTTTGTTTTTTTCTGGGTTTCTCCCCTTTACCGCATTGTTGTTCAGGCCTGAGGTCGGTTCCGGAGGTCCGGCTCTTCCCTCCTCTGTATGCGGCCTGTGCCCGGGCCCCTCTGTGTTTGGTGGCCCCGGCGAAGCTCCCTCCTGAGGCGGTCCAGTGGGGCTTGATGCGAAGTGGATAGGCGGCCGGAGCAAGGCTAGGACGCTCTTCCCTCCGGCCGCGGGGTGATGACGTCAGACGCTGAGGGGGCATGGCTTAGCGTCATGACGTCACGCAGGGCGCTAGGGGGCCTGGTGGGGAAATTTAAAATTGCCATGGCGGCCTTCAGAGTGCGCCCAGCGTCTCCTCACCTGCCTGCAGTGTTTTGGCAACCAGCTGTGGACGGGACAGACGATGAGTGCCCCTACCACCACCGGCTCTGTATTGGAGCCCCTCACTACTTTGGGTTCTGTGAGTAGCCTGTTTCAGGCGCCCCTTGTATGTTTGTTTGCCCTTTAGTGGTTGACCCTTCTCTCCCTTGTGTATTGCAGGGAGAAAAGGAGTCCTCCTCTTCCACTAAAGTTAAACCCAGGAAGTGTGGCCTCTGTGCTACATAGACCGAGTTCTTCTAAGGATATTATGAATGTTGGTAGTGATTCCGACTCTCTTAATCCGGAATTCTCAGACTCTGAGATATTGGAAAAATCTCAAGAGTCTGATGAAGATAATGAATATAAAAAGTTTCTCTTCAATCCTGAAGATATCGATGATCTAATTAAGGCCATAAGAGCCACGATTAGGATGGAAATTCCCAGGAAACCTAGGTCTGTCCAAGAAGAATTTTTGCTGGGGCTGGGGGAGAGGCAGAGATCTGTTTTTCCTGTTCCTGATAATGTACAGAAACTCAAAGGCAGAATGGGATAATCCTGAAAAATGTTCATCTATTCCTTGTGGCATAAAAAGACGGTACCCCTTTGAAGAGGCGGATTGCACAGACTGGGAGTCCATCCCTAAAATCGATGCTCCAGTGGCCAAGGTCGCTAATAGTACGGTCCTGCCCTTTGAGGATGCAGCCCAATTAAAAGATCCCATGGACAGAAAGGCAGAGAGCTTACTCAAAAAAACCTGGGAAGCCACTGCAGCCCTATTAAAACCAGGGGTTGCTGCGACCTGTGTAGCCCGCACCTTAGACGTATGGTTAGAACAGTTGGAGATACACCTAATTAACAAAACCCCTAGGGAGCAAATCCTAGATAGTCTCCCCTTACTCAGGAAGGCCACAAATTTCCGCTGAGTTGGTCAGACTGTTGGCTCGCACTGCAGTGCTCTCCAATACCATCAGGAAAGTCCTGTGGTTAAAAGCTTGGTCAGGAGATGGCTTTTAAAAATAAGCAGATATCTTTACCATTCCATGGACAATATGTGTTTGGCCGTAATTTGGACAAAATTTTTGAGCAGGCTACTGACCGTAAAAGAGGCTTCCCCGAAGATAAATCTGGAAATAGAAAACAGTTTTTTCGCAAGCAGCAGCAGGATTCCAGACCTGACCGTGGAAGGTCGGGAGGACGGAATTATACCAGGGGGAATAAAAGGAAAAGCTCTCTCTTTAATCCCAACAAGGGTGGTCCCTCCGCCTCCTCTTCCAAACAATGACGTCACCCGAGTCGGGGGAAGGCTCAGTTCCTTTTTAAGTTTCTGGGAACAGACCATCACAGACCCGTATATTATCAGCATCATAAAAAACGGGTATTCTTTAGAGTTGGATTCCCTTCCCCCGCAAAAGTTTGTAATAACCCAACACCAGGGATCTCTAAGGTCCTCCCTGTCCGAGAGTATAAAAGAACTCCTGTCCCTAGGGGCAACAGAAGACGTCCCCAGGGAGGAATGGGGGAATGGTCACTACTCGCCTCTATTCATGGTCCGGAAACCAAACGGGAGATTTCGAACCATCATAAACCTAAAACCACTAAACAAACACATTTCATATCACAAATTCAAAATGGAAACTGTCAAGACGGCAGTAAAACTTATCAAGAAGGGGGCTTAAATGATTACAATAGATCTCAAGGATGCTTCTTTCCACATTCCAATACATCCCATCTACAGAAGGTACCTGAGGTTTGCAGTGAAGCTGAAGGGAAAGATCCGCCACTATCAGTTCACCTGTCTACCTTTCGGAATTGCTCATCGTATCTTCACCAAAGTTATGGCAGAAGCCGTGGCCTCTCTAAACCGCAGTGGGATTTTAGTGGTCCCTTACCTCGACGACTTGCTGGTAGTGGCAGAAACGTCAGATCTCCTCCTCATACATCTACAAGTGGTCCTCTCTCACCTTCAGAACCTGGGGTGGATCATCAACAGGGAAAAGTCCAATCTGACTCCAAGTCACCTGGAGAGTGTTCTTGGGCATTCTACTGGATTTGACACTCCAGAGATCTTTTCTTCCTCCTACAAAGATCCAGGATCTAAAACTAATAATCCAACAATTCCTAAAGATGCGTTCTTGTTCTATCCGGCAGGCCATGAGGGTTCTAGGTCTTCTATCCTCCTGCATCCCAGCCGTTGCCTGGGCCAAATTTCACATGAGGCCTCTGCAGAGCCTTGTCCTCAAAAGGTGGAACAGATCCCAGTTGACCCTAGAAGAGAGGATGCCGGTAACCAGAGACATGAAGGCCTCCTTAATATGGTGGCTCTCAGACAGGAACCTGAAGACGGGGGTTCCCTGGAGCCACGAAAAGGTACTATCACTAACGACGGATGCCAGTTCCTGGGGTTGGGGTGCCCTTGCTGCCACCGGTTCCTTTCAGGGTGCCTGGTCAGAAACTCAGAAGAGAATGTCATCCAACTACAGGGAGCTCCATGCCATATGGGAAGGCCTCAAAGCAATCCAGATTCAGGCCAAAAACCGTCATGTTCTAATACATTCAGACAACTCCACAGCGGTAGCGTTCATACAACATCAAGGAGGGACGAGGCACGGTCATCTTCAGAACCTCGCAAGATAGATATTCCTCTGGGCAGAAAGGAATGTGAAATCATTAGGGGCGATACATCTGAAAGGCTCACTCAATACTCAAGCAGATTTCCTAAGCCGGCAGAGGCTGGATCCAGGCGAATGGTCTCTGTCACAACCAGCCTTTCCAGAAAATACAAAATCAGTGGGACATTCCATCTCTAGACCTATTTGCCTCAAAAAGAAATCCCAAATGTACCACATTACTTCTCTCTAAACCCGAGGGATACGTGTGGCAGTGGATGCCTTCACCCAGGACTGGACGTCAGGGCTGGTGTATGCCTTCCCCCCAATTCCGATGATCCCAAAAGTCCTCCAAAAATTCCAAGCAGAGAGAAGCGTCCTGATCCTAGTCGTTCCCTTCTGGCCCAGGAGAGGCTGGTTCGGTCTCCTGAGATCCCTCAATCAGGAGGACCCAATCCTATTTCCCCTGGAGAAAAATCTTCTGATGCAGGGTCCAATCCCTCACCCGAATCCCAAACTCCTCAGTCTATCAGCTTGGTTACTGAGAAATCCATCCTCTTAGGCCGAGGCCTCTCTCAAAGGGCAATGGATACTCTCCTACTTAGTAGGAAAACAAATACCTGTAGGTACTACCTTAAAGTCTGGAAGAAGTTCGCTGCCTGGGCGAATTCAAGGTTTAAAGAGGACCTTTCACTGATCCTGACATTGTGAACTAAGTATCATGACATATACAGCGGCACCCAGGGATCTCACTGCACTCACGATTATCCCTGGGCGCTGCTCCGTTCTCCCGTTATGTCCTCCGGTATGTTCGGGGACTTGGTTATAGTAGGCAGAGAATTAGTTATAGTAGGCGGAGTCTGCCCTTGTTCTGCTGGGCGTCTTCTTCTCCTAGGCTGTAGCGCTGGCCAATCGCAGCGCAGAGCTCACAGCCTGGGAGGTTTTTTCTCCCAGGCTGTGAGCTCTGCGATGCGATTGGCCAGCACTACAGCCTAGGAGAAGGAGACGCCCAGCAGAACAAGGGGCCCATACCTTTACTAAACATTACAGAGTACATGACCTTTCGACCCAAGATCCTGGGCCCCCCATCCCCCCCCCCCAAATAAGGTTACTTTGTTAGTTCTCAGGTTGTGCTGTCATGGAGACGACTGGGGAAATGAGTATTACACTCCCCGGGTATCTGGTTTCCTGGAAGTCTCCATGACAGCACACACCCTTTTTTTCTTTATTTGTTTCAAATTTCTTTAATAGTTCCTTTCCCCTTTCCTGGTTCTGTTAAAAATACACTGGTGATGAGGTAAAGGGGTGGGGTTCTTAACCTCTTTTTTCCTGTCCTATCAGAGGAAGTCTATCTCAGGTTGTGCTGTCATGGAGACTTCCAGGAAACCGGATTACCGGTGAGTCAAATACACATATATATATATATATACATACACACATATACACACACTGCTCGAAAAAATAAAGGGAACACAAAAATAACACATCCTAGATCTGAATTAATTAAATATTCTTCTGAAATACTTTGTTCTTTACATAGTTGAATGTGCTGACAACAAAATCACACAAAAATAAAAAAATGAAAATCAAAATTTTTAACCCATGGAGGTCTGGATTTGGAGTCACACTCAAAATTAAAGTGGAAAAACACACTACAGGCTGATCCAACTTTGATGTAATGTCCTTAAAACAAGTCAAAATGAGGCTCAGTAGTGTGTGTGGCCTCCACGTGCCTGTATGACCTCCTTACAACGCCTGTGCATGCTCCTGATGAGGTGGTGGACGGTCTCCTGGACTAAAGCATCTGCCAACTCCTGGACAGTCTGTGGTGCAACGTGACGTTGGTGGATAGAGCGAGACATGATGTCCCAGATGTGCTCAATTGGATTCAGGTCTGGGGAACGGGCGGGCCAGTCCATAGCATCAATGCCTTCGTCTTGCAGGAACTGCTGACACACTCCAGCAACATGAGGTCTAGCATTGTCTTGCATTAGGAGGAACCCAGGGCCAACCGCACCAGCATATGGTCTCACAAGGGGTCTGAGGATCTCATCTCGGTACCTAATGGCAGTCAGGCTACGTCTGGCGAGCACATGGAGCTCTGTGCGGCCCTCCAAAGAAATGCCACCCTACACCATTACTGACCCAATGCCAAACCGGTCATGCTGGAGGATGTTGCAGGCAGCAGAACGTTCTCCACGGTGTCTCCAGACTCTGTCACGTCTGTCACATGTGCTCAGTGTGAACCTGCTTTCATCTGTGAAGAGCACAGGGCGCCAGTGGCGAATTTGCCAATCTTGGTGTTCTCTGGCAAATGCCAAACGTCCTGCACGGTGTTGGGCTGTAAGCACAACCCCCACCTGTGGACGTCGGGCCCTCATATCACCCTCATGGAGTCTGTTTCTGACTGTTTGAGCAGACACATGCACATTTGTGGCCTGCTGGAGGTCATTTTGCAGGGCTCTGGCAGTGCTCCTCCTGTTCCTCCTTGCACAAAGGCGGAGGTAGCGGTCCTGCTGCTGGGTTGTTGCCCTCCTACGGCCTCCTCCACGTCTCCTGATGTACTGGCCTGTCTCCTGGTAGCGCCTCCATGCTCTGGACACTACGCTGACAGACACAGCAAACCTTCTTGCCACAGCTCGCATTGATGTGCCATCCTGGATAAGCTGCACTATCTGAGCCACTTGTGTGGGTTGTAGACTCCGTCTCATGCTACCACTAGAGTGAAAGCACTGCCAGCATTCAAAAGTGACCAAAACATCAGCCAGGAAGCATAGGAACTGAGAAGTGGTCTGTGGTGACCACCTGCAGAACCACTCCTTTATTGGGGGTGTCTTGCTTATTGCCTATAATTTCCACCTGTTATCTATCTCATTTGCACAACAGCATTTGAAATTGATTGTCACTCAGTGTTGCTTCCTAAGTGGACAGTTTGATTTCACAGAAGTGTGATTGACTTGGAGTTACATTGTGTTGTTTAAGTGTTCCCTTTATTTTTTTGAGCAGTGTATATATATATATATACACACACACACACAAAAGAAAAACAGAGGCAGCACAGACTGAAAAACAAAATGCCAAGTTGGTGCACGCTCAATGGGGATAAGCTTACCCAATATGCAGAGTATAAAAAAGCAAGCAGCACTCCAAGTGTAATGAAGTAAAAAAGGATACATTTATTCACCCATGTGGTGTAGCGACATTTCGACTCTACACTAAAGTCGACTCAAGCTTGTGAAAGGCTTCAGTGTAGAGCCGAAACGTTGCTACACCACATGCGTGAATAAATTATCCTTTTTTACTTCATTACGCTTGGAGTGCTGCTCGCTTTTTTATTATATATATATATATTTCCCTAGTCGTCTCCATGACAGCACAACCTGAGATTAATTCCTCTGATAGGACAGGAAAAAACACAGAGAGGTTAAGAACCCCACCCCTTCCCCTCATCACCAGTGTTTTTTCCTGTCCTGTCAAGGAAGGAATACCATAGAGGTGTGCTGGGAGCTCGTCTGGATTCCTTAGCCTAAAGAGGACCTTTCACCTATTACGACACTGTGAACTAACTATACAGACATGGAGAGCGGCGCCCGGGGATCTCACTGCACTTACTATTATCCCTGGGCGCCGCTCCGTTCTCACGCTATGCCCTCCGGTATCTCCGCTCACTAAGTTATAGTAGGCGGAGATTTCAGTCACTAAGTTATGGTAGGCGGAGTCTGCCCTTGTTCAGCTCTAGCGCTGACCAATCGCAGCGCAGAGCTCACAGCCTGGGAGGTTATTTTCTCCCAGGCTGTGAGCTCTGCAATGCGATTGCCCAGCGCTACAGCAGAACAAGGGCAGACTCCGCCTACCATAACTTTGTGACCGGAGAAACCGGAGGGCATAGCGGGAGAATGGAGCGGCGCCCAGGGAGAACGGAGGGCCGCTCTCCATGTCTGTACAGTTAGTTCACAGTGTCATAATAGGTGAAAGGTCCTCTTTAACTCTGCAAGTTTTTGTTTTTTTCTGGGTTTCTCCCCTTTACCGCATTGTTGTTCAGGCCTGAGGTCGGTTCCGGAGGTCCGGCTCTTCCCTCCTCTGTATGCGGCCTGTGCCCGGGCCCCTCTGTGTTTGGTGGCCCCGGCGAAGCTCCCTCCTGAGGCGGTCCAGTGGGGCTTGATGCGAAGTGGATAGGCGGCCGGAGCAAGGCTAGGACGCTCTTCCCTCCGGCCGCGGGGTGATGACGTCAGACGCTGAGGGGGCATGGCTTAGCGTCATGACGTCACGCAGGGCGCTAGGGGGCCTGGTGGGGAAATTTAAAATTGCCATGGCGGCCTTCAGAGTGCGCCCAGCGTCTCCTCACCTGCCTGCAGTGTTTTGGCAACCAGCTGTGGACGGGACAGACGATGAGTGCCCCTACCACCACCGGCTCTGTATTGGAGCCCCTCACTACTTTGGGTTCTGTGAGTAGCCTGTTTCAGGCGCCCCTTGTATGTTTGTTTGCCCTTTAGTGGTTGACCCTTCTCTCCCTTGTGTATTGCAGGGAGAAAAGGAGTCCTCCTCTTCCACTAAAGTTAAACCCAGGAAGTGTGGCCTCTGTGCTACATAGACCGAGTTCTTCTAAGGATATTATGAATGTTGGTAGTGATTCCGACTCTCTTAATCCGGAATTCTCAGACTCTGAGATATTGGAAAAATCTCAAGAGTCTGATGAAGATAATGAATATAAAAAGTTTCTCTTCAATCCTGAAGATATCGATGATCTAATTAAGGCCATAAGAGCCACGATTAGGATGGAAATTCCCAGGAAACCTAGGTCTGTCCAAGAAGAATTTTTGCTGGGGCTGGGGGAGAGGCAGAGATCTGTTTTTCCTGTTCCTGATAATGTACAGAAACTCAAAGGCAGAATGGGATAATCCTGAAAAATGTTCATCTATTCCTTGTGGCATAAAAAGACGGTACCCCTTTGAAGAGGCGGATTGCACAGACTGGGAGTCCATCCCTAAAATCGATGCTCCAGTGGCCAAGGTCGCTAATAGTACGGTCCTGCCCTTTGAGGATGCAGCCCAATTAAAAGATCCCATGGACAGAAAGGCAGAGAGCTTACTCAAAAAAACCTGGGAAGCCACTGCAGCCCTATTAAAACCAGGGGTTGCTGCGACCTGTGTAGCCCGCACCTTAGACGTATGGTTAGAACAGTTGGAGATACACCTAATTAACAAAACCCCTAGGGAGCAAATCCTAGATAGTCTCCCCTTACTCAGGAAGGCCACAAATTTCCGCTGAGTTGGTCAGACTGTTGGCTCGCACTGCAGTGCTCTCCAATACCATCAGGAAAGTCCTGTGGTTAAAAGCTTGGTCAGGAGATGGCTTTTAAAAATAAGCAGATATCTTTACCATTCCATGGACAATATGTGTTTGGCCGTAATTTGGACAAAATTTTTGAGCAGGCTACTGACCGTAAAAGAGGCTTCCCCGAAGATAAATCTGGAAATAGAAAACAGTTTTTTCGCAAGCAGCAGCAGGATTCCAGACCTGACCGTGGAAGGTCGGGAGGACGGAATTATACCAGGGGGAATAAAAGGAAAAGCTCTCTCTTTAATCCCAACAAGGGTGGTCCCTCCGCCTCCTCTTCCAAACAATGACGTCACCCGAGTCGGGGGAAGGCTCAGTTCCTTTTTAAGTTTCTGGGAACAGACCATCACAGACCCGTATATTATCAGCATCATAAAAAACGGGTATTCTTTAGAGTTGGATTCCCTTCCCCCGCAAAAGTTTGTAATAACCCAACACCAGGGATCTCTAAGGTCCTCCCTGTCCGAGAGTATAAAAGAACTCCTGTCCCTAGGGGCAACAGAAGACGTCCCCAGGGAGGAATGGGGGAATGGTCACTACTCGCCTCTATTCATGGTCCGGAAACCAAACGGGAGATTTCGAACCATCATAAACCTAAAACCACTAAACAAACACATTTCATATCACAAATTCAAAATGGAAACTGTCAAGACGGCAGTAAAACTTATCAAGAAGGGGGCTTAAATGATTACAATAGATCTCAAGGATGCTTCTTTCCACATTCCAATACATCCCATCTACAGAAGGTACCTGAGGTTTGCAGTGAAGCTGAAGGGAAAGATCCGCCACTATCAGTTCACCTGTCTACCTTTCGGAATTGCTCATCGTATCTTCACCAAAGTTATGGCAGAAGCCGTGGCCTCTCTAAACCGCAGTGGGATTTTAGTGGTCCCTTACCTCGACGACTTGCTGGTAGTGGCAGAAACGTCAGATCTCCTCCTCATACATCTACAAGTGGTCCTCTCTCACCTTCAGAACCTGGGGTGGATCATCAACAGGGAAAAGTCCAATCTGACTCCAAGTCACCTGGAGAGTGTTCTTGGGCATTCTACTGGATTTGACACTCCAGAGATCTTTTCTTCCTCCTACAAAGATCCAGGATCTAAAACTAATAATCCAACAATTCCTAAAGATGCGTTCTTGTTCTATCCGGCAGGCCATGAGGGTTCTAGGTCTTCTATCCTCCTGCATCCCAGTCATTGCCTGGGCCCAATTTCACATGAGGCCTCTGCAGAGCCTTGTCCTCAAAAGGTGGAACAGATCCCAGTTGACCCTAGAAGAGAGGATGCCGGTAACCAGAGACATGAAGGCCTCCTTAATATGGTGGCTCTCAGACAGGAACCTGAAGACGGGGGTTCCCTGGAGCCACGAAAAGGTACTATCACTAACGACGGATGCCAGTTCCTGGGGTTGGGGTGCCCTTGCTGCCACCGGTTCCTTTCAGGGTGCCTGGTCAGAAACTCAGAAGAGAATGTCATCCAACTACAGGGAGCTCCATGCCATATGGGAAGGCCTCAAAGCAATCCAGATTCAGGCCAAAAACCGTCATGTTCTAATACATTCAGACAACTCCACAGCGGTAGCGTTCATACAACATCAAGGAGGGACGAGGCACGGTCATCTTCAGAACCTCGCAAGATAGATATTCCTCTGGGCAGAAAGGAATGTGAAATCATTAGGGGCGATACATCTGAAAGGCTCACTCAATACTCAAGCAGATTTCCTAAGCCGGCAGAGGCTGGATCCAGGCGAATGGTCTCTGTCACAACCAGCCTTTCCAGAAAATACAAAATCAGTGGGACATTCCATCTCTAGACCTATTTGCCTCAAAAAGAAATCCCAAATGTACCACATTACTTCTCTCTAAACCCGAGGGATACGTGTGGCAGTGGATGCCTTCACCCAGGACTGGACGTCAGGGCTGGTGTATGCCTTCCCCCCAATTCCGATGATCCCAAAAGTCCTCCAAAAATTCCAAGCAGAGAGAAGCGTCCTGATCCTAGTCGTTCCCTTCTGGCCCAGGAGAGGCTGGTTCGGTCTCCTGAGATCCCTCAATCAGGAGGACCCAATCCTATTTCCCCTGGAGAAAAATCTTCTGATGCAGGGTCCAATCCCTCACCCGAATCCCAAACTCCTCAGTCTATCAGCTTGGTTACTGAGAAATCCATCCTCTTAGGCCGAGGCCTCTCTCAAAGGGCAATGGATACTCTCCTACTTAGTAGGAAAACAAATACCTGTAGGTACTACCTTAAAGTCTGGAAGAAGTTCGCTGCCTGGGCGAATTCAAGGTTTAAAGAGGACCTTTCACTGATCCTGACATTGTGAACTAAGTATCATGACATATACAGCGGCACCCAGGGATCTCACTGCACTCACGATTATCCCTGGGCGCTGCTCCGTTCTCCCGTTATGTCCTCCGGTATGTTCGGGGACTTGGTTATAGTAGGCAGAGAATTAGTTATAGTAGGCGGAGTCTGCCCTTGTTCTGCTGGGCGTCTTCTTCTCCTAGGCTGTAGCGCTGGCCAATCGCAGCGCAGAGCTCACAGCCTGGGAGGTTTTTTCTCCCAGGCTGTGAGCTCTGCGATGCGATTGGCCAGCACTACAGCCTAGGAGAAGGAGACGCCCAGCAGAACAAGGGGCCCATACCTTTACTAAACATTACAGAGTACATGACCTTTCGACCCAAGATCCTGGGCCCCCCATCCCCCCCCCCCAAATAAGGTTACTTTGTTAGTTCTCAGGTTGTGCTGTCATGGAGACGACTGGGGAAATGAGTATTACACTCCCCGGGTATCTGGTTTCCTGGAAGTCTCCATGACAGCACACACCCTTTTTTTCTTTATTTGTTTCAAATTTCTTTAATAGTTCCTTTCCCCTTTCCTGGTTCTGTTAAAAATACACTGGTGATGAGGTAAAGGGGTGGGGTTCTTAACCTCTTTTTTCCTGTCCTATCAGAGGAAGTCTATCTCAGGTTGTGCTGTCATGGAGACTTCCAGGAAACCGGATTACCGGTGAGTCAAATACACATATATATATATATATACATACACACATATACACACACTGCTCGAAAAAATAAAGGGAACACAAAAATAACACATCCTAGATCTGAATTAATTAAATATTCTTCTGAAATACTTTGTTCTTTACATAGTTGAATGTGCTGACAACAAAATCACACAAAAATAAAAAAATGAAAATCAAAATTTTTAACCCATGGAGGTCTGGATTTGGAGTCACACTCAAAATTAAAGTGGAAAAACACACTACAGGCTGATCCAACTTTGATGTAATGTCCTTAAAACAAGTCAAAATGAGGCTCAGTAGTGTGTGTGGCCTCCACGTGCCTGTATGACCTCCTTACAACGCCTGTGCATGCTCCTGATGAGGTGGTGGACGGTCTCCTGGACTAAAGCATCTGCCAACTCCTGGACAGTCTGTGGTGCAACGTGACGTTGGTGGATAGAGCGAGACATGATGTCCCAGATGTGCTCAATTGGATTCAGGTCTGGGGAACGGGCGGGCCAGTCCATAGCATCAATGCCTTCGTCTTGCAGGAACTGCTGACACACTCCAGCAACATGAGGTCTAGCATTGTCTTGCATTAGGAGGAACCCAGGGCCAACCGCACCAGCATATGGTCTCACAAGGGGTCTGAGGATCTCATCTCAGTACCTAATGGCAGTGAGGCTACCTCTGGCGAGCACATGGAGGGCTGTGCGGCCCTCCAAAGAAATGCCACCCTACACCATTACTGACCCAATGCCAAACCTGTCATGCTGGAGGATGTTGCAGGCAGCAGAACGTTCTCCACGGCGTCTCCAGACTCTGTCACGTCTGTCACATGTGCTCAGTGTGAACCTGCTTTCATCTGTGAAGAGCACAGGACGCCAGTGGAGAATTTGCCAATCTTGGTGTTCTCTGGCAAATGCCAAACGTCTTGCACGGTGTTGGGCTGTAAGCACAACCCCCACCTGTGGACGTCGGGCCCTCATATCACCCTCATGGAGTCTGTTTCTGACCGTTTGAGCAGAGACATGCACATTTGTGGCCTGCTGGAGGTCATTTTGCAGGGCTCTGGCAGTGCTCCTCATGTTCCTCCTTGCACAAAGGCGGAGGTAGCGGTCCTGCTGCTGGGTTGTTGCCCTCCTACGGCCTCCTCCACGTCTCCTGATGTACTGGCCTGTCTCCTGGTAGCGCCTCCATGCTCTGGACACTACGCTGACAGACACAGCAAACCTTCTTGCCACAGCTCGTATTGAT
Organism: Bufo bufo; assembly: GCF_905171765.1. Lineage (NCBI taxonomy): Eukaryota > Metazoa > Chordata > Amphibia > Anura > Bufonidae > Bufo > Bufo bufo. The sequence goes on along the minus strand of NC_053394.1, from coordinate 188,262,218 downwards.
GTGCCATCCTGGATAAGCTGCACTACCTGAGCCACTTGTGTGGGTTGTAGACTCCGTCTCATGCTACCACTAGAGTGAAAGCACAGGCAGCATTCAAAAGTGACCAAAACATCAGCCAGGAAGCATAGGAACTGAGAAGTTGTCTGTGGTCACCACCTGCAGAACCACTCCTTTATTGGGGGTGTCTTGCTAATTGCCTATAATTTTCACCTGTTGTCTATTCCATTTGCACAACAGCATGTGAAATTGATTGTCACTCAGTGTTGCTTCCTAAGTGGACAGTTTGATTTCACAGAAGTGTGATTGACTTGGAGTTACATTGTGTTGTTTAAGTGTTCACTTTATTTTTTTGAGCAGTGTATGTATATATATATATATATATATATATATATATATAGTATATAGTGTGTCAACATCTGCTCATTCTGTAGGAGAATACACCAGTGTCCTAAATATCTGGATATGAGGAGTAGTAGTAGTTGTATGTGTGTGTATGTTTTTATATATATATATTTTCTCTGGTGTATTTTGGAGGCTACAGGACCTGATATCAAAAGGTCCTTTAGTCTACCATTTCTAATTCTGAGAGGTCCTTCATACTCTGGTATATACACCTATCACAGGCACGGGCCTGTGATGTGACTGCATCAGGAGGGTGCCCAACCGGGCCTGAATGTACTAGAAAAGACACTCCCGTTGCCTCCCCTGCAATTACCCACTGGCCAAGGCCAATAAGATTATGGGGTACATCAAAAGGGGCATAGAGGCACATGATGAGAACACTGAGCAATAAATAAGAGGGCTCAGAGAAGGGCAACTAAAGTAATAACTGGAGTGGGTGGACTACAGTACCTAGAAAGTTTATCAAAATTAGGGTTATTCACTTTAGAAAAAATGACGACTAAGGGGAGATCTAATAACTATGTATAAATATATCAGGGTTCAGTGCAGAGATATCTCCCATCATCTATTTATCCCCAGGACTGTGACTGTAACTTGGGAACATCCTCTGCATCTGGAGGAAAGGAGGTTTGTGTACACAAACATAGAAGAGGATTCTTTACGGTAAGAGCAGTGAGACTGTGGAACTCTCTGCCTGAGGAGGTGGTGAAATTCACTAAAAGAGTTCAAGAGGGGCATGGATGTAATTCTGGAGTGTAATAATATTACAGGCTATAGCTACTAGGGCGGGGTCGTTGATCCAGGGATTTATTCTGATTGCCTGATTGGAGTCGGGAAGGAATTTTTTGTCCCCTAAAATGAGGAAAATTGGCTTATACCTCACAGGGTTTTTTGTTTTTTTTTGCCTTCCTCTGTATCAACTTGCAGGATAGCAGGCTGAAATGAATGGACAGATGTCTTTTTTTCAGACTTTCAAACTATGTTACAGTCCTGCAGATAAATAGATAATGGGAGAGATCTCTGTACAGACCCCTGATATATTTATACATAGTTATTAGATCTCCACTTTTCTAAAGTGAACAACCCTAATTTTGATAATCTTTCTGGGTACTGTAGTCCACCCATTCCAGTTATTACTTTAGTTGCCCTCCTCTGAACCCTCTCCAGCTCTGCTATGTCTGCCTTGTTCACAGGAGCCTAGAACTGTACACAGTACTCCTGTGGTTTGTAAAGTAGCAGAACTTTGTTCTTATCACGGGCATCTATTCCCCTTTTGATGCAACCTATTATCTTATTGGCCTTGGCAGCAGCTGCCTGACACTGGTTTCTACAACTTAGCTTGCTGTTCACTAAAATTCTTGTGTCCTTTTCCATGTCAGTGTTACCTAGTGTTTTACCATTTTGTATGTACTGGTGACTTGCATTATTCCTTCCCATGTGCATAACCTTACATTTGTCAATGTTAAACCTCATCTGCCACTACTCTGGACAAGCCTCCAATCTATCCAGATCCATCTGTAGCAGTATACTGTTCTCTTTTTTGTTAATTACTTTATACAGTTTAGTATCTATTGAAAAATGTATATGTACTGTGCAACCCGTCGACAAGATCATTAATAAATATATTGAAGAGAATAGGGCCCAATACTGACCCCTGTGGTACCGCACTAGTCACAGTGACCCAAGCTGAGTATGTACCATTAATAACTACCTTCTGTTTTCTATCACTGAGCCAGTTCATTTTCCTTTCTACAATTCTTCACCCATCACTTAAAAGACCAACACTTTCAGGTTTAACCCTTTAAGGCCCGGAGTTTTTTTCTTTGCGTTTTTGTTTTGCATTCCCTGCCTTCCCAGAGCGATAACTTTTTTATTTTTCTGTTCACATAGCCATAGCTCGTTTTTTGCAGGACAAATTGTAATTTTCAACGACAACATTTACCGTATTTTTCGCCCTATAAGACGCACCGGCCCATAAGATGCACCTAGGTTTTTGGGAAGGAAAATAAGAAAAAAAAATTTTTAACCAAAAGGTGTGCTTTTGGTTTGTTTGGAACTAATGGTGGTCTGTGGATGGCACTATTACTGGGGATCTGTGGATGACGGACACTGTTTTGGGGGATCTGTGGATGACGGACACTGTTATGGGGGGGATCTGTGGATGACGGACACTGTTATGGGGGGATCTGTGGATGACGAACACTTATGGGGGGATCTGTGGATGACGGACACTGTTATGGGGGATCTGTGGATGACGGACACTGTTATGGGGGATCTGTGGATGACGGACACGGTTATGGGGGAGGGATCTGTGACGGACACTGTTACGGGGGGAACTGTGGCTTGCACTGTTACAGGGGGATCTGTGGCTGGCACTGTTACAGGGGGGATCCGTGGATGGCACTGTTACAGGGGGGATCTGTGGGTGGCACTGTTATATATGTACTATCCACAGACCCCCCACCCCATAACAGTGCCATCCACAGACCCCCCCAGCCCATAACAGTGCCATCCACAGACCCCCCCAGCCCATACCAGTGCCATCCACAGACCCCCCCCAGCCCATAACTGTGCCATCCACAGACCCCCCCCAGCCCATAACTGTGCCATCCACAGATGTCCCCCGCCGCTCCAGTATACAAATATAAAATGTCTTATTCAATTAAAAGTGATTACACATGCCCCCCAACTCCTAATAGTACCGTACATCCTAACCGCTTCAGTACAACGCAGGCAGGCCGGGCGGCCGGCGCGTCACTCACTGACGTCACTTGCCTGCGCCGCCTGCTTCATTCATAAAGTAGGCGACGCAGGCACGTGACATCAGGCAGTTACGCTGCCGCCCGCCCGGCCTGCCTGCATTCTACTGAAGCGGTTAGGATGTACAGTACTATTAGGAGTGAGGGGGCATGTTTAATAACTATTAATTGAATAAGACATTTTATATTAGTATAACGGAGCGGCGGGGCTATAGTACACTGACTGCACCGCCCCGCCGCTATTGCCGGCCCCCAGCTCCTCCTCCCAGTCCCTCCCCCGCTCGCTCGTACATCGCAGCTTGCGATGTAAAACTGCCAGCATTCGCCCCATAAGACGCAGGGGCATTTTTCCCCCATTTTGGGGGGAGAAAAAGTGCGTCTTATGGGGCGAAAAATGCGGTAATATTGCATATGATGTAGTGGGAAGCGGGAAAAAAAAATTCCAAATGGGGTGAAATTGCAAAAAAAAATAAAAATAAGCAAATCCACCACAGTTTTAAGTTTTTTATTTTTTTATTTACGACATTCAATGTGCGATAAAACTGACTGGTTACTTTTATTCTACAGGTCAGTACGAGTTTTTCTTGCGTTTTGATAGTGATAAAAAAAATCTGTTTTATTTTTTTATCAACATATTTTGACCCCTACAACTTTTTTGTAATTATATATACAGAGATGTATGTGGACTTATTTTTTAGGGGGCGATCAGAAATTTTAATTGATACCATTCTGGGGTGTGAATGACTTTATGATCAAAAACGGCGAATCGGTCATTTGGATGCTTTTTTCCGTTTTGCCGTTTGCCGTATGAGGAATATATTTTTATACTATAGGAGCTTTCGTACATTGCGACTCCCATGATGTGTATTTTTTTTAGGTCTTTTATTTTTATTTGGGAAAAGGGGGGTGATTAAAAAAAATAATAATAATCCACACCTTTTTTTTTTTTACACCATAGGGAACTATAACATCCAATCATCTGATTGCTATTACCATAGACTCCAATGCACTTGCATTGGAATCTATGATCATTTTACTACACTGCTCAAAAAAATAAAGGGAACACTTAAACACCACAATGTAACTCCAAGTCAATCACACTTCTGTGAAATCAAACTGTCCACTTAGGAAGCAACACTGAGTGACAATCAATTTCACATGCTGTTGTGCAAATGGGATAGACAACAGGTGGAAATTATAGGCAATTAGCAAGACACCCCCAATAAAGGAGTGGTTCTGCAGGTGGCGACCTGACCACTTCTCAGTTCCTATGCTTCCTATGCTGATGTTTTGGTCACTTTTGAATGCTGCCGGTGCTTTCACTCTAGTGGTAGCATGAGACGGAGTCTACAACCCACACAAGTGGCTCAGGTAGTGCAGCTTATCCAGGATGGCACATCAATGCGAGCTGTGGCAAGAAGGTTTGCTGTGTCTGTCAGTGTAGTGTCCAGAGCATGGAGGCGCTACCAGGAGACAGGCCAGTACATCAGGAGACGTGGAGGAGGCCGTAGGAGGGCAACAACCCAGCAGCAGGACCGCTACCTCCGCCTTTGTGCAAGGAGGAACAGGAGGAGCACTGCCAGAGCCCTGCAAAATGACCTCCAGCAGGCCACAAATGTGCATGTTTTATAGATGCGGGGGTTTTATAGATGCGGCCAATGTGCTGGCTGCAAAGTAACTAAAGCCCCAAAAAGCACTAGAAATATTGGTTCAACACACAACAGTTTTCTATGGGAGATTAAAGACTTTTTAACCTGTAACTCGACCAATGTAATATATCTTATCCAGTGCCCTTGTTCCAGACAGTTCATTGGAAGGACAAAAAGAACTTTGAAGGTGAGGATATCAGAACACGTGTCCAACATCAAAAAGGGTTATCTGAAGCACTCACTTTCAAAGCATTTCAGAGAAGCCCATAATCAAGACCCTAAGGGACTGATATTTATGGCTCTGGAAAAAATAGATACACACTGGAGAGGGGGGAAACATGTAGAACGAATGTCCCGGGCAGAATCCCGACACACGATTTCGGCAGTCTGATTCCGGCAGGCTTAAATGCCGAACTCGAGATTTTCGGTTTCCTGTAGACCCAGGCTTGTGTGCCTCTCATCTAATGGGGGATGACATGTCAGGCCGTCTATCGGCGCTGTGATCCCCCCTTGGAGAGAGGCCCACACCCTTATTACCCTATCAACAAACAATTTAACATATGAAGGATAGCAGTGTTATTGATCTATAAGTTACCAGATAATATATATACTACATGGTCCAGGAACAACGTCCCATCCTCCATATCTTTCTCATTGAAATTTTATATCTTTTACATATATTTATATTCTAACTGTAAGGAAATTATGTCTGTATCCACACACGTTCACATATATATATTAATTCAGCTTTATATGCTTGTATTAAATATGCTGAGTTCTTCTTTAAAGGAAATATTTTATACTCTTATGACAGCAAGGTCTAGTAACACAAGCTAAACAGGAAATGAGGTCTAGCAACACAAGCTAAAAGGAAATGGCTGTCTGAAGCTTAAAACCGCATGGCTAGAAAGAGATATGCATGCTTTAGCAAAAAAGACCACATTTATAATAGAGGTACATGAAGAGAGAATTGCCGAATGCATGGCATCATAGCTGCAGAAACATATATATGCATATATATATATACCTTTTACACATATATCTAACATATGCATTAAACATAGATTTTACATTAATACGGGTTATATATATAAACGTCTTGTATATTGACTTTCACCTGTGGTTTAGATAAGTAAAAAACGTTTGCTCAGGTAAATGTTGGTACAAGATGGTATAAGATAAACAAAGATAATTCCGAGAAATATTTGAACAAAGCTGAAATCAACAAAGATTGTGGTTAGATATCTGAATACTAAGAATTATAAATACGTCACATATGTACCTTGTTTTTACGAAATTATCATGACTTTTTCGTTACCTGATTGGATTAAGCTTAGGGGAGGTATATGATAATCTTGTGGTTTGTATGGTAATCTTGTGGTTTGTATCTATAAATTGTCTACGATGTCAGAATAAGAAAAACAACCATTTTAAACCTATCAACGTGTATTGGTCTTCAGTGGTTGCCCGGCCGGAGGTTCACCCACAGACAAACCAGGCGCGCTTTCAATTGGTAGCAGAGGATGGTTCACTGACTATCCAGGTGAGTAAATAATTTCTGCCACTATTTATGTTGGTTGGAATGTTTCTCTCCTGGATACGGTGAATATCTGATGTATACTGGATGGCAGGTTATAGTGGCAGGATAGTTTAGTGTTCATAGGACTGTGGGACAGACACGAGGCAGCACTCAGTGTTCTGCGTATCCTGATAGGAGCGGCGTCTCCTATAGGCACAGTGGTTGGCAGGGGATGTTGTTCCAGGAACATACATCATATTGATGGCAGGGAATTTTTCGAATGTAGAACTAGTCTCTTCGAACGTTGGCAGGGATTTTTCAAATGAGAATTAGTCTCACATTTGACGGTTTATTGAGTTAAAGGATAACTCTGGATTTATGTGATTGAGTTAAAGGATAACTCTGGATTTATGTGAAACAAGGTACCCAGAATATATGTATAAGGAAAAGGAATACATATGGAAAAAGGTGAGGGAAACGCATACATCTGAATGCAGATGTTGGTTTCTAACTCACTAGGATTGTCTGTGGAGTGAATTGTTTATAGAACATAACTGTACAGTTAAAACTTGGAAAGTGACATTGATTACTGCAGTCTATTAAGTTTGTAAATGGTGTTGCCCATATTAGATATTTTACACGTGTTATAAGAATATTGTGCTAGTGGAAAATCTGATTGTGCTGGCTTAATTGATTCTCAACATAACAGTACTAACACAATTACTTTCTGCTATTTGCTGCTATTTCCACTTCATTGTTTGCTGCTTGAAAATATATGTATAGAGTTCATTGTCGATTTCATTAAACATTATGGGTAACGGCGTGGGAAAGGATCTGGATGGTGAGCCAGAGACCAGACCCACACCGTTACATTTTGTATCAGGCACCTGTGGGATTAGTGTAACTGATCCATTTTGGGTAAATATCTGTGACCGCAGTCAGCAACTGTGTATACGCAGATCAGCGATGTGGGTCCTCGCAATGAGGGTGACTGGGAGGAGGTTAAAAAAATGGTGGGGCTGCACCCAAAATATAACTATCCCGTTGGTGCCTGGGATGAAGATTATATGAAAACATGTTTTAAAAAATGGGAGAAGGCATTAAAAGAGTACAGAAAGAGATTTCCACCAACCCATCACATATACTTAAAACAGAACAGGGGGAAAATGAGTAAAAGGGAAGAAGTTCCATGGTCAGAAATTCTGCCCTCCTTGTCAGAAAAGCCACCGGCATATGACGTGACGGTATCAGAACCACAAAAGGCAATACTCCCAGCTGTCTCTACAGAGGACATGCTACAAGACCCTTATGATAAGGTCCCCTGTCCAAAACAAGCAACCGCACCAGAATTATTATTATTTTCTGGTGAGAATCAAAAGAGAACCGGACTGTACCGGACTGAAATCAGAGACAGGGGTGCTTCATTTGTGGGAGTCTAGGTCACTGGAGGCGGGAATGTCCAAAGGTGAGAGATGAAGATAGGAGAGAATACAGAGGGAGAGGCGCTGACTGTCTGGGCTCTGACTACCGAGGGAGGCCCAGACAACAGGAAAGACAGCAAGAAATGACAAGAAGACAACCCCAGGGAGATCGTATTAACATACACTGGCCAGCGCAGGATGGGGGGAGTAGACAACCCAATTTGCAATCAGACTTACAGAGGTGGTCTGAACATGAACAGTACCCGTCCCCACGGGGGAACAATTACTATTAGGGGTGCCCAGAACGAGTCCCATCCTTCATCATGCATTTTGTTCCAACTGATTGGCAAGTCTTACCACAAGTAATACTGCAAATTGATGGTATTAAAGTTAATTTATTGCTTGACACCGGAGCAACGACTTCAAGTGTAAACAAAATAGACTTCATTAATAATAAATGCACCGAAGGAAGTTCTATGGGTATAAATGGGACGACAGTGATACATAAGGTGACAGCACCGCTCCCGGTTTGTACTCTTACGGGGGAACTAGTGACGCACATGTCTTTTGCAGTCCTACTAGAATGCCCCGTTTGCCTATTAGGAAGGGATTTAATGGCAGCATTACAGATTTCATTAGTCTTTGACAGAAAAGGAAGACTGACAGCAACCTCAATGAAATGTGACCTGACAAACCCAAAGAGACGTGACATGAATGGGTTCTTTTTAAGCATACCAATGTCCCTGGAAAATCATCCAATCTGGGCAAAATGTAAAGACTCATTAGGAAGGATTAACTGTGAGCCCTACCGGCCCTGTTTGAAGGAGGGGGTTATGCCAACCTTTCAAAAACAATACCCATTGAGTGAGGAAAAGTTAGAGGGTATAAAGCCACAAATTGAGAAATACTTGCAGATGGGAATTCTTAGGAAAATTGTCAGTCCCTGGAATACCCCGATAAATCCTGTAAAAAAGGCTAATGGCACATGGAGGCTGGTACAGGATCTAAGGAAGGTAAACAAGGCAATTATCCCACTTCCCCCCTTGGTGGCAGATCTTACAGCTGTGTTTGGGGCCATTCCTGCGGGATCCAGATACTACACTGTAGTTCACCTCAGTAATGCGTTCTTTTCCATACCAGTGGCTTGGGATGCACAAAATCTTTTTGCTTTTCAGTGGGCTGATAATGGTCAGGTGACTTGGACCCGTCTCCCACAAGGTCTTGGGGATAGCCCAGCAGCCTTTTCTATTGTATTAAAGGCTACATTGGAAGATTGGGAACCAAAGAGGGGATCCACCTTAATACAGTACACAGACGACCTTTTACTCTCCAATTCGGAGTTAGAAGCCTGCGAAATAGATTCACAGAGTTTATTAGACCACTTGGCAAGCAAAGGACACCTGGCCTCGAAGAAGAAAATCCAATATGCAAGTACCCAGGTAGAGTATCTGGGGTGCATAATAGAGGCAGGAGAGAGAAAGATCTCACCCGCTAGAGTCAAGGCAGTGACCTCCCTAAGCAGGCCGAGGGACAAAGCTACAATGCTGTCCTTTCTAGGGTCAATAGTGTATTGTAGGCAGTGGATTCCCGATTGCTCCCATTGGGATTCAATCCTAAGAAAAACTACACTCACAGAAGCACCAAAGGTAGTGGAGTGGACAGAGGGTAGAAGCCTTTGAGAGATTGATTCGGTCCCTGACCCAAGCCCCAGCCTTGGCCCTGGCAGATTATGGAAAGCCATTCCAATTATACTGTGTGGTATCAGGAGAAACCTATGCAGCGGTTTTGACACAGACACATGGGGGGAGAAACAGGCCAGTTTCATACCTATCGAGAAAATTACCTCCTGTAGTTCTTGGAATGCCTCACTGTCTCCAAGCATTAGCAGCCGCGGCTATGTCAGTAAAGGATGCTACTAAGATAGTACATGGAAATGCAATGGAACTTTTCACCACTCATACAGTCTTGTCCCTCCTTCAAAACATGACCACACAACACATGACAGCTCAGAGACTGTCCGGATATGAGACCATATTACTCAGTACGGCAAACCTGTTGATAAAGACATGTCCAGACACCTCACCAGTGATAAGATTTTTGCATACACTTTTGAGACTTAAGCGTGAAGGTTCTGACGAACAAGTAGACCCAATACCTGAACACAGATGTGATGAAATAATCTTGTCATGCACAACACCTAGGGAGGATTTAAAGGACACACCACAGACTGGCAGTATAGATGTTTTTGTGGATGGATCATGCACAAGACCAGATGACAGGACATACCAAACCGGTTACGCAGTGGTCATGCTCCCAAATCAAGTGATAGAAGCTGAACCAATTGTCACAACTTCGGCACAACAAGCTGAGTTGGTAGCGCTCACAAGAGCCTGTGAAATATTCGCAGGACACAAAGTGAATATTTATACTGATAGTAGTTATGCATTTGGAACAGTGCATGATTATGCATTAATATGGAAAAATAGGGGGTATATCTCAGCAGACGGGAAGAAGGTAGCGAATCAGAAATACATAGATCACTTGCTACATGCAATTCAATTACCAGAAGCCATAAGTGTGATAAAAGTGAAAGGACACTCTGCAAAAGGAGATTATCAAGCTATGGGAAACAACCTAGCAGACAGAGCAGCAAAAATGGCAGCCAAGAGAGACACGAGAAGGGAAAAAAAGTTATTATTCATGAGAGACTTTGAAAGTGAAAACTGGGAGTCAGTAGTATATCAACTTCAGAAACAGTCTACCAGTGAGGACATCAAGTACTGGAGATCTCAGGGACTGCAGACGACAGGTACAGGTATGTGGACAAAAGATCGGATATTGGGGGTTCCTACTGCATCAGCACCGCTCCTAATATCTTATCTTCATGGTCCTGGACATTTAGGAAAACAGTACATATCAGAACATTACAAGTCACTGTTCTGTACACACCAATTGCAGAGATTGATAGACGATCTGGTCGACTCATGCATGACTTGTGCACAGAATAATGTTCAAGGAAAAGCACACGGAAGACATGGGAATCTACCACCCCCTACAGGCCCTCTGCAAGATTTGCAGATAGATTACACACACATGCCAAAGCAACCCGGGAATATAAGATATCTGCTTGTAATAGTCTGTAGGTTCTCCGGATGGTGTGTAGCCATACCTACTTCAGGAGAAACAGCTGGTGTGACAGCTAGAGCATTGATAAATCAATGGATTTCACTGTATGGACTCCCTCGGGTAATTCATTCAGATCAGGGACCTGCTTTCCAGTCCAAACTAATACAAGAACTGACAAAGATTTTGGGTTTCCAGTGGAAACTCAATATAGTCTATCACCCCCAAAGCGCAGGAGTAGTGGAAAGAATGAACAGAACCATTAAAGATAGGTTAAAAAAGGCTACTTCAGGAACATTGAAAGATTGGCTGAAATTTCTACCCGCCATTCTCTACCAAATAAGAACGACACCAAATAAACAAACAGGGTTGTCACCTTATGAAGTGTTATTCGGTCGACCCCCTAATACCCGTGAGGAACCAGATACTGACAGTAACATTTTTGCCTTGCAGGAACAGTACGTGAAACACTTGGTAGGTATACTTTCAGAAAATTATGATAAGGTTGCTGTCACCTTTCCTCCTCTTTCCACAGATCCAACTCATCCGTTCTTGCCCGGAGACAAAGTTCTGGTGAAACAACTAGCTGCCCGCCACAAGACTGGTCCAATATACCAAGGTCCATTTGAGGTTCTAAGAGTGGCTCGAACGGCTGTCCTTACTGACCAGAGTCCACAGTGGATACACGCCAGCCGGCTCAAGAAGACACCAGAAGGACAAACATGAGTCCTTCGGACAAGATGCCTTCAAAGGAAATGTCTTTGATCATACCCCCAAGCCTGCAAAGTAGATATGAGCGATGGCTAAGAGGCTATCCAAAACCACTCTGTCCAAAGGATCCAAAGACTATGCAGGACTTGTATGAGGAAGAATTTATGTTCAGGGAGTATACCAATGAACTAGAAACTGAGGACTTGAAAGATCAAAACTTTCCTGAACCATTTAGTAAGCAGATGATTCAGAGAATGAAACTGTCAGATGGGGGGAGACAATGGATAAACCCTTTCTTCTTCCGAAGGGTACTGACATGGGGTGACAGGAGCAGGGTTGTCAAGGAAAAACCCCCTAAAAGAGAACTCCCCAGGCCACCACAGTCTCCTTGTTCTACAACATCTTTTTCTGATGTTGATATGGACACTGAAGCAAAAACAAGTCGCAGAATCGGGACTACTAAGTGTCCATTATCCCTGTTGTACTGTTTGGCAATTATATGTACCCTCGCAATTCTCTATAGTGTAGTAGTGACAACTGTGAAAGTAGTTATGACACACACACCGATACAAGTGAATGAAACCTTACATGAGAGAACAAAAAGATCTGTATCTATATTTGATAGGCCCTATTACAAAGAAGAGAAAATCACCTGTTGTACTAAAGGGAGAAATAAATTGTCACAATCAATGTTAGATAGAATTATAGGTTGGCATGAGCAAAAGAAGGAAGGGGTATGTAAACTAGACGCTATAATCCTAATTATCAGGGCGTCCCCAAAGAATACCTCCCTAGGTCTACCACCCAATCCAATTGATAAAGCCACTAGAAGGAAAATACAGGAATTAAAGGGACAAGGAACTCAGAAGAGAAGTCTCCTCTCTGAGACAACCTTCAAAAAGGATATAATAGACACACCATCTTTCCCAAAAGATAACGTAGAACCATTAAACTGGCCAGACCCAAATAATGTGCCACATCATTTTCTGCTAATGCATGAATTTGGTAAACAACAGTCAGAGGGAAAAGGAGACTGTTGGGTTTGTTCACACATGCATTCAGGGGAGCACGTTTATCCAATGCTAGCAAAACCTATGCGCCTTCCCTCCCTGATCGACCTAACAGATCTAGAGACAGTACAAATCACAACAACTAACAAACCATTCTTGATACAAGGGTATTCCGAGTCTCCAAACTTTTGTTTTTTAAATGGTCATTATTATTCTAGGGATATGAAATATTTTGCTAATGCTAAATTCTGTGCAAATACAGACGTTAACTTCACACTGTTGGACATAGAAAGCTATATTACAAATCAAACAGTAGACATAAAAGGGCTCAATACAGTTGCCATTGCCGATGCTGATGAAAGAACAGAAAGAATGTTTCAGTACAATCTTACAGAATGTCCATCTTATAAGCCCCAGGTCAATCAAGGCCCATTGACTTCTTGGTTGAAGCAAGTAAACAAAACGGACATTAAGTATGGAAGTACTGACCCTATTAACATAGTTCAATGGATGTGTTTAATGGGGCTAAGAAGTGGGCAAAATACCTTCAGTGATATTCCAGCACCTCGTCTACCAAAGGGCTGGATAGTGTGTTGTGGGTTATGGTGCCATACTACAATCCCTTTTCCTAAAGATACTAGTTCAAAAGGTTGGTGCACTATGGTCCAACTCTTCCCATACATGAGTGCACAATCAGGAAAAGAAGTACGGATGGGACCAGCCCATGGGGTGCGCATGTTCCATAACACACACAGGAAAAAGAGGGCACTGACAAGCACATGGGAAAAGTTTTACATGAGCATCTTAGGTCCGACAGGAACTGCAATGGCCCTAATAAGAGTAGATGCCTTCCAGGAATTAGTCGAGAGATGGGTTAATATCACCACAAAAGACCTGGGGATGATAAATGAAGAAATGAGAAAAATAAGGATGGAACAGGAAGTAATTAGGCAGAGACAGGAGAGACTGATGATGGCAGTCACTGGACTGTGTGATCAAACAGAAAACAAACAAATCTGTTGCATTTATTTCTCTAACTTCACCAAAGACACAAAGGACATTGAGGTACCAGATTACCATGATATAATCAACAGTCATCAAGCGGAAAGGGAGAGATTACAAGGGGAGTTACATAATATGCCTGGGTCATGGAACCCTTTTGACTTGATAGGAGATTGGACAGGAGGTATCTTTTCCGGAATTTTCAACTTCTTCAGAAAGGCAGGCATTGTTATTTTGATGACTTTGGTATTTCTACTCCTTATATATTGTCTAATAAAGTTCACAATATGGGGAGTAGGAAAAACCTCTCAATTGATAAAGCGTAAGAAACCACCAGAAGATTCAGGTGAATATGTCACCCTTAAAAAGGGAAGTACCCTGAGAAAGATACCGAGAATTGGTGTGTGGTATAAGGAGTGATCATATGGAATGGGAATTCCATATGATCAAAGAGGGGATTGTAAGGAAATTATGTCTGTATCCACACACGTTCACATATATATATTAATTCAGCTTTACATGCTTGTATTAAATATGCAGAGTTCTTCTTTAAAGGAAATATTTTATACTCTTATGACAGCAAGGTCTAGTAACACAAGCTAAACAGGAAATGAGGTCTAGCAACACAAGCTAAAAGGAAATGGCTGTCTGAAGCTTAAAACCGCATGGCTAGAAAGAGATATGCATGCTTTAGCAAAAAAGACCACATTTATGATAGAGGTACATGAAGAGAGAATTGCCGAATGCATGGCATCATAGCTGCAGAAACATATATATGCATATATATACCTTTTACACATATATCTAACATATGCATTAAACATAGATTTTACATTAATACGGGTTATATATATATAAACGTCTTGTATATTGACGTTCACCTGTGGTTTAGATAAGTAAAAAACGTTTGCTCAGGTAAATGTTGGTACAAGATGGTATAAGATAAACAAAGATAATTCCGAGAAATATTTGAACAAAGCTGAAATCAACAAAGATTGTGGTTAGATATCTGAATACTAAGAATTATAAATACGTCACATATGTACCTTGTTTTTACGAAATTATCATGACTTTTTCGTTACCTGATTGGATTAAGCTTAGGGGAGGTATATGATAATCTTGTGGTTTGTATGGTAATCTTGTGGTTTGTATCTATAAATTGTCTACAATGTCAGAATAAGAAAAACAACCATTTTAAACCTATCAACGTGTATTGGTCTTCAGTGGTTGCCCGGCCGGAGGTTCACCCACAGACAAACCAGGCGCGCTTTCACTAACGTGGTGATGTGTATGTGTATATACACATATACATTGACATAATATCACAGTTATATTGTTTTAATAATAGAAGATGATAACATATATATTGTATATTGATAGACATAGTTTTTATGAATGTTTCTATGTTCTTATGATATTTATTATCGGTAGAAATGTTGTGGAAGCATCTTTTCAAATACATGAGATTATTAAAATGAAAGGAAGAGAATAGAAGATAAAACGCACATACCCTAAAATTACCGCATGAAAAACGCACTGATGCCGCAAATGGCCAAAACCGGAGTTTTGTTCCGGAATTTGTAGGATACCGAGTGGACTATAAAAGGAAGTGACACTACAATGGGGGTAGAGCCACTGAGGAAGGGGAGAGACGTCCCCGAAACGCGTCTGGCGAGTTCACCCCCACAAAGAAGGATCCGGAGTCATTAAGAAAGTCTTTCAGATATTGGAGTGCTCCATAGAAATCTGACTTGAAATCACCCTAAGAAAAAACAGACCGGACTGTCCAACAGGCAAATCCCGCGAGACCATCACCACGTGACTATTGTCTCGAGTGAGGACGCCAAACCACGTGACTACTGTCTTGAGCGAGGACGCCAAACAGCGTGAACAGAAGCTGACACGGCGTGGTGAGTAGCGGTGAGAGGGAGAGACTTCCCAGCTACCGGACCCGAACTACAGGGTAAGACAAAACCGGCCCCGCTCCACCTCTGACCTGCAGCATCGTTGCTATTTTGCCATTTGTTCTGCAATACAAGCACATTAGTCAGAATTATATATCTTCTCCTTGGATCGTCATTTCCATTTGGCCATAGGCCATTTCTGGACAATTGTATACCCGAATTAGAGGACTTTACCAGGAAGGATATTATCCCATACCAGGATTGACCCTGTGCAATCCAGGGGATATCAGCAATCACCCACAGATTGTTATCCACAGTGCCTATTTATTTGCAGTTTTATTCTCTTATATATTATATTCCGATATATACTGTCATATTTATAGTTCCACGAATTTTTACCATTATTGTTTTATTGTGTCTATTATATGGTTTTTAATTTCATGTCTGTATTTTATATTTGAATAAATTGTCATCTCTATTGATCCCACATATTTGAGTGCCAGCCTTATACTTGCTCTACAAATGTGCATGTGTCTGCTCAAACGGTCATAAACAGACTCCATGAGGGTGATATGAGGGCCCGACGTCCACAGGTGGGGGTTGTGCTTACAGCCCAACACCGTGCAGGACGTTTGGCATTTGCCAGAAAACACCAAGATTAGCAAATTCGCCACTGGCGCCCTGTGCTCTTCACAGATGAAAGCAGGTTCACACTGAGCACATGTGACAGACGTGACAGAGTCTGGAGACGCCGTGGAGAACGTTCTGCTGCCTGCAACATCCTCCAGCATGACCGGTTTGGCATTGGGTCAGTAATGGTGTGGGGTGGCATTTCTTTGGAGGGCCGCACAGCCCTCCATGTGCTCGCCAGAGGTAGCCTGACAGCCATTAGGTACCGAGATGAGATCCTCAGACCCCTTGTGAGACCATATGCTGGTGCGGTTGGCCCTGGGTTCCTCCTAATGCAAGACAATGCTAGACCTCATGTGGCTGGAGTGTGTCAGCAGTTCCTGCAAGACGAAGGCATTGATGCTATGGACTGGCCCGCCCGTTCCCCAGACCTGAATCCAATTGAGCACATCTGGGACATCACGTCTCGCTCTATCCACCAACGTCACGTTGCACCACAGACTGTCCAGGAGTTGGCAGATGCTTTAGTCCAGGTCTGGGAGGAGATCCCTCAGGAGACCATCCGCCACCTCATCAGGAGCATGCACAGGCATTGTAGGGAGGTCATACAGGCACGTGGAGGCCACACACACTACTGAGCCTCATTTTGACTTTACGATTTACATTTTTTTTTTTTTGTGATTTTGTTGTCAGCACATTCAACTATGTAAAGAACAAAGTATTTCAGAAGAATATTTAATTAATTCAGATCTAGGATGTGTTATTTTTGTGTTCCCTTTATTTTTTTGAGCAGTGTAGTTTCCTATGGAGCCCTATTACAGGCAAGGGCTCCATAGGAGATACTATGCAGCATCCTCCTGTCATTCATAAAGACAGGGGCCGCTGCATACATGCCCCGGCTCCTCCGATCGCCACACGGGGGAGTCGGAGCACAACCGAAAGTGCGCACTTTCGGTTTCAGCGCGCTCAGATGCCGTGGTCAGGATTGACCATAGCATCTGAGGGGTTAAATGTCTGCAATCGGCATTACTGCCGGTTGTGGACATGAGCCGCGAGTGTCTGCTAGAAGCAAGCGGCCACCCGCGGCTATGGCTCCCGCAGAGGGCAGGAGCCAATTTTATACTCCCGCGCAGCGCCGTACATGTACAGCGCCGGGCATGAAGGGGTTACCATTTATATAGTTTTACTCTCTTTGGCATTGAGCCTTTGTCTCCAGCTTGGCTGTCTTTATCTTTTACATATTCTATTTTTTTCTTTTTTGCTCCTTCTTTGCTACCTTCCTGTTTTAGTAATTAAAATGCTTTTATTTATTGCTCAGTTTGCATTTCTATTTATCCACTTTGTCTTTTCCTGTTCTACCCCCTTTATTCCCATAAGGTACGGTATGTACCGTACTTCTCAGTGAAAATTTCGGATGCTTTTAAAAATACCCATTTTGTGTCTATTTTTAAGGACACTGTCCCAGTTAGTGAGGCCAAAGGCCTTTCTAAGCTGATCAAATTTTGCTTTTAGCATTTTTATACCTCTCTAACAAAACAACCTATTGAATGTAATTTGAAAGCTTATAATATTATGGTCACTAATTCCCAGGATTCAACCAACCTGCACATCTGTTGTTCTATCAGATCTAATGGTTAGTACTAAGTCCAGTATGGCCATCCTAGTTGGATCTTGTACCAGTTGGGAAAGGTAATTGTCTTTGGTTATTGCCAAGAACCTGTTTCCTTTATGAAATCCACAGGTTTCAGTTTCCCAGTCTATATCTGGATAGTTAAAGTGGCATAATAACGACCTCATGATTTGCCACCTCATCTATCTTGTTTAGAAGTAGATTTTCTGTAGACTCTGGTATATTCGGTGGCTTATAATTAACTCCTATTAGTATTTTATTATTGTTTTTGCCTCCATGTATTTCTACCCACAGTGACTCCACATGTTCATGTCCCTCACTTATATCTTCCAGAAGTGTGGGCTTTAAACAGGACTTTATATAAAGGCAGACCCCTCCTCCTCTCTGGGTTTTTACGATCCTTTCTAAACAGACTGTAACCCTGTAAGTTAACCACCCAGTCATAGCTATCATCCAACCATGTCTCAGTTATTCCCACTGTGTCATAGTCTTCCACGGACATCGCTAATTCCAGTTTCCCAATCTTATTAGTCAGGCTTCTGGCATTAGTGTACAGTACATACAATTAAGAGGTTTTTGGATATTGTTTACCCTACACATTTCCGTATGAACTGTTCTAGTACCTCCACTACATTTCATTTCACCTCCAGTTTCATTAATTAGCCACAGGTCACTATCTTCCCCTCCTATAATGTAACTGCCCGCCCCCCCAAATCCATAGTTTAACCCGTATGATACCAACATGTACGGCGCTGGAAACGGGGTCACAAATCCCAGCGCCCACCAAATCAGCTGCAGGGGTGCGGCAGTCACTGATAGCCGGACCCCTGCTGTATGCCAGCATCGGTGAAAACACACATGCCGGCGCATTAACCCTTGCACTGCCGCGGTCAGCGCTGACCGCGGCACGTGCAGCATCCTGGCGGGTGCGGTTGACCATAGGGTCCCCACGCTGCTGTGACGGGGACCCGATAGCTTGGACGGCAGCCTGATGCCTTCTTTAGGCATTGAGGCTGCCATCCGTGTCAGCCTGTGAGATCCAGCCCCCTGCATCTCACAGGCAAGAAGGCTGTAAGTGTATTACATTGGTAATCCACTTACAGCCAATGAATTATAATACAGAAGTATTGTAATGCATTGTAAAGGGAATCAAACCTCCAAAAGTTGAAGTCCCAGAGTGGGACAAAAAATAAAGTTAAAAAAGAATAAAAAGTTTAACAAAAAATTTTAAAGTTCTTTTCCCAAAATAAAGTTAAACAAAAATTGTAAAAAGAAAACTAGACCTATTAGGTATCCCCGCATCCATATCGACCAGCTCTACAAAAATATCACATGTTACACCCCATCAGATAAATAAAATATAAACAGTGCCAAAACCATTTTCTGGTCACCTTGCCTCACAAAAAGTGTAATACCAAGTGATCAAAAAGACATATTTAGGCCAAAATGTTATCAATCAAACCATCTCATCCCGCAAAACATGAGACCCTACCTAAGACAATCGCCCAAAAAATAAAAAAAAACTATGGCTATCAGAAAATTGCAACACAAAATAAGATTTTATTCTGTTAAATTATTTCACTGTGTAAAAATTAACAAAAAGACATATTGGGTATCGCCATGTCCGTAACAACATGCTCTATAAAAATATCGCTAAACTATGCCAAACTGCCATTTTTTTCACCTTGCCTCACAAAAAGTGTAATAACTAGTGATCAAAAAGTCTTATGTACCCCAAAATGGTACCAGTCACCTCAACCCGCACAAAATGAGCCCCCACATAAGACAATCACTTAAAAAATAAAACCCATAAACCAATCCATCAAAATCTGTACTGCAAAAGCTCCTTCAATTCTGAGTCCTGCCATGTGTCCCCCACAGCACTTTACCACCACATATGGTGGTATTCAGGAAAAAATGGGTAACAAATTATGGGGTGCTTTTTCTCCTGTTACCACTTCTGAAAATGAAAAATTTGGGGCTAAAGCAACATTTTCTTGGAAGAAATGAAACTTTTCATTTTCACAGCCAAGTGTTACCAAATTCCTTAAAATGCTTAGGGGATCAAATTGCTCAGTACCCCCATTAATATTTTCTTTAAGAGGTGTAGTTTCCACTTTTTGAGGGTTTCCACTGTAGGGGTACGTCAGGGTCTTTTCAAATACAAAATGGTGCCTAAAAACCATTCTAGAAAAATATGCCTCCAAGATCCATATGGCGCTCCTTTCCTTCTGACAACTACGTGCGCATAGGGCAGTTTACCGCCACATATGGGGTATTTCTGAAAGAAAAAAATTAACATAAAAAAATATACCAAAAAAGTGACATTTTGAAATTTCACCTCCATTTTCCTTGTGGAACACCTTAAGGGTTAACAAAGTTTGTAACGCCAGCTTTGAATATGATGCCAACATAAAGCAGACATATGGGGAATGTTGACTGATAACAATTTTATGAGGAATTACTATCTGTTTTAAAAGTAGAAATATTCAAATTTAGAAAATTGAGAATTTTTCCAAATTTTTGGTAAATTTTGGATTATTTTATAAATAAAGGTGAAATATATCGACTCAAATTTACCACTGTCATGAAGTACAATGTGTCACGAGAAAACAATCTCAGAATAGCTTGGATAAGTATAAGCAATCCAAAGTTATTATTACATAAAGTGACATGTCAGATTTGCAAAAATCAGCCTGGGATTTAAGGTGAAAAGTGGCTTGGTACTGAAGAGGTTAAACACTCCTTCAATTTTCTCCCCCAAAACAGCTGCAACTTCCCCATTGAGGTGTAGCCGTCCTTATAATACAGCCTGTAACTGAGACTACAGCTGTCACGGCTGTATGTGAGCAACAAGAGCATGCACAGAAAATAGAGCTACTGACCGGACCCAAACTAGGGAGGATACAGGGTGACCCCTGTCAGACCCTCAAAAGCTCTCCCTATGCTGCTAAGCCCATGCCCGGATCCAAATGGTGGAAGGAGGCATGCCCGCGTACCTAAGACTGATTACCACTGTAACCCCTACAATAGTGGAAGGGGCACGGCCACCGGTGCCCTGCTCAGTATATGGAGGGAACCGTGGTCGCCTCGGATCCAGTCAGAAAACACACAGATACACAGCAATGTCTGCACACTTAGCTGAAGGGCTGCAGCCGCAGTGAAGACGGATCCAAAGACAGGCTGGCAATATCCGGAGTACTTGCTGCAGCAGAACACAGGTCCAGTGAAAGGATAGCATACAAGGGAAGATACTCAAGCAAGAGCTACAACCCAAATGAGAAATATAATCCACACCTACAATAGGAGGAGGGGGAATATAAAGGCAGGGAAATCAAACGGAGGAGAAACAGCTGGGAGGAAGGAAACAGAAAACTCCTCCCAGTTCTAGTAGTGACATCATCACAGGGGTGGAGAAACAGAGCTGTGAGAACGTCCCAAAGCTCTGGTAGTGACAGTACCCCCCCCTCTACGGGTGGACTCCGGACACCCAGGACCCACCTTCTCAGGATGAGCCCTATGAAATGCCCTGATGAGGCGAGTGGCTTTAATGTCCGACACCGGAACCCACATCCTCTCCTCAGGACCATAACCCTTCCAATGAACGAGGTACTGGAGAGAACTGCGGACAATGCGAGAGTCCACAATTCTGGAAACCTCAAACTCCAGATTGCCATCAACCAAAATCAGAGGAGGAGGCAAAGAGGAGGGTACCGTGGGCTGGACATATGGTTTTAAGAGAGATCTGTGAAATACATTATGTATCTTCCAAACCCGTGGAAGATCAAGACGGAAGGCAACAGGATTGATGACTGACAAGATTTTATAAGGCCCAATAAACTTGGGACCCAATTTCCAGGAGGGAACCTTCAGTTTAATATTTCTTGTAGACAACCACACTAGATCACCCACACTCAGGTCCGGACCAGGCACACGTCTCTTATCAGCCACACGCTTATACTTCTCACTCATCTTTCTAAGATTACTCTGAATCTTTTGCCAAATGGTAGACAAAGACGAGGAAAATCTCTCCTCCTCAGGCAAACCAGAAAGAGCCCCTCCCGAGAATATCCCAAACTGCGGATGGAACCCATATGCACCAAAGAATGGCGACTTATCAGAAGATTCCTGACGGCGGTTGTTCAGAGCAAACTCAGCAAGAGGGAGAAATGAACACCAATCCTCCTGGTTCTCTGCCACGAAACAGCGCAAATATGTCTCCAGATTCTGATTGAGGCGCTCAGTCTGACCATTCGACTGCGGGTGAAAAGCAGAAGAGAAGGACAGCCGAACCCCCAGGCGAGAACAGAAAGCCTTCCAGAACCTGGACACAAACTGCGTGCCTCTATCGGAAACAATATCAGAGGGAATGCCATGCAATTTGAAAATATAGTCGACAAAAGCTTGCGCCAACGTTTTAGCATTGGGTAAACCAGGGAAAGGTACGAAATGAGCCATTTTGCTAAAACGGTCCACCACCACCAGGATCACCGACTTCCCTGAGGAACGAGGAAGATCCGTGATAAAGTCCATGGACAGGTGTGTCCAAGGACGGGAAGGTATGGGTAACGGGAGAAGGGAACCTGAAGGCCGTGAACGAGGGACCTTAGCGCGAGCGCACGTCTCACAAGCAGCCACAAAACCCTCCACCGACTTACGAAGAGCCCGCCACCAAAATCTCCGAGCAATGAGATCTACCGTGGCTCTACTCCCAGGGTGACCAGCAAGAACAGTATCATGATGCTCCTTGAAGAGTTTGTGACGTAGCTCAGGAGGCACAAACAACTTCCCAGAAGGACAACGGGCAGGTGCCTCAGTCTGGGCAGCCTGGACCTCGGCCTCCAAATCCGAATATAGAGCAGAAACAACTACCCACTCCGCCAAAATGGGACCCGGGTCCTCGGAGTTTCCTCCTCACGGAAAACAGCGAGAGAGAGCATCAGCCTTCACATTTTTGATCCCAGGGCGGAATGTGACGACAAAATTGAATTATCACGGTCGGCGTGACTATCACATACGTGACACAGAGGGAGGGAACAAGGAAGGCCCTGACCAAGTGAGAGGGAAGGTGGTGACCCCTGACTCACCTAGCGGCTGGCACTGTCACGGAACCATGAACCAGACGTACAACAAGAGATAAGTGAAAATAAGAAGGCTTTATTGAAAATAAAGCTGTAAAGCAAAAGTCCAAACGGATGGCGAAACCGAAGCAGAGTCTTAGCGAAGCCAGAGGTCAGGAACCAGAAGGGTAGTCAGACGAAGCCAGGATCAGGAACCAGCAGGGTAGTCAGACGAAGCCAGGATCAGGAACCAGCAGGGTAGTCGGACGAAACCAGGATCAGGAACCAGCAGGGTAGTCGGACGAAACCAGGATCAGGAACCAGAAGGGTAGTCGGACGAAACCAGGATCAGGAACCAGAAGCAGCAGCAGACTAGAAGCATGTGAACACAGGAGGACCAAGCAAGGAACTGAAGCCACAGACCTCCTATATATATGAGCTAGGCATCCAGCTCCTCCCAGTGGGAAGGAGGAGCCGCAGGATGGGAGGCTACAAGAAACACAGAAACCAAGATGGCCGCCAGCACATGTCAAACGAAGGAGAACAGCAAGAAGGTAAGACCATGACAGTACCTCCCCCTCAAGGGCCCCTCCTCCGCAGAGTAAAGAACGGTTTCTGAGGGAAGCGTGCGTGGAAGGCTCGGAGCAAGGCAGGAGCATGGACATCTGCGGAGGGAACCCAGGAACGCTCCTCTGGACCATAACCACGCCAATGGACCAAAAACTGCACCCGACCGCGGACCAGGCGTGAGTCCAGGATATTGCTCACCTCATACTCCTCATGATTACCCACTTGGACCGGACGAGGCCGGGGAACCGAGGAAGTGAAACGATTACACACCAGTGGCTTCAACAGGGAGACATGAAACACGTTGGAGATCCGCATGCCAGGAGGAAGCGCAAGGGCATAGGCTACCGGGTTTACCCTGCGAAGCACTCGGAAGGGACCAACAAAGCGAGGCGCCAGCTTGGGAGTGGGCACTCGAAGGTTGAGGTTGCGGGTGGACAACCATACACGGTCTCCGACCTGGTAGGAAGGAGCAGGCGCTCGTCTGCGATCAGCCTGGAGTCTCTGGCGCTGCGCAGAGACCTCAAGGGACTTCTGGATGAGTACCCAAGAAGCACGTAGGACGGAAAGGTGATCCTCCACAGCCGGAATATCCTGGGGAGAGAATACCTCCGGTAACACGGCAGGTTGGAACCCATAATTGGCCATGAAGGGAGACGTCCCAGAGGAAGAGTTCACCGCCGTGTTCCTGGCAAACTCAGCCCAAGGCAGGAGGTCAACCCAATTGTCTTGGTGATCGGAGACATAGCAACGAAGGAATTGCTCCAAGGCCTGATTGGATCGTTCTGCGGCCCCATTGGACTGAGGGTGGTAGGCCGAGGAGAAGGAGAGATGAATCCCCAACTGGGAGCAAAAGGCGCGCCAGAACCTGGACACAAACTGACTCCCCCGATCCGACACAATCTCCTTGGGCAAACCGTGCAACCGGAAGACCTCCCTGGCAAAAATCGTGGCCAACTCTTGTGCAGAGGGTAACTTCTTGAGAGGAACACAGTGGCACATTTTGGAAAACCGATCCACAATCATGAGAATGACCGTATGGCCTCGGGATGCAGGGAGGTCCACAATGAAATCCATCCCCAGGTGTGACCATGGGCGCTCCCCGGTGGCTATGGGTTGCAGAAGGCCCAACGGAAGGTGCCGAGGGGACTTACTCTGGGCACAAACGGAGCATGCCGCTACATATGCGGCGATGTCGGAACGTAGGGAAGGCCACCAGAACAGACGTGAAACAGCCCAGGACAGCTGATTCTTTCCAGGATGCCCCGCGGTCTTGGAGTTATGGTAGGTTCGCAACAACCGAGTGCGCAACTCCTCAGGCACAAAACATCTGCCGTTGGGTCTCCCAGAGGGAGCACCAGATTGAGCCGCCAAAATCTGCTCACCCAGGGGAGAGGTCAGGCTGGTGCGAATGGCGGCCAAGATCTGATTCGGAGGTATGACCGAAGTCGGAATCGACTCCTCCCTGGACAGCTCGGAGTACTGCCGTGATAAGGCATCCGCCCTGATGTTCTTGGAACCGGGTAGGTAGGAGACCACGTAATTAAAACGTGACAAGAACAGGGCCCATCTGGCCTGACGTGGTGTCAATCTCTTGGCCTCAGAAAGGTAGGTCAGATTCTTGTGGTCCGTCAGGATGAGGACCGGAACCACCGAACCCTCGAGCAAGTGCCTCCATTCTTTAAGGGCCTGCACGATGGCCAATAACTCCATGTCACCAATCTGATAGTTGCACTCCGCGGAAGACAGTTTCCGGGAGTAAAACCCACAAGGAAGCAGAGGACCCTCTGGTGTTCTACGCTGAGACAGAAGGGCGCCTACTCCCGTCTCAGACGCGTCCACCTCGAGGACAAAGGGCAACCCAGGGTTGGGATGCGACAGAATCGGAGCCGACACAAAGGCGGACTTTAGAGCCTCAAAAGCTCGGATGGCCTCGAGCGGCCAGACCTGGGAATTACTGCCCTTCCTGGTCAGATCCGTGAGAGGCTTGGCTAGCATGGAAAAGTCCCTGATGAACTCCCGATAATAATTGGCGAAGCCCAAAAAGCGCTGCAGGGAACGAAGACCACTGGGCTGGGGCCACTGTAAGACAGCCGAAACCTTCTCAGGATCCATGGAGAACCCCTCAGCGGAAATGATGTAACCTAAGAAGGTTACCTGGGATCGGTGAAATTCGCATTTCTCAAGCTTACCGAACAGCTTGTTCTCTCGTAACCGTTGCAACACTCGTCTGACATCCAGAATGTGGGCCTCCATGGATTCAGAATATACCAAGATGTCATCCAAATAGACCACCACACACTGCTGCAACAGGTCACGGAAAACATCGTTGATGAATTCCTGAAAGACTGCGGGGGCGCATTGGACAACCCAAAGGGCATAACCAAGGATTCAAAATGACCGGTCCTGGTGTTAAACGCGGTCTTCCACTCATCGCCCGCCTTGATCCTTACCAGGTTATATGCCGCCCTCAGGTCGAGTTTGGTAAAGACCGTGGCCCCTTTAAGGCGATCGAACAGCTCGGAAATGAAGGGTATCGGGTAAGCGTTCTTGATCGTGATGCGATTGAGACCCCTGTAATCGATGTAAGGCCTCAACTCACCGCCCTTCTTTTTCACAAAGAAAAATCCAGCCCCTGCCGGGGACGAGGATTTGCGAATGTGTCCGCGTGAAAGCGCCTCCCTCACGTACTCCTCCATGGCCTCATTCTCCGCTACCGACAGTGGATAGACCTTGCCACGAGGAGGAACGGCACCAGATTGTAACTCTATGGCACAATCGTATGGGCGGTGCGGAGGTAGGGCAACCGCGCGCACCTTATCGAATACATCCCGGTACTCCTCGTATTCAGGAGGCAACAGAGAGTCCGAGGAAGTACACAGCAACTTGACAGACCCATGGATGCAACTAGCCCCACACTGCGGTGACCACGAGAGGATCTCGGCCGATCTCCAATCGAAAGTCGGATTATGCTTCCGGAGCCAGGGGTACCCCAAGACCACCGAGTAGTGTGGAGACGAAATAACCTGGAGGCAGACCGACTCTCTGTGAACGGCACCAATGGCTATCCCCACTGGAAGGGTCTCATGAGTCACGTGTGGCGGCAGAAGGGGTCTGCCGTCTATCGCCTCAAGAGCCAGTGGGGAACCTCGAGCCTGCAGAGGAATGGAATTGGCGGCAGCGAACACCTTATCAATGAACAAACCACCAGCACCAGAGTCCACCAATGCCTGGGTCGTCACCGAGCCCCCGACCCAGGAGAGGACAACAGTGATCAGTGGTTTGTCAACACGGGAAACCGGGGACGAGGAGACTCCACCCAAGATCTGCCCCCGACAGGATCTCAGGTGCGAGCGTTTCCCGGACGGTTCGGACATGCCAACCGAAAATGCCCACCGAGACCACAGTACATGCATCGGCCCTCGCGTCTCCGGAGTACCCTCTCCCCCTCGGACAGGCGAGCAAACCCCAGCTGCATGGGTTCACCCCCAGACAAGTCATCCCCAGGAGGCGTGGGAGGAGAGGGAGGCACGGGTGGGACAGCAAACGTAGGCGCCAATCTGTTAGAAAACCTCCGCAGGCTCTCCTTAAAGGAAGGTCTCTCCCTGAGTCTGGTGTCAATCAAAATCAGGAAAGAAATAAGAGACTCGAGCTCCACTGGTAGGTCCTTAGCTGCAACCTCATCCTTCAAGGCATCCGAGAGACCATGAGAGAAAGCAGCGACCAGAGCCTCATTATTCCAGCCCACCTCTGCTGCCAGGGTACGAAACTCAATGGCGTATTCAGCTACGGATCGTGAACCCTGTCTGATGGACATAAGGAGCTTCGCAGCAGAGGCAGCACGAGCCGGCACATCGAATACCTTCCGAAGAGAAGCAACAAAACCGGAAAACTCGGCAACCACCGGATTGTTGTTCTCCCATAAGGGGCTGGCCCAGGCCAAGGCCTTGTCCGAGAGCAGCGAGATCAAGAAGCCCACCTTTGATCTCTCAGTAGGAAAGGCATGTGGCAGCAACTCGAAATAAATGCCCACCTGGTTAAGGAAACCTCGGCACTGAGTTGGCTCTCCCCCAAAGCGCTGTGGAAGAGGGGCAGAACCGGTCATACCCCGAAACACCGCAGGTGCAACAACAGGTATCGGGGTAGACTCTGGCGCAACAACCGGAGCGGCAGTAGGAGCGGGCCCAGGAGCGACAACCGACCCATCGGCAACGGGAGCGAAATGAGCCGTGCGTTCAAGCAGGGTTTGCAACGCCACAGCGAACCGACCCAACAGGTGATCCTGCTGATCAAGTCTGGCAACCAGCGTGGGTAGCGAGGATGGCCCTGTACCGTCAGAATTCATGGCTTGGTCCTAATGTCACGGAACCATGAACCAGACGTACAACAAGAGATAAGTGAAAATAAGAAGGCTTTATTGAAAATAAAGCTGTAAAGCAAAAGTCCAAACGGATGGCGAAACCGAAGCAGAGTCTTAGCGAAGCCAGAGGTCAGGAACCAGAAGGGTAGTCAGACGAAGCCAGGATCAGGAACCAGCAGGGTAGTCAGACGAAGCCAGGATCAGGAACCAGCAGGGTAGTCGGACGAAACCAGGATCAGGAACCAGCAGGGTAGTCGGACGAAACCAGGATCAGGAACCAGAAGGGTAGTCGGACGAAACCAGGATCAGGAACCAGAAGCAGCAGCAGACTAGAAGCATGTGAACACAGGAGGACCAAGCAAGGAACTGAAGCCACAGACCTCCTATATATATGAGCTAGGCATCCAGCTCCTCCCAGTGGGAAGGAAGAGCCGCAGGATGGGAGGCTACAAGAAACCCAGAAACCAAGATGGCCGCCAGCACATGTCAAACGAAGGAGAACAGCAAGAAGGTAAGACCATGACAGGCACCTGGCTGCCCTGACGTCCCTAGATGGGTTCCTCACCCGTACGCCGATCACGTGCCTAAAGCCCTGGCTTTCCCTAAGCTGAGCCCTAGATAGTGAACAGGGCGGTGGGAACACTAGTCCGCACCACTAGCTCTAAAGGAAAACACCAAGGGAAGGACAGACAATACAAACTCAACATATAATCCCAGGTGGGCGACAAGAGGAGACAACAAGAAGCCCAACAGGGATCCGGAGGGTAGCACTCTGGAACGACAACCAGGATTCACAACTCCAGTGGGTCAGTATAGATGTCCAGGCAGGAAGCTCTATAACTGGCAACTAGAGAAGTGTGAGGGGAGAATATAAGGAGGTTGGGAGTGGCAGACAAGAAACAGCTGAGGAGGAGAAGCTACGGATCCCTGATTGAGACAAAAAGGATAGCAAGGCAAACACAGAAAACAATCACTAAGAAACAACGTGATCTTTAGATATAGAGCGCGCAGCCACCCGCTGCGACCTCCTGACCCCGGGTATAACGGAGTCAGACGTGGCTCTAGATACCCTCGTGACATGAATCTGGAGAAGAACAGAGACCATCTGGCCTGTCTCGGATTCATACGCCTGGCCGACTCCAAGTATGCCAGATTCTTATGGTCGGTAGAAACGGTGATAGGGTGCCTGGCCCCCTCCAACCAATGGCGCCATTCCTCGAAAGCCAACTTGATGGCCAACAACTCCCTATCTCCCACATCATAGTTTTTCTCTGCCGGGGAGAGTTTTTTAGAGAAAAAGGCACAGGGTCGCAATTTGGCAGGAGAAGGGCCCTGGGACAAAACCGCACCCACACCCACCTCGGAAGCATCCACCTCAACAATAAAAGGTAAGGAAACATCGGGATGCACCAAGACGGGAGCAGATGCAAAACTCTCTTTAATCTTAGAAAAAGCTGCAAGCGCCTCCTCCGACCAAGAGGAAAAATCCGCCCCCTTTTTTGTCATGTCAGTGAGGGGTTTGACCACAGAGGAATAATTCAAAATGAACTTTCTGTAATAGTTCGCAAAACCCAAAAAGCGCATCAATGCCTTCTGATTCTCAGGAAGCTCCCACTCAAGTACAGCACGGACCTTCTCTGGATCCATGCGAAAACCAGAAGCAGAGAGGAGAAAACCCAGAAATTGAATCTCCGATACCATAAAAACACATTTCTCCAGCTTGGCGTACAATTTATTTTCCCGCAGAATCTGCAGAACCTGAAAAAGATGATCCTGATGGGTCTGAACATCAGGGGAAAAAATCAAAATATCATCAAGATACACCAATACAAATTTCCCCATTAAATGGTAGAAAATACTGTTAACAAAATGCTGAAAGACGGCCGGAGCATTCATCAGGCCGAAAGGCATAACGAGATTCTCGAAATGCCCGTTAGGGGTATTAAAGGCCGTTTTCCATTCATCCCCCTCTCTGACCCTGACCAGGTTGTACGCGCCTCTCAAATCCAATTTGGAAAAAACCTTGGCCCCAACAATTTGGTT
This sequence comes from Bufo bufo, assembly GCF_905171765.1. Lineage (NCBI taxonomy): Eukaryota > Metazoa > Chordata > Amphibia > Anura > Bufonidae > Bufo > Bufo bufo. Next base: position 188,232,428 of record NC_053394.1, on the reverse strand, counting down.
GAAGAGGTCCGGGATCAGAGAAAGGGGATAGGGATCGCGAATGGTGATACGGTTCAGCTCCCTAAAATCTAGGCAAGGTCTCAGAGAGCCATCTTTTTTTTTAACAAAAAAAAACCCAGCGGCAACAGGTGATTTTGAGGGACGAATATGCCCCTTATCGAGACTCTCGGAGATATAGGTTTGCATTGCGATTCTTTGCGGTTGTGAGAGATTGTAGAGGCGAGCTTTTGGCAGCTTGGCGCCGGGAATGAGGTTAATGGGACAGTCAAACTCCCGGTGAGGAGGTAGCTCCTGAACACCGCTCTTGGAAAACACGTCCGAGAAATCCGAGAGAAATGATGGCACAGTTTTAGTAGACACCTCTGCAAAAGTCGCTGTAAGACAATTCTCTCTACAAAAGTCACTCCACTCATTTATTTGCCTTCCTTGCCAATCAATAGTGGGGTTATGTCTAGTGAGCCAGGGTAACCCCAAAACTAGAGGAGAAGGCAATCCGTTAAGGACAAAACAAGATATATCCTCCACATGAGTGTCACCTACAGCTAACCGGATATTGTGAACAATGCCCTTCAGAGATCTCTGTGAGAGTGGAGCAGAGTCAATAGCAAAAACAGGTATATCCTTTTCTAATGTGCAAACCTGAAAACCATGCATGGCTACAAATTGAGTGTCAATAAGATTGACGGCCGCTCCACTATCAACAAAAATCTCACAAGAAATGACTTTGCTCTCTAGCGCCACCCTGGCAGACAGGAGAAAACGGGAACTGCAGGTCAGAGGAAAAGCATCAATTCCTACATCAACTTTGCCCAAAGTAGCAGATGAAGCAGAGTTTGATGATTTACCTTTTGAGGTTTTTCTCTTATTATCGCTCTTAGTACAGTTCAAGAATCTCCTAGACGGACAAACATTTGCCAAATGACCTATGCCCCCACAACAAAAACACACCATACTCTGAGGACTAAATCCTCTTTTATCAGGGGCAAGTCGACCTAGCTGCATGGGCTCCTCCTCAGAGGGGAGCGAGACAGGATGAGGCCCCTGCACACTGAATGAGTCCGCACCACTGCCCCTAGACTGACAATGGCTGGACAGAGAGGTCTCGTTTCTTTCTCTTAGACGCCTGTCAAGGCGTACCGCCAATGACATGGCAGACTCTAAGGACGTTGGTCTCTCATGGAAAGCAAACGCATCTTTCAATCTCTCTGAGAGACCATGACAGAACTGACTCCGGAGTGCAGCATCATTCCAACCTGAATCAGCTGCCCATCTCCGAAATTCAGAACAATAAAGCTCCGCAGACAGTTTGCTCTGGCATAAAAAACGTAAGTTAGATTCGGCCAGAGCAACACGATCCGGGTCATCATATATCTGCCCCAGGGCCACAAAAAATCCTTCCACGGATCGAAGGGAGGGATCCCCTGATGGCAGCGAAAAAGCCCAAGTCTGAGCATTACCCCTGAGCAGGGAGATGACAATCCTCACCCTCTGCTCCTGATTACCAGAGGAATGTGGACACAAGCAAAAATCGAGTTTGCATGCCTCTTTGAAGCGAACAAAACTCTCACTGCCCCCGGAGAACGTTTCCGGAAGTGAGACCTTTGGCTCGCAACAGACTCCATGGGCCGGAGCAGAGCCCAATGCTTGAAGCTGAGTCATAGATTGACGGAGATCCGCTACCTCCAAAGAAAGAACCTGCATGCGGTCAACCAGGCCAGAAAGCGAATCCATGTCAAAAAAGACGGTTTTGGTGGATTATAAGGTCACGGCTGTATGTGAGCAACAAGAGCATGCAGAGAAAATAGAGCTACTGACCGGACCCAAACTAGGGAGGATACAGGGTGACCCCTGTCAGACCCTCAAAAGCTCTCCCTATGCTGCTAAGCCCATGCCCGGATCCAAATGGTGGAAGGAGGCATGCCCGCGTACCTAAGACTGATTACCACTGTAACCCCTACAATAGTGGAAGGGGCACGGCCACCGGTGCCCTGCTCAGTATAAGGAGGGAACCGTGGTCGCCTCGGATCCAGTCAGAAAACACACAGATACACAGCAATGTCTGCACACTTAGCTGAAGGGCTGCAGCCGCAGTGAAGACGGATCCAAAGACAGGCTGGCAATATCCGGAGTACTTGCTGCAGCAGAACACAGGTCCAGTGAAAGGATAGCATACAAGGGAAGATACTCAAGCAAGAGCTACAACCCAAATGAGAAATATAATCCACACCTACAATAGGAGGAGGGGGAATATAAAGGCAGGGAAATCAAACGGAGGAGAAACAGCTGGGAGGAAGGAAACAGAAAACTCCTCCCAGTTCTAGTAGTGACATCATCACAGGGGTGGAGAAACAGAGCTGTGAGAACGTCCCAAAGCTCTGGTAGTGACAACAGCACAATTCTCCAGGAACCCAAACCCCTTCTTCCTACACCAGTTCTTGAGACACTTTATAATCTCCCTGCCTTTCTGGTGTGGCTTGTGGTACAGATAGCATTTCAGAAAATATGTGAGACGCTTGTCCTGAGTTTGCGATCCTGAAATCCCTTTAAAGGACCCTGCACCTACCTCTAACTTTGTCACTGGTAAAATGTAGACCATGACTGCTGGCTCTTCACTAGTCCCTCCTAGTACTCTATCACCCAGACCTGCAATACTTGAAACTTGAGTGCCAGGAAGACCACACACCATTCCACTATCCCGGTCTTTGTGACAGATTGCCCTATCTATACCCATAATAATAGAATCTAACACTACCAGCACATGTCTGGCCTGCCCTGCACTCTTAATCCCCTCCTTGATAAAGCTGATATTCCCTTGTCTGGCAGGAGAAGTATGCGGCTGCAGCACTGCTATCTCTGAAATAACATATCACTCATCTGTCAACTTGGAGTGTGTCAGCTCAGGGCTAGCCTTCCTGACACTCTTCCCTTTATCCTGCCTTCTGTTACTGTCACAGTGTAGGGGGAGGGGAGGAACACCAGAATGACAACAGAAGGAAAATGACCAGGAACCAGGCCTCAAGGTTAGGGCAAGGGAAATGGTGACCACCTAAGGAAACCCTAAACCTAGCCCTGACTCCTGTCAGTATGAATAGACCCTGAAGGTGGGAATATTCATACACCGGAAATCTAGGCCCTAGTACAGTGATGGTGAACCTTTTAGAGACCGAGTGCCCAAACTGCATCCAAATACCCACTTATTTATCGCAAAGTGCCAACACGGCAATTTAACCTGAATACCAATATAGTATATCTTCCATGTACTTTATTATTTAGCTATAATAGCTTAATAGCCTACATTCAGTGTGCTGCCTGTGCTGTTCATAGTGCGTCATGTGCTGATGAATGCCAGGAAAAGTCTAAGGCCTCTTTCACACTTGCGTTGTTGGGATCCGGCATGCACTTCCGTTGCCGGAGGTGCCTGCCGGATCCGGAAAAACGCAAGTGTACTGAAAGCATTTGAAGACGGAACCGTCTTCCAAATGCTTTCAGTGTTACTATGGCACCCAGGACGCTATTAAAGTCCTGGTTGCCATAGTAGGAGCGGGGAGCGGGGGAGCGGTATACTTACAGTCCGTGCGGCTCCCGGGGCGCTCCAGAATGACGTCAGAGCGCCCCATGCGCATGGATGACGTGATCCATGCGATCACGTGATCCATGCGCTTGGGGCGCCCTGACGTCACTCTGGAGCGCCCGGGGAGCCGCACGGACGGTAAGTATGCTGCTCCCCCGATCCCCGCTACACTTTACCATGGCTGTCAGGACTTTAGCGTCCCGGCAGCCATAGTAACCACTCTGAAAAAGCTAAATGTCGGCTCCGGCAATGCGCCGAAACGACGTTTAGCTTAAGGCCGGATCCGGATCAATGCCTTCCAATGGGCATTAATTCCGGATCCGGCCTTGCGGCAAGTGTTCCGGATTTTTGGCCGGAGCAAAAAGCGCAGCCAACAAACGTTCCGTACCGGAACTGAAGACATCCTGATGCATCCTGAACGGATTACTCTCCATTCAGAATGCATTAGGATAATCCTGATCAGGATTCTTCCGGCATAGAGCCCCGACGACGGAACTCTATGCCGGAAGACAATAACGCAGGTGTGAAAGAGCCCTTAAGCATATTGGTACGCCATAGACTTTTTCCAAGGCGCGGGTGCCCACAGAGAGGGCTCTGAGTGCCGCCTCTGGCACCCGTGCCATAGGTTCGCCATCACTGCCCTAGTAACTCTGAAAAGCCCTAGGATTAGTGACCGGGTCTGAGAGTACTGGTTCCTTCCCAGATAAACGAACAAGCGTCTCCCTGAGGCCTAGTAAACAACGAGCAAAAGGGAGCAACAAAATACCAAGAGAAGTATACTTATCTTCAATAAAAAAATGGATGAGCAGGAACTCTGATGAGGACCACACATGCAGTAATGACTAGGGATCGACCGATTATCGGTTCGGCCGATATTGAGGATTTTGAACGTTATCGGTATCGGCATCTATTTTGCCGGTATTCCGATAACGTATTGGGAACACAGAACGCGCTGCTCTCAGCGCTCTCTGTGTTCCCTCCGCAGCACAGGGGAGAAGGAAGCAGTGTCTCCCTCCCCCTGTGCTGCTGCTGCCGCTGCCGCCAATGACAGGAGAGAAGACAAGAGGAGGGGAGGGGCTGTGGCCGCTGTGCCACCAATGAAGATGAGTCTTTCATTCATTCATATACAGGAGGCGGGAGCTGGCTGCAGAATCACATAGCCGGCTCCCGACCTCTATAAGCGATAGCTGCGATCCGCGGTAGTTAACTCCTCAGGTGCCGCTGGATCGCAGCTACCGCTTATAGAGGTCGGGAGCCGGCTATGTGATTCTGCAGCCAGCTCCCGCCTCCTGTATATGAATGATTGAGAGATTTATTTTCATTGGTGGCGCAGTGCGCCCCCCCCCCAATCCCGGCCAATAGTAAAAACATTGGTGGCGCAGTGCGCCCCCCCCCCCCACCCAGTATTACTCATTGGTGGCAGTGGCCACAGGATCCGCTCTCCCCTCCTCCTCCGATCCGAGCCCCAGCAGTGTAAGCCTGGGGCTCCGATCGGTTACCATGGCAGCCAGGACGCTATTGAAGCCCTGGCTGCCATGTTCAGCTCCATGCTGCTGTGTGCACAAAGCACAGAGCAGCAGGGACAGTGTGAGCTCCTATTCACCCTGATAGAGATCTATCAGGGGGAATAGGACAAGGGTTCTAGTCCCTAAGGGGGCTAAAAGTTAGTAAAAAAAACCCACAAAAATATTAAGTATAAATGAAAAAGATTTATAAAAAAAAATACACATTAACAATAAACAAAAAAATACACATTAACAATAAACATATTAATTTTCAGAAGATTTGTGTAGGAATTTTTGTTTTTTCTCAAAAATGAAAATTCCCAGAATATCGGTCTCTCAGATCTTCTAACCTCTGTCACTGGAGGGACCGTGACTGTACCCCCCTTCTATGGGTGACCTTCAGACACCCAGGACCGACCTTATCCGGATGGGCCCTGTGAAAAGCTTTCACAAAACGATTAGCATTAACGTCGGCCGCAGGAACCCACATTCTCTCCTCTGGACCGTAACCCTTCCAGTGAACGAGGTACTGAAGGGATCTATAAAGAATTCTTGAGTCCACTATCCTGGCGATCTGAAATTCAAGATTACCATCCACCATGACAGGAGCGGGAGGCAAGGAGGACGGTTCAGCAGGTTCGACATCTCTTCAGCAATGATTTGTGGAAAACAGAATTCATTTTTAAAGTCTGCAGAAGTTCAAGCCGAAAGGCTACCAGATTAATAATGGCAGAGATCTTACATGGACCAAAAAACCTTGGACTCAATTTCCAAGAAGGTACCTTCAACTTATTGTTTCTTGTGGACAGCCACACGGAATCATCCACTCTCACTCGTACGTCTCCTGTCAGCCATCTGTTTATACTTGTTGCCTTTTTTTTTTTTTGCCAAATATATGACAAAGAGGAGGAAAATCTTTCCTCTTCAGGTATACCAGAAGTCTCCGTACCAGAAAATGTGCCAAACTGCAGATGGAACCCATAAGCCCCACAAAACGGCGACTTATCAGTGTACTCCTGCCTATGGTTATGTATGGCAAACTCTGCCAAAGACAAAAATGAAGACCACTCCTCCTGATTCTCTGAGACAAAACATCTCAAATAAGTCTCCAGACTCTGGTTAGTGCGTTCAGTCTGTCCGTTCGACTGAGGATAAAAGGCCGAAGAGAAGGACAATTGTACCCCCAGGCAAGAACAGAACGCCTTCCAGAATTTGAGTCCCCCTATAAGACACCACATCAGAGGGAATACCATGTAGCTTCACGATGTTATCGACAAACACTTGTGCGAGAGGTAGACCTGATAATGCTATAAAGTGCGACATCTTGCTGAAGCGATCAACAACCACCAGAATCACAGTTTTTCCTGAGGAATTCTGCAAATCTGTGATAAAGTCCATGGACAAATGAGTCCAAGGTCGGGACAGGATGGACAACGGAAATAGAGATCCTGAGGGCCGAGTATGTGTCACCTTAGCACGTGCACAAGTACCACAAGCTGACACAGAGCCCTTAACATATTTACACAACCCCGGCCACCAGAATCTACGAGAAATAAGATCGACCGTGGATGTGCTCCCAGGGTGTCCTGTAAGAACTGTACAGTGATGTTCCTCGACCACCTTGTGTCGTAATTCGGAAGGAACAAACAACTTTCCCGGAGGACAGGACTCCAGTGCATCTCCCTGGGCCTCCAACACCTCTGCCTCAAGGTCGGGACAAAGGGCTGATATTAGCACCCCTTTAGCCAATATCTGACCAGGATCTTCCGAATAACCCCCCCCTGGAAAGCTACGCGACAAATCGTCCGCCTTGACATTCTTAACCCTAGGGTGATAGGTAGCAATGAAATTAAATCTGGTAAAAAACAAACAACGACCATCTGGCCTGCCTTGGGTTCAGACGTTTAGCCGACTCCAGGTAAGCCAGATATTTGTGATTGATAATTACCGTAATAGGATGAATCGCTCCTTCCAACCAATGACGCCATTCCTCAAAAGCCAACTTAATGGCCAGCAACTCTCTATTACCTACTATGTCATAATTTATTTTCAGCAGTTGAAAGCTTCTTAGAGAAGAAAGCACATGGGTGCCATTTACTAGGTGAAGGGCCCTGCGACAAGACGGCTCCTACCCCTACCTCGGATGCGTCAACTTCCACAATGAATGGCTGTGACACATCCGGTTGCACCAGTATAGGAGCAGAAGCAAAACATTCCTTCACCGCTGAAAAGGCTAGTAATGCCTCATTAGATCAGACTGAGACATCCGAACCTTTCCTAGTCATGTCAGTTAAAGGTTTAACCACATTCAAGTAGTTCAAAATGAATTTACGGTAGTAGTTGGTGAACCCAAAAAAACGCATAAGCTCTTTCAGATTTTTGGTTCGATCCCAGTCCAACACAGCACGGACCTTCTCTGGATCCATATGAAAACCTGAAGATGAGAGTAAGTAACGCAGGAATTGCACTTCCTGAACTGCAAATACACCACTTTCCAACTTGGCATACAATTTATTCTCTCTTAGGATCTGTAACACTTGTCTCACCTGATCCTGATGCGTCTCCATGTCAGGAGAATAAATTAGAATATCATCCAGATACACCACCACAAATCTGCCCACCAGATGATGAAATGTTGAAAAACCGCAGGGGCATTTGGTAACCCAAAAGGCATGACCATATTCTCAAAATGACCTTCAGGGGTAGGACATCTTCCATTCGTCCCCCTCCTTGAACCTTACCAGTATATATGCCCCCCTCAAATACAACTTAGAGAACAATCTGATTGAACAAATCCGGGATCAAAGGAAGGGGATAAGGATCATGGACAGTAATGTGATTAAGCTCACAGAAGTCCAAACATGGCCTAAGAGTTCCGTCCTTTTTCTTAACAAAGAATGACCCTGCAGCAACTGGGGATTTGGATGGTCTAATATGACCTTTACCCAGACTCTCGGTGATATATTCTCGCATGGCTGCTCTTTCGGGTTCAGAAAGATTATAAAACCGAGACTGGGGCAACCTAGCTCCAGGAACAAGGTTGGCGGGGTAATCATACTCCCAATGTGGAGGTAACTCCTGGTTTCCATTTTCAGAGAATACATCAGAAAAATCCGAAATAAACAAAAGGTACAACTTTAGTGGTTACAACAAAAAGCGATGTGCTAAGACAGTTGTCAATAATCACTCAAATCAAGAATCTGTCTCGCTTGCCAATTGATGGTAGGATTAGGTTTGCTTAACCATGGTAACCCTAGCACCAAGGGAGCAGGCAGACCCCCCAGCACAGAACACAAAATGGATTCTTGATGAAAATGACCCACTTTTAAACGGATTTCCTGCACCATTTGTGACAAACATTTCTGTGTGAGTGGAGCGGAATCAACTGCAAACATCGAAATATTTTTGTCTAATGCACTTGTTGTCAACCCATGCATACGGACAAACTGATTATCAACTAGGTTAACCCCTGCCCCACTGTCAATAAACACTTCAATTCCCACAGTTTTGGAATCTAGCGCCAACCTCTGCAGACAGGAGAAATCGGGTACTACCGGCAAATTACAAAAGTAAATTCTCAGACTCCCCACCCACACCACCAAGAGTGAGGTGAGGATTAAATAATTTATTTTTTACCGTGACGCTGAACATAGGACATATGTTAACAAAATGTCCCCTTTTTCCACAGAAAAAGCAGAGAACCTCTTCTTAAGCCTAAAGTTCTTATCACCAGGTCCAGGTGTAGCTCCTCCCAGCTGCATTGGTTCATCACCAGACATGAACTCAAGTGTCTCTCTACCCAAAGTGTCGGAGGAGGCAGTCACCTTATATGATAGTACGTCCTGAGAGTGAGGAAACTTAGATCTCTTCCTCAGGCGTCCATTAATACGTACAGCAAGGAACATGGCCGCTTCCAATGACTCAGGATATTCGTGAAACGCCAACGCGTCCTTCAGGCTCTCGGATAACCCTTGACAGAATTGACTATGGAGAGCTGGATCATTCCACTCCGTATCCGTAGCCCATCTCTTAAATTCAGAGCAATAGGTCTTCGCAGAACGCTTTCCCTGCAGTAAGCCATGCAACTTAGTCTCGGCCAGGGAGATCCAATCTGGGTCATTGTCGATAAGACCTCAGAGCTCTGAAAATTTGATCTACCGACCGGAGGGACGATGATCCGGTCGGCAACTAAAAAGCCCAAAACTGACTCTTTGACTCTCGTCCCCTTAAGAGTTAGGACGTAGTCTAAAATATAATTTGTATAGATGGGTATGACACACTCTCATACGTTACTGCACAGAATAAATACAGAGACAATGATAGGGTTTAAAATTGTGTGTTTATTTATATATCTAGGTATTAAAAGTCATTTTATATAAAACTGTTTTTTAAAAAACAATAAACAATTTTTGGCAGAATTGTTCTTGGGGATGGGGAGTCTTCTTTCTTGAGTGGCTGTGTTGAGATTTTGGACTGATATTCAGTTGGGATGTGTGAGAGAGTGTGGTGTTTATTTGTGATTATTTGCCGTAAAGGTTGGCTGGAGTGTTGGGTGCTTGGATACTTGTGCCGGATGGCTTTTGGTTAGGTATTAGGTGTGATAGAACTTTAGTGCGGTATGTGAACTTCAGTGAGGACATGTGCATATATATATACATATACATACATACATACATATATACATATACACACACAAAAATGGTTAGGCTTCCAATGTTTCCTCAGGAGGTTTGTCCTGGTAGAGGAATTTGTATGACAGTCTTGTGGTATTTATAAAAAGTCATATAAGTGGTTCCATGTGTTGGAGAAAAATATGCAATGTGAAAAGTGAATATAAAAATAAAAATAGAAATAGAATTGGAATGGGAGTGATACATATAGTTTCACATTGTGTCGGTTAAAAATGTTAGATAGATGGTACTTTACAGATTTGCTGTGTTTTGTTCCGCTTGTCCGATCGCTTTCTTTACCCTGCAGGGACCTACGAGGCGTCCCACGTTACCACAAGACTGTCATACGAATTCCTCTACCAGGACAAACATCCTGAGGAAACATTGGAAGCCTAACCATTTTTGTGTATATATATATGCACATGTCCTCACTGAAGTTCACATACCGCACTGAAGTTCTATCACACCTAATACCTAACCAAGAGCCATCCGGCACAAGTATCCACACACCCAACACTCCAGCCAACCTTTACGGCAAATAATCACAAATAAACCCCACACTGTCACACATCCCAACTGAATATCCGTCCAAAATCTCAACACAGCAACTCAAGAAAGAAGACTCCCCATCCTCAACAACAATTCCGCCAAAAATTGTTTTTTAAAAAACTTTTATATACTGTATATAAAAAAAACTTTTAATACCTAGATATATAAATAAACACACAATTTTAAACCCCATCATTGTCTCTGTATTTATTCCGTGCAGTAACGTATGAGTGTGCCTGTCATACCCATCTATACTCATTCTCTTTCAATTCACGGCCTCTGGGTGTGCCGATGACAGAGCACCTCACTCCATATTGCTAAATTGGTGAGCCACTGTACAACATATCTATTTTTACTAAAATATAATTTGCCGACTCCCTGAACCGAATGAAGTTGTCACTTCCCCCGGAAAATCTGTCTGGGAGAGCGACCTTAGGTTCAAGGCAGGCCTGGTTCCCGCTGCCGGAACCAGCCGCCTGTGGTCTCTGGATCTGTGAGATATTGTCAAGGCATCTCAATGTTGTAATTCACTCATTTAGATCCAGGATCTGGGCATCCAAATGTGCAAGTCGACCACATTTTGCACAGCAATATTTTTTTTTCCGCTCCATAAGACAAACTTTTTCCCTGCAAAAGTGTGTGTGTGTAGGGGTTGAATGGCAGCGAGTCATATAAAGCGAATGCAAATGAGCTCTTACATTATGGAAGTGCGAAGTACTACATAGTAGGACAGGGAAGCAATAAATATGGCGCTCCTGGTGCTAGCTTTACTGACTGCTCCCCGGTTTTCTGCCACTGTGCTGTGTCCTGACTGCAGGATGTAGTACGCGTAAGTGCGCACTATGAAATGATCTCCAACATCAGGTCGCAGTGCAGAGCTGCAGGAAGAGTGCGCTAGATCTCCCGAGTGTTGGCGCTTTCTGGAGCAGGAGAGGTAAGTTTGTTTATTAATTTTATGTCTGATTTCTGGTCTTTTTTTCCTCCTCTGAAACCAAGATGCTTTTTATAGTCAGGTGCATCTTATAGAGCGAAAAATATGGCAATCTGAAATCATATACAGGGTGGGCCATTTATATGGATACACCTTAATAAAATGGGAATGGTTGGTGATATTAACTTCCTGTTTGTGGCACATTAGTATATGTGAGGGGGGAAACTTTTCAAGATAGGTGGTGACCATGGCGGCCATTTTGAATCCAACTTTAGTTTTTTCAATAGGAAGAGGGTCATGTGACACATCAAACTTATTGGGAATTTCACAAAAAAAAACAATGGTGTGCTTGGTTTTAACGTAACTTTATTCTTTCATGAGTTATTTACAAGTTTCTGACCACTTATAAAATGTGTTCAATGTGCTGCCCATTGTGTTGGATTGTCAATGCAACCTTCTTCTCCCACTCTTTACACACTGATAGCAACACCGCAGGAGAAATGCTAGCACAGGCTTTCAGTATCCGTAGTTTCAGGTGCTGCACATCTCGTATCTTCACAGCATAGACAATTGCCTTCAGATGACCCCAAAGAAAAAAGGGGGTCAGATCGGGAGACCTTGGGGGCCATTCAACTGGCCCATGACGACCAATCCACTTTCCAGGAAACTGTTCATCTAGGAATGCTCAGACCTGACACCCATAATGTGGTGGTGGGTGCACCATCTTGCTGGAAAAACTCAGGGAACGTGCCAGCTTCAGTGCATAAAGAGGGAAACACATCATGTAGCAATTTTGCATATCCAGTGACCCCCTTAGACTTTATCTTTGGGGTCATCTGAAGGCAATTGTCTATGCTGTGAAGATACGAGATGTGCATCACCTGAAACTACGGATACTGAAAGCCTATGCTAGCATTTCTCCTGCGGTGTTGCTATCAGTGTGTGAAGAGTGGGAGAAGAGGGTTGCATTGACAATCCAACACAATGGGCAGCACATTAAACACATTTTATAAGTGGTCAGAAACTTGTAAATAACTCATGAAATAATAAAGTTACGTTAAAACCAAGCACACCATTGTTTTTCTTATGAAATTCCCAATAAGTTTGATGTGTCACATGACCCTCTTCCTATTGAAAAAAACAAAAGTTGGCCATCATGGTCACCACCCATCTTGAAAACTTTCCCCCCTCACATATACTAATGTGCAACAAACAGGAAGTTAATATCACCAACCATTCCCATTTTATTAAGGTGTATCCATATAAATGGCCCACCCTGTACTTAAAGGGGTTATCCAACCTCTATAATGCCCGGCTCCTCACACAGATTGTACTTCCCTTTCTCCACGGCACCCGCATCGCTCCCGATCCCCGCACGGCTGCCGCTGTGTTTATTTTTGCGACGGAAAGGGAAACAAAAAAGCAGGCCGCTACGGGAATGAGCCTCCCTAGCCTCCCGCTACGGGAATGAGCCTCTCCATCGCGGCTTGCTATTGGCGGCCCCCCCCACCCCCCTGGATGTTTTCATCCGTGCGACGGGAAGATGCAGTGGCAGCCGTGTGGGCATCAGAAGCGGGGAGCAGGGTAAGTACAATTATGGGGGTTGGATAACTCCTTTAAGACAAAACACACTGGGGATCAAAACACACTGGCAAACTCATTTTTTCAGTCTGCTTATCAAGCTGTTTTTCTGCACTGAGATGCAAACAGTCTGCTTGTTCTTCCTCTGGGAAGGATGATAATAATATGGAAACTTATTTTAGGTTAAGCAGGAAACTGTTCTTTTTTCATATCTGGCAGCCAGGACATTTTTGCAGTTTTTACAGAAACAAATAAAACCTTATCCAGTAATATACAGGGTGGGCCATTTATATGGATACACCTTAATAAAATGGGAATGGTTGGTGATATTAACTTCCTGTTTGTGGCACATTAGTATATGTGAGGGGGGGAAACTTTTCAAGATGGGTGGTGACCATGGCGGCCATTTTGAAGTCGGCCATTTTGAATCCAACTTTTGTTTTTTCAATAGGAAGAGGGTCATGTGACACATCAAACTTATTGGGAATTTCACAAGAAAAACAACGTAACTTTATTCATTCATGAGTTATTTACAGGTTTCTCTTTGTTTACAGACATTGACATGTCGCCGAGGTTAACACGTGAGGAGCGGATAGAAATTGTGTTGATGTCTGGTGAACACAGTAACCGGGTCATTGCAGCAGATTTCAATGCAAGACACCCTACGAGACCACCCATCTCCCATGCTACAGTTAGCAAACTGCTTGCTAAGTTTCGTGAAACTGGTTCAGTGTTGGATTTGCCAAAATGTGGACGCATGAAATCTGTCTCTAATGAAGAAACATCAGTGGCTGTCCTAGCTTCATTCAGCAAGAGCCCACAGCGTAGCACTCGCAGCATGTCACTGGAGAGTGGCATTAGTCGAACATCCCTTCGGCGGATATTAGCTACTCACAAATGGCACCCTTACAAACTCCAGCTACTGCAGCATCTCAGCGAGGATGACCCAGATCGGCGCACTGAATTTGCAGAATGGGCAAAACAAAAATTGGAACAGGACCCTCAGTTTACGCAGAAGATTTTGTTCAGTGATGAGGCAAACTTTTATGTGAATGGTGAAGTTAACAAACAAAACCACCGCTATTGGTCTGACACTAACCCACATTAGATAGATGCCTCCAAGACTGTTGGAACAAAAAAATTGATGGCATGGTGTGGTATATGGGGTACAAAGATTGTGGGGCTATTCTTCATCAATGGAAACCTCAAGACCACTGGATATGCGAAATTGCTACATGATGATGTGTTTCCCTCTTTATGCACTGAAGCTGGCACGTTCCCTGAGTTTTTCCAGCAAGATAGTGAACCACCACATTATGGGTGTTAGGTCCGAGCATTCCTAACCCACATTGGATAGATCCCTCCAAGACTGTTGGAACAAAAAAATTGATGGTATGGTGTGGTATATGGGGTACAAAGATAGTGGGGCCATTCTTCATCAATGGAAACATCAAGGCCACTGGATATACGAAATTGCTACATGATGATGTGTTTCCCTATTTATGCACTGAAGCTGGCACGTTCCCTGAGTTTTTCCAGCAAGATGGTGCACCACCACATTATGTGTGTCAGGTCTGAGCATTCCTAGATGAACAGTTTCCTGGAAAGTGGATTGGTCATCGTGGGCCAGTTGAATGGCCTCCAAGGTCTCCCAATCTGACCCCCTTAGGCCCCTTTCACACGGGCGAGTATTCCGCGCTAATGCGATGCGTGAGTTGAATGCATTGCACCCGCACTGAATACCGACCCATTCATTTCTATGGGGCTGTTCACATGAGTGGTGATTTTCACGCATCACTTGTGCGTTGCGTGAAAATCGCAGCATGCTCTATATTCTGCGTTTTTCACGCAACGCAGGCCCCATAGAAGTGAATGGGGTTGCGTGAAAATCGCAAGCATCCGCAAGCAAGTGCGGATGCGGTGCGATTTTCACGCATGGTTGCTAGGTGACAGTCTATTCACTGTATTATTTTCCCTTATAACATGGTTACTACGCGAACAAGAACAAGAGGAGAAGGTGAGTTAATTTTTAAATTTTTTTTTAACCCTCAATTGATCATCTACTAAGCATTCTGTATTCAGAATGCTATTATTTTCCCTTATAACTATGTTATAAGGGAAAATAATAACATCTACACAACACCTAACCCAAACCCGAACTTGCGCGATTTTTCTCACGCGAGTACAAAACGCATTACAATGTTTTGCACTCGCTCTGAAAAATCGCGAGTGTTCCCGGAACGCACCCGCACATTTTTCCGCAACGCCCGTGTGAAAGAGGCCTTAGACTTTTATCTTTGGGGTCATCTGAAGGCAATTGTCTATGCTGTGAAGATACGAGAAGTGCAGCACCTGAAACTACGGATACTGGAAGCCTGTGCTAGCATTTCTCCTGCGGTGTTGCTATCAGTGTGTGAAGAGTGGGAGAAGAGGGTTGCATTGACAATCAAACACAATGGGCAGCACATTGAACACATTTTATAAGTGGTCAGAAACTTGTAAATAACTCATGAAAGAATAAAGTTACGTTAAAACCAAGCACACCATTGTTTTTCTTGTGAAATTCCCAATAAGTTTGATGTGTCATATGACCCACTTCTTATTGAAAAAACAAAAGTTGGATTCAAAATGGCCGACTTCAAAATAGCCGCCATGGTCACCACCCATCTTAAAAAGTTTCCCCCCTCACATATAACTAATGTGCCACAAACAGGAAGTTAATATCACCAACCATTCCGATTTTATTAAGGTGTATCCATATAAATGGCCCACCCTGTATAATGATGACCTATCCTCAGGAGGGTGCCAGGACTTGGATCCTGCCGATCTGATAATGATGACCTATCCTAAACTGTTACGGGGAGCCACAGCACTCACCGGAGCTCTGGCGAATGCAGCCAGCTCCCACCATCTCTTCTACATATTTTAGCACAGCAGCTGTTCTTGGAATTGCAGCCTAGTTCTATTCACTTCAATGGGATTGAGCTGCAACTAGGCCATGTGACTGATGTACTGTGGCATCACAGACCTAGGAAGATGCCACGGCGCTCACAGCTGATCGGTGGGGGTCCCAAGTGTCATAGCCCCGTCAATCTGATATTGATGACCTGTCCTGGGAATAGGTCATCAATATTTATTACCAGATAACCACTTTAGTTTTAAAATAAAAACATACTAGACCACCATACCCATATATTTTCTGAAATTAGACACCCAGCACGTTGTCAAAATGCCACTCGGCACTTTATATACACAAACGCCTTCACACAATTTTGCCTCAAAATATATTTTTTCATTAACCACCTCAGGACCGCCGTACGCAGGATTGCGTCCTGGCGGCGGCCCTGTTATTCCTCCTGGACGCGCCGGCGCGTCCTCTCGCAAGACACCGGCAAAAGTTAGAGGAGTATTTAGTCACCAGCCTGCCAGCTAATGATCGTCGCTGGCAGGCTGGTGATTTTCAAAAAATCAAATCACAAGCCAGTTAAAGGGATTCTGTCACCTCTCATAACCCAAATTCGGATTTTAAACCAGTCATGCTCCACAGCTTACCTTGAATCGGCTGTGCTGTTCTATATTGTAATCCGTCCAGTAGTTTTCCAGAAAAACGACTTTTATAATTATGCAAATTAACCCTGAAGGTGCCCAGAGGGGCGTTATGTTCCCCTTTGTGTGCCCAGTAACGCCCCTCTTACAGTGCCCAAAACGCCTTCCTCCAGAATCCCTAACCGCCCACAGCGTCTCATCCCTCTCCTCCCCCTCCCTGACGGCCGAGCGAAGTCTCGCGCAGATGCAGTACCCACTGAGGGCTGCGCCAGTGCGATTTTCTGGAGACTGAGGGAAGAGCGAGCATCAGACGTCACTGGGCTCGGCGCATGCCCAGTGACGACAATGAAGCTCCTGCCCTCAGTCTCCAGCAAATCGCACTGGCGCAGCCCTCAGTGGGTACTGCGTCTGCACGAGACTTCGCTCGGCCGTCAGGGAGGGGGAGGAGAGGGATGAGACGCTGTGGGCGGTTAAGGATTCTGGAGGAAGGCGTTTTGGGCACTGTAAGAGGGGCGTTACTGGGCACACAAAGGGGAACATAACGCCCCTCTGGGCACCTTCAGGGTTAATTTGCATAATTATAAAAGTCGTTTTTCTGCAAAACTACTGGACGGATTACAATATAGAACAGCACAGCCGATTCAAGGTAAGCTGTGGAGCATGACTGGTTTAAAATCTGAATTTGGGTTATGAGAGGTGACAGAATCCCTTTAATACATTATATTTATAAATATAATGTGTTAAATGGCTTCTGTGCTCCTCTGCTGGTCCTTTTCGTCGGTTGGTCCCAGCAGAGGAGCACACATCACTGTGAGTACATACCAACACTACACTTAGCCCCAGATAACCCCCCCATCACCGCAATTAACCCCTTGATCACCCCTGTCAATCACCTAGTGAAAGGGAAAAAAAAGATCAGTGTAAACTGTCACTTTTTTTTCCACTAGTATTGACGGTTAGGTTTAGGATAGTTTAGGCCCCTTTGTTAGGTAGGTAGCGTCGGTTAGCGCCGAGCTCACCGCACCGCAGTCACTGATTCGCTGATTAGCGTATCGCTAATCAGCATTGGTACATTTATAATATCTGTAAGTGATCAGAACTGATCACAGTCAGATCTATAATAGTATTAGTGTCACCTTAGTTCGCCCTCCACCCAAAACGCTGTGTTTGCCCGATCAGGCCTGATCGGTCGCCCACACGTGCGTTCACCCACGCCCGCCCCGCCGCAGTGACAAAAAATAAAAAAAATTTTGATCACTGCACAATCACTTTAAAAGCGCTGCGGAGATAAAAAAAAATCAGTTTTGATATTTTTTATCAATCGCAGCGGCTTCCGGTACTTCGCTAGCCTCCCATTTGTAAGACAGGCTTGCTATTTTTCTTGGGTAGTCTCAGGGAATACCCTAAATTTAGTTGACCAAATGGCAAATAAGGGGTATTCTTCTGAAGAGGCCTACAGGATTCTGACCCAGTCGGATGAGGAATGGGAACCCTCATCTGACGAATTCAGCGGGTCAGAATATGAACCTGTAGAAAGCAGTGGCAGTCTGACCCAAAGTTCGGACGAGGAGGTTGAGGTCCCTGATACCACCAGGCGTACCCGGCCCCGTGTTGCTAGACCACAGGTTGCGCAGGATCCGCTTCAAGGCCCATCCTGGACCGAGTACCAGCACTGCCGTACAACATGGTGAAGTGGCGAGCACCAGAAGGGCAGTTGAAGCTGGTACGGTGGCACGTGCATTAGTTCCCCCGTCGCAGCCACCGCACAGACAGTAGAGCCCCTAGAGTCCCTGAGGTGCTGGCAAACCCTGATTGGCAGCCCCCAACTTCAGCCGCACCAGTAGTTCCCCCTTTCACCGCCCAGTCTGGAGTTCGGGTTGAGACAGCTCAGATCGTATCGGCACTGTTTTTTTTTTGAGCTGTTCTTAACTGCGGAGCTCTTGGACTTAGTCGTGGCAGAAACAAACCGATATGCCACTGAATTTATAGCCGCCAACCCGGGAAGCTTTTATGCCCAGTCTTTCTGGTGGAAACCCGTCCAAGTTTCCGAATTTAAAACTTTTCTGGGCCTTCTCCTCAACATGGGCCTGACAAAAAAACATGAATTGCGGTCATATTGGTCCACGAACCCAATTCATCACATGCCCATGTTCTCTGCTGCCATGTCCAGGACACGATTTGAGATCATCCTGCGTTTCCTGCACTTTAGCGACAACAGCACCTCTCGTCCCAGAGGCCACCCAGCTTTTGACCGGCTCCACAAAATTCGGCCCCTCATAGACCACCTTAACACCAAATTTGCAGATTTGTATACCCCTGAGCAAAACATCTGCATAGACGAGTCCCTTATACATTTTACCGGGCGCCTTGGCTTCAAACAATACATCGGTATGGGGTCAAATTGTATAAGCTCTGTGAAAGGGCCACAGGCTATACGCACAAATTTCGTGTCTATGAGGGTAAAGATCAGACCCTGGAGCTGGTCGGTTGCCCTGACTACCTGGGGAGCAGTGGGAAGACAGTCTGGGACTTGGTGTCATCCTTATTTGGCAAGGGGTACCATCTTTATGTGGACAATTTTTACACAAGTGTGCCCCTCTTCAGGCATTTGTTTTTAGAACAGATTGGCTGCTGTGGCACCGCGCGACCTAGTCGCCGGGGCTTCCCCCAACGGCTCGTTACCACCCGTCTTGCAAGGGGGGAGAGGGCTGCCTTGTGTAATGAAGAACTGCTCGCGGTGAAATGGAGAGACAAGCGTGACGTTTACATGCTCTCCTCCATTCACGCAGACACGACAATCCAAATTGAACGAGCAACCGGTGTCATTGAAAAGCCCCTCTCGGTCCACGACTATAATTTGCTCAGGGGAGGGGTGGACTTCAATGACCAGATGTTGGCTCCTTATTTACTTTCCCGCAGGACCAGACGCTGGTATAAGAAGGTGTCTGTATATTTAATTCAATTGGCGATGTACAATAGTTTTGTTCTCTACAGTAAGGCTGGGAGAACAGGATCCTTCCTCAAATTTCAGGAAGAGATCATTGATCCAGGAGGTTCCGTGGCCCCAACCACCAGTGTAGTGAGCTGTCTACACGAGCGACATTTCCCCAGTGTCGTTTCTGGTACCTCAAACTAACTGCCACCCCGAAAAAAATGTTGTGTCTGTAGCAGGAGTGGAATAAGGCGTGACACCCGCTATTTCTGTCCTGACTGCCCTGACCACCCTGCCCTATGCTTTGGGGAGTGTTTCCGGAAGTACCACACACAGGTACACTTAGCATAGGGATTGCGTTACACAGGACAGGCACACAGGGCTGTTAGGGCCCTTTCACTCACAGCTGCTGCAAACCTCTCCTTTCACCTGGGACAAAGTGCATAATGTACTTTGCCACATCTCTGGGCGCTTTGCACATTGTCCGATGGGGAAGGAGAGGTTTGTCCTATAAAAGGTAAAAAAAAAAAAAAAAAAATCGGCCTGTTTTTTTTTTTTTTTTTAACCTTCTAGGTGGACCAACCGATGAACATGTGATGTGCATTCTGACAGAAGCATTGCGCTGCTGTCAGATTACACAAAAGTCGGGGTGTATGTGGCGCTGCAAGACGAGATTTCTCCTCTGTTGTAAAAAAGATACGTTTGCCGAGGCATATGAGCTGAGGGGCGGTGTTCATATGCTTTGGCAAACACTTTGTATATAAAAAAAAAAAAAAAAAAAAAAAAATCCCGGCAATGATTTATTCATACACATCGATTGATGTGAATGGAGAAATCGGGTTTGCCAGGGCATACGAG
The DNA here is from genome assembly GCF_905171765.1 of Bufo bufo. Classification (NCBI taxonomy): domain Eukaryota; kingdom Metazoa; phylum Chordata; class Amphibia; order Anura; family Bufonidae; genus Bufo; species Bufo bufo. The sequence goes on along the minus strand of NC_053394.1, from coordinate 188,212,285 downwards.
CTAAGTGGGTTTGGATGTTGGGCGGAGCTCCTATGTCCTGGCAGACGCCTTTCCCCTCTTTTTTTTTTGGCAGAGATTTTTTCATCCACATTGATCGATGCGAATGAAGAAATCTGTGCCGTTAATTTTTTCTTTCAGCTCAGAGGCTGATCGGAAAAAAAATCTCATTACCCGTATGCTCAATATAAGGAGAATAGCAGAAACTCCTAATGCTGGCTATACATGTAATGATTGCGGAGACCCTCAAATGCCAGGGCAGTACAAAGACCCCACAAATGACCCCATTTTGGAAAGAAGACACCCCAAGGTATTCGCTGAGGGGCATATTGAGTCCATGAAAGATTGACATTTTTGTCCCAAGTTAGCGGAAATGTAGTAGAAATATCTCTCTAAAAGACAACTTTTTCCATTTTTTTATACAAAGTTGTCATTTGACAGAGATATTTATCTCACCCAGCATGGGTATATGTAAAAATACACCCCAAAACACATTGCCCTACTTCTCCTGAGTACGGCAATACCACATGTGTGACACTTTTTTGCAGCCTAGGTGGGCAAAGGGGCCTAAATTCCAAAGAGCACCTTTAGGATTTCACAGGGCATTTTTAACACATTTGGATTTCAAACTACTTCTCACGCATTAGGGCCCCTAAAATGCCAGGGCAGTATAACTACCCCACAAGTGACCCCATTTTGGAAAGAAGACACCCCAAAGTATTTCGTGATGGGCATAGTGAGTTCATGGAAGTTTTTATTTTTTGTCACAAGTTAGTGGAATATGAGGTGAGGGGCGGTGTTCATATGCTTTGGCAAACACTTTGTATATAAAAAAAAAAAAAAAAAAAAAAAATCCCGGCAATGATTTATTCATACACATCGATTGATGTGAATGGAGAAATCGGGTTTGCCAGGGCATACGAGCTAAGTGGGTTTGGATGTTGGGCGGAGCTCCTATGTCCTGGCAGACGCCTTTCCCCTCTTTTTTTTTGGCAGAGATTTTTTCATCCACATTGATCGATGCGAATGAAGAAATCTGTGCCGTTAATTTTTTCTTTCAGCTCAGAGGCTGATCGGAAAAAAAATCTCATTACCCGTATGCTCAATATAAGGAGAATAGCAGAAACTCCTAATGCTGGCTATACATGTAATGATTGCGGAGACCCTCAAATGCCAGGGCAGTACAAAGACCCCACAAATGACCCCATTTTGGAAAGAAGACACCCCAAGGTATTCGCTGAGGGGCATATTGAGTCCATGAAAGATTGACATTTTTGTCCCAAGTTAGCGGAAATGTAGTAGAAATATCTCTCTAAAAGACAACTTTTTCCATTTTTTTATACAAAGTTGTCATTTGACAGAGATATTTATCTCACCCAGCATGGGTATATGTAAAAATACACCCCAAAACACATTGCCCTACTTCTCCTGAGTACGGCAATACCACATGTGTGACACTTTTTTGCAGCCTAGGTGGGCAAAGGGGCCTAAATTCCAAAGAGCACCTTTAGGATTTCACAGGGCATTTTTAACACATTTGGATTTCAAACTACTTCTCACGCATTAGGGCCCCTAAAATGCCAGGGCAGTATAACTACCCCACAAGTGACCCCATTTTGGAAAGAAGACACCCCAAAGTATTTCGTGATGGGCATAGTGAGTTCATGGAAGTTTTTATTTTTTGTCACAAGTTAGTGGAATATGAGGTGAGGGGCGGTGTTCATATGCTTTGGCAAACACTTTGTATATAAAAAAAAAATAAAAAAAAAAAATCCCGGCAATGATTTATTCATACACATCGATTGATGTGAATGGAGAAATCGGGTTTGCCAGGGCATACGAGCTAAGTGGGTTTGGATGTTGGGCGGAGCTCCTATGTCCTGGCAGACGCCTTTCCCCTCTTTTTTTTTTGGCAGAGATTTTTTCATCCACATTGATCGATGCGAATGAAGAAATCTGTGCCGTTAATTTTTTCTTTCAGCTCAGAGGCTGATCGGAAAAAAAATCTCATTACCCGTATGCTCAATATAAGGAGAATAGCAGAAACTCCTAATGCTGGCTATACATGTAATGATTGCGGAGACCCTCAAATGCCAGGGCAGTACAAAGACCCCACAAATGACCCCATTTTGGAAAGAAGACACCCCAAGGTATTCGCTGAGGGGCATATTGAGTCCATGAAAGATTGACATTTTTGTCCCAAGTTAGCGGAAATGTAGTAGAAATATCTCTCTAAAAGACAACTTTTTCCATTTTTTTATACAAAGTTGTCATTTGACAGAGATATTTATCTCACCCAGCATGGGTATATGTAAAAATACACCCCAAAACACATTGCCCTACTTCTCCTGAGTACGGCAATACCACATGTGTGACACTTTTTTGCAGCCTAGGTGGGCAAAGGGGCCTAAATTCCAAAGAGCACCTTTAGGATTTCACAGGGCATTTTTAACACATTTGGATTTCAAACTACTTCTCACGCATTAGGGCCCCTAAAATGCCAGGGCAGTATAACTACCCCACAAGTGACCCCATTTTGGAAAGAAGACACCCCAAAGTATTTCGTGATGGGCATAGTGAGTTCATGGAAGTTTTTATTTTTTGTCACAAGTTAGTGGAATATGAGACTTTGTAAGAAAAAAACAAACAAAAAAAAACATCATTTTCCGCTAACTTGACAAAAAATAAAAAGTTCTATGAACTCACTATGCCCATCAGCGAATACCTTAGGGCAGTGATGGCGAACCTATGGCACGGGTGCCAGAGGCGGCACTCAGAGCCCTCTCTGTGGGCACCCGCACCCTGGAGAAAGTCTATGGTGTACCAATATGCCTTACACTTTTCCTGCCATTCATCAGTGCAGGACATGCTTCGAACAGCACAGGCAGCGCATTGAATGTAGGCAGGTTATTATAGCTAAATGATAAAGTACATGGAAGATATATGATATTGGTGTTCAGGTTATATCGCCGTGTTGGCACTTTGCGATAAATAAGTGGGTTTTGGGTTGCAGTTTGGGCACTCTGTCTCTAAGAGGTTTACCATCACTGCCTTAGGGTGTCTACTTTCCGAAATGGGGTCATTTGTGGGGTGTTTTTACTGTCTGGCCATTGCAGAAAGTTATATGTACCATACCTCCTAAAAATAAAAGTTAAGCATGTGAAGAGTTCATACATGAATTTAAAAGCACTTATCTTCATAAAATCATCAGAACTGGAAAGTCCAAAAACCTGGCATTAATCGCTTCAGTTATCCCTGACAATTCGGTATTAAAGGTAAAGCTTAGCTATGCTCTTTAATCCCTTCCCAATATGTGATATAATAGTATGTCACATGTCGGGTCTTTAACCCCTTAAGGACTTGGCAATTTTTTGAAAATCTGACCAATGTCACTTTATGTGGTGATAACTTTAAAACGCTTTTACTTATCCAGGCCATTCTGAGATAGTTTTTTTTGTCACATATTGTACTTCATAACACTGGTAAAATGGAGTCAAAAAAATTCATTTTTATTCATAAAAAAATACCAAATTTATAAAATTTGCAAATTTCCAAGTTTCAATTTCTCTACTTCTATAATACATAGTAATACCTCCAAAAATAGCTATTAGTTTACATTCCCCATATGTCTACTTCATGTTTGGATCATTTTGGGAATGCCATTTTATTTTTTGGGGACGTTACAAGGCTTAGAAGTTTAGATGCAAATCTTGAAAATTTTCAAAAACCCACTTTTTAGGGACCAGTTCAGGTCTGAAGTCACTTTGTGAGGCTTACATAATAGAAACCACCCAAAAGTGACCCCATTCTAGAAACTACACCCCTCAAGGTATTCAAAACTGATTTTACAAACATTATTAACACTTTAGGTGTTGCCCAAGAGTTGATGGCAAATGGAGATGAAATTTCAGAATTAAAATTTTTTGCCAAATTTTCCATTTTAATTTATTTTTTCCACTAACAAAGCATGAGTTAACAGCCAAACAAAACTCTATATTTATTGCCCTGACTCTGCGGTTTACAGAATCACCCGATATGTGGTCGTACACCACTCTACGGCCCCACGTCAGGGCGTAGAGGGAAAGGAACGCTGTGTGGTTTTTGGAAGGCAGATTTCGCTGGACTGGTTTATTTACACCATGTCCCATTTGAAGCCCCCTGATGCACCCCTAGAGTAGAAACTCCGAAAACGCGACCCCATTTTGGAAACTACGGGATAAGGTGGCAGTTTTTTTGGTACTATTTTAGGGTACATATGATTTTTGGTTGCTGAAATTTCATCTCCATTTGCAATTGACTCTTGTGGAACACTTAAAGGGTTAACAAAGTTTGTAAAATCAGTTTTGAATACCTTGAGGGGTGTAGTTTCTTAAATGGGGTCACTTTTTGGAGTTTCTACTCTAGGGGTGCATCAGGGGAGCTTCAAATGGGACATGGTGTCAAAAAACAAGTCCAGAAAAAACTGCCTTCCAAAATCCATATGGCATTCCTTTCCTTCTGCGCCCTGCTGTGTGCCCGTACAGAGGTTTACGACCACATATGGGGTGTTTCTGTAAACTAAAGAATCAGGGCAATAAATATTGAGTTTTGTTTGGCTGTTAACCCTTGCTTTGTTACGGGAAAAAATGGATTAAAATGGAAAATTTTCCAAAAAATACCTGTTTTGGCACCGTTTTTATTTTTTATTATTTACAACGTTTATCTGACAGATTAGATCATGTACTATTTTCATAGAGCAGGTTGTTACGGACGCCTTTAGCACAGATCTGTTCAGCACTATGGACAGCAGGATGCCTGAGAAGGCGTCCTGTTGCCATGGGAACCTTCCCCGTCTGCCACAACTGAGCAGACGGGGAAGGGGAGGCAGGAGGGCTCCCTCCCTCTGTCACCCCATCCTGTTTGGGGGCTGCAAAGGCACAGCAGCCCCCAGATGGGAGAGGGAGGGAGCTCCCTCTTCCATACAGCGGTCCCTACGGACCGCGGCATGGAAGGGGTTAAAACGGTGGACATCTCCACAGATGTCAGCCGTTTGAATCGGAGTGTCAGCAATGAGCTGACACTCTGATTCAACCGCTCGGCCATCCTGAAAATAAACGGGGGGGGGGAGGGGCGGGCGGAAGATCGCGCACCCGCCCCCTACACTGCCGCACGCCTCCAATCCTCCCCCCCCCCGCTGCGCCCAGAGGCACAAAACCACAGAGGGCTGCAGGGGGGGGGTTAACTTTCAAAAATATGGGCACTTTGAGATTTCAGATCCCTGCGGTTACGGACCGCAGGGACCAGAAACTTGCATAAGCGCTAAAAAACGCAGGTCTGAATTGACCTGCGGTTTGTAGCGATCGGCAATGCGGGGGGGGGGGCACAGGACCCCCCTAGGCATTGTCACAGGGTGTCTGCTGAATGATTTCAACAGGCACCCTGTTTCGATTACTGCCGGCTGTGCGGCAGTGATCAAAACTACACAGGACGTACCAGTACGCCCTGGGTCCTTAAGGACTCGGGAAACAGGGCGTACCGGTATGTCCTAAGTCCTTAAGGGGTTATAGAAGGCTAGGCAAATGGGTACCTGCTGTTTTATACAGCAGGCACTCGCGGCTAATGTCCGCGATCAGTGGTAATGCCGATCATGGACATTTAACCTCTCAGATTTCCTGGTCAAACCTCACCATGGCATCTGAGTGTGTGAAATACCGAAAGCGCACAATTCTCACACAAAAAATGAAATAAAAAGTGATCAAATAGAATGGTATCAATGAAAAGTACAGATCGCCCACAAAAAAATGAGCCCTCACACAGCTCCGCACACATAAATACAAAAAAGTTATACGGATAAGAAAATGACGACGGAAAAAAATATTTATTTTACGTTTTTTCTCAGTATCAAAACACATTCATAAGAATCCATGATGTGAAGTCATCGTCACATGATCTGGATATCCAGCGTGTGACGTCATTGTCACGTTATCGGGTTCCCAGCGAGCATCACGATCACATGACCGTGACTGTACGGTTAGTACAGAAATTAAGGTGCAGCAGGGAACTTTGTGAACTAACTGAATTGTGCACAGGACTGGAGCTTTACATCATTGTAACAGCCTGTGGAATAAGCCTACAGTGACGTAGTGACTGATTAATATTACAGTGCAGTCATCCATAATAAATGAAACTCACATTTCGGGCTCATTCAGATGGCCGTATGTTTTTTACGGTCCACAAAAATGCAGATTCGTTTTTTGGCGGGGAGTTCAGAATAGACTTCAATGGGGTGACGTCCTGATTTTCACTGACAAGGATAGGACATGTTTTATTTGTTTTGCTGGGCCGTGGAATGTTAGAAAACATGCACGGTGTGCTGTCCGTATCTTTTGGCTTTAAAGAGGTAAATGGATCCGCATCTAAACTGCGGATCAGGTGCGGAAAGCAACACATGGCCATCTGAATGAGCCTTAATAGATATTTATATTAATTCGACAGTGGACACTGCCTTTTATATTATGATTTAAAAAACGCATTCACTCTGAAGGGAGGTGACAACAGCCAAAAGCGTGGAACCCATAAATATATATGTGGCCACTGACACAAAAATGAAGAAAGATATAAAAAGATGCATGCACACATAAAATTGTATTGTTTGCGATGGTTCACACATCGATCAAGCTTGCAATGGTATCCAATAAAAGGTAATAAAAGGGGGCGAAACAGATGCCAACAAAAGTAATCCCTACGAACATTTAAAAAAAATATGGTAATCAATAATGACGATTACAAAAAACATGTAAAGGTCAGCCTGTTACTTAATTCACCGGGTAACTAGTATTTAAACCTAAAGATTAGGGATGCGCGGTCCGTGGATGTTCGGGTTCGGCCGAACTTTAGTTCAAAGTTCCGTTCGGGTACCTGAACCACATAGAAATCAATGGGGAACCGCATTTTGGTGCTGTAAAATAGTCGTAGTAATGGCTAGAGGGCTACAAAAGGAACTGTCACTGTGGAGAGTGGGATAAATTAGGATGCCACTAGGCCAGAAACCATGGATAAGGTAATGGGACACCTCCTAGCACATCCCTCATCCTAGCCCTGACCTCCTAACTGTATGAACCGGCCTCGATGGTAGGGAACCTGGGCCCTACGGCCTCGACGGTAGGGAACCTGGGCCCTAGTGATCCCTGGAAGAGTAAGGTCAGGGTCAGAGACGACCTACTCTTTTAAGACACGGAAGAGCAGGAGTCTCAGCAGGCATAACAGTAAGGAGAGGAAGCCAAGTGGAACAGCAGGTAAGTATCCACAGCTCACAGACTTGACTTTTGGTATCCCCTCCGGGGAACCACGAGACCCCCTTCCGGAGGACACAGCAAACAAACAGGGGAAATGGCAAACAACCATGCTGATCACAAACACCACACTGACCAGACATGGAACACAAAATGACATAAAAATATCCCCCTGAAAATAACACACCAAACTCACAGACAACAAGCGAGGAATGGCAAGGCAAAGTGAAGTGAAGACAAGGGAATGACATCGCAGGGGACATCGATGACAACTAGGATGGCCCTCAGATAACATAGGAGATAGGAGCAAGCTCCTACTCCAACAAAGGCAGACATCCAACTGATCTCAGTCTCACAGATATAAAAAAGAGACAAGAGACCACACCCAGCTCCACCAAGCTAACACCTTAACCCCGTGCACACCAGGAGGGAAGGAAAACAACCTTAAAGAGAAAGCGCACACACATGCATAAACAGACACACGTTGCCACCGGCAACCAGCATGCGCGCGACAGTGTCACGGCAACAACTCCATTCCGTGACAGGAACCAAAATAGGGGTAAAAGCAGTACAGTTGCAATGCAAACAAATGTGGATAGGAAAATGACTTAAAATAACATAGAATAGAAAAAAAAAATAATAATAATTTTTACCCAGGAGTCAGATGCCCAAGTGGAGTAGGAGGTTGAGGAGGCAGTGTACATGACAGTGTAGGTGGAAAAGGCGGAGGAGGTAACCAATACTGTTTCTGTGTTGTTTTTTTGTCTTTTTTATTTTTATTTAGGGAGGCCCCAAAACATTGGGAAATGGCAAACAGAACGAACAAGCTGCACTGGAGTATAACAATGGTTGGGTGTGGCCGGTAAACTTCTCTACTCTGCCAATATAACAAATAATAATCTTGAACCACGAGGTGGAGGTTCGAGTGGAGGAGGTGGTGGACATGGCTGTGCAGGTGTAAGAGGTAGCCAACACTGTTTTTCCGAACAAACTGCGCTGGAGTGTAACGATGACTGGGTGCAGCCGGTATACTTCTCTAGTCTGCCCAAGGTATGGAAAAGTCATGTGGGATCTATGCCTGGTTCTTTTTAATGAACGTGAGCTTGTCCACGTTGGCTATGGACAGGCGGATTCGCCCATCTGTGATCACACCCCCTGCCATGCTAAACACACGACAATACACTTGACGCAGGGCAGGCCAGCACCTACAAGGCATAAAGAGCAAGCTCAGGCCATGTGTCCAATTTGGAGACCCAGAAGTTAAATGGGGAAGATCAATCAGTACGTGCAGACACGTACTCTTTTACCATGTTGCTGAAAAGCTGCCTCCTGCTAATACAGTCCGTATCAGATCGTGGTGCTGGATGTTGCGGCATGCTGAGGAAGGTTTTCCACATTTTGGCAGTGCTAACCCTCCCTTCTGAGGTGGTGTTGGTGCCCCAGCTGCGTTGGCGACTTCCTCCTCCTCGTGCTTCCACTGAGCCCCCGCTGTCAAGGGTGGGAACGCCGTCAGTAGTGCATCTACCAGTATATTCACGCATCTTCCCATCACCCTCCAGTAACAGAAATAAGGACAGCACGTTGTAGCGGGGATCCAGGAGGGTGGCCACTCAGTAATCAGTACTGGTAAGAATCAGGGACACTCGTCAGTCATTGCGCAGGCACTGAAGCATGTACTTGCTCTGCTGGGCTTGCTGCACTAAGTGACTTATGAATAAGTGGAGTTAAAGAACCGGAGTTTAAGACAAGAAGCTAAAGACAAGGCACAAAGAGCCTGTAAGTAATTTTTTATTTTTTTCTCATCTTCATTGTTTCTCTTTGCAACTGAGATAATGGCTAGCAACATTGGAGGTTTCCTTCAGTGCACAGTCTGCCATATGTATGCACAACAGGAGCAGGTGTTCCATGGTGAATACCGCTGTGAAAGAGGTGAGCATGTTGCCCATCTGGAAGCTCGTGTTCTGGAAGAGCAAAATGCAACACTGAGGGTGATTGACAATCTTGAGAGGAGCATGCTGCTCACTGAGCGAGAAGTTAGTCGGGTAGATATGGAAGTTGGCAATCAGTTGGTGGATCAACAGGAACAGGCAAGTAGCTGGATTAGAGGGAGTACAAAGGGATGAAAGAAGAGGAAGGCCAATCCTGTTTTTCAGCTTCCAAGCAATATTGCCAAGTTGGTAAATGATGCAAGGGTGTCAGTTTCAGAAATGGCAGCCCTAGCGGATACTGTTGTCCCTAACAGCCAAGAGAAATGTCCAACTAGTAGCGGGTAGGGGGGGGGGAGATTGTAGTGCAAATAGGCCTAGACACTTAGTGTTATAAGGGATTCTATAATCAGGAAGACTGTTAGAGTAATTCATCTCTAAGACCGCCTCAACCGAATGGTTTGCTGTCTCCCTGATGCCAGGGTTCGACATGTGGTGGAACGGGTGGATAAGTGTCACCGCCAGATCTCTGAGAAGTTCTGACAGACGTTCTTCAGTACCTCCTGTATGATGTTCTTTTGTTTTGCTTTCGCTTTGACATCTCTTCTCCCTCTCCCAGCTGTCCTCTATTAGCAGTGATTGCCTCCCTATATATCTCCTGCCATACTGCCTCACTTTGCGGTTTATACTACTTCCTGGATTGGGTTCACTGCTTGAAGTTGCTACTGCTGGTTCCTCAAGATAAGTCTATTTATGTATTAGTGTTTTCCTGTTGGCTTGATTCTAGGTGACCCTGACTCCCTCCGTATTAAGTGCAGGGAGCCGGTGGTCGTGTCCCCTCACTATTATAGGGTTTGCAGGTGTCACTTAGTCTAAGGTACGTGGACATGCAACTTTCTATCATTGAGATCTTTGCATGGGCTGAGCAGTGAGGGAGAGCTCTAGGGCTTTAATAGGGCTCACCCTTTTGTTCCTTAGTTTGGGATCAAGTCAGTCGGATCTTTATTTGTTACTTATTGTTTCCTGCAACACCATCCCGTGACATTATAAACCGCCAAAACCGTCTTAAGCATGGATCCGGTTTTAGCCTTGACGGACCGCATGCGGGGTCTTTCACTGGAGGTCGCAGAGCTCCGTAAAACTGTATTTGAGTTTCAGGTGACCAGTTCTGCTTGCGTTCATGGAGTTTGTTCTGAGCCTAAGATCTCGCTTCCAGATACCTTCTCTGGGGGTAGTGAGAATTTTGTTCATTTTAGAGAGGCTTGCAAACTCCATTTTCGCCTACTTCCCCATTCCTCTGGTGATGAGGAGCAGAGGGTGGGGATCATCATCTCACTGCTCAGGGATAACGCTCAGTCTTGGGCCTTTTCGCTGCCGGTGGGGGCACGGCCCCTCTGATCAGTGGATGAATTTTTTGTAGCCCTGGGTCCGATATATGATGATCCGGATCGTGTTGCTCTGGCTGAATCTAAACTGCGTCTTTTATGCCAGGGTAAACAATCCGCAGAGTTATACTGTTCAGAATTTTGGAGATGGGCAGCTGATACTGGTTGGAATGATGCTGCACTCCGAAGTCAATTTTGCCATGGTCTTTTAGAGGGATTGAAGGATGCATTTGCCTTTCATGAGAGACCTACCTCCTTGGAGTCCGCCATGTCTCGGGCTGTTCGTATTGACAGGCGTCTTAGAGAGAGAGGAGAGATCACTCCTTCCTGTCATACTCAGTCTCATTCAGTGCGCAGGGGTCTCAGTCTCTCTCAATCCCCTTTGAGCAGGAGCCCATGCAGCTGGGTTTGCTTGCCTCTAACAACAGAGGATTCAGCTCTCAGAGGAGGGTTTGTTTCTGTTGTGGAGGTATAAATCATTTGGCAAATGTTTGTCCCTCTAGGAGATTCAGGGAGTTTTTAGAGAATAATAAAGAAACAAAAAGAAAAAAGTCCTCTAAAAACGTTCCATCTGTTACTATTGGCAAGGTTGATGCGGAAATTGAAGGTTTTCCATTTGCTTGTAGTTCCCGTTTTGTCCTACCTGCCAGGGTGGCGCTAGAGAGTAAGAACATTGTTTGTGAGATTTTTGTAGATAGTGGAGCAGCTGTCAATCTCATTGATAATCAATTTGCTGTAACACATGGTTTCCAGGTATGCACTTTGGGAAAGCATATACCTGTTTTTGCTATTGATTCCGCTCCACTTTCTCAAAAATCATTAAAGGGCATAGTTCACAATATCCGTTTGACTGTGGGTGATGCTCATGTTGAGGATGTCATGTTTCGTCCTAGGCAGGTTACCTACTCCTCTAGTGTTGGGGCTACCCTGGCTCACTAAACATAACCCCACCATTGATTGGCAAGCGAGGCAAATAAATGGTTGGAGTGACTTTTGCAGAGAGAATTGCCTCTCGACGTCTCTTTCAAAGGTTTCTATTAAGACTGTACCATCTTTTCTTTCAGGATTTTCGGACGTGTTTTCTGAGAGTGGTGTTCAGGAGCTGCCCCCTCACCGGGAGTACGATTGCCCTATTAATCTCATCCCAGGCGCCAAGCTGCCTAAATCTCGTTTATACAATCTCTCCCAACCTGAAAGGGTCGCTATGCGTTCTTATATCTCTGAGAGCCTGAGAAAGGGACACATACGACCCTTGAAGTCACCTGTTGCCGCTGGTTTCTTTTTTGTTAAGAAAAAAGATGGTTCTTTAAGACCATGTCTGGATTTCAGGGAGCTGAACAGTATCACAATTCGTGACCTTTATCCGCTTCCTCTGATCCCGGACCTGTTTAACCAGATTGTTGGGGCTAAAGTTTTTTCCAAGTTGGATTTAAGAGGGAATACAACCTGGTCAGGGTCAGAGAAGGGGACGAATGGAAGACGGCCTTCAATACCCCTGAGGGCCATTTTGAGAATTTGGTTATGCCTTTTGGTTTAATGAATGCTCCAGCCGTCTTCCAACATTTTGAGAACAGCATTTTTTATCATTTAAAGGGGAAATTTGTACTAGTGTATCTAGATGACATTTAGATTTTTTTCTCCTGATTTCAAAACTCATAGGGACCACCTACGTCAGGTCTTGCTCATTCTGCGGGAGAATAAATTGTACGCTAAACTGGAGAAATGTGTGTTTGCGGTTCCAGAAATTCAGTTTCTGGGTTTTCTTCTCTCCGCTTCTGGTTTTCGCATGGACCCCAAGAAGGTCCGTGCTATGCTTAATTGGGAGCTTCCTGAGAATCAGAAGGCACTGATGCGCTTTTTAGTTTTTTTTCAATTATTACAGGAAGTTCATTTTGAATTATTCCTCTGTTGTTAAGCCACTGACTGATATGACTAGAAAGGGGGTAGATTTTTCCTCCTGGTCGGTAGAGGCGCGTAAGGTCTTTTCTAGTATCAAAGAGCGTTTTGCTTCCGCTCCCATCTTGGTACAACCTGATATCTCTCTGCCCTTCATTGTTGAGGTGGACGCTTCTGAGCTGTGTGTGTGTGCGGTCTTGTCTCAGGGTCCCTCTCCTGCCAAATGGCGACCGTGTGCCTTTTTCTTGAAGAAACTCTCCTCCGCAGAGAGAAATTACGATGTGGGAGATAGGGAGTTGTTGGCCATCAAGTTAGCTTTTGAGGAATGGCGCCATTGGCTAGAGGGAGCCAGACACCCTATTACCGTGTTTACCGACCATAAGAATCTGGCCTACTTGGAGTCAGCCAAGCGTCTGAACCCGAGACAGGCCAGATGGTCTTTGTTCTTTTCAAGGTTTAATTTTGTTGTCACGTTCCGCCCTGGGGTTAAGAATGTGAAGGCGGATGCCCTGTCACATTGTTTTCCGGGAGGGGGGAACTTTAAAGACCCGGGTCCCATTTTGGCGGAAGGGGTGGTTGTCTCTGCTCTTTATCCTGAATTGGAGGCAGAGGTTCAGGCAGCCCAGGCAGAGGTTCCTGATCTTTGTCCTCCTGGGAGGTTGTTTGTGCCTCTCGCTTTACGACACAAGGTTTTTAAGGAGCACCATGATACTGTCCTTGCTGAGCACCCGGGGGGTAGAGCCACAGTGGATCTCATTGCTCGGAGATTCTGGTGGCCGGCTCTTCATAAATCGGTTGAGGGTTTTGTGGCAGCCTGCGAGACCTGCGCTCGTGCCAAAGTCCCTCATTCACGGCCATCAGGTGCTCTCCTCCAGTTACCCATTCCTTCCCGTCCTTGGACACATCTGTCCATGGACTTCATTACGGACCTGCCTCGTTCCTCGGGAAGACTGCGATTCTGGTTGTGGTGGACCGTTTTAGCAAAATGGCGCATTTTATTCCTTTTCCTGGCTTGCCCAATGCTAAAAAGCAGGCGCAAGCATTTGTTGATCACATTGTCAAATTGCATGGCATTCCTTCAGACATAGTCTCTGATAGGGGCACGCAGTTTGTTTCCAGATTCTGGAAGGCTTTCTGTTCTCGCTTGGGGGTTCGGTTGTCATTCTCTTCTGCTTTCCACCCACAGTCGAATGGCCAGACAGAGCGCGTCAATCAGAATCTGGAGACATATCTGCGTTGTTTTGTGGCGGAGAATCAGGAGGATTGGTGTTCTTTTCTCTCCCTTGCTGAGTTTGCTTTAAATAACCGTCGTCAGGAGTCCTCTGTGATAAGTCACCATTTTTTTGGTGCATATGGGTTTCATCCGCAGTTTGGGACATTCTCTGGAGAGGGGGCTTCTGGTTTACCTGATGAGGAGAGATTCTCCTCGTCTTTGTCATCTATTTGGCAAAAGATTCAGGATAATCTAAAGAGCATGAGTGAGAGATATAAGCGTGTGGCGGATAAGAGACGTGTGCCTGGTCCGGACCTGAATGTTGGTGATCTGGTGTGGTTGTCTACTAAGAATATGAAATTGAAGGTTCCCTCCTGGAAGTTAGGTCCTAAGTTTATCGGGCCTTACAAAATCTTGTCCGTCATCAATCCCGTTGCCTACAGTCTTGATCTTCCTCAGACTTGGAAGATCCATAATGTTTTTCACAAGTCCCTATTAAAACCTCATGTCCAACCCACTGTACCCTCCTCTTTGCCTCCTCCTCTGATTGTGGTTGATGGTAATCTTGAATTTCAGGTCTCTAGGATTGTGGACTCTTGTATTGTCCGCGGTTCTCTTCAGTACCTCGTTCATTGGGAGGGTTATGGTCCTGAGGAGAGGATGTGGGTTCCAGTGGCGGACATTAAGGCGACTCGTCTTCTCAGGGTATTCCATAGGTCCCATCCTGAGAAGGTGGGCTCTGAGTGTCCGGAGTCCACTCGTAGAGGGAGGGGTACTGTCACCGCCAGATCTCTGAGAATTTCTGACAGACGTTCTTCAGTACCTCCTGTATGATGTTCTTTTGTTTTGCTTTCGCTTTGACATCTCTTCTCCCTCTCCCAGCTGTTATCTATTAGCAGTGATTGCCTCCCTATATATCTCCTCCCATACTGCCTCACTTTGCTGTTTATACTACTTCCTGGATTGGGTTCACTGCTTGAAGTTGCTACTGCTGGTTCTTCAAGATAAGTCTATTTCTGTATTTGTGTTTTCCTGTTGGCTTGATTCTAGGTGACCCTGACTCCCTCCGTATTAAGTGCAGGGAGCCGGTGGTCGTGTCCTCTCACTATTATAGGGTTTGCAGGTGTCACTTAGTCTAAGGTACGTGGACATGCAACTTTCTATCATTGAGATCTTTGCATGGGCTGAGCAGTGAGGGAGAGCTCTAGGGCTTTAATAGGGCTCACCCTTTTGTTCCTTAGTTTGGGATCAAGTCAGTCGGATCTTTATTTGTTACTTATTGTTTCCTGCAACACCATCCCGTGACAATAAGTTACTGGGAGGGGCTGGGGATGACCCAGCTGTCGTGGTCCATGTTGGTACCAATGACAAAATAAATGGTAGGTGGAAGGTCCTTAAGGATAATTTTAAAGAGCTAGGATCAAAAATGAAGGGAAGGACCTCCAACGTAGTTTTCTCTGGAATACTGCCTGTGCCATGCCCTACACAGGGCCATCAGCGGGAGCTTAGGGAGTTAAATGCATGGCTTAAGTCTTAGTGTAGAGCAGAAGAGTTTGGTTTCTTAGACCACTGGGCTGACTTTCACTGGGGTACAAAATATTTTCCACAGATAATTTGCACCTCAATGGAAGGGGAGCTGCTATGTTGGGGAGAGAATTCTGGCTGGGGTGGCAATACATTTAAACTAGGGTCCAGAGGGGAGGATATGGCTATAAATATGGAGGCAGACAGGTTAGAGAGGGGTCTATATTGGTGGGGGGAATGGATGCTGGGGAGAGCATTAGAAAAGTGGATAAGGAGATCATTCAGTCTGAAGGAGAAAAAAATGATCATAAAAAAAATAAAAATAAATACATTTCCTAAAAGTGGAAAATTTGAAGACAACTTAGGGTACTTTCACACTTGCGGCAGGACGGATCCGACAGGCTGTTCACCCTGTCGGATCCGTGCTTCCGCTATTTCGTCGTGCCGCCACTCCATCCCCATTGACTATGATGTCCGACTTTTTAGTCTGGCGGCCTCTCGTCGCGAACTGCGCCGTTGCTCCGCCCCGTCCCCATTATAGTCAATTGGGATGGAGCGGCGGTCCGGCGAAATAGCGGAAGGACGGATCCGACAGGGTGAACAGCCTGTCGGATCCGTCCTGCCGCAAGTGTGAAAGTACCCTTAAAATGTATGTTCACAAATGCCAGAAGTCTAGCAAGCAAAATGGGAGAGCTTGAGGCCTACATATTGATGTAGTTGGTGTTGCTGAGATGTGGCTGGACTCTTCTCATGATTGGGCTGTAATTCTTCAAGGTTTTAAACTCTTTAGGGTACTTTCACACTTGCGTTGTTTGATTCCGGCAGGCAGATCCTGATCAGTCAGAAAAATGCATTGCAATACCGGATCCGTTTTTCCGGTGTCATCAGGCAAAACGGATCTGATATTTATTTTTTACACATCCGGAATACCGGATCAGTCAATGAGGCAATTTGAATGCCAGATCCGGCACTAATACATTCCTATGGAAAAAAATGCCTTCAGGCAAGTGTTCCGTTTTTTTTTGCCGGAGATAAAACCGTAGCATGCTACGGTTTTCTCTTTTGCCTGATCAGTCAAAATGACTGAACTGAAGACATCCAGAAGCATCCGGAACGGATTACTCTCCATTCAGAATCCATGGGGATATGCCTGTTCACTTCTTTTCTGGTATAGAGCCCCTGTGACGGAACTCTATGCCGGAAAATTCCTGAGATTTTTCCTGAGATTTTTGCAGGATAATTTTATTGGCCAGTTTGTAGAAGATCCTACTAGAGGCGATGCTCTTCTGGATCTAGTACCGTATTTTTCGCTTTATAAGACACACTTTTTCCCCCCCAAAAGTGGGGGGGAAATGGCCGTGCGTCTTATAAAGCGGATACTTCGCTGGCCGCTATGCTGCACAGCGCGGCCAGCGAAGAATCAGTGTGGAGGGAGGAGGCGGGGACACTCATGGCGGGGCCCGGTGCAGTGACTCTACTCGAATACACCGGGCCCCGCAACTGTTAAATACATTTGATCTATATCTAAATGTATACGCTCTGTTCGGTACTTACTGTAGTACCGTAAGTATAGCATTAAGACGGCGCAGACCCCTGTCATGCGCCGCAGACCCCTGTCATGCGCCGCCTGCCCCAGCTCGCTCTGTCATGCGCCGCCTGCCCCAGCTCCCTCTGTCATGCGCCGCCTACCCCAGCTCCCTCTGTCATGCGCCGCCTACCCCAGCTCCCTCTGTCATGCGCCGCCTGCCCCAGCTCCCTCTGTCATGCGCCGCCTGCCCCAGCTCCCTCTGTCATGCGCCGCCTGCCTGTTCATTCATAAAGTGAGATAAGCAGGCAGGTGGCGCATGAGGAGGGAGCAGGGACAGGCGGCGCATGACCGAGGGAGCTGGGGCAGGCGGCGCATGACCGAGGGAGCTGCCGGTCTGCGCCGCCTTAATGCTATACTTACGGTACTACAGTAAGTACCGAACAGAGCGTATACATTTACATATAAATCGGATTGAATGTATTTAACAGTTGCGGGGCCCGGTGTATTAGAGTAGAGTCACTGCACCGGGCCCTGCCATGAGTGTCTCCGCCTCCTCCCTCCACACTGATGCATCTGATGGGGGATCTGTAGAGGACACTTATGGGGATCTGTGGATGACATAAGTGTCATCCACAGATCCCCCATCAGTGTCATCCACAGATCCCCCCATATCAGTGTCATCCACAGATCCCCCATAACAGTGCATCATCCACAGATCCCCCATAACAGTGCGTCATCCACAGATCCCCCATAACAGTGCGTCATCCACAGATCCCCCATAACAGTGCGTCATCCACAGATCCCCCATAACAGTGCGTCATCCACAGATCCCCCATAACAGTGCGTCATCCACAGATCCCCCATAACAGTGCGTCATCCACAGATCCCCCATAACAGTGCGTCATCCACAGATCCCCCATAACAGTGCGTCATCCACAGATCCCCCATAACAGTGCGTCATCCACAGATCCCCATAACAGTGCGTCATCCACAGATCCCCATAACAGTGCGTCATCCACAGATCCCCATTAGTTCAAAACCTACCAAAAGCACACCTTTTGGTTCAAAATATATTTTTCTTATTTTCCTCCTCAAAAACCTAGGTGCGTCTTATCATCAGGTGCATCTTCTAAAGCAAAAAATACAGTAATTTCTAACAATGCAGAGCTTGTGAGAAATGTTGCTGTCCAAAAAACCTTGGTAACAGTGACCACAATATAATTATATTCCAACTAAACTGTAAAAAACAAATTGGGTCGGTAGGGCAAAAACACTTAATTTCAAAAAGGCAAATTTCCCAAGATTGAGTGCTGCACTTCAGGACATAGATTGGGAACAACTATAGTCACATAATGACACTAATGCTAAATGGAAGTTGTCAGAGTTATAAAAAAAAAAATATATAGCACTGAAAATCTGATGGGCAGCAATATATAACTAAGCTAAGCAAGTTTCAGGCAAAAAAATATACACTGCTCAAAAAAATAAAGGGAACACTTAAACAACACAATGTTACTCCAAGTCAATCACACTTCTGTGAAATCAAACTGTCCACTTAGGAAGCAACACTGAGTGACAATCAATTTCACATGCTGTTGTGCAAATGGGATAGACAACAGGTGGAAATTATAGGCAATTAGCAAGACACCCCCAATAAAGGAGTGGTTCTGCAGGTGGTGACCACAGACCACTTCTCCGTTCCTATGCTTCCTGGCGGATGTTTTGGTCCCTTTTGAATGCTGGCGGTGCTTTCACTCTAGTGGTAGCATGAGACGGAGTCTACAACCCACACAAGTGGCTCAGGTAGTGCAGCTTATCCAGGATGGCACATCAATGCGAGCTGTGGCAAGAAGGTTTGCTGTGTCTGTCAGCGTAGTGTCCAGAGCATGGAGGCGCTACCAGGAGACAGGCCAGTACATCAGGAGACGTGGAGGAGGCCGTCGGAGGGCAACAACCCAGCAGCAGGACCGCTACCTCCGCCTTTGTGCAAGGAGGAACAGGAGGAGCACTGCCAGAGCCCTGCAAAATGACCAAATGTGCATGTGTCTGCTCAAACGGTCAGAAACAGACTCCATGAGGGTGATATGAGGGCCCGACGTCCACAGGTGGGGGTTGTGCAGGACGTTTGGCATTTGCCAAAGAACACCAAGATTGGCAAATTCGCCACTGGCGCCCTGTGCTCTTCCCAGATAAAAGCAGGTTCACACTGAGCACATGTGACAGAGTCTGGAGACGCTGTGGAGAACGTTCTGCTGCCTGCAACATTCTCCAGCATGACCGGTTTGGCATTGGGTCAGTAATAGTGTGGGGTGGCATTTCTTTGGAGGGCCGCACAGCCCTCCATGTGCTCGCCAGAGGTAGCCTGACTGCCATTAGGTACCGAGATGAGATCCTCAGACCCCTTGTGAGACCATATGCTGGTGCGGTTGGCCCTGGGTTCCTCCTAATGCAAGACAATGCTAGAACCTCATGTGGCTGGAGTGTGTCAGCAGTTCCTGCAAGACGAAGGCATTGATGCTATGGACTGTCCCGCCCGTTCCCCAGACCTGAATCCAATTGAGCACATCTGGGACATCATGTCTCGCTCTATCCACCAACGTCACGTTGCACCACAGACTGTCCAGGAGTTGGCAGATGCTTTAGTCCAGGTCTGGGAGGAGATCCCTCAGGAGACCGTCCGCCACCTCATCAGGAGCATGCACAGGCGTTGTAGGGAGGTCATACAGGCACAAGGAGGCCACACACACTACTGAGCCTCATTTTGACTTGTTTTAAGGACATTACATCAAAGTTGGATCAGCCTGTAGTGTGTTTTTCCACTTTAATTTTGAGTGTGACTCCAAATCCAGACCTCCATGGGTTGAAAAATTTGATTTCCATTTTTCTAATTTTTGTGTGATTTTGCTGTCAGCACATTCAACTATGTAAAGAACAAACTATTTCAGAAGAATATTTTATTAACTCAGATCTAGGATGTGTTATTTTTGTGTTCCCTTTATTTTTTTGAGCAGTGTATATATTTCCTCATTTCCCTGGTTCTCTTCTGGACCTTGTTTACATGCAATAAAAACTATTTCTGCCCCTCCCCCTGCACTGCTAAGGGAGTGGATACAAGAGCTGCCCTGCGTGCTGGGAGAATCAACAGCAACTTGTAAGTGTAGAACTACAAGTCCCACCTGTATAATGACACTGCTAATACACACAGGATCTTCCCCCTACCTTCTTGTGCAATGCTCTTTCTAGTCTGTCAGCTCCAGTGTCCAGCATTGTCTCCTCACTGCCTGCAGCTACCCATTCTGTGCAGCTGAAGGGGTTAAGAATCCTAGGAGAGAGCAGACAGCCCGGCAGTGAAGGACAATGACGTTTCGTTTACAGGTTTGTGCAACGAACTTTATCAGAGCAGGGAGAGAAGCTGACATCACAGGTCATGTGACCCTTAGTCAAATCTGATAAACCAGGCACTGCAGATAAAGTGAGTTAATTGTAAAGTTGTTATATTTGCCTAGTTAGGAACATAGAAAGAACAAAAAAATTACTCGGACAACCCCTTTAAATAAATTCCTAGAGGTAACAAGTACAAGCGTATAAAATTATACCCCACATGGCTTACAAATAGTGTAAAAAGTGCAATAGATGACAAAAAAAAGGCCTTTAAGAAATACAAATCAGAGGGGTTAGCTGTAGCCTTTAAAAAGTATAAAGAACTAAATAAATTATGTAAGGGGGTAATAAAATCAGCGAAAATAAACAACCCCAAAACATTCTTCAAATACATAAATTTAAAAAGACCAAGGGCAGAACATGTAGGACCCCTAAATAATGGTAACGGAGTGTTGGTCACTGGGGATCAAGAGAAGGCAGAGCTCCTAAATGTTTTTTTTTTAGCTCTCTATATACAAAAGAAGAGAGCGCTTCTCATGAGGGTAGTGCCACTGGTGGAAATACTTAAAATAACATACTTAGGCCTCTTTCACACTTGCGTTGTCCGGATCCGTCGTGTACTCCATTTGCCGGAGGTGCCCGCCGGATCCGTAACAACGCAAGTGAACTGAAAGCATTTGAAGACGGATCCGTCTTCAAAATGCGTTCAGTGTTACTATGGCAGCTAGGACGCTATTAAAGTCCTGGTTGCCATAGTAGTAGTGGGGAGCGGGGGAGCAGTATACTTACAGTCCGTGCGGCTCCCGGGGTGCTCCAGAATGACGTCAGAGCGCCCCATGCGCATGGATGACGTGATCCATGCGATCACGTCATCCATGCGCGTGGGGCGCCCTGACGTCACTCTGAAGCGCCCCGGGAGCCGCACGGACGGTAAGTATACTGCTCCCCACTACACTTTACCATGGCAAACAGGACTTTAGCGTCCTTGCAGCCATGGTAACCATTCAGAAAAAGCGTCGGATCCGGTAATGCGCCGAAACGACGTTTAGCTTAAGGCCGGATCCGGATTAATGCCTTTCAATGGGCATTAATTCCGGATCCGGCCTTGCGGCAAGTGTTCAGGATTTTTGGCCGGAGCAAAAAGCGCAGCATGCTGCTGTATTTTCTCCGGCCAAAAAAACGTTCCGTTCCGGAACTGAAGACATCCTGATGCATCCTGAACGGATTTCTCTCCATTCAGAATGCATGGGGATAATCCTGATCAGGATTCTTCCGGCATAGAGCCCCGACGACGGAACTCTATGCCGGAACAAAACAACGCAAGTGTGAAAGAGCCCTTACCTGGCTAACTGTAGATATGGTCCTTAATATACAAAAAAAAAAAAAAGTGAACAAGGCCCTAGGTCCAGATGGATTACACCCTAGAGTTCTAAAGGAGCTCAGTTCAGTTATTGCTTTGCCTCTGTTCATAATATTTACAGATTATTTAATGACAGGCATTGTACCAAGAGACTGGCGCAAGGCAAATGTGGTGCCCATTTTCAAAAAGGGTGCTAGGTCTTCACCAGGAAATTATAGACCAGTAAGCTTAACATCCATAGTGGGAAAAATGTTTGAGGGCCTTCTACGGGACTACATATAGGATTATGTAACTGTCAATAATATAATAAGTAATAACCAACATGGTTTTACTAAGAACAGAAGCTGTCAAACTAACCTGATTTGTTTTTATGAGGAGGTGAGTAGAAAAGTGGCTTCCTGATCGTATCCAAAGAGTTGTGGTCAATGATTCCTACTAAGAATGGTCCCCGGTTATAAGTGGTGTACCCCAAGGTTCTGTGCTGGGTTGGTTGTTATTTAACTTATTCATTAAAGACATAGAGGATGGGATCAATAAGGGTGTTTATATTTTTGCAGATGACACCAAACTTTGTAATACGGTAAAGTGTATGGAAGATGTTAATAAGTTACAAGTTGACTTGGACAAACTTACTGTTTGGGCCTCCACTTGGCAAATGAGGTGGAGTAAAACTGGGAGAGTCACTTGTTGAGAAGGATCTGGGTGTATTAGTAGATCATAGACTAAATAACAGCATGCAATGTCAGGTATGAAATCACGGGACAGGGATATAATATTGCCACTATATAAAGCATTGGTGCGGCCTCAACTGGAATACGCGCATCAGTCCATAAAAATGATGCCCTGGAGTTAGAAAAAGTACAGAGGAGAGCAACTAAACTCATAAAAGGGCCTGGAAGATCTTAGTTATGAGCAAAGATTAAATGACCTGAATTTGTTTAGCCTTGAAAATAGATGTCTAAGGGGGGACATGATTAAAGGGTTTCTGTCATCAGAAATATCGCTATGTAGCTGACTGACATTAGTGATGTGCTAATGTCAGCAGTACATAACAGTATGTTTTATAACTCCCTGCCTGCAGCCGTTCTCTTAAAATAAAGACTTTTAAAATATGCTAAAGAGCCTCTAGGTGCTACTGGGGCATTGCTTTAGCACCTAGAGGCTCGGTCTACTCACCCTTTGGCACACCCAAGGACGCGCTTCTGGTGTCAGCTTCCTTCTTTACTTCGGCGCAGCGAGGAAGACGGCAGCAGGAGTGTGTCCTTCACTAAATGTGCATGCTCCGAATACTAAACGGGACGGCACAGGCGCGGGATTTACGTGACGATGAGGAGAACTCGACAGTCAATCAACGGGACCTAGGCGTGCCAAAGGGTGAGTAGACCGAGCCTCTAGGTCAGGAATCCTCAAACTGCGGCCATCCAGCTGTTGTAAAACTACAACTCCCACAATGCCCTGCTGTAGGCTGATACCTGTAGGCTGTTCGGGCATGCTGGGAGTTGTAGTTTTGCAACAGCTGGAGGGCCGCAGTTTGAGGATGCCTGCTCTAGGTGCTGAAGCGATGCCCTAGTAGCACCTAGAGGCTCATTAGAATATTTTAAAAGTCTTTATTTTAAGAGAACTGCGGCAGGCAGGGAGTTATAAAGCATACTGTAATGCTGATATTAGCACATCGCTAATGTCATTTAGCTACATAACGTTATTTCTGATTACAGAAACCCTTTAACCTGTACAAATATATAAACGGACCATACAAAAAATATCAACGGAAGCTATTCTGTGTTAAACCCCCTCAAAAAACAAGGGGCTACTCCCTACGACTGGAGAAAAAAAAGATTCACTCATAAGAGGCGACAAGCACTGGCGTAACTATAGGGGGTCGCAGCAGTTGCAGTTGCGACTGGGCCCCTAAGCCGGGGGGCCCAGACGGCCCCCCTTTCCAGTGGCACTGTATATTTACCTTAATAAGATGCAGTGCCATTATAGAAGCGCTCACTAGTCTGCAGGAGGAGGGGGAGAAAAGCGCTGTGAGCGCTTAACAGTACTTACCCCTCCTCCTGCTTGCTCTTCCCGGGGCCCGCCTGCAGTGTCAGGACATACACAGAGTGCTGCAGGAGGTCAGATGACAGCAGTGCGGGCCCTGGAAAAAGATTAGAGCTGGGAAGACAGCCTGACCGGGAGAGGAGCGGCAGAGCAGGAGAGGTAAGTTTATTTATTTTATAGTCTGATCTGAGGTCTGATTGGGGGTCTGAAGGGCCTGATTGGGGGTTTGATTAGGAATCTGAAGGGTCTGATTGGGGGTCTAAAAAGTCTGACTGGGGGTCTAGAGAGGTCAAATGGGGGTCTGGAGGTCTAATGGTCCGATTGGGGGTCTGGAGGTCTAATAGGGGTCTTATATGGAGGTCTAATAGGGGTCTTATATGGAGGTCTGGAGGTTTAACCCCTTCTACCCCGGGCCAGTTTTCGCTCTTCTGCCCAGGCCATTTTTGGCAAATCTGACATGTCACTTTATGTAGAAATAGCTTTGGAACACTTTTACTTATCCAAACCATTCTGAGATTGTTCTCTCGTGACACATTGTACTTCACGATAGTCATAAATGTGAGTCAATATATTTCACATTTGTGAAAAAATCCCCAAATTTCAATTTCTCTACTTATAATCGTGATACCTCATACATTAGTTATTACTTTACATTTCCATATGTCTACTTCATGTTTAGATCATATTTTTTGGGGACGTTAGAAGGTTTAGAAATTTGGAAGCAAATCTTGTAATTTTTGGGAAAATTTCCAAAACCCACTTTTTAAGGATTAGTTCAGGTCTGAAGTCACGTTGTGAGGCTTGCATAACAGAAACCACCCAAAAAATGACCCCATTTTAGAAACTACACCCCTCAAGGTATTAAAAACTGATTTTACAAACTTTGTTAACCCTTTAGGTGTTCCACAAGAATAAATAGAATATGCAGATGAAATTTCAGAATTTCACTTTTTCGGCAGATTTTACATTTTAATCCATTTTTTCCAGTAGCAAAGCAAGGGTTAACAGCCAAAAATAAAGGGCCACACGGCAGGGCGCAGTAGGAAAGGAACGTCATATGGTTTTTGGAAGGCAGATTTAGCTGATTTGGTTTTTAGATGCCATGTCCCATTTGAAGCCCCCCTGATGCACCCTTACAGTAGAAACTCAAAAAAGTGACCACATTTTGGAAACTACGGGATACATATGATTTTTAATTGCTCTATATTACGTTTTTTATGAGGCAAGGAAACCAAAAAAATCTATGTTTTGGCACTGTTTTTATTTTTAACAACATTCATCTGACAGGTTAGATCATGCGCTATTTTTATAGAGTTATATGTTATGGACCCAATGATATCAAATATGTCTACTTTCAATGTTTGTTTGTTTAAATTTTACATAATAAAGCATTTTTGAAAACAAAAATTTGGTTTTTGTGTCTCGATTTTCTAAACGCCCTATTTTTTTTTTTTTTTAAGATGTCTGTTTGTTAAACTCTGCAGAGACAAGATGTGGCTAAAAGAAATCATCACGGCGGTCTAGTCTGAAAGGAGAAGATGAAGAAAAAGAATATCTACATCAAAGGATACATCACTGGATGTAAGAGGAACATATGTGGCACTGTATTACCCTGTATGTTCTGTAGCGCTGTATGTAACGTATTCCAAATATGTCTTTAAAGGTTTTGTCTTCTTTTTTATGTATGGGCGCTGCCTTCTCTGCTCTGTTTACCTGCTCACCACTGCAATTGTAGCGGCGCGCAGGTGAACAGAGCAGAGAAAGCAGCTTTTATATGAGCGCTGCCCTCTCTTAAAACAGCTGATCGGTGGGGGTGCCAGGAGATGCCCGCCGGTGTGATATTGATGACCTATCTTGAGGATAGGTCATCAGTAGTAAAAAAAAGAGGACAACCCCTTTAACAGCAGGACTGGAGGGAATGGGTTAGGTTGAGAATTTGTCAAGGGGGGAAAATGTTTAAATATTTGCCTAAGGCAGCAGAAAGGCTAGGTGCACCTATGGTTGGACGATATCAAAATTATTCAGACGATAACGATATCAAGAAATTTATCGTGATAACCATATATATATCGCGATAAATACCGTTTAAAAGAAAAAAATACAAGGAGACATTATACTGTATGGGGTCAGCCACAAGGAGACATTATACAGTATGGGTAAAAAAGAAAGAAGGTTTCTGCCTCAGCGCAAAATCACTGGAGAAGACGATCTTAGTGCAAGAGTAATTCTTGGTTTAATAGAAACAACGCGTTGGAATTGGAATTTCACACTCCATTACTTACCCCTAGCAAATTAGGTACGTTTTCGATCTCTAACAATACCACCTCCACCACATCTCCATCGATTGTATTTCCTGAAAAGATCATGGCAGAGTGTGGACCACTCAACCTCCCGCCCGCACTTTTTCCCACCCATCCCCAATCCATCTCTATACTCGAGTCTAGGTGTTCTACTCCCTCCAATTCCTCAGATGTAGAAGCCGACTCACTTCTCACTGTACACACCCCCTGTGCACTTTACAACACCTGATCCTCTGGTACCCAATACACATGCCAACACTAATCACCCTGATCGCGAATCTATAGAAGATTTATCTATAGCAGGCCCCTCCTTCATGGCTCTACCACCTCTCATACACCCCACGGCAGCATACCCTATCATGAAAAGTCCCAAAACAATCAATATTACACATTTTTTTCACCCACTAGGCCGAAAACCAACAAAAAGAAAAAACTTAGAAGAGGATGCCGAGCAGGAAAGAACAAAAACAAAAATAAAAAGGAAAACCTGATTGAGAACCGAAATCCAAATAACACCGAAAATCCAATGGGTATCTTCAACTTGTCATCATATGTTCTAAAAAAATGCAGAAATTGCAGTATTATCTAAAGGCCTGTCATTTTGCCCAACAAATAAAATCAATGAATTCGATCTGTTTTTAGACCTAAACCGGTTTATTAAAAAAAACTCACCCTGAAACGACATTTTAAAATGCTAGATAACACAACAAAAAACCCCAAAACAATAACCGACATCATTCCAATATCTGAGGGAGATGAAGTGAAAGCAATCCCATCAGGTCTTAAACCACTGTCCAGTTTTTATCCCATACACCATAAGGGCAACTTCTTGGACACGTTTTATTCTTTAGTGTCCAATGATTTTAGACAAATCAACCAGGGAACGATACCACACCCCCATAAGAAACATAACCTCAAACCATGTGAGAGAATAGCCCTTAAAAATCTACAGTCCAACACAAAGATAGTAATAAGAAACGCTGACAAAGGAGGTGGAATTGTAATTCAAAACAGAGAGGATTACCTAAAAGAAGCCCATAACATACTCTCAAACACTAACTATTACGAACCACTCTCTAAGGATCCGTCTATCAAAGATAGAGAGGATTTTGAGAGATTAATTAAATCAGCAGTTAAAGTTCTTGATAAAAAAGAGAAAGAGTATATCCTAGTAAAAGAATCCACTCTTGCGACTTTTTACCATCTTCCAAAAATTCACAAAGATCCAATAAATCCCCCAGGTAGACCCATTATTTCCGGAGTGGCCTCACTCACCCATAATCTCTCTCACTATATTGATGTTCACATCCAGAAATATGTTCTAACCCTAAAATCATATCTAAAAGACTCTACATCTCTTATAACATCTATAAAAGATCTAGAATGGAGAGAGAGCTACCATTGGTTGACCCTAGACGTTTCAGCCTTATACACAAACATATCCCATAAACTGGGATTAGAATGTGTTTCCGCTTTTTTAAATAACGATTTTGAAATGCCTACGGAACAAAAAACCTTCATTACAAACGGTATAGAATTCATTCTTACCCATAACACATTCACCTTCCAAGACCAGATCTACAAACAAACAAGGGGGACCGCGATGGGGACGCATTTCGCACCTAGCCTAGCGAACCTTTTTATGGGAATGTTTGAAGAAACTTTCATATATCAAAGTAAATTCTGGTCAAATATCGTCTTTTTCAAAAGATATATTGACGATCTTATTTTTATTTGGGATGGTGAGAAATCTACAATTGAGGACTTCATATCTCACCTCAATGCCAACAACTGGGGCATCTCGTTTATAGGCACATCAGATAGGAAGACAATAGAATTTTTAGACCTAGAGATTTTTATCTCAAATAATGAAATAAAAACCCGTACCTTTTTCAAAAAGGTAGATAGCAACAGCTATCTCAACTTCGACAGCATACACTACAGGAAATGGAAGGCAAATATCCCATTTAGCCAATTTAAACGCATTCGGCGCAACTGTACACTGGATACAGATTTCAACACACAAAGCAATATTCTTACATCCAGGTTCAGGCAAAAAGGATACCCAAATAACATCATTATGGGCGCCAAAGATAGAGCCAAAACGCTAACACAATCAGAATGCCTGGCTCCAGCAAAGAAAAGAAGGGAGAAAACTGACCTCGGGTCATACTGCTATAATTTTGTGACAACCTATAACCAGAAACATACTGCCATAAAGGCAACTTTGGGGAAATATTGGTATATTTTGAAAAGAGACCCTATACTAAGTCAGATCATTCCAGATACCCCTCGTTTTACATATAGAAGAGCAAAAACCCTGAAAAACCTTCTGGCACCTAGCAAACTAAGACCAACTACACATCCTAATAATGATCAGGATATGGATACTAGGGCCCAGAAAGGCAGTTTTAAATGCGGTCACCGAAGATGCTTATGCTATAATAGTATCCTTCAAAGATCATCCTTCCATAGCCATATCACCGGAGACTCATTTCCAATACAACACCATTTAACTTGTAACTCCAGCTATGTAATCTATGTACTTGAATGTCCATGCCATCTACAATATGTAGGCCGCACCATACAAACTTTACGGAACCGTTTCAATAAGCATCGTTCAAATATAAAGAAAAAATTTATGAAACATAGCGTGTCCAGACACGCGGCTGAACACCACGATGGTACCAGTGTTGGGTTCACTGTAACACCTATTGAATTTATTCCAATTCACCTCCAAAAAGACGTCCAATACCTCAGACGTTGTGAGATGTACTGGATTTTTTAATTTAATAGCCTGAATCCCTATGGGCTAAATGAGGCTTTTGAAATCAATCTATAAAATATATATATTATACATAAAAAAACCACTGTCACTCGTCTATCAGCTGTATTTCATAAATCTAGTACCTTGACTAAATATCTGATCACATAGAGACAGACCTATTTTTCACTATAATGCTATATATAATGATATATCCTAGGCTTGCTCTGTAGAGATATTATGCAGAGCATGCCATTATTTATTTATTTATTCTTCCAGAATTTTATCCGAATATTATTCATCCATTTTTCTATTAGAATTTTCTTTTAGATTTCTTTTATTCCGATTTTTATCTCAATTTTCTATTTTTTGATTTTATTTATATTACCTACTATATGCATCTTATCATGAGCCATATATGGTATTATAAAATCCATCAGAGTCCAGATGAATAGCGACAGCCTGTATAAAATATACACCAACCTTGTGCTTATACTCTATGGCCAGGATCACTGTGTAAAAAATATAGCACCGGCAAAAGAATCAGGTGACCAGGGAACAAGCGATCACGTGACACCCGACGTCACAAAATACAGTGGCCGTCCCGCAACAACTCCCGCGCATGCGCAACATACATACTATGTATCGTGGGCTGGGAGCCTCTCTCCCTAGCTACGGGAGAGGAATATGATCACTAGAGGATGCTTTCTCTTCCGGTCTCCCATGTCATGTGACCGCTTGTATTTGCGATCACATGACAGGGAGTCTTTCCTGAATAACGGTCTAAATAAACCAGCTAAGAATAAAGTTCATTTTACAAATATACTAGCGATTTTAGTCCTAACCCCTAAAGAACAGTTATATACCCACAACTTTGTTTGCTTTTCAAAAAATGAAGCTGCACATCGGATGACACCTGGGGGTGGCCCCTCCCCTTAGGGGGCGTCACCCAGGTGCGTCTTTTTGGCGTTTTTTTTTATATGTTTTATCTATAAATATCTACCTTTTTGTTATATTCATTGTATCATTATGAAACCTGATGAAGGGGAGTTTTTAATCCCCGAAACGCGTTGTTTCTATTAAACCAAGAATTACTCTTGCACTAAGATCGTCTTCTCCAGTGATTTTGCGCCGAGGCAGAAACCTTCTTTCTTTTTTACTGAAAATTCCTTTTTGGGGGATTGGACACCCCACCGAAAAGAACAAATTATCTGCGGCTGCAACCCTGGCTAAAAGACCTTATTACTACCAAGTCTACAGTAGAGTTGTGCCTATTTAAGCACAACACTACAAGGTGAGTGTGGATAATTCCCACTATATTTATTTGTTTATTTAAACAATATTACCCTATTGTGCGCTTCTCTCCTTTTTTCCCCTCATTTGGAGGGAAATCTAGATCTGTCCTTGATAAAAGATTATACATGGGGGCAGCCACAAGGAGACGTTATACAGTATGGGGTCAGCCACAAAAAGACGTTATACTGTATGGGGGCAGCCACAAGGAGACGTTATACTGTATGGGGTCAGCCACAAGGAGATGTTATACTGTATGGGGTCAGCCACAAGGAGATGTTATACTGTATGGGGTCAGCCACAAGGAGACGTTATACTGTGTGGGGTCAGCCACAAGGAGACGTTATACTGTGTGGGGTCAGCCACAAGGAGACGTTATACTGTGTGGGGTCAGCCACAAGGAGACGTTATACTGTGTGGGGTCAGCCACAAGGAGACGTTATACTGTATGGGGGCCACAAGGAGACGTTATACTGTGTGAGGGCCACAAGAAGACGTTATACTGTATGGAGGGCCACAAGGAGACGTTACACTGTATGGGGGGGGTCACAAGGAGACGTTATACTGTATGGGGGGGCCACAAGGAGACGTTACACTGTATGGAGGCTACAAGGAGACGTTACACTGTATGGAGGCCACAAGGAGACGTTACACTGTATGGGGGCGGGGCCACAAGGAGATGCTATAATAAAGTCTTGTGGCCACAGGCCACCATACATAAAATAATGTCTTCTTGTTGATCATGTTTGGGGGACTCATGTGACTCATTATTCCCTAATGCCTGCTATTAAAGATCAATGTGCTGACACTATTCTATGCTTTTTAGGGTCTCTCACTCACTCCTGTTCCTCTGCCTGGACACTCCTCGCAGGCCAGGAGTCGGGCGAAGTGGCGAACTCTGCGGAGGGAGTCTGGAGAGACTTTTCCCACGGCTGCCTCGCTTGTGTGCTCTGATTCTGACATCAGATGTCGGTGGGCGGAGATTTCAATATGGGAGCAAGGAGGAGGGAGAGCCGCGGCCCGCTGCCGGAAGTAACAAGTTTGTAATTTCGTCATCAGAGCACACGAGCAAGGCAGCCGCAGGAAAAGTCTCTCCAGAGACACCCTACTCACACAGAGTTCACCACATTCAATAGAACCGGCACTGGTGGGTGACGGATGGTGATGTCAGATGGTGGGTGGAGTCTAGAGACTTGAATAAGGGAGGCGGAGCAAGAAGGAGCCAGGAGTGAGTGGTGGCAGTGCTTCAGACTAAGAAAAAAATACCTAGTAGCCATTGGCTCCTGAACTGAAAAATTTAGGAGCCAAATTTAATTTTTAGTCGCCAAATCGAAACCGAATCAAAATTTTGGTATCGTTGTTTCGATACCAGAATTTTTATTCGCCTTCGTCACCATAAAAAAGTATAGCGATACTCATTACCAAGCGAAAAAAAAAAAAAAAAAAGCTGCGTGCTTTTCGCATTTTATCAAAAAACGTTCGGCCCATAATAGAACAGTCCTATCCTATTTTTTGGGGTGACAAGGTGACTAAAAAAATAACGAATCGCATGGTTTTTATTTATTTATTTCTGTTACGGTGCTCACCGCATAGGAGATATTTTTTAATAATTTAATAGTTTGGACTTTTCGGACGCAGTGCTATGTAATATGTTTATTTATTTATTGTTTATATATTTTATATGTAAAATTGGGAAAGGGGGGATCTAAACTTAATATTTTAGGGTACTTTTACACTAGCGGTTTTCTTTTCCGGCAGAGAGTTCCGTCACAGGGGCTCTATACCGGAAAATAACTTATCAGGCATATCCCCATGTATTCTGAATGGAGAGCAATCCGTTCAGGATGCATCAGGATGTCTTCAATTCAGTCATTTTGACTGATCAGGCAAAAGATAAAACCGCAGCATGCTACAGTTTTATCTCCGGCGAAAAAAACTGAAGACTTGCTGGAATGCCGGATCCGGCATGCGCAGACCTGTAGAAATGTGTAAAAAGATACAAGACGGATCCGTCTGTCGGCATGACAAGCGGAGAGACGGATTTGTTCTTGCAATGCATTTGTGAGATGGATCCGCATCCGCATGCATCTCACAAATGCTTTCAGTCACATCGAGATCGGCGGATCCGGCAGGCAGTTCCAATGACGGAACTGCTTGCCGGATCACACTGCCGCAAGTGTGAAAGTAGCCTTAGGCCTCTTTCAGACAGGTGTCACGTTTTGGCTCCGGATGCGTCCCCGGTGCATTGCGGCAAACCCGCGCGGGTAGGTACGCAATTGCAGTCAGTTTTGACTGCGATTGCGTTCCGTTGTTCAGTTTTTATCGCGCGGGTGCAATGTGTTTTGCACGCGCGTGATAAAAAACTGACTGTGGTATCCAGACCCGAACTTCTTCACTGAAGTTCAGGTATGGGTTCAAGGTTGTGTGGATGTAATTATTTTCCCTTATAATTATTTTCCGTTGACAGGTCCTGAAGAAAGAACAGGAGACCGGCAGCTACGCGATCAATTGGAGGAGGTGAGTTAATTTTTATTTATTTTTTAACCCTCATTGGCACTGCGCCACCAATCTTTATTATACTGGTGTTTTGGGGGGGGGGGGGGGGGCGCACTGCGCCACCAATTAAGTAACTGACCTGTTAATACAAATACAGGAGGTGGGTGCCAGAACCAAATAGCCGCCACCCGACCTCTATGACAGGGAGCTGCGATCCGCTGCAGTTAACCCCTCAGGTACCGCACTTGAGGGGTTAACTGCAGCGGATCGCAGCTCCCTGTCATAGAGGTCGGGTGCCGGCTATTTGATTCCGGCACCCGGCTCCTGTATTTGTATTAACAGGTCAGTTATCTTCATTAGTGGCGCAGTGGCTACAGCCCCTCCCCTCCTCCTCCCATCTCTCTTCTTATTAATGGCGGCGGCAGCAGCAGCACAGGGGGCAGGGAGAGACTCCTTCTCCACTGCGCTGCTGAGAGGGGAGGCGGGGCAGAGCCAGAGAACTATTATCTACTGTGCCCCGCCGCTGTATTCAACTGCAGAGCTGTGGCTGGCGGGTCTAGTCGCAAATGGCAACAAGACTAAAAAGTCTTGTCGCCATTTGTAAATTCTAAGTCGCATTGGCGACCATTTTGGTCGCCATCTGGAGCCCTGGGTGGGAAGGGAAGAAACGCTATGCAAGGTGCAGGGGTGGGCGGACACAGATTTAGAAGCGGTCAGCGCACATGACCGCTTTGATGATGTCACAAAATACCGCGGTAATTAGGAAACGGCGATATCGCCATATCGACGTTTTTTAATACAGCGGTATATCGTGAACACCGGTATACCGCTCAACCCTAGGTGCACCCGTGCCATATAGCACTGAGGGAAGGTATGGGGGCCCAAGCTGAACTCTTGCACCAGGGCCCATAAGCTTTTAGCAAGTATTCTTTACAGTAAGATATACCTAATAAACCAGAGTCCACAGAAAATCTACTTCTAAACTAGATAGACAAGGCGGCAAATCATAATGAGGTGGTTATTATGGGGGACTTCAACTACCCAGATATAGACTGGGAAACTGAAAGCTGTACATCTCATAAAGGAAACATGTTCTTGGCAATAACCAAAGACAATTACCTTTCCAAATTGGTTCAGGACCCGACTAGAGGGACAGCCATACTAGACTTCATATTAACCAATAGACATGACATAACAACAGATGTGCAGGTCGGGGGACACCTGGGAAATAGTGACCTTAAAGTAATAACCTTCCAATTATCCTTTAAACGAGCAATGAGGGGGGAGTTGCAGAAAGTGACGAGGAGAAAGCAAAGCTATTAAATATTTTTTTCTCCACTGTATTCACTGAGGAAAATAAACTGAATGAAATGCAGAATGTAAAAGTAAATTCCCCATTAAAAGTGCCTTGTCTGACCCAGGAAGAAGTACAACAGCGACTTAAACAGATTAAAATAGACATATCGCCAGGGCCAGATGGCATACACCCCCGTATATTAACAGAATTAAGTAATGTCATAGCCAGACCCTTATTTCTGATATTTACAGACTCTATACTGACAGGGATTGTTCCACAGGATTGGCGTATAGCAAATGTGTTGCCAATATTTAAAAAGGGTGCAAAAACAGACCCCGGAAACTATAGGCCGGTAAGTTTAACATCTGTTGTGGGTAAACTGCTGGAAGGTTTTCTAAGAGATGCTATCTTGGAGGATGTCAATGAAAACAAGCAAATAACATCATATCAGTTGGCTTCATGAGGGATCGGTCATGTCAAACTAATTTAATCAGTTTCAATGAGGAGGTAAGCTCTAGACTTGACAGCGGCGAATCAATGGATCTGGACTTCTCCAAAGCATTTGACACTGTACCACATAAAAGGTTAGTATATAAAATGAGAATGCTCGGACTGGGAGAAAACGTCTGTATGTAAGTAAGTAACTGGCTCAATGATAGAAAACAGGGGGTGGTTATTAATGGTACACACTCAGATTGGGTCACTGTCACTAGTGGGGTACCTCAGGGGTCAGTATTGGGCCATATTCTCTTCAATATATTTATTAATGATATTGTAGAAGGCTTGCACAGTAAAATATCACTAAATGACACTAAATTGTGTAAAGTAATCAACACTAAAGAGGACACTATACAGCTACAGATGAATCTGGATAGATTAGAGGCTTGGGCAGAGAAGTGGAAGATGAGGTTTAACCCCTTAAGGACTATTTCACCTTAAGGACTTGGCCATTTTTTGCAAATCTGACCAGTGTCACTTTAAGTGCTGATAACTTTAAAACGCTTTGACTTACACAAGCCGTTCTGAGACTGTTTTTTCGTCACATATTGTACTTCATGACACTGCTAAAATTGGGCCAAAAGTGTTAATTTTTTTGCATTAAAAAATACCAGATTTACCAAAAATTTAGAAAAATTTGCAAATTTCAAAGTTTCAGTTTCTTTTTTTCTGTAATATATAGTAATACCCCCAAAAATTGTGATGACTTTACATTCCCCATATGTCTACTTCATGTTTGTAGCATTTTGGGAATGATATTTTATTTTTTGGGGATGTTACAAGGCTTAGAAGTTTAGAAGCAAATCTTGAAATTTTTCCGAAATTTACAAAAACCCAATTTTTAGGGACCACTACAGGTCTGAAGTCACTTTGCGAGGCTTACATAATAGAAACCACCCAAAAATGACCCCATTCTATAAACTACACCCCTCAAGGTATTCAAAACTGATTTTACAAACTTTGTTAACCCTTTAGGTGTTGCACAAGAGTTATTGGCAAATGGGGATGAAATTTGAGAATTTCATTTTTTTGCCTAATTTTCCATTTTAACCCATTTTTTACACTAACAAAGCAAGGTTTAACAGCCAAACAAGACTGTATCTTTATTGCCCTGACTTTGCCGTTTACAGAAACACCCCATATGTGGCCGTAAACTACTGTACGAGCACACAGTAGGGCGTAGAGGGAAAGGTGCGCCGTATGGTTTTTGGAAGCCAGATTTTGCTGGACTGGTTTTTTGACACCATGTCCCATTTGAAGCCCCCCTGATGCACCCCTAGAGTAGAAACTCCATAAAAGTGACCCCATCTAAGAAACTACACCCCTCAAGGTATTCAAAACTGATTTTACAAACTTTGTTAACCCTTTAGGTGTTCCACAAGATTTAATGGAAAATAGAGATACAATTTCAAAATTTTACTTTTTTGGCAGATTTTCCATTCTTATATTTTTTTCCAGTTACAAAGCAAGGGTTAACAGCCAAACAAAACTCATTATTTATGGCCCTGATTCTGTAGTTTACAGAAACACCCCATATGTGGCCGTAAACTGCTGTACGGCCACACAGCAGGGCGTAGAGTGAAAGGTGTGCCGTATGGTTTTTGGAAGCCAGATTTTGCTGGACTGGTTTTTTGACACCATGTCCCATTTGAAGCCAACCTGATGCACCCCTAGAGTAGAAACTCCATAAAAGTGACCCCATCTAAGAAACTACACCCATCAAGGTACAAAGCAAGGGTTAACAGCCAAACAAAACTCATTATTTATGGCCCTGATTCTGTAGTTTACAGAAACACCCCATATGTGGTCGTTAACCACTGTACGGGCCCGCGGCAGGGTGCAGAAGGAAAGGAATGCCATACGGTTTTTGGAAGGCAGATTTAGCTGGACTGGTTTTTTTGACACCATGTCCCATTTGAAGCCCCCCTGATGCACCCTCAGAGTAGAAACTCCAAAAAAGAGACCCCATTTTAGAAACTACGGGAGAGGGTGGCAGTTTTGTTGGTACTAGTTTAGGGTACATATGATTTTTGGTTGCTCTATATTACACTTTTTTGTGCGGCAAGGTAATAGATTTTTTGGCACGTTTTTTTTATTTACAACATTCATCTGACAGGTTAGATCATGTCATAATTTTATAGAGCAGGTTGTCACGGACGCGGCGATACCTAATATGTATACAATTTTTTTTATTTATGTAAGTTTTACACAATGATGTCATTTAAAAAAAAAATATGTTTTAATGTCTCCATAGTCTAAGAGCCATAGTTTTTTCAGTTTTTGGGCGATTATCTTAAGTAGGGTCTCATTTTTTGCGGGATGAGATGACGGTTTGATTGGCACTATTTTGGGGTGCATATGACTTTTTGATCGCTTGCTATTAGACTTTTTGTGACGTAAGATGACAAAAAATGTCTTTTTTTACACCGTTTTTATTTTTATTTTTTTTACGGTGGTCACCTGAGGGGTTAGGTCATTTAATATTTTTATAGAGCCGGTCGATATGGACGCGGCGATACATAATATGTATACTTTTTTTTTCTTTATTTAAGTTTTACACAATGATTTCATTTTTGAAACAAAAAAAATCATGTTTTAGTGTTTCCATAGTCTGAGAGCCATAGTTTTTTCAGTTTGTGGGCGATTATCTTGGGTAGGGTATGATTTTTGCGGGATGAGATGATGGTTTGATTGGTACTATTTTGGCGTACATGCGACTTTTTGATCATTTTTTTTAACTTTTTTTTGTGAAGTAAGGTGGGCAAAATTTCAATTTCCTAATAGTTAGAATTTTTTTTATTTTTATGGCGTTCACCGTGCGGAGAAAGTAACATGACCGTTTTATAGATCAGGTCGCTACGGACGCGGCGATACCAAACATGTGTAGGGAATTAGATTTTTTTCATTTTTAATCAGTGATAAGTGTTTTTTGATTTTTACTTTTTTTTCACTTTTTCTTACTTTTTTTTTTTACCCAGACCCACTTGGTTCTTGAAGATCCAGTGGGTCTGATGTCTGTATAATACAGTACAGTACACTATATAGTGTTTTGTACTGTATTTTACTTACACTTTGTCTGAAGACTCTGAACAGATCTCTGCCTTTAGCACAGATCTGTTCAGCACCATGGACAGCAGGATGCCTGAGACGGCGTCCTGTTGCCATGGGAACCTTCCCCGTCTGCTCAGTAGTGGTCAGAACTTCGCAGACGGGGAAGGGTAAGGACGGGGCTGTCGGGGGGCTGTCTGGGAGCTATCTCTCTCTCCATCGGGGGGCTGCAAAGGCACAGCAGCCCCCCGATGGGAGAGGGAGGGAGCTCCCTCTTACTGTTAACTTTTTCCATACAGCGATACTTGCTGGTAGCAGCCGCATCCTGCTTTCATAAAGACGCCCCCTCCTCATGTTGATTGACAGGGCCAGCGAACGCGCTCGTTCTCTGGCTGGCCCTGTCTGCATTCAAAATCTGGCGCCTGCGCTGTACCTGTCTTCAGTCTTGAATGCAGACAGGGCCAGCCAGAGGACGAGAGCGCTCGCTGGCCCTGTCAATCAACATGAGGAGGGGGCGTCTTCATGAAAGGAGGATGCGGCTGCTACCAGCAAGTAGCCTCCCTACTTGCTGGTAGACAGGTAATTTGCATATGATAAAAGTCAGTTTTTTTAATTAACTACTGAACCAAAATGATTAATAACATTATGAATTGATATATCGCAGTATAGGGATTATAAGTAGCCCAAAAAAAAAAAAAAAGACTTTAGTGGGGTGACAGAAGCCCTTTAACACTGACAAATGTAAGGTTATGCACATGGGAAGGAATAGTGCAAGTCACCCGTACATAATAAATGGTGGAACACTGGGTAACACTGACATGGAAAAGGACCTAGAAATTTAAATAAACAGCAACCTAAGCATTAAAAACCAGTGTCAGGCAGCTGCTGCCAAAGCCAATAAGATAATGGGTTGCATCAAAAGGGGCATAGATGCCCATGATGAGAACATAGTCCTACCACTTTACAAATCACTAGTCAGACCACACATGGAGAACTGTGTACAGTTCTGGGCTCCTGTGAACAAGGCAGACATAGCAGAGCTGGAGAGGGTTCAGAGGCGGTCAACTAAAGTAATAACTAGAATGGGACAACTACAGTACCCTGAAAGATTATCAACATTAGGGTTATTCATTTTAGAAAAAAGACGACTGAGGGGAGATCTAATTACTATGTATAAATATATCAAGGGGCAGTACAGAGATCTCTCCCATCATTTATCCCCAGGACAGTGACTGTGACAAGGGGACACCCTCTGCGTCTGGAGGAAAGGTTTGTACACAAACATAGAAAAGGATTCTTTTCGGTAAGAGCAGTGAGACTATGGAACTCTCTGCCTGAAGAGGTGGTGATGGGGAGTACAATAAAATAATTAAAGAGGGGCTTGGATGAATTTCTGGAGTGTAATAATATTACAGGCTATAGCTACTAGAGAGGGGTTGTTGATCCAGGGAATTATTCTGATTGCCTTATTGGAGTCGGGAAGGAATTCCCCCCCCCCCCCCTTAAGTGGGAAAAATATGTGTTTTGCGGATCCGATCCATCTATCAGTGGATCGGTAAAAATCATGCGGACGTCTGAATGGAGCTTTACAGGGGGGTGATCAATGACAGGGGGGTAATCAATGACAGGGGGGTGATCAGGGAGTCTATATGGGGTGATCACCACAGTCATTGATCACGCCCCTGTAAGGCTCCATTCAGACGTCCGTATGCGTTTTGCGGATCCGATCCATCTATCAGTGGATCCGTAAAAATCATGCGGACGTCTGAATGGAGCTTTACAGGGGGGTGATCAATGACAGGGGGGTAATCAATGACAGGGGGGTGATCAGAGAGTCTATATGGGGTGATCACCACAGTCATTGATCACTCCCCTGTTATTGATCACTCCCCTGTAAGGCTCCATTCAGACGTCCGTATGCGTTTGGCGGATCCGATCCATCTATCAGTGGATCCGTAAAAATCATGCGGACGTCTGAATGGAGCTTTACAGGGGGGTGATCAATGACAGGGGGGTAATCAATGACAGGGGGGTGATCAGGGAGTCTATATGGGGTGATCACCACAGTCATTGATCACGCCCTTGTAAGGCTCCATTCAGACGTCCGTATGCGTTTTGCGGATCCGATCCATCTATCAGTGGATCCGTAAAAATCATGCGGACGTCCTAATGGAGCTTTACAGAGGGGTGATCAATGACAGGGGGGTAATCAATGACAGGGGGGTGATCAGGGAGTCTATATGTGGTGATCACCACAGTCATTGATCACGCCCCTGTAAGGCTCCATTCAGACGTCCGTATGCGTTTTGCGGATCCGATCCATCTATCAGTGGATCCGTAAAAATCATGCGGACGTCTGAATGGAGCTTTACAGGGGGGTGATCAATGACAGGGAGGTGATCAATGACAGGGGGGTGATCAATGACAGGGGGGTGATCAGGGAGTCTATATGGGGTGATCAGGGGCGATCAGGGGCTAATAAGGGGTTAATAAGTGACAGGGGGGGGGTGTAGTGTAGTGTGGTGCTACATATTGCTGAGCTATCTGTGTCCTCTGGTGGTCGATCCAAACAAAAGGGACCACCAGAGGACCAGGTAACAGGTATATTAGACGCTGTTATCAAAACAGCGTCTAGTATACCTGTTAGGGGGTTAAAAAAATCACATCTCCAGCCTGCCAGCGAACGATCGCCGCTGGCAGGCTGGAGATCCACTCGCTTACCTTCCGATCCTGTGTGCGCGCGTTCACAGGAAATCTCGCGTCTCGCGAGAGGATGCACCGGCGCGTCCACCCAGAAGAGCAGGGCCGCCGCAAAGACGCAATCCTGCGTACGGCGGTCCTGAGGAGGTTAAAAAAGTTTTAGATTACGTTTTAATTCAAAACATTGAGGCTTATGACAATGTATAGAAATCTTATTCTACACACCCTTTCCCTTTGGCCCAACCAAAGGAAGATGGACATTGATCCAGGGATTGATAAAACAGGATTACAGGTTGGACTTGATGGACTTTTGTCTTTTTCCAACCTTAACAACTATGTAAATATGTGTGCCAGACTGCTGAGAGGCAACAACAAGCTGTCGTCGGTGGGAGGTGTAATGTCTGTGTCCTCTGTATCCCCCCTCAGCCACGCTTCAGTGATGCCCGTGGGCTGCTTTTGGTGTCAACCTGCAGTGAACAGGGTTCCTCCTACTCTAAAACTGTGCCCTGGCTGGACAGTTGTGTACCTGGTCACTGTTGGTGCAGGAACCCACCCTCCAAGCCACGTGTGGACGACTGTGTGAATGATCCCTGTCCCTTCTATTCTTGTGCCACCACCTCATCTATCATCGTCTGAAGCATTTTTTTGAAGGAGGCATAGAAGTGGGATAATAATGCTGATGACAGCATCATCACCGCTGGCCATGTTGGAGGAGTACTCGAAACAGCGCAACACGGCACACATGGAGGCCCACTAGTTGGTGGTGAAGTGGTGCTGTTCCATAGAGTGACTCACCCGTGCATGCTGCAGCTGAAATTCCACTATCGCCTGCTACTGCTCGCACAGTCTCTCCGCCATGTCCAAGGTGGAGTTCCACCTTGTGGGTATGTCGCATATGAGGCAGTGAGTGGGAAGGCAGAAGTTTCGCTGCAGCGCAAACAGGCGAGAAGCAGCAGCAGGGTGAGAACACCGAAAACATGCTCATAAGGCCCACACTTTCTGCAGCAGCACTGACATCTCAGGGTAATTTGTCAGGAACTTCTGCACCACCAAATTCAGCACATGCGCCAGGCAAGGGATGTGCTTTAAACCTGCTAGGCCCAGAGCTGCTACGAGATTTCGCCCGTAATGACACACCACCAGGCCAGGCCTGAGGCTCAGTGGCACCAACCACTCATCATTCTGTTCTTCGGTGGTTGTCCACAGCTCCTGCGCAGTGTGTTTTTTTTTTCTTCCCCCAAACAGAGTTTCAGAACAGCCTGCTGTCGTTTCCCCCTGGCTGTGCTGAAGTTGGTGGTGCAGGTGTTACGCTGACCGGATGAGGAGGTGGTAGAGGAGTAGGCGGAGTAGGAAGCAACAGAAGGCAACAAGAAAAAAGTCCAGGAATCCTTGGTGGCTGTAGGACATGCGTCAAAACGCTTTCCGCCGCAGACCCAGACACCACTACATCTACTCAATGGGCAGTTAAGGAGACCTCGTCCCTGCCCGTCATTACTGGTCCACGTATAGCTGGTTATATGGACCTTGCCACTGATAGCATTGCGCAGCACACGCTTAATTTTGTCGGCCACTTGTTCGTGCAGGGCAGTGATGGCACGCCTGGAACTGTAGTGGCGGCAGGGGACCACGTACTGTGGCACAACCACCGCCATAAGGTTTTTAAAACTGTTTGTCTCCACAAGACGGAATGACAGCATTTCAAAGGGCAGGGATTTTGAAATGCTGGCATTCAGGGCCAGGGCTCGTGGGTGGGTAAGGGGTTACTTCCTCTTTCTCTCCAGTGTTTGGGGATGGACAGCTGAACGCTTCCATGGAACGGTGTGGAGATGCTAGGGGACAGTGCTAGTGGTGGTGGTGTTGCTGTCACATCCTCTTTGAGGAGAGCCAGGTGGCCCTGTTGCTCCAGAGGAGTAGGAGGCCGAGACCTCAGCAGAAGAGGGAGCAGGAGGAGCCTCAGATCCTTCATGGTTTTTTCGGTGTCTACTCCACTGCAGCTCGTGCTTTGCATTTAGATGCCTGGTCATGCAGGTGGTGCTCAGGTTTAGAATATTTATGCCTCGCTTCAGGCTCGGACTGCACAGTGTGCAGACCACCCGTGTCTTGTCATAAGCACATTGCCTAAAGAACTGCCACGCCAGGGAACTTCTCTGAGCTGGCTTTGGTGTGCTCAGTTTCTCGGCATGGTGGGCAGTAGCAGTCGTACTGGCTGTGCTTTTGCACCCTGCCCTCTCTTTTGCTGTGTGGCTTGTCACTTGTATGACCTTGATTCCATGTGGGGTCTAGGGCTTCATCATCCTCCACATCATCTTCCACCCACTCCTCACCCCTGCCTTCCTTGCTGGTCTGCACACTGCAAAAAGCCGCAGGAGTTGGCAACTATGTTTCGTCCTCATCATCAGAGACGTGCTGCCCACGTCCTCATCCTCAAACATAAGTGGTCGGGCATTCTCTTCCACTTCTGGGGCTAGGTGGATGGAGTCATCAAAAAGAATAAGTGACTGCTGCATGACTTGGGGCTCAGACTGCTTGGCTGATTTGCAAGGGGGTGAGGTGGAAGACAGATGCCCATGGTCCGCAGGTGCCAATTTTCAGCAGGGGACAGGGTGGAAGACAATGTGAAGGAACTGGAGGCACTCTCAGCCGTCCAATCTACTACCGCCTCTACTTGTTCTGGTCTCACCATTCGTATAGTGGTATTCAGGCCTACAAAATGACGCATACGTGCACCAGTTTCATTTTGGAAAGTAGCTGGCAAAGATCGACCAAGTTCAATCTCAGCAGCAGAAGCTCCAACACCACCAACACAGGCCACGGACTTCCCTTATATGATGCTCTCTCATCATTCTTTGAG
Organism: Bufo bufo; assembly: GCF_905171765.1. Taxonomy (NCBI): domain Eukaryota; kingdom Metazoa; phylum Chordata; class Amphibia; order Anura; family Bufonidae; genus Bufo; species Bufo bufo. The sequence goes on along the minus strand of NC_053394.1, from coordinate 188,169,515 downwards.
GTCACCCGCAAAATTAACAGGCAGACGAACTATTGTATTTCTGTGTCACATTATTTCTGTACTGTTCTTGTGCTGCATTAAACTCCTTTCATGAAATAGAACCTCTGGGAGAAACATTTATGTAATTTTCAAACTTCTCTATGAAAGCCTTTCGTGTCAGAGCAGTTTCTTCGAACCCACAAGTATTGGCATTTGGAGATCTCTTTTCAGGGCAGGAGGATGGTAGCTCCCCCAGTAAAGAACGTTGTTAGTCGCTGTCAGTTTATGAAAGACTGTAGAAATCAGCCTGTCTCCCTGCTTCCTTATTTTCACATCAAGGAAAGTGACGGAATCCGGATGGGCCTCATGAGTAAAAGACAGACCATTGTCATTGTTATTCAAGGAAGTGACAAAATCATAAAATTCGGAAAAACAATGACATCTTCCCACCAGCTTAGGAAGATATTAGCATACGTGGGGACACCTGGGCTCCCCCATCACGCTCCCCCTGAGTCGGTGGTAATAGCAAGAATCAAACAGAAAATAATTATACGTGAGCACAAACTCCAAAAGAGATATAATAAACCTGTTGTGTGCTTCAAAATGAACACCCCTCGTTTAAAAAAATATATATATTATACAGCCAGTAGTTCCAAATTGTGCGGACTACAGCTATACAAGGATTCAACGTCAATATTCGCCAAAAGGCAGGTACTTAAGGGAGGTAAACCCTTATGGATTTTGGATAGCCCATTTGGGCAGAATGTGGCTGTCTGGGGTGCACCTAGCAACAAGCACCAGTATAGAGATTCACTAATAACTGTCAATAAGGTCCAAGTCAGGCCCAGGGTTCTTTTGCCAAACTGGTGGCATTTACCAGTATCAGAATAAAAATTACATTTTAATTACCATGTTTTAACCTCTTACATTTTAATTACCCGAGTAGGAATCCCTTATAAGTGACCCCATTTTGGAAACTACACACCTCAAGGAATTTATTGAGGGGTGTACTGGCCTCTTTGACCTCACATGCGTTTGATACAATTTTATTCAACACTTGGCAGTGAAAATGAAAAATGTTATTTCTTCCAATAAAATGTTGCATTAGCCCCAATTTTTCTGTTTCACAAGGGTAAACAGGAGAAAAAGCACCCCAAATTGTGTTAAGCATTTTCCCCTAAACACGACCACAATCCACTGGTGTTTGGGCACATGACAAGGATCACAAGAGAAGGAGCACAAAATGGTTTTTATAGAGGGCAGACTTTGGTGAAATGATTTTTGGGTGCCATTTCACATTTGAACAGACCCTAAGGTATCACTACAGTGGAAACCCCTTATAAGTGAACCCATTTTGGAAAATGCTTAACAAAATTTGAGGTTCTTTTTCTTCTGTTATCCCTCGTGAAAATGAAATGAAAAATTTTGGAATCCACCCCTCAAAGAATTTATTGAGGAGTGTACTGACCGCTTTGACCCCACAAACTTTTTTACAGAATTTTGAAACAGATGTGAAAATAAAATAATTAATTTCTTCCAATAAAATGCCATTTTTCATTTCATTTTCACGAGGGATAACAGAAGAAGAACCTCAAATTTTGTTAAGCATGTTCTCCTGAACACGGCAACACCCCATGTGTCGTGAACTGCCATTTGGGCATATGGCAGGGATCAGAAGGAAATGTTTTTTGGAGGGCACATTTTGGTGGAATGGTTTTTGGGTGCCATGTCATATTTGAAGAGACCCTGAAGTACCCATAGAGTGAAAAAAAAAAAAAAAGTGACCGCATTTTGGAAACTACACCCCTTGAGGAATTTATTGAAGGGTGTAGTTAATGTTTTTACCCCACAGGCGGTTCATAGAATTTAGAAACACTTGATGTTAAAATTTAAAAAAAAAAATTTTCCAATAAAATGTGGCTTATGCCCCAGATTTCTCATTTTCACAATGGGTAAAATGAAAAAAGGACCCAACAATTTGTTACACAATTTCTATTGAATACAGAAACACCCCATATGAGGTTGCAAACTGCCGTATGGTCGCATAGCAGGACGCATATGCTGTAAATTATTTCAGCTGCCTGGTCGCATTTGAAGAGACCCTGAGGTACCCCTACAGTAGAAACCTTCATAAAGTGACCCCATTTTGGAAACTACACTCCCCAGTGAAGTTTTCAAGGGGTGTAGTGAGCACTTTGACCCAACAGGTGCTTCACAGAATTTAGAAACACTTGGCTGTGAACATAAAAGATTACAATTTTTACAAGACAACTTCACTTTAGGCCCATATTTTCAATTTTTATGGGGTTACAGGAGAAAAAAGGACCCCACAATGTGTTACCCATTTCTTCCTGAATAAGGCAACACCCTATATGTGGTTGTAAACTGCTGAATGGGCACACTGCAGGGTTCAGAAGAGAAAGAGCACCATGTGCATTTGCGGCCTAGTTTGGTGATTTATAAAGCACTGGCCAACAACTGCAGATGCTCTGAGGTTAATAAAAAAAGAAACCTCCCAAGAAGTGACCCCATTTTAGAAACCACAGCCCTCACAGTATGTACCAAGCATTCACAGCAGACCAATTTTATATAGTTGTTTTTTTTTACGATTACCACTGTTACACAGCCTTTTTTTTAAAAAAAAAAAAACTGTCACCAATGTCTGAGAGAAATATTTATTTTTTATTTTTCTGCCGATCATCTTGTGTGGGGGCTTTTTTTTTTTTTTTGCAGGATGAGTTGATATTTTCATTGATACCATTTTGGGATACAAAGTACTGATCGCTTGCCATTACACTTTTTGTAAGGCAAGGTGACAAAAAATGGCTGACTTTTTTTTATAATCTATATTTTACGGTGTTCACCACATAGGGTAGATCATGTGATATTTTATATAAAGCCAATTGTTACAGACGTGGTGATAACTAATACATCTATTTTTTTTTTTAAATCTCACACAATAAAAGCATTCTTGAAAAAAAAATAAAAAAATTGGTGTCGCCATTTTCAGAGACTCATATTTTTAAAATCTTTCCGCTGATCATCTTGTGTGGGGGCTCATGTTTTGCAGGATGAGTTGTGGTTTTCATTGGTACCATTTTGGGTACAGAGTACTTTTTCATCGCTCACTATTACACTTTTTGTAAGACAATGTGACCAAAAAATAGCTATTTTGGCACTGATTTTATATATATATTTTTTACGACTGTTCACCTGACAGGATAGATCATGTAATATTTTTATAGAGTTGGTTGTTACAAACGTGGCGATACCTAATATCTATTAATTTTATTTTATTTTTTTACTTGAAACTTAAAAAAAAAAAAAAATACACTTTACAGGGTTTGATCCCTGTTTCAATGCATGCTGTATTGTACTGCATTGAGTCTGTCAGTGTATTACACCGACAGTGTTTCTATGAGAACCAGCCTGGCGGCCGGGTCTCATAGGCTTCCACAAACTCGATAGATGTTGCGGTCGGGTTTGACTACAGCATCTAATGGGTTAATCTGCTAGCACCTGCATTTCTAGCAATGCTGGCAGATGCAGCTGGGCCCCTGCCCCCAGTTTCTGCATCCAACAGATGTGCGCCACTTCCCGCTGCGCCATACATGTATGGCGCATGTCAAGAAGGGAATCTGCCAACAGCTACCTCTCTATTAAACTGTTTGCACAGACACCTGATTAACCACTTCAAGACTAAGCCAGTTTTCACCTCAACGACCAGGCCTATTTTTGCAAGTCTGTGACATGTATCACTTTATGTGGTACCATATTTTTCGCCCTATAAGACGCACTTCTCCCCGTCAAAATGGGGGGGGGGGGGGGTTAGTGCGTCTTATGGGGTGAATATAGGTGTAAACATGGGGTAAATAAAATAGAATATCCGGCGCTTATGATGAGTGAATTGACTGTACCTGCAGCGCTCGCAGCACTCACATTTCCGGCGGGCGGCGCTTGTACTTTGCAGGAGCGATGCGGTGTGTTCATGGGCCACTGCCGATGGTGATCGGGGCTGGTCGGCTCTGAGGGCTGTTGGTGGTATGGGCCAGCCGGCCTCAGTAAATGCTGGATGGTAGGGACCGGCCGGCCCGAAGCGCTGTTATGGAGGAGCAAATGGAGCGCAGGAGCAGGAAGACGAGGGGCGGAGCATGTATGTGTGACAGGGAAGTCTGCTCCGCCCCTCGTCTCAGTCGTCACGCTGCCTGCGCTCAGAGGTACCGGTATGCAATGTTCAATCAGAGGCTGTGTGCAGCACTTTTTCTTCCCCCCCCCCCCCCCCCTTCCCCATTGAAAATGCTACTGGCTGCATGCAGAAAAACATCCCTAAGGAATCCCACTGTTAATAAAGTGCCACCCATAATAATAAAGTGGTGTGACCTGTCAGAAAAACATCCCTGAGGACCCCACTGTTAATAAAGTGCCCCCCTCCTAATAAAGTGGGCACTTTATTAACAGTGGGGTCCTTAGGGATGTCTTTGTCTGAGCACAGCTCTGCATGCAGCCAGTAGCATTTTAAATGTGAAGTGGGGGGAAGGAAATGTGCTAAACACCGATCTTCACAGCCCCCCTCCTAATAAAGTGCCCCCCTCTTAATAAAGTGCCCCCCTCCTAATAAAGTGAACTCACTCCTAATAAAGTGACCCCCTTATTAAGGCGTCATGCAGACATCCGTGGAGCACTGTCCGTGATATCCCAGCCTGCCGTCCTGAGGGCACAAAGCGCATGGCGTCATTGGTTGCTATGACGCCGTTCCCTTTGTGCACTCAGCAGGACGGGATTTCACGGACCATGCTCCATGGATGTCTGCATGATGCCTTAAAGTGTCATTGGATCCCCTTTTGCCAATAAGTACCGTATGTCAGCAGCATATCACCCCCCCATAAACTTGTGTCAGCAGCAGATCCTCCCCATAACATTGTCATCCACTGATGTTCTTAGCTACAGTACCCCCATAATTGTAGTGCTAACAGTTCTTCCATTACTGTATTCTATTGCAGAAAATTACCGTAGTCTCCTGCTGCATACTGTACATTTCTGAGCAATGTCAAAGCAGAAAAGGCTTTCTTATAAAATTCCTTTTAAACTAGAGGTGATAAAGTACGCCAAAGAGCATGGAAACAGGGCAGCGGAGAGACATTTCGGTCCGCCTCCAACTAAAAAGATGATTCGTGCATGGAGAAAACAAGAGGATCGGTTGGAGAAAAGTAAACACACTCTTCGTGGGTGTGCTGCAAAGTGGCCACAGCTAGACGTGGACATGAAAGAGTGGATCACATGTCACAGGAACAACGGCTTCTCAGTATCCACAAAAATGATCATCTATGAAGCCAAACGTCTTGCTGCAGAGAAAGGCATTGACGTCTTCACTGGCTCGGCATCATGGTGCTACAGATTCATGAGAAGATGTGGCCTTGCTATGCGCACCAAAACAAGAATTGCACAAAAAATGCCCAAAGAATATGAGTCCAAAATTCTTTCTTTTCATAAATTTGTGCTGGATTCAAGAAAGAAATATGACTATGAAATAGGCCAGATTGGGAACATGGATGAAGTCCCGTTAACCTTCGATGTTCCATTGAATAGAACCGTCGATGTGAGAGGCGCAAAAACCATAACTGTGAAGACCTCTGGACACGAGAAAACGCATTACACGGTTGTCTTGTCCAGCTGCGCAGATGGCACCAAACTACCACCAATGCTGATTTTTAAAAGAAAGACCATGCCAAAAGAGATGATCCCACGAGGAGTGATTGTCCATGTTCACGACAAAGGGTGGATGGACGAAAATGGCATGAAATTATGGATCGAAAAGGTGTGGTCCAAACGCACTGGAGGACTTCAGAAGAAACCTGCCCTACTAGTGCTTGACCAGTTTAGTGCACATATCACCGAATCCACAAAAACAAGATTTAAGGAAGTGAACACCCATCTAGCGGTAATTCCTGGGGGGCTTCCCAGCCAGCTACAACCTCTAGACGTTTCCATTAATAAGCAGTTTAAAGTGTTCATGAGGGAGGAATGGAACAAGTGGATGGCAGCTGGGAACCATGACCTGACTCCCACTGGACGGATGAAGAGGGCCACCATCACCCAAGTCTGTGAGTGGGTGAAAACATCATGGCAGGCAGTCAACAATGAAATCGTCGTCAGATCCTTTAAAAAGTGTGGCATTAGCAATGCCTTGGATGGCACTGAGGACAATATTCCGTACAACGAATCTGAAGGCAGCGATACTAGTGATACTGAGCCACAGAGTGCGATTAAGGCTACTTTCACACTAGCGTCAGGGCTCCGCTTGTGAGCTCCGTTTGAAGGGTCTCACAAGCGGCCCCGAATGCATCCGTCCAGCTACCAATGCATTCTGAGTGGACGCGGATCCGTTCAGAATGCATCAGTCTGGCAGCGTTCAGCCTCCGCTCCGCTCAGCAGGCGGACACCCGAACGCTGCTTGCAGCGTTCGGGTGTCTGCCTGGCCGTGCGGAGGCAAACAGATCCGTCCAGACTTACAATGTAATTCAATGGGGACGGATCCGTTTGAAGTTGACACCATATGGCTCAATTTTCAAACAGATCCGTCCCCCATTGACTTTCAATGTAAAGTCTGGACGGATCCGTCTGAAGAACTTTCAGACTTAGAATTTTTTCTAAACTATAATGCAGACGTATCCGTTCTGAACGGATCCAAACGTCTGCATTATAGGAGAGGATCCGTCTGTGCAGACACCAGACGAATCCTCTCTGAACGCTAGTCTGAAAGTAGCCTAACCTGGACAGTAGTGATGAGGAGTTTTTGGGGTTCCCTGATGAATAGAAGAGTACTGTACCTGGACACTCAAGTCAATAATGATGGTTAATAATGCTGCTGGTTACTACTGTTAATGTTTACAATGTTAAAATATTGGTCTGTTATTTTATTAAAAGTTTTGACACCTTTTTTTCTCCTATTTTCACCCTCTAAAACCAGGTGGGTCTTATGGGCTGGTGCGTCTTATAGGGCGAAAAATACGGTAATACATTTGGAATGCTTTTACTTTAATGATTCAGAGAATATTTTTTCATGACACATCATACTTCAGGTTAGTGTTAAATTTGTTTACAAAAAAACAACAACCCAGATTTACGGAAAATTTGGAAATATTTGCTATTTTCTACTAGAATTGTTGCAATACCAAATTTTTAATTAGATTTCGATACCATAAAAAAGTATTGCGATACTCGATACCATGCAAAAAAAATAAACCACCAAAAAAGCCACATGCATTCCGCATTTAAAAAAATGTTCCGGGGTTCACCGCATAGATTTGTTTTTAAATATTTTAATAGTTTGGACTTTTCAGACGTGGCGATATGTTTATTTATTTATTGTTTATATATTTTATATGTAAAATTGGGAAAGGGGGTGATTTATACTTAGTGTTTTTTTTTAATTTTTTTACTTTTTTTTTATTTTTTACTGTTTATTTAATAACTATTTTCCCACTTAGGGGCTAGAACCTGGGATCTTTTGATCCCTTGTCCTATTCCCCCTAATAGAGATCTATCAGGGTGAATAAGACTTCACACTCTCCCTGCTGCTCTGTGCTTTGTGCACACGGCAGCAGGGAGCTGACTATGGCAGCCAGGGCTTCAGTAGCGTCCTGGCTGACATGGTAACCGATCGGAGCCCCAGGATTACACTGCTCCTATCGGAAGCTGCCACTGCCACCAATGAAGGGGAGGGGACCCTGTGGCCACTGCCACCAATGATTTTAATACTGGGGGGGTTGAGGGGGGCGCGCGCACTGCGCCACCAATGATAATTAAAGTTAATACAGGAAGCGGGTACTGGCAGCAGATCAGCGGCAGTTAACCCCTCAGGTGCCGCAGAATGGACGCAGACACAGAATTACGGTCTTGTGAATGCAATGATCTGATGACAAAATGTCTCCTGTTTAAGTCAAATGAAACATCCGAAATACAGAAGCCCAAAAGACAGTGATCACAGACTAAGAGCACAAGCCAGAATATCAGACACACACATTATATAGATATATATATTTATTTTATGCACTTATATAGCGAGATATATTCCGCCACGCTTTACAGACAGCACCACACTGCCCCCAATGAGGCTCACAATCTAAATTCCTTATCAGTATGTTGTTGGAGGAAACCCATGCAAACACGGGGAGAACATACAAACTTACGGATGTAGCAGAGTTAAAGGTGCTGTCCGGGTTCAGAGCTGAACCCAGACATATCCCCTTCTTCCCCCACTCATCCACCTGACATGAGCATCGGAGCATTTCATGCTCCAATGCTCTCCCTTGCCCTGTGCTGAATCTGGAGAATTTTTCCGGAGATCCAGAGGCATAAAAAGGCCTTTCCCTGTGCAATTCAGCATATATATATATATATATATATATATATATATATATTCCGGGAACAGCCTGCCGGATCCATACTAACGCTAGTTCACGTGTGCCGCCGGAAGCCGGAAAAGTCAGGATTGATGGGAGGACATTTTCTCAGCAGGCAGTGCAGCAGGCTATCTGTCCCGACTGCTGCACATGGATTACATAACAGCAGAGGAGGACTCTGCAGTGTTCCAGGACAGGGAAGAGGAGCAGAGTGGGGGAGGGGAGCACTGGGGAGGCTTCTGATGGCAGCAGCACATCTTGCTGTATCTAGAGGCATCTCCTCATGGTAGGATCCGGCCCTTGCTGGGGGGGGGGGGGGGCGCATCCTGCACAGGAGAAACAGTAAGGGGAGCTGAAAAGCCTGAGCCCTGGCAAGGACTCTGGACGGAGCTGTTGTGCTAATTGTAATAAGGGGTGGGGCTTTTCCTCCACAGCCAGGCACCCTTCCCCTACGGGCCCCATAGCAGTTGTGTGGTCTGCCTCTAGAGGTACGCCACTGCTGGTGGATGTTAGAGACCTTCCGCTCCTCCACCTTCCATTTGAGGATGCCCCACAGATGCTCAATAAGGTTGGTGTACAGACATGCTTGACCAGTCCATCACCTTTACCCTCAGATTCTTTAGCAAGGCAGTGGTCGTCTTGGAAGTGCGTTTGGGATTGTTATCATGTGGGAATACTGCCCTGCGGCCCAGTTTCTGAAGGGAGGGGATCATGCTCTGCTTCAGTATGTCACAGTAGATGTTGGCATCCATGGTTTCCTCAATGAACTGTAGCTTCCCACAGCCGGTAGCACTCATGCAGTCCAAATCCATGACACTCCAACCACCATGCTTGACTATAGGCAAGGCACACTTCACACCATCTGCCCCAAATAAGTTTATTGTGGTGTCATCAGACCACAGGACATGGTTCCAGTGATCAATGTCCTTAGTCTGCTTGTCCTCAGCAAACTGTTTGCAGGCTTTCTTGTGCATCATCTTTAAAAGAGGCTTTCATCTGGGACGACCAATTTGATGCAGTGTGTGGCGTATGGTCTGAGCACTGACAGGCTGACCCCCTACCCCTTTAACCTCTGCAATAATGCTAGCAGCACTCATACATCTATTTTGAAAAGACAACCTCTGGATATGATGCTGAGCACGTGAAAACAATGTCTTTGGTCAACCATGGTGAGGCCTGTTCTGAGTGGAACTTGTCTTGTTAAACTGCTGTATGGTCTTGGCCACCAGGCTGCATCTCAGTTTCAGGTTGTTGGCAATCTTCAAATAGCCTTGGCCATCTATATGTAGAGCAACAATTCTTTTTTTTCAGATCCTCAGAGAGTTCTTTGCCACGAGGTGCCATGTTGAACTTCCAGTGACCAATATGAGAGCGATAGCACCAAATTTAACACACTTACTCTCCATTCACACCTGAGACCTTGTAACGCTAAACGAGTCACATGACACCGGGGAGGGAAAATGGCTAATTGGGAACAATTTGGTCATTTTCCCTTAGGGGTGTACTCACTTTTTTTTTTGCCAGCAGTTTAGACATTAATGGCTGTCTGTTGAATTATTTTGAGGGCACACCAAATTTACACTGTTATACAAGCTGTACACTGACTACTTTACATTGTATCAGTGTCATATCGATAGCATTGTCCCATGAAAAGATATAATAAAATATTTACAAAAATGTCAGGGGTGCACTCACTTTTGTGAGATACTGTAACTAAGGGAACCAGGGCTCATTTCTGCTCCCATTTCGCTGCAATTGGCCAGTGAAGACCAGCCCATTGCAGCGCCAGAACTGATTTAACAACGCTCCAGCCAATGGCAGTGCTATAGCGGCAGTGGGAAACAGAAGAACCTCCCCGCAGGCAGCCATTCTAGCTGCTGACTGCTTGCAGAGAGGTTCTGTGCTTCCCTGTGCTGCTCGTTTCCTTGCTGGGACTTCTAAACCCCAATCTCTGTCCCTGTTCTATCCTCCCCTGGTCCACTTTTGGTGGACGCCGATTTATCTGGGAGCGTTTTTTTCCCCAGATCTGCACCACTTTTTCTGCGTGCAAGCTGTGACCACTAAGCACTGTTGTTTTTTTTTAACATCTGTGCTAATTTTGTATTTTTCTTTTTGCAAAAAGAAGAAATTGTATTTAGGGGTATATATATATATATATATATATATATATATATATATACTGTATATAGATATCTATAACAGATATAGTTTTTATACTACAGTTTCCACATGAACGCACCATCGGTACTGGTTACTGATCGCACCTGTGCTCAGTTTTCCGTGCAGTTATTTTTTTGTAAAAAATAAGCAATCTCAGTTAGTGTTAGTTACAGATACATATATATATGTATATACACATATACACACAACCCAATATTGCCATATGCTAGACCCCTTGGTTTGACCCTAGTAAATGCAGCAAAGATGAAAATCTTTTGGGGGCTTGTGCTGCATATGGGCAAAAAACAAAACAAAACAGAAATTAGACAGTATTGGAGTGCAAATGTCTTGTACCAAACTGCAATTTACAGTGCACCATCATTGCTCGGAATCAATTTGAGATGATTCTGACATTTTTGCATTATAATGATAATGCACAATGCCTTTCCCAAAATTACCCAATATTTGACTTACTATTTAAAATTAGGCCCATTCTTGACCACTTTAGCACCAAGTTTGCTGAAGTGTACATCCCAGAACAAAATATCTGCATAGACGAGTCACTGATACATCTCAAGGGGAGGGTAAAATTCCGCTAGTACTTGCCCAGCAATCAGGCAAGGTATGGCATAAAAATGTATAAACTCTGTAATAGTACCTCTGATTACACCTACAGGTTCAGGGTTTATGAAGGAAAAGACTGCTGGATTGAACCCCCAGAATGATCCCATATCCTAGGATTTAGTGTAAAAATAGTGTGGGACTTACTGGACCGACTGCTGGATAAGGATTACTACCTCTATGTGGATAATTACTATATGAATCTTCCAGTATTTTAGTCCCTGACTTCCAAAGCTACTGTAGTGTGTGGCATAGTACGCAAATATCAGAGAGGCGTCCTAGATCCCTGATAGGACAGCCACTAAGAAGAGGTGACAGCAGAACAGAACATGTTGGTGATTAAGCAAAAGGACAAGAGTGACATCCTTGTACTGACCACCATTCACAGTAATACCAGCCTTCCTCCCCGTGTACGAGGTATCACAACTACTAACCCCAAGCCAGACTGCATTCTGGATTACAATAGGCACATGGGAGCGGTTGATCTTTCAGATCAAGTTCTGAAGCCATACAGTCCCACACGAAAAACAAGTGTGGTACAAAAAGCTGGCCAGGCACACTGTACAGATGGCACTGTAGAATGCGTATGTGTTATTTAGATCTACAGGCCACCCAGGAACATTTCTTCACTTCCAAGAAGGAGTGATCAAGGCCCTTATTTTTTTTAAACCAGCAAGGGGAGTGCCCAAATACTTCTGTAAGTTACAGTGCCCGTGTTTTACCATAGCAACATTTCCCTGGTGAAGTCCCCCAGACAGCAGGGAAGGGAAGGAACCAAAAAAACAGGATGGGTTCCAAAAGGGGGATAAGGAAAGGACACCATTGACCACTGAAATCTGCCCAGAAAAACCTGGCCTATGCCTAAAGGATTGTTTCAGAGTCTACCACTCATCCATGGAGTCTTAATTTTATCCTTTATGCTTACCGTAATGTTACCACCTTATATCTCTCCGATTTAGCCTGCATCACTTACATATTCACTTTTCACCAACCACTTCAAATTCATTTCTGTAAAACACCTGTGCTTCTATATTCTTTGACAAATGTTTCTAAATTCTGTAAGACACCTGTTTAATGAAAAGTGCCCTTTCAACCCCTTAAAGTTTTCGTACGGGGGTGCACTTTCCAAAATGGGGTCACTTCTTGGTGGTTTCATCCATCTGGGGACCTCAGGTTTTTTTTTTTAATGCGACATGGCACCAGAAACCCATATCTGCAAATTCTGGCCCACAAAATCTGTATTTTGCAGTTTGCCTTCTGAGCCCTGCTGTATAGCCATTCAGCAGGACAGGAGCACAAATCAGGTGTTGCCATAATCAGGAGAAAATGGGTAACACATGGTGGGGTGCACTTTCTCCTGTTTACAGCGTGTTTCTAAGTTCTATGAAATACCTATTGGGCCAAACTAGTCATTACACCCCCTGAAATATTCCTTGCGGGTGTAGTTTCCAAAATGGGGTCAATTTTTTGGAGTTTCCCCTCTCGGGGTGCATCAGGCGGTCTTCAAATGCAATATGGTACCTGAAAATTATTCCTGCGAAATCTGCACTCTAAAATCTACTCGGAAGCCACTTCCCTTGTGCGCCCTGCAATTTGCCCATACAGTAGTTTACGACAACATATGGGATGTTTCTGTAAATTGCATAATAAGCATAAAATTGTGTTTTGTTTGTCTGTTAACCTTTGCTGTGTTACAGTAAAAAAGGAATAAAATGGAAAATCTGCAAAAAAAAAGGGACATTCTTGCGTAGCACCTTAAAGGCGCTTTTTCCAATAGTATGCAAGCACGTCCACCGCTGATGGATTACAGGGTGGTCGTAACCATGGAAACAAGCAGAGTATAATGTGATGGAAAAACGAATCCAGCCAGCAAAGGAGGCAATATCCATAACAATACATTAGTAAGTGGCTTGTATTAACTTTCTCTACATAATAAATTGCATTTGCTAAAGTGACAACCCCTTTAAGGGTTAACAAAGTTAGTAAAATCAGATTTGAATAACTTGATGGGTGTAGTTTCTAAAATGGGTCGTTTATTGGCACTTTTTATTATGTAAACCCCCAAAAGAGACTTCATAACTGGGGTTTTGGAAAAATCTAAAATTCAAAGCCATCTAACATCCTAAAAAGTTGAATTAGTCTTACTGGTAATTCCTTTTTCGCGAATCCTCCATGACGGCACCTTACTTGGAGATTATCCTCCTCCTCTAACCAGGCACGGACAAGAAGGTTCAAAAGGGCCCGTCTCCTCACTTCTCTTCAGTGTCTTCTGGACTTGACAGGCCCTAAACTTACACACTCATTCATGACCTTCACCAGTGACTTAACTATTCTTTGTTATACATATTAAATCGCATACATATAACTCTAGACCAATTATTTAATTTCATAACAATTATTTTTTTTTTGTGGGGGATGGGGGATAAAAGCGGTGCTGTCATGGAGGATTCGCGAAAAAGGAATTACAGGTAACACTAATTCAACTTTTCCCCTCCCCTCCATGACGGCACCTTACTTGGAGAACTAACAGATTAATAAAATAGGGAGGGACTACTGCTTGTAAAACTTCCCTACCGTAGGATAGGTCTCTTTTAGAAACAATATCTATCCTATAGTGTTTTACAAAAGGTATGAGGACTCGACCTGCAGATTTGATCCAAGGAAGCGGATGCTTCTTCTGCCCATGAAGTCGATAGTGTCTTTGGGTGTAGAACCGGCCCTTGACTCCATGGTTCCTCCGTGGGCATTTTTGCCAGGAGAGGAAACCAAGATCTCCTCGGCCAATTGGGTACAATTAGAATTACATTGGTCCTCTCTTATTTTTCTGAGTACCCTTGGAATCAGAGGCAGAGGTGGGAAGCAATATGCCAGTTGGAATTTCCAAGGAAGAGCCAGTGCATCCGCCCCTGCACTCCTCGGATCCCTTGGATCTAGGGAAAAACAAGTTGGTAATTTCGAATTCATCTTGTTTGCAAATAAGTCTATCTGGGGAAGACCCTATTTTTGTGTTAAAGGGCTTCTGTCACCCCCCAAAAGTCATTTTTCATTTTTGGGCTAATTAAAATCCTTATAGTGCGATTATTCAATATATTAGGGCTCTTACTTTTTTCTGTGGCTTAGTTTCTTTAAAAACCGCACTTTTATAATATGTTAATTACCTTGCTACCAGCAAGTAGGGCGGTTACTTGCTGGTAGCCGCGCATCCTCCTTTAAAAAAAACGCCCCCTCCCCCTGTTGATTGCCAGGGCCAGCGAGCGCTCTCCTCCTCCGGCTGGCCCTGTCTGCAATTCAAATCCCACGCCTGCGCCTTACGGGTCTTCATTCGGCACAGGCGATCTGAGAGAAGGACGCTCGCTTCCTCAGCACTTCCTCAGTGCGCCTGCGCCGATGACGTCTTCTCTTTCGGGTTTAGAGGTGTCATCGTTTGCCTTATTGAGTGGGATTTTTGCTTTCTGAATTGTTTTACTTGGGACTGGATTTTTGCGACCTTCTCTACTGGTAAGAAGCATTTTTGGCTCACTGAGTCTATGAGAATTCCCAAAAAGACTATTTTTTGCGTGGGAACTAAGTGAGACTTCTCCCGATTTAAAATCCAACCCAGTTCCTCCAGGTTGTCTATCGTTTTGGATAGATTGGTTTCTAGGTCTTTCTGGGAGTCCCCCACTATCAAAAGGTCGTCCAGGTATGGAACTATCATTACTTTCTCCGAGGGGTTATCATCTCTAGCATAATTTTCGTAAACAGCCTGGGGGCAGTTGTTATCCCAAAACGGCAGTGCTTGAAATTGAAAATGTTTTAGATGCCCTTGGACCCACACCGCTATTCTCAAAAATTGCTGTGACTCTGGATGAATGGGTATGTGAAAATACGCATCTTTTAAATCTACGGATGCTAGAAACGCCCCTTCTTGTAAAACTTTGACCGTGGTTTTTATAGATTCCATCTTGAATTTTTCGTACTTTATGGACTTGTTCAGCATTTTCATATTTATGATAAGACACATTTTCCCGTTCGGCTTTCTTACCAAAAAAAAACCTGGAACAGCCCAGACCGACTTGATTCGTCGGTACCGGAACAAGAACGTTCATCTGAACTAGCAGTTCGATTTCTTGCTCCATGTAAAGCTGAAGATGTTCCGAGCTTTGAACTGGAGTCTGAACAAAAAGAGAAGAGGGACTTTTGAAAAAGGGAATACTGTACCCTTCGTGGAGGTTATTTAATAACCAGCGGCTGCATGAGTATTTTTCCGAGCACTCCACAAATTTTCCCAGTCTTCCCCCCCACTACTCAGAATGGGGAGAGAACCTAAAACGCTTCCCTTTCTGTTTTCCCGATCTCCAGTTTTCTGTTTTACTCATTTTGTTTTGAAAACTACCCTTCCTTTGGGGACGAAAAAAATGAGTTTTTCTTTTCTTTTTATCCTCCGGGAAACTCTTTTTGGAATCAGAGGCTTTCTCAAGAATTTTATCTAAGTCCTGCCCAAAGAGAAGATTACCATAAAACGGGATGTTGCATAATTTTGCCTTGGAGCCTGTGTCTCCAGACCAAGCTTTTAACCAAAGTGCCCTTCTAGAGTTGTTAGCTAGAGAGAATCCGCTAACAGCCTAATCCGTCAGCCTAACGGAATCCGCTGTTGTGTCTGACAAAAAAATCTACAGCTTTTAATAAGAGAGGGAAGGAGTCTGCAAAGTTTTCGTATGGGGTATTGGATTTTCGTAATGCTTCCAGTTGTACCAGCCAACTTTTTAGGGATCTAGCTACGGATGTGGCCGCGATATTAGTTTTAAATAAAGCCACGGCCGCATCCCAGGTTCTTCTAAGGTTAGCATCCTCCTTTTTATCCATTGGGTCACGTAATGACCCGTATCTTCAAACGGTAAGGAAGAACCCTTAGCCAGTTTGGAGAGTGATACATCAATTTTAGGACAACTTAAGAACAGGGATAATTCTTCTTCGTCGAAGGGTAGCCTTTTCCTAATTGTTCTGGGTAGGAGAACTTTCCTGTCTGGATTTTTCCACTCCCTCAAAATAAGAGACTGCAGATTTTTGTGTACCGGGAATACTCTCTTTTTCTTGGTTTCTAATACTGAAAACATTCTATACTGGGCGGATCTATGTATTTTTTTTTCTTTCATTTCCATGGTATCCCTGACCGCTTTTAATAAATCGTTTATATCGTCAGATGAAAATAAGTAATTTTTTAAATCGCCGTCAGAGTCAGAATTACTACTACTCTCATCGCTTGCAGCCTTACATACTCGCGCCCGGCATCTTCTCTTCCTGTGCATACAGAGCGCGAGTATGTAAGGATGGCGGGCACATGCGCAGTAGTGAGACTGTAGCCGGCTGAGTGTACGAGCCGGAGCCGGGATCGCGCTACAGCAGCCCTTTACTGCGCATGCGGGCTGAGAGCGAGGTCCCAGCACTGAAATGCGGCGTGTCAATCAAGGCGGCGAGAGGCCGGAAAAGCAGGATTGGAGACGCCTAGGCCGCTGCCCCCTTAACTTCAAGCCTGACTTGAAACACGGGGCAGCGGCTGATTAAAACATCGATTTCTCAGTGACGATAAATGCAGGAAAAGGACGAAAAAGTGCTATAGGACACAACTATGTAGCACTATAAGGTACTGTTAACAGCTTAATAGGTGATTTTTTGGTGACAGGTTCCCTTTAATGCTGTATATAAAAGAAATACGAAAACCACAGGAATGCACCAACTTTTGCATACAAGTGTTGGGAATTATATAACATATACCGGTAATTACAATATATGATTTTCCAATACAATCTGCAATCCTAATTAAAAATAAGTTCCTAAATATAATATTTTGCATTAACTAATGCCACTTTCAGAGGGGTATAATATGGGTGTTTCATTGCTCCTGTTTTATGGACACCTGAACCTCCTGTGGTTCCTTGGAAAATCAGTTAAGAACCACAGGATGTTCCGGTGTTGTGCCCATAAAAATTCCCTGGTACCAGTCTGAAAAGTGGCTAAATACTGTTTTTAATTCTTAATAAAAACAAAAAACTCTATGGTAACTGTAAGCAATGATTTTTGGTATGTTAAGACAGTGGATGAAAATCTTCTCCTTTTGACAGAAATAAATTATATCCCTCTCTGAAATATTTTATATTCATGTAGATTGTAAGCCCTCACGGACAGGGCCCTCTCTCCTTCTGTAAGAGTTTGTAACTTGTCTTGTTTATGATTAGTGCAATTGTCTGTATTATGCATGTATACCTCCTCTGATATGTACAGCGCTATGGAATGAATGGTGCTTTAATAATAAATAATAATAATAATAATAATATTCCTCTCTAGTGGTAGTTGTTATAACCAGAGGCAGCACTACATTTTTTCCGGCAGAGTAAAAATACTTGTCTTAGCATTTTTTTTTACAGTGCCTTTTTATTAAAAGTTTTTTGTAACACCACATGACAGAGCCACTTAGGAAATACTGCAGAGGAACTCGAATATCACAGAAGACAGTAATATAACTAGATGATATGCAACAGAGGTCCCCCAATATGGCATAAGTCTCTTCCCTTTACAAAAATAAACATGGATCTACCGATCACCAAACCCAGCTCTAGTCCCACAAGAGGAAAGAATACACTAGTTGCAGATCATATTAAAAGGGTTTTCCGACACGTTAATACTGATGACGTGGATAGGTTATCAGTACCTGATCAGAGTGGGTCCGACACCAGAGACCCCCCCAGATCAGTGTTTGAAAAGGAACCAGTGCTCCTTTGAGTGCCACGGCCTTCTCTGTGCTCACCAAGCTCAGCGCCGTACATTGTACAGTGGCTGTGCTTGGTATCGCAGCTCAGCACTATTCACTTCTATAGGGCTCAGTTGCACCTAGGCCATGTCACCAATGAATGTGTCGTCATAAGGCCTAGAAAAATCTGGAGAAGGCCGCGGCGCTACTGCGCTACCCATCTTATTAAAGATATACCACAAGCTCACAGACTAATTTCCCTTTTGGACCCATTAGCTATAGAGAGAGTGCACCGCATGGGGCCTCCAAAAGTCAATGCAACAGCCAGGACCCGCCCAGTTATAGCATGGTACCATAACTGGACTATCAAGGAACAAGTTCGGAGAGTGTATACACGGATTCCTGCCCTGGTGGAGGGCGGTCAGAAGATATTAATATTCCAGGACTTCTCCATGCAGGTCACACAAAAGAGAAATGTGTTTCTTCAAATGTGTAAACATCTCCATGACCAAAACGCCCTCTTTCAACTACTATACCAAGCTAAGTTGAAGTTCATAGAAAATGATCAATCGTGCTATTTTCTCCAAGCTGCAAATGATAATCACCTGCTGAGTCTACCAAGAGGGGGGTTGTGTCATGAACCCTTCTCCTACATGTGTTCTTTTTTGCCTTACTTCAGGCCTCAAGTATAGAAGAGGCCCTAGGATCCCTGTAATGTTTTTGATGTGTTGAGGGTTACTATGGTTAATTAGCCATCTTGCTTGTTTTCCCTTCTCTCTTTTTAGAGCGTTCTGTTTGATGCACAAACCCCCACACCTCCTTCTCACGCCAAAAATCCTCTTGCTGGCTAGGAGGAAAGGTCGGTGGTGACAATACCTACTACTAATGATTTATATCACATGCGCTGATACAGGATGAGTACCTCACAAACTAATCTTCAGATGTCAGGACACTCACCTCTCTAAAACTCTTAACATTGAATGTGTCAGGCTTCAATATACCTGAGAAACATAGACAAATCCTTTCTCATTTTAACAGATTAAAAGCAGATATCATTTTCCTACAAGAAAAACATTGGAAGCACAATCATTCTGTCCCACTACAGGTTTGCTGGCTACACCCTCCAACAGTAGCCACGTATTCTACTAAAGATAGAGGTGTAGCGGTATCCTTCAGACAAGGCCTGCCATATTCCATACAAGAACAACACATTGATAGTGGGGGACAATTCATATACTTGCAATTGCTTATTAGGGAGTACCAATTCACACTGATGAACATATATGCTCCAAATCAGCCCAACCAGGAATTTTACTCCTTTTCACAAAAACTTGATTTTATTAGGAGACTTTAACATACGTAGCTCTTCATCCATATCTAGACCAGTCTATCTCCAGAGACTCTCATTATACAGGGTGGCCCACGGAAAAGTAGCCCGTCTCCAGCGACAGTATGACAAGATGAACGAGCAAGTGGATTTTTTTTTAATTATCCACAAGTCACAAAAGATATGGAAAGTGGTCCCCGTTCACATCTATGCATCTTTGGGAACGTCAGAATTATGTTGGCTGATACTGTTTGCAGCTCTTCAACAGTGATGCTGCGGATAGTGTTTAGGATGTTTTCCTTGTGTTCATCCAGGGGATGTGGATAGTTAGCATACATTTTCTGTTTTAAATTTCCCCACAAATCGCATGTATGCCATTATGGGGAACATGGTGCCATAACCCTTTACTCACAGTACACTCCTCCACAAAGAGCTGCAAGCAGTATCAACCAACTTAATCCGATGTACCCAAAAATGCATAGACGTGAACGCGGACAACTTTCAGCATCTTTTGTAACTTGTGGGTGATTAAAAAGAAACAATCCACTTCTACATTCATCTTGTCATACTATTGCTTGAGGCAAGCTACTTTTTGTGGGCCACCCTATATCACTAATGTGTTATTTTCCAAATTTTTGAAGCAACTGTATCTTTGTGACCCTTAGAGGCTATCTGATCCCACAGCTAGGGAATATACACTGTACTTATTACTCCTCTCCCCATAGTTATTTTTTTTTTAATCGATCTGACACTATGTCAGATCATTTATTCCATGATGTATTAGATCCGGGTATCCATCCATGATTGTCTCAGACCACACTCCAGTCTCCCTCAATCCAAGCAATTCCCTGCAACGCACATTTACACGGCTTTGGAGGTTTCCCAAATATCTTTCAGAATTAGATGATTTTAAATCTTTCTTAAGGATTCATTTGGCTACTTTCCAATCTGATAATCTGTTTCATAAGGATGATATAATGCTATTGTGGCTACCTCCAAGTTGTAATGAGTGGACCTATAATGAATTATGTAGCAAATATTCGTAAACAAAGATGAAATTCCAGACCCTTCACACAGCAGTGCTGGCAGCCCAGAAGGCCCGTGCCCAATACCCTTCCCCAGCTACGAAAGATACATATATTGAAGCTAAATCCCTTTTAGATACCTTTCTGCATTGCAGGGCACACAGTCCAGATAGATTTTCTCAAAACAAATACTACCAATGAGGAAATAGCCATCATCATGTAGGCCCCTTCTTAAACTTTGTGATCCTGACACCCAGAGAGAGCCTATACATCCCACAGAAATAGAAGGTGTGCTTTAAAAATATTTTGAGGACCTATACAGGGATGATCCAACAAATCAGTCCAATATAGAGTCTTTTTTAGATTCTCATGCTCTCGCTGCCTCCTATAAAACGGCAAGGCCCCTGGCCCTGACTGCTTCCTAGCAGCTAATAAAATTTTGCGGTCAGATATTGTTCCCCTCTTTACTTGCCTTTACAGTATAAGGCCTCATGCACACGGCCGTTGTTTGGGTCCGCATCCGAGCCGCCGTTTTGGCGGCTCGGATGCGGACCCATTCACTTTAATGGGGCCGCAAAAGATGCAGACAGCACTCCGGGTGCTGTCCGCATACGTTGCTCCGTTCCGCGGCCCCGCAAAAAAAATATAACATTTCCTATTCTTGTCCGCAAAACGGACAAGAATAGGCAGTTATATCAATGGCTTTTTTACGGATCCGCGGTTTGCGGACTGCAAAAAACGGCACGGTCGTGTGCATGTAGCCTAATTCACTTTATAAACATCAAACTAGGGCAAATCGCTTTATGGAATATCATACAATTACTTACAAAACCGCAAAAATATTCAACCCTCCCTCAGTCATACAGACTGATTTCACTACTGAAGTAGGACTATAAATTTATTTCCAAGATTATAGCTAATAGACTATAATTCTTCCTTCTACCATCAATGCATTTCAATTGAGTTGCGTAACTAACCGTATGTCACGACGGACGTGCACTCAGACTAACAGATAAACCACCAACCAGGCTCTAGGCGAGAGACAGGGGAAGGGTCACCTCCTAGCTAATCCCTGACCTCTCTCCCTGCACTGCTCAGCCCCCATGCAGACCTTGGTGGTAGGTATGATGTGTCCCCGTGCCTGGGCTGAAACACCCTAAATTCCCTGAGATGGTGAAGAGGGGAAATAGGAGCAGCCTGCTCGCACAGAACCTGGATGGGAGAGATGACACAAAACAATCAAACTTGAAACCACACTTATCTTTCTGAGCTGGAACAGACAACCTTTCTTCCTAGCTTCCAAGACCAAAGTGATTCCTATAATCCGCTCAGAGCACTGGGATGGAGTGCTATTTAAACTAATGACCCCACCCAGTGCACCTGATGAGAGGCGGATCCAGCACGGCTCCAAAACAAAACACTAAACTCGTGCTGCTATTCTGGCCGACCTCCGCACATAGTCAGGGCGGGGCATTACACCGTTACTTCACTAGAAAGTTGTTGTAGCTACCGTATCAACAAACCATTTGGATCACAGCTCTCTATGCTACTTAGCCTAGAAGCTGAAAATATGTTTGACGAGGTTTCATTGCCCTTCTTACTATCTACCCTTAAAAGAAGGGGGTTTAGCCCTACCTTAACCCTACACCACAATCGGTTATTTAACACCTCAGATTCCACGTTCAATAGCGATCGCGGTATCTGTAAGGTTAGGCAGATGGATGCGGTTCCCTCTGCCTTCCAATCGGAGCCCCTGCAGTGAAATTGCAGTCACTATGACAGCCTGGGGTCTGCAGTAGCTTCCCAGGCATGTCATGTTAATCTGCCAGTGAAGCTGTGCATGGCTCAGCAGGCATAGTGGCAGAATCCGAGTCACCATAATAGTTGTTCAGTTCAGGGTGTGTTCAGTGAAACTCACACCATTTTGCAAGCAAGTTCAGTGAGTTTTGTCTGCAATTGCATTCAGTTTTTTCTGCGTGGGTGCAATGCGTTTTGATGCGTTTTTCATGCGCGTGATAAAAAACTGAAGGGTTACAAACAACCGCTCTTAGTAACCATCAGTAAAAAACGCATTGCATTTAGAATTGCCTCTGGATGCAATGCATTTATCCCTGAAGCCCCATTCACTTCGATGAAAAACGCTGAATATAGAACATGCTGTGTTTTTCACGCAACACAGAACTGATGCATGAAAAAACGCATTGAAATGAATGGGTCAGGATTCAGTGCGGGTGCTGTCATGTATCGCACCCGAGCAAAAAACTTGCTCGTGTAAAAGGGGGCTAAAAGCTATGTAAAAAGTAAAATATATATATATATATATATATATATATATATATATATATACAGTACAGACCAAAAGTTTGGACACACCTTCTCATTCAAGAGTTTTCTTTATTTTCATGACTATGAAAATTGTAGATTCACACTGAAGGCATCAAAACTATGAATTAACACATGTGGAATTATATACAGTCAGGTCCATAAATATTGGGACATCGACACAATTCTAACATTTTTGCCTCTATACACCACCACAATGGATTTGAAATGAAACAAACAAGATGTGCTTTAACTGCAGAATGTCAGCTTAAATTTGAGGGTATTTACATCCAAATCAGGTGAACGGTGTAGGAATTACAACAGTTTGCATATGTGCCTCCCACTTGTTAAGGAACCAAATCTAATGGGACAGAATAATAATCATAAATCAAACTTTCACTATTTAATACTTGGTTGCAAATCCTTTGCAGTCAATTACAGCCTGAAGTCTGGAACGCATAGACATCACCAGACGCTGGGTTTCATCCCTGGTGATGCTCTGCCAGGCCTCTACTGCAACTGTCTTCAGTTCCTGCTTGTTCTTGGGGCATTTTCCCTTCAGTTTTGTCTTCAGCAAGTGAAATGCATGCTCAATCGGATTCAGGTCAGGTGATTGACTTAGCCATTGCATAACATTCTACTTCTTTCCCTTAAAACTCTTTGGTTGCTTTTGCAGTATGCTTTGGGTAATTTTGGGTCATAAATGGGTCATAATGGGTCAAAATGGGTCATTTTGGGTCATAAATATCTCGTCAAAAGACAACTTTTCCCTTTTTTTTTTATACAAAGTTGGCTTTTGACCGAGATATTTATCTCACCCAGCATGGGTATATGTAAAATGACACCCCAAAACACATTGCCCAACTTCTCCTGAGTACGGCGACACCAGATGTGTGACACTTTTTTGCAGCCTAGGTGGGCAAAGGGGCCCACATTCCAAAGAGCACCTTTAGGATTTTTACAGGTCATTTTTTACACATTTTGATTTCAAACTACTTACCACACATAAGGGCCCCTAGAATGCCAGGGCAGTATAACTACCCCACAAGTGACCCCATTTTGGAAAGAAGACACCCCAAGGTATTTCGTGATGGGCATAGTGAGTTCATGGAAGTTTTTATTTTTTGTCACAAGTTAGTGGAATATGAGACTTTGTAAGGAAAAAAAACCCCCAAAAAAATCATCATTTTCCGCTAACTTGTGACAAAAAATAAAAAGTTCTATGAACTCACTATGCCCATCAGCGAATACCTTAGGGTGTCTACTTTCCGAAATGGGGTCATTTGTGGGGTTTTTCTACTGTCTGGGCATTGTAGAACCTCAGGAAACATGACAGGTGCTCAGAAAGTCAGAGCTGCTTCAAAAACCGGAAATTCACATTTTTGTACCATAGTTTGTAAACGCTATAGCTTTTACCCAAACCATTTTTTTTTTTTACCCAAACATTTTTATTTTATCAGACATGTAGAAAAATAAATTTAGAGAAAAATTTATATATGGATGTCGTTTTTTTTTTAAAGAATTATAACTGAAAGTGAAAAATGTCATTTTTTTGCAACAAAAAAAAACCGGTAAATTTCGATTAATAACAAAAAAAGAAAAAATGTCAGCAGCAATGAAATACCACCAAATGAAAGCTCTATTAGTGAGAAGAAAAGGAGGTAAAATTCATTTGGGTGGTAAGTTGCATGACTGAGCAATAAACCGCTAAAGTTGTGGAGTGCCGATTTGTAAAAAAGGGCCTGGTCACTAGGGGGGTATAAATCTGTGGTCCTTAAGTGGTTAAGAATGTTCCAAACAGTTGTTTTGGCCACGCCTAATGTTTTTGCTATCTCTTTGATGGGTTTGTTGTGTTTTTCTTAGCCTAATGATGGCTTGCTTCACTGATGGTGACAGCTCTTTGGATCTCATCTTGAGAGCTGACCGAAACTGATTCCAAATGCAAATAGCACACTTTAAATGAACTCTGGACCTTTATCTGCTCATTGTAATTGGGATAATGAGGGAATAACACACACCTGGCCATGGAACAGCTGAGAAGCCAAGTGTCCCATTACTTTTGGTCCATTAACAAGTGGGATGCACATATGCAAACTGTTGTAATTCCTACACCGTTCACCTGATTTGGATGTAAATACCCTCATATTAAAGCTGACAGTCTGCCGTTAAAGCACATCTTGTTTGTTTCATTTCAAATCCATTGTGGTGGTGTATCGAGCCAAAAATGTGAATTGTGTCGATGTCCCAATATTTATGGACCTGACTGTCCATAACAAACAAGTGTGAAACAACTAAAAATATGTCATATTCTAGGTTCTTCAAAGTAGCCACCTTTTGCTTTGATTACTGCTTTGCACACTCTTGGCATTCTCTTGATGAACTTCAAGAGGTAGTCCCCTGAAATGGTTTTCACTTCACAGGTGTGCCCTGTCAGGTTTAATAAGTGGGAAGAGAAAGGAAAAAGAGGAAGTTTATTCAAACACTCAAGGATCTGGATAGGAAATCCCCCGAGTGTCTGAAAGTAGGCGCCAACAGTGGTGGTAACTTGAGTCTGAGTAGCGCAAGGAAGGCAGCCCAAAAAGTGTCCAGTGAAGGCACTCAATGTAAATTTCGAAAAACACAAGGGAGGGGATCAAAAAAGAAGGGTAATGGGGGAACGTACAAAAGGCGCCAAACAGAGCGAAAAAATATGGTATCCTGGTGCTATAGTACTAGCATATTATACAGATAGGTAAAAAACTTTAAATAAAATAAAATAGTGTACAAAGTTAGTTTGAGACCGATATGCAGGTAAAGTAAAATGAAAAAGTAAAATGAGGTCCCTGTTTGCGGTTTACGCAGAAGGTAGAAGGCAAAGGTTAAAAACAAGGAATAAAATGGATGAGAAAACATCCAGTGAGGCACTTACTTCACTGGGGGGTCGTCAGCAGGATAAGCATAAAACACCTGTGACGATTCCCCCCTGGCCAGGATCGTGTGTAGAGTCTCAGTGAATGATGCCAGCAAGGCAGTGTGCTTCTGATCAAATCACCTTTATTAGAAGTTATGTGGCTCAACGCGTTTCGGGGATCAAGATTTCCCCTTCATCAGGAGCAAGTGGCTAGCTGATGAAGGGGAAATCTTGATCCCCGAAACGCGTTGAGCCACATATCTTCTAATAAAGGTGATTTGATTCTAATAAAGGTGATTTGATCAGAAGCACACTGCCTTGCTGGCATCATTCACTGAGACTCTACATACGATCCTGGCAAGGGGGGAATCGTCACAGGTGTTTTATGCTTATCCTGCTGACGACCCCCCAGTGAAGTAAGTGCCTCCCTGGATGTTTTCTCATCTATTTTATTCCTTGTTTTTAACCTTTGTTTTTAACCTTTGCCTTCTACCTTCTGCGTAAACCGCAAACAGGGACCTCATTTTACTTTTTCATTTTACTTTACCTGCATATCGGTCTCAAACTAACTTTGTACACTATTTTATTTAAAGTTTTTTTACCTATCTGTATAATATGCGAGTACTATAGCACCAGGATACCATATTCTTGACCTATTTTTAGTTCATTTTTTCGCTCGGTTTGGCGCCTTTTGTACGTTCCCCCATTACCCTTATTTTTTGATCCCCTCCCTTGTGTTATTCGAGGTTTAATAAGTGGGATTTCATGCCTTATAAATGGGGTTGGGACCATAAGTTGCGTTGAGGAGAAGTCAGGTGGATACACAGCTGATAGTCCTACTGAATAGACTGTTAGAATTTGTATTATGGCAAGAAAAAAGCAGCTAAGTAAAGAAAAACGAGTGGCCATCATTACTTTAAGAAATGAAGGTCAGTCAGTCAGCCGAAAAATTGGGAAAACTTTGAAAGTAAGGGCTATTTGACCATGAAGGAGAGTGATGGGGTGCTGCGCCAGATGACCTGGCCTCCACAGTCACCGGACCTGAACCCAATCGAGATGGTTTGGGGTGAGCTGGACCGCAGAGTGAAGGCAAAAGGGCCAACAAGTGCTAAGCATCTCTGAGAACTCCTTCAAGACTGTTGGAAGACCATTTCAGGGGACTACCTCTTGAAGCTCATCAAGAGAATGCCAAGAGTGTGCAAAGCAGTAATCAAAGCAAAAAGGTGGCTACTTTGAAGAACCTAGAATATGACATATTTTCAGTTTTTTCACACTTGTTTGTTATGTATATAATTCCACATGTGTTAATTCATAGTTTTGATGCCTTCATAGTCATGAAATAAAGAAAACTCTTTGAATGAGAAGGTGTGTCCAAACTTTTGGTCTGTACTGTATATCAAAAGTTAAAATCACCCCTCTCCTAATTTTACAAATAAAAAAAAACCACACAATTTAAAAAAATAAATAAACATAATAGGTATCGAACTATTAAAATATAAAAATATTTTTCCTGCATGATGTACACCATAAAAGAAAAAAAAGAAAAAAAACAAGTGATTCGCCAATTTTTGGTTACCTTATGCCCCCAAAAAATGGAATAACTAATCAAAAAGTTGTATATACCACAAAAATGGTACTAATAAAAACTACAGATCAGCCACAAAAAAACAAGCTCTTATACAGCTCTGTAGACTGAACTACAAAAAAGTTATGGCTGTCAGAATGGTGATATAAAGGAAATCTTGATTCTTTCAAAGGTTTTTATTGTTTTTAAAAGTAGTAAAAAAAATATACAAAGTTTGCAGTGCCATAACCATACTGAGACGCAGAATAAGAAAGTCAGTTCATTTTTAGCGCACTGTGAACACAGTAATATTAATAAAAAAAATTTAAAAAAACCTTGTCGGAATTGTGATTTCATCCCACAAAGCCTTTTTTTTTTTTTTTTTCCAATAGTGCCATTAAAGAATACAACTTATCCCACAAAAAATAGGCCACCATATGGCTATATGAATGGAAAATTAAAAAGGTTATGGCTATTGGAAAGTGGAGAGGGAAATACAAAAATGGAAAAACAAAAAACTATTTTTTCCTGCAATACAGCAAGGGTTAACAGCAAAACAAACCTCAATATCGATTACCTTAATTCTGCAGTTTGGAGAAAAACCCCATATGTGGTTGTAAAATGCTGCATGGGAAAACTGCAGGACTCAGAATAGAGGGTGCGCACATGGTTTTGTAGGGCAGATTTTCCTGGAATGGTTTTCAGGTGCAATGTCATATTTGAAGAGGCCCTGAGGTACCCCTATAGCAGAAACCGCCAAAAAGTGACCCATTTCGCATCAAGCTTCCTCAGGGGATGAGGAATCCCCTGAGGAAGCTTGATGCGAAACATACGTCGGGGTTGGAGCCACACTGGTCGGTATTCACTTGTTTTATTTATTCCCTAGTGGACTGTCCTTATGTGATCTATTTATGCTATGTGTACTTCGTGAAAAAGGTTGTACCTGAACTCCCTAAAAATACATCCCATTATTACCTTTTGTTATTTGATAGGTACTAAGCACTTTATTTGTGGGAGTAAGCGGTATGTAATAACAGAGAGGGAAGAGCTAATTCGTCCACGCCCAGTCCAATCTTGGGATCGCTTATTAGGGTCACATGCCCAGTGTGTCTCTTTTCATTGTATATGTAAGTCGCTGTTATTGACTTTTTAACATTATGGATGATGAACTAATAAAGTATATGTATTTTTAATTTAACTAGCACTTTATAAGTGCATAAAATAAATAAAAATTTGGTTGTAAACTGCTGTATAGGCACACGGCAGGGCTCAGAAGACAAGGCATGCCATATGGTTTTTGGAGAGCAGATTTCGCTGGAATGTTTTTTGGGCATTATATCAAATTTAAAGGCACACTATTTAACAATTTATTGAGGGGTGTACTGACCATTTTGACCGCATAGGTGTTTCACAGAATTTAGAAATACTTGGCTGTGAAAATGAAAATTTTCATTTCTTCCAATAAAATGTTTCATAAGCTCCCCATTTTTCATTTTTACAAGGGGTAACAGGAGAAAAAGAACCACAAATTTTGTTAAGCATTTTCTCCTGAACACGGCAACACCCCATATGTAGTAGTAAATTGTTGTTTGGTCCCATGGCAGGAATCAGAAGAGAAGGAGTTTTTAAGAGCACATTTTGTGGAATGGTTTACGGGCGCCATGTTGCTATTGATCAGTCTCTGGAGACCAGTACAGCCATTTTCTGACAACCACGCAGTTTATTTTTCGCTCAACAGAGCTTTATCATTGGTTCTATTTTGGGGTAAATATGACTTTTTGATCGCTTTTTATTTTGCTTTTTGGGAAGCTGGATAAAGAAAAGGTGGCAACTCTGCCATTGCTTTTCGGGTTTTGTTATTGTGGTGAACACTGCAATTTTTTATATATTTATATAATTTAATTTTTTTAACATTTTACCACTTTTACACAAATCATTTTGATTTTTCTTTTTTCTCAGAGCCATTATTTTTTTTTTTTCTGCCAAACGTCTTTTGTGGGGACTTATTTTTGCACTGGCACCATTTTGGGGTACATTGTACTTTCTGATCGCTCGCTATTACACTTTTTGTAAGGCAAGGTGAAAAAAAAAAGTGTTAATTACTCTTACCGATAATTGGATTTTCCAATATCCACCCCAACGGCACTGACAGGAGGGTGATCCCCGCCTACAGGACAGGAAACAACACAGAAGCTCAACTTTAAAAGGGGCCTCCTCCTCTTACCTAATCAGTAAATGACAAAGTACACGGTAGTGATGCAAAAAAAAATTATAAAAATTATATTAAAATTAATCCAACCGGAATACAAAGAGAAATGTAATCATAAATCCAAGGAAAACCCCCAGTGCAGTTGGAAAATCCAATTACCGGTAAGAGTAATTAACCCTTTTCCCCAGCGCCTTCCCAACGGCACTGACAGGAGGAATAACAGAGTCTTCCCTAGGGTGGGATTACGGCAGAAAGAATGCTGCACCCAAAGGATAAATCCTGTTTATGTAAGACAGTTAAAGAAAGTCATTGGATTTGCCCAAACAGCTGCTTTACAAATCTCCTCAATTGAGATGACCGCATTTTCCGCCCAAGAGGGCGACATAGCCAAGAGAGATTGCCTGCTTTATCCATCTTGTCATGGTGGCTTTATTGGCTGCCTGACCCTTGTTAGGCCCCTGAAACTGAAGGAGGAGGTGATCCAATTTTCTATCTTCCTCCCAGATCTTTAAGTAAGTAATTACACAACGTCTCACATCCAGTTTATGAAAGCGCCTCTCCAGGTGATGGACAGAATGATGGTAAATTGATCTCCTGATTACAGTAAAATCTGGATACCACCTTCGGAAGGAAGGATGGACAATGCTTTAGGATTATCCTGTCATCTAGGATCCTGAGATAGGGAGGACAGCACGAGAAGGCTTGTATTTTCCCCACCCTTCTTGCCGTTGTTATGGCCAGGAAGAAGGTAGTTTTTAAGGTCAGAAGTTTGAGGGAAATATGTTCAATCGGTTCAAATTGAGAACTCATCAGTACCGAAAGGACTAGATTCAAGTCCCAAGGTGGGATGGTAGAGTGTAACCTGGGGAAATCTCTGGTTGCTCCCTTGATGAAATTGCCTGATCAAAGGATGGTCAGATAGGTTTGTCTCTAGAAAAATTGTTAATGCAGAGATTTGAACTTTAAGGGTGGATGGCTTGAGCCCCTAGTTCAAACCTGCCTGTAGAAAGTCCAGAATATAGAACAGAGAAAACAAAAACCGTAACCCGTGAGGTGATAGAAACGACACTGGGGAGGAGAAGGATGAGCGCCAAACTTCCAATCTGTGATGATTATATATATATATATATATATATATATATATATATATATATAGATATATATAGATATAGAGGTGATAAATACGTAAAAACAAGTAATAAGAGCTTTAGAGCTTTTCCACTCACTTCACAAGGGGGGTCACCTCCAGGATAAACTCAAGACACCTGGGGTGATACCCCCCTGATCCGAGGTCGTTCGTAGAATGGTAGAGATCCAGGTAAGTGGACCAAATCTGCGGTGAAGATGGAAACAGCAGGCGGATCCTTAACTTCATGAAATCTCTCTTTATTGAGAATAAAACAAGCTCAACGCGTTTCGGGGGTCCATGTAATATCCCCCTTCCTCAGGAGCAGATAGATAAGGTGAGTAGTTGTCTACATATATACCAAATCAAAACAAATCGAAAATCGGCGCCAAAGTCTTGTGGGCGTGGCTACGGAAGTGACATCACACACAGTAACCTCAAGGGTGTGAAAATCAATCTATATCAGTTTTACAGCAGTCCCTTTGGGGGACAAATGATGTTGCAAGAAACCAATAATATCTAAATCAAACATAGGAGATAAAAATATATATAAGAATTCTGAACTTAATTCGGTAGCTGCCGGAAAAAAACGGATGTGACGTCAGTGGAACGCATAGAATTTGCATAAAGGTGTTCCAGAATGTCCAGAATGACAGGGATGTTGACTGAGGAACTTTGCTGGATCTTGTTACCTGAAAACAAAAGGAAAGCCTTCCACGTTCTGTAATTGATCTTGGAGGTTATAACTTTCTGCCTTTTAGCAGGGTGGAGATTACAGGGTCAGAGAGCCCTTTCTGCCTCAGATTCTCCATGCTATCAACTTTAACTGAGAGACCCCTGGATGGTGCACTTGTCCCTGTTGCAGAAGTCCCGGAAATACTGGAAGAGTCCAGCAAATCCCCTGCGATAGTCTGAGTAAGAGGGGAAACCATGCCCTTTTGGGCCAACAGGGAGCAATCATGATTACCTGAGGGTCCTCTTCCGCCACTTTCATCACAGTTCTCGGAATCAGGTTGAACGCATATAAGAGACCCTTTGGCCAAGGGCAAGATAGGGCATGCACTATTTCTGGACCGTCCAGGGGAGATGGGGAACAAAATCTCTCTACTTTCCTGTTCATCCGATCTGCGAATAAATCCAGAACTGGAACACCCCACATCTCGGTAACTTGAAGGAAGACATTGGGATATAGAGTCCATTCTCCCTCTTTTAGAGTCCGACGCTTGAGGAAGTCACCATATTGCTGCTTCCTTTTAAGTGTACTGCCGTTAGAGAGGACAGGTGTTTCTCTGAAAAGAGAAAGATATCCCTCAATGTTGCTGCCAGTGATCTGCTCCGGGTGCCCCCCTGCCTGTTCAAATAAGTCAGATGAGTCAGAGTCTATGTCAGAAGCAATCTCCCTCCCCTTCATCCAAATCCAACCCGAATAACTGGGAGCTCTGGGATTTTTAAGACGTAGAGGCTTGCAGTGAGGAGGGAGGTAACCTAAACTCGACTGCTGCATTCACCTCTTATCGAATCATACTCCGCATGGAGTCTAAGAAGGAAGGAGATTCTTCAGCCACCACTTTTTCAGCACATCTGGGGCAAAGTGATTTTTTGGCTTTTGACATAAATGACTTCTTGCGATTAGAATCAGACCCGGGTGCCTTGGAGGTGAAGGTGTCTCTACCCTACAATTTTAAGAAAAAAAATAAGAATAGGGTTCAGAAGCTTTCCAAAAAAGCACACCAACACCAGGCACCCATGTGGATAATAGGCGTAACCCCATACATCAATCTGCCCAAATCAGGAGAGGAGGCTGATGGTGCTTGCGGACACATCTAGAGGCTTGCAGGCGGTATCCAATTCCACAGGAGCCGACATTTCCAGGAAGGGAACAGCATGAGTCACTGCACACAGATCCGCTCTCCATGACGGCCGCGATTCAGAGCGAGACTTCCAGCATGCCGGGGGCTGCCTTGAACAGGACTTACGCTGAAGGTACAGGGAAGGGAGGCCACACGTCCCCGGTCCACTGCAACGGCCCTCCCCCAAACGGGGGGCAAAGACCAGGCCGTGCGGAGGAATCTTCTGCGAACCTGCACACACAGGTAGGAGCCTCTACCCTGTCCAGGACAGGAAACAACACTAATTAGGTAAGGGGAGGAGGCCCCTTTTAAAGTTGAGCTTCTGTGTTGTTTCCTGTCCCGGAGGCGGCAATCACCCTACTGTCATTGCTGTTGGGGAGGGGGGGGTCAGAGAATTATTATTATATTTTTTTTACAGCATTCACCTGACAGCGTAGATCATGTGAAATTTTTATATAGCTGGTGGTTACGGGCGATACCTGATATGTCTATTTTTTTTTCTTTTTTGCAATCTCAGGCATTTTTATAAATTTTTCTGCAAATTGTCTTGAGTGGGGGCTCAATTTTTGCAGGATTAGTTGATGTTTTCATTCGTACCATTTAGGGGTACTTTTTGATCACTCGCTATTACGCTTTTTGTAAGGCAAGGTGACATAAAATGGCTGTTTTGACATGGTTTTTTAAAATTTGTTTACAGCATTCACTTGACTGGGTAGACCATTAGACAGTTTTATAGAGCAGGTGATTACGGAGGCGATGCCTAATATGTCTATTTATTTATTTGCAATCAGAAAAATAAAATAAATAAATAAAATCATTTAAAAAAATAAAATAAGGTATTTTTGTGTTGCCATATTCTGAGAGGAATATGTGTAGGGGCTCATTTTCTGAGGGATGAGGTGACGTTTTCAGTGGTACTTTTTGATTGCTCGCTACTACGCTTTTTTGTAACGCAAAGGGATTGAAAAATGGCTATTTTGCCATTGTTTTTATTCATTTTATTTTACGGCGTTCATCTGACAGGGTAGATCATGTGATATTTTTATAGAGCCGGTCATTATGGATGCTGCAATACCTAATACAGTATGTCTATTTTTTAAATTGTGCATAGCTTGATGAGGGAAAACACCAACTCTTTTTTACCTTTTTATCTTTGTCCCACTGCAGCACATTAATTTTTGCGGGTCTGATCATCTCTACAATGCATTACAATACAGTGTGTATTGTAATGCATTGACTGTCAGTGTAATACACTGACAGCGCGCCTATAAGACCCAGCAAGGGGGATGGGTCTCACAGGCTTCCGTAGAAGGCAAGCATGGGGACCTCCCTCTGCAAACCCTGTGCTTGCATCTGTGTTTTCACCTATGCCGACGAATTCAGCAGGGGCTCAGCTGCCAGGAACAGCTGGGCTTCTGCGTTGATCTATCGGAAGCAGTTTCTGCACCCACCCAATCAGTGCACTGTACATGTATGACTGCTGTCGGGAAGGGGTTAAAGGAGTACTAAACCAAAAGTACAAAGAAGAACATATAACACATATGTATATGTTTCTGGGCGTCTGGACTGTAATACCATCAGAAAACAATACATTCAGTCTCTCCCTACCCTAAAATGGACAATGGACTGCACTGAAACACAGTGCTAACCAAAATGTGATGGATTATACTTGGTGTCCATTTTATCCATCTTATCACTATACCTATCACTATGTGGAAATTCTAGGTGTCACATTATTTAGGGGTTTTTGGGTGGTATCTATTATGTCACATACTTCCTAGGGGCTTCTGGCTCAGGGACTGGATTCTCTTCCTTCACTTCCATCTTTACTTCTACAGGGGCTGTCTCTTCTCTGGTACGAGGACCTCGCCGTCTGGAGCCAGTTGATGACCTAAAAAAAGAATTGTGGAAAAATCAAAGAGGGTAGTAAAATGATACATTTTTGGCCATGCAAAGTATAATTATTGCATTAACACTATGCAAGTAGAAGAAAGAGATCATCAGTGAGGCCACTAAACTGTGGTCATCATTTACATACGCTCTTAAAGGGAATCTTTCAGCTTCAAAACGACCCCCAGACTAGTATGAGAGGGTATAGTGTAAGTGTCGGAGAGTCCGGTAATGTAATTTTTATCTTCATACTCGCTTGCATTCAGACACTGTGCTCCAAGAAACCAGCCGTAAAATGCATTGAGAGGACTCCCATGATCACTTACATTTTCAGGTTTAGATAACAGAAAGAAAACAAATCAAGCAAATGAAAAACGTATGCCTCTCTGATACTGATTAAACATGAATAGCTCCTAGATGGCACTAGTACCAAACACAAAACAAACAATGCAGTATAAATCCATGTTCTCACAGGTTCACAGCACCTGCTCCTTTCCCCAGGTTGCCCCCATCTGACAGGTTCACACTTTTTTTTGTAGAGCTCACCAAAGTGGTTGCTAAGTCCCCTAACTCTGGCAATCCAAACCCTATTACTATATTTTGACCAAAAGAGAGATATATCTCTGTCTCTTCTAAATTAACTCCCTGGTTGCCTCAGATAGAGGACACTACAGATCTAGAAGAAATGTAGATTCCATCCACAACTTTTCCAATTGGCCTGCCACTGTACCTACACTGAGCAAAAATATAAACGCAACACTTTTGGTTTTGCTCCCATTTTGCATGAGCTGAACTCAAAGATCTGAAACATTTTTTACATACACAAAAGACCCATTACTCCCAAATACTGTTCACAAATCTGTCTAAATCTGTGTTCGTGAGCACTTCTCCTATGTGTGTGCCTTAGACTGCCCACAATAAAAGAGCACTCTGAAATGTGCAGTTTGATCACACAGCACAATGCCACATATGTCGCAACATTTGAGGGCGCGTGCAATTGGCATGCTGACTGCAGGAATGTCTACCAGAGCTGTTGCCCGTGCAATGAATGTTCATTTCATTTCTCTACCATAAGCAGTCCCCAAAGGCGTTTCAGAGAATTTGGCAGTACATCCGGCCTCACAACCGCAGACCACGTGTAACCACACCAGCCCAGGACCTCCACATCCAGCATGTTCACCTCCATGATCGTCTGAGACAAGCCACCGAGACAGCTGCAGCAACAATCGATTTGCATAACCAAAGAATTTCTGCACAAACTGTCAGAAACCATCTCAGGGAAGCTTATCTACAAGCTTGTCGTCCTCATCGGGTCTAGACCTGACTGCAGTTCGTCGTCGTAACCGACTTGAGTGGGCAAATGCTCACATTCGATGGCGCCTGGCACGTTAGAGAGGCGTTCTGTTCATGGATGAGTCACGGTATTTACTGCTCATGGCAGACAGCATGTGTGGCGTCGTGTGGGTGAGCGGTTTGCTGACGTCAACGTTGTGGATCAAGTGGCCCATGGTGGCGGTGGAGTTATGGTATGGGCAGGCGTATGTTATGGACAACAAACACGGGTGCATTTTATTGATGGCATTTTGAATGCACAGAGATACCGTGACAAGATCCTGAGGCCCATTGTTGTGCCATTCATCCACGACCATCACCTCATGTTGCAGCATGATAATGAGCGGCCCCGTATTGCAAGGATCTGTACACAATTCCTGGAAGCTGAAGACATCCCAGTTCTTGCATGGCCAGCATACTCACCGAACATGTTACCCATTGAGCATGTTTGGGATGCTCTGGATCGGCGTTCCTGCCAATATTCTGCAACTTCGCACAGCTATTGAAGAGGAGTGGACCAACATTCCACAGGCCACAATCAACAACCCGATCAACTCTATGCGACGGAGATGTGTTGCACTGTGTGAAGCAAATGGTGGCCACACCAGATACTGACTGTGCACATTTCAGAGTGGTCTTTTATTGTGGGCAGTCTAAGGCACACCTGTGCAATATTTATGCTGTCTTATCAGCACCTTGATATGCCACACCTGTGAGATGGGATGGTTTATCTCGGCAAAGAAGAAGTGCTCATTAACACAGATTTAGACAGATTTGTGAACAATATTTGAGAGTAATGGGTCGTTTGTGTATGTAGAAAATGTTTCAGATCTTTGAGTTCAGCTCATGCAAAATGGGAGCAAAACCAAAAGTGTTGCGTTTATATTTTTGCTCAGTGTAAATAGGAAAATAAAAACCTCACACTGTTCTTAGATAGACTTCAACTCTGTTATGTTGGTGGGATTTTTCCTACGATTTACTCATTTCAGGTCCTTTCACAATATTTTTATTGGATTAAGGTCAGAACTTTGACTTGGCTATCCCAAAACTATGTAGATACTTTGCGCCGCAATCTGCAACTTTACCCCCACTCACTCCAGATGTAAAAAAGGGTGTGTAAGGGTATTTTTAAGTACTGATTGGTTCTGTTCCCTTTAATTTTGTCTTTTTAATAATACTTTTAGTATTCTGTGTAAGGATATTCCTTGTAATTCCCTATAATGGTAGTACCCACCCCCCATTGTGCTGATAAGACCACATCCCTGAGTGATCTCACACTGGAGGAGGGGCTGATGGGAATAACTGTGGTCTGCACCGACAATTAGGGTGGACTCTAGTTCATCCTTCGTAGGATGTAAGAATTCCTTTGACCTATCTCTTGTACACCCTGGGGTGTCGGGCATGTGTTACAAAGAGGTAAACAGCTATGTGTTATAGCATGGCCGACCGGATCCCTACACTATATTGCAGGTTTGCATAATGATGTTTATTTACTTTTTATTATTCTGTATGTGATTTGTTTGTGTTCTCTTATATTTAATCCCACTTCGTAAATATAGTTATTCACTCTCATAAGCTTATTCATAAGCTTATTCATTCTCAAATCCTTTAAATTCACATTACAATTGGGCTATTATATTAGTTATCAAAAAGTGTAATAAAAAAGAAAATATTTTAAAAAATATTAAAGAGTAACTAAACCTTTATAAAAACTTTTAATATGTTGTCCCTAATACAACTATCTCTAATATACTTTATTAATCAATTTTCTAATTTGACTACATTTTTCCCTGCCTAAAGCGCACCATTCACTGTGCGTTTAAAACTTTTTTCTCTGAACACTGCTAATAGCTCAGCGGTGTACCAAGTACATTTTATCAATGGGGCCGCAGCAGCACTGCAAGTACGGGCAGGAGCGCACATTGCTGCTCCTGCCTGTGCTCCCTGGACAATTACTAACTCTTGGCATAGCACATGGGTACCCTGTACCCATGTACTATGCCAGGATTAGCTGAGCGGAGTGGGCTCCTGCTTCTGCCTGATCCGCTAAGCTGAGAGAATTGTAATGCTCTTTAAATTAATTTTCAGCTGAGAAACACCTGTGAATTACATATGACACACATAGGGAAAAAACTGAGACACAGACCCATTACGGATACTTCACAGATGATACACAAGTGCTTTTTTTTTTATGGATGTGAAACTGACACGGAAGCGTGGACGAGGCCTAAGGCTGCTTACCAAATTGAGTGTTGCAAGCAGGCACAATGTTCTTTTTAATGCATTTTGTGCGTCAGGTTACTGCTACCGTCAGGTCTAATTTATCACTGTGCTTACTGCAGCAGCAGCAAGGGTGGGTTCACATCACATTTTATGCCTCCGTTTGACGTATACGTTACAAAAAAACTATACAAAACGCAGCACACCACGTTCTTGAATCCTGCAGAGTCCGGTAAAAAAAAATGTATACTTTTTTTTTTTTACAATGGTAAGAGAAAGGTACCCTTTTTTTTACAATGGAACTCTATGGTGAACGGATGCCACTGTATGGCATCAGTGTGAGGCATCTGTTTAACGTTTTTGTATACGTTAAAAGGATGGGAAAAACATTATGTAAACCCACCCTTACAGTGACAATAGTGGCCCTAAAACAGAGTGGGGAAAGGGGGCAGCAGCAATGGCAATAAGACTGTGTTCTCATAACTGTGTATTTTTACGTTCTTCTGATCCGTCAAGCCTGTATTTTGAGCATCCATAAAGCCTCTTTCAGATTGTCAGTATTTGATCAGTAATCGTAAGCCAAAACCAGGACTGGGATCAAAACAGAGATAAAATGTAATAGAAGAATTTGCATCTCTTCTGTGTTTTGGACCCACCCCTGCTTTTGGCTTACAAATACGGACGCAAAATACTGACTACTCAATTTGCATCCGTTTTGGCCATTTACATCTCAAATCATTTTTTTTTTAAATGGCCTCTTTCACCTGGTCAGTTTTTTGCACCAGTATTTGAGTGGGTTCCAAACAGAGATAAAATGTAATGGAAATATTTGCATCTCATCTGTGTCTTGAACCCCACTCCGGCTTTAGGACTTAGGCTACTTTCACACTGGCGTCGGGGCTCCGCTTGTGAGCTCTGTTTGAAGGCTCTCACAAGCGGCCCCGAACTGATCCGTCCAGCCCTAATGCATTCTGAGTGGATGCAGATCCGCGCAGAATGCATCAGTCTGGCAGCGTTCAGCCTCCGCTCCGCTCAGCAGGCGGACAACCGAACGCTGCTTGCAGCGTTCGGGTGTCCGCCTAGCCGTGCGGAGGCAAACGGATCCGTCAAGACTTACAATGTAAGTCAATGGGGACAGATCCGTTTGAAGTTGACACAATATGGCTCAATTTTCAAACGGATCCGTCCCCCATTGACTTTCAATGTAAAGTCAAAACGGATCCGTTTGCATTATCATGAACAAAAAAAAATAATATATATTTTTTTTTTTGTTCATGGTAATGCAAACGGATCCGTTCTGAACGGATCTAAGCGTTTGCATTATAGGTGCGAATCCGTCTGTGCAGATACCAGACGGATCCGCACCTAACGCAGGTGTGAAAGTAGCCTCACAGATGCTAAAAATATCGGGTCCTTTTTTTTTTTTTTTTCACTGTTCTTCTGACGGATAAGAAGAAAAATAAATGTTGATGTCAACACGACCAAACAGGCACAATAGTGGCCCCATGACCGAGTGGGGAGGGGGCAGCAGTGGCATACAGCACAAGATGGTGGTAGATCACAGTAGAAGCAGAAACCAAGGCACAGTGGCATGCATATCCTTTTAAAAATTTTAACACGTACATATCAGTAGGCCAAGAAACCCAAATGAGAAGCAGGCGGGTGGCAGCAGCACAAAGCCAGAAGAAACTGTCCATTTTGCAGAATACTCAGTTGTGGCAGCACTCTACAGTATGAACATTAGTGGCAAAATGATTTATTACTGTTGCATCAGGCTCCGGCATCTGGAAATTCAGGTTGATCTACACTGGATTAATCTTTATGAAGGTTACTCTCAACATTTAGGGAGGAAAGGAGAGTTCTCTTAGGGACGGGTTTGCCATGGGCATGCTTATTTGCCCCCCGCCGCACTGAACACCTGGTCTGATGCCACACTAATGTGGCAGGAAAACATGCCCATGGCTAACTTGGCCAGTTGCGGCCACACCAAGTTTACATGCCCAGTAGTCCGGAGGATCTTGAATCATGGGTGACAGGGTGCACCAATTGCCACCACCTGCTGGTTGAGGTTCTGCTGCATGTCCTGCTGCTGCTGGTTGGTTTCTTCAGTAGGCGGCTGAAGAAAACCGTTCATCAGAGGCTCCATACTGAAGTTGTTGCATATGGATCTGGTGCTAATCCTGTCCCCCCTCTCCCCCAAGCACGGCAGTGGAGAGGGAGCGCAGAAGGCGATGGCATTCATAGGCAGCGACCAACTGACTACACAGCATATCTCTATAGTAGCATCCCTCTCAGGTGGTTTGAAAAATGCCCACAATTATGACCGGTATTGAAGGTCTAGCAATGCAGATAACCAGTAGGTATCCCTCTGCTGAATCATGACAATTCGGCTGTCACTACACAAACATGAAACTATGCATCTGGCGATTTGCACATAGGACTTGGAGGACCTCCATGCATACTGCCATGGTCTGTCGGGGTCACCTGCATTGTCTTCGTCGTTGCCCTCTAGCTCCTCATGCTCCTCTCCTGTTGCTTGGGCAGATAAACCACTTAGATGTGTATAAAATTCCAGGGTATTTATGTCCTCCACCTCCTCTACTGCCAGTTCATCCGCTTAGGGTTCAGGTGGACATGAAATGGAGGTGTCAAGTCTTCTGTCTCCTCACCAATCAGATTTGTCAGCATCCCCTCCAGCATGTGAAGGAGTGGAGTAGGGCTGCAACAATTACTCGATTAATTTGAGTAAATCGACACAGAAAATCCTTGATGCTAATTTTTTGCATCTCATGTGACCATGGAGCATGAGTGAAGCTCTTGCTATTACTCACGCTATGTGGTCTACTGACGGCCCGCACCTCACTAGGTTTGAGTAATACACCAGTGTCTGCTATATACTGCAGTATTAAGAAATGGCGATATGATAGCAGAGATTTTTTAGTTTTCATTTTTCTTCCCTATCTTCCTTGAACCTTAACTTTTTTATTTTTCCGTTCACATAGCGGCTTATTTTTGGTGGGACAAGTTGTACTTTCTAATGCCATCATTTAATATGGCATAAAATGTAATGGGAACAAAATTCCAAATGCGGAATTGGCTAAATAAAACGCAATTCCTCCATCATTTTATGGGTTTTGTTCCCACGGTGTTCCCTTTGCAGAAGAACTGACCTGTGCCCTTCATTCTCTGGGTCAGTATGATTACAACGATACCACATACCGTATTTTTCGCCCTATAAGATGCAACGGCCCATAAGATGCACCTAGGTTTTTGAGGAGGAAAATAAGAAAAATAATATTTTGAACCAAAAGGTGTGTTTTTGGTGGGCTTTGAACTAATGGTAGCCTGTGGATGGCGCTGTTATGGGGGTCTGTGGATGGCACTGTTATGATCGTAAGTACAGGCTGCTGGATTGAACATATCTATAGTTAAACATTGTCTGCCTGCAGTTACAGTAGATACGATTAGTACAGTGAGCGGGGCCCGGTGTAATAGAATACAGTGACTGCACCGGCACCCCCTGTATTGTGGGTCATTCACAGTGGCAGCCCCATAAGACGCACTGCCATTTTCCTCCCACTTTTGGGGAAGGGGGGGGCATCTTATAGGGCGAAAAATACGGTGTGTATAGTTTTTTTTATCGTATATAAAATACAGCGGCTCACCCCTATCACGTATGGATAGGTGCTCACCCTCCGGTCCTACCCTCAGGACCTAGAAGGAGAAATGGAATATGTACGAAATGAGGGGGCACTCACATATGGGAAACACTGGACGATTAGGTAAATGTGATTTAATATTCTAAAAACAGACCCCTAAAATTTACATAAGAAAATATACTGTAACAACCTATAAATTACATATATATGAATCCTAATAGCACATTGGTATAGCGTGCTGTGCGGCGGCAATTTCAAATTCGGAAGTCAATCTTTGGCGCTTACAGCTAGATATCCAATTTCTTTGGTCTTTTGCTTGAATCCACGCTCACTCTGTAATGCCAGACGCGTTTCAGGGTCTTACACCCCTTCCTCAGTGGCCACCGAGTGAGTGGATTCTCACTCCTTATAAATGGTGTTGGCCCACCCACAATTGTGCTTTTTTCAGCTTGTTATAATATGTGGAGTGGATTTGGTTACTTTCATATTGCTGTTACAATTTATACATAGATGTAATTAAAAACATAAAAACATAAATATTACTCCCCATATAATAACTACAATGTTAAAATATTAAGACAATAGTCCTAGGGAAGAATTGCAAGGTCGGTGATACATTTTGAAGTAAAAACGCATCAAAA
Organism: Bufo bufo; assembly: GCF_905171765.1. NCBI lineage: Eukaryota > Metazoa > Chordata > Amphibia > Anura > Bufonidae > Bufo > Bufo bufo. Next base: position 188,127,571 of record NC_053394.1, on the reverse strand, counting down.
CCGCAGCCATGTGAACTGCGTTTTGTATGCGATTTCTATAATTTAATGTTCTAAAGGGCAAGATGATCCCTACCAAGGGACTTGGACATAAGCCGCATCAATATACTTAGATCTTGTCTGCGGTTATATGGTTTATTAATTTGTTCCTCAGATTTCATATGTTGCTAGGATAATTGATAGTAATATATGTGGGGAGCCGTCCCATGGGGAGGAGAATCACAGTGTCAATTATTGATCAAACTGCGATATCTCGTCCCCACCGGATAACCCCCCACTGTCACAGGAAACCGAAAACCTCCATCTCAGCATTTAGACCCCTTGGTATTATGGTGTCATACTCAAAAATTCTACGAGATTCCTGTCGTGACATATGTGCGATGTGGTTACCTCCTCTCCACATTTTTTTGACCCTTTCTATGGCTGTGAACTTTAGGCCAGTTGGGTCACAATTGTGTTGAATTTTAAAATGTTTTGATAGGGAGTGTGTCTCTAAACCTTTCTTAATATTCGCCACATGTTCAGCTATTCTCTTTTTGAGTGTCCTTTTGGTCCTGCCTATATATTGTTTCCTGCACCCACATTCCAACAGATATATAACATCGGTAGAATCACAGGTTAGGCATTCCTGTATCTCTACACTGAAGGAATTTGTTGTGGATTTTACCCACGTTGTTTTTTTGGGGAAATTGGTAATCTTGCAGTTTGTACATCTGCCACATTTAAAAAATCCATTAGTTGTTAACCAGTTTTTCTTTTGTTGTTGTTGCCCATCCTTTTTGCTTTTTACTGTTGGGGCTATTTTGCCTGCCAAATTATTTGCTCTTGTGTACGTTATTTTTGGTACATCACTCAAAAGTGGGCCAATTAGTTTATCTTTTAGCAAATGTTCCCAATGTTTACGGATGCTTCTTTCCATCACTCTATATTGAGAGCTGAATGGAAGAATAATTCTTAGTATTTCATCTGGCGATTGTGGTGCCCCTATCTCAAAAAACTCCTTTCGTTCCATCTTCTTCACTTTTTCCAGTGATTTGTCTATCAGTTGGACTGGGTAATCTCTTTCTAGCAATTGTTTCTTCAAGTTAGCAGCCTCTTCATCAAACTTACTCTCAACCGTACAGTTCCGCTTGAGTCTGCGGAACTGACCGGTTGGTATGTTGGTTAGCCATCGCGGAAGGTGGCAACTGGTAAATCTGATGAAGCTGTTTTTGGCTACGGGCTTGAAAAACGTACTGCATTGCAGTCTGCTATCCCTAATCCATATCTCTAGATCTAAGAACTCTACTTTCTCTTGACTAATGGTAGGACTAAATACCAAGTTCTTGTCATTTTTATTAATGTCACTGAGGAATACTTCAAGAGACTCAGCAGTGTTGCACCAAATGAACAAGATATCATCAATGTACCGGCGCCACAGCACCAGATCCTTCCCCAGCCTGGGTAAGATGATCTCTCTCTCCCATTGAGCCAAGAAAAGGTTGGCATAGCTGGGGGCGAATCTGGTGCCCATGGCAGTGCCGGTACATTGCAGATAGAACTCCTGCTCAAAAGAGAAATAATTGTGAGCTAGAATGTATCTCACTCCATCTAACAGGAATTCCAATTGTTCTACCGGGAGCCCAGTATCTCCTGACATTTGCTCATATAATGCCTGTGTCCCCCTGGTATGTTCAATGACTGTATAGAGGGATCCAACATCCAGTGTCCCCAAGATCCACCCATCTATCCAATTGACTTCTTCCAATGATTTAATAATGTCAGTGGTGTCACGAATATATGATGGCACTCGCTTGACATAAGGTTGAAGCCATTGATCAATATACTTGGATAGGTTGCATGATATAGATTGAATTCCCGACACTATTGGGCGACCTGGGGGTGCTTCCAGGTTCTTGTGGATCTTGGGGACACAGTAGAACATTGGGATTCTCCTCTCAGTATCCAGGATGAACTTAGCTTCTTGATCAGAAAGAAACTCAGCTTTTACCCCCTTTACACAGTATTCTTTTAGAATATTGTAATATTCCTGTGTGGGGTCTCCCTTTAGTTTTTTATAAGTATTTTCTGATCTTAGCTGTCTATAGCATTCTTCTATGTAATCTGTCGTATTGAGAATAACTACGGCCCCGCCCTTATCGGCTAGTCTAATTACGATATTATTTTCTTCCTGTAGGGATTTAATAGCCTTAATCTCTTCTCTGCTTAAATTTGTGTTAACTTTTCGGCTTTTAATTCTTCTCAGATCACGTTCAACATTGTTCCTGAACGTGGCCATTTCACTGCTGATCTCCTGCCTGGGGAATTTTTTTAGATCTAACTTTAAGATCTGTATGTACATATTTATTTATATTCCCTCCCATATCACTCTCCCTATTGATGGGGTTTTTTAGGAAATATTTTTTGAGACATAGGCGTCTGATGAATTTCTCCACTCCTATGTATGTGGCGAATTTGTCCATAGAATTGGTGGGAGCAAACTTAAGGCCCTTATTAAGAAGTTGCACCTGGGTCTCTGTAAGTGCAATATCACTGATATTTATTACATTGGTGGTTGGTGTTTTTAATTTTTGTATTTTCTCCTTTTGTGCATGTCGTCCTCTCCGAATTCTTCGTTGTGATTGTGCCTTTGTGATCTGCTGGTTGTTGGTGTGTGATGATGTGTTGTGTTGTGCTGGTGTCTGTGTTCCTGCCTGTGTGTCTGGTAGTGCCCCCTGCCCTGTGTGTATTCTCTCGGACGCTCCCTCAGATTGTAATCGTGAACATGATTCTGTGTTTTGTGACTGTGTATTCTTGTCTCTTGTCGTGGTGGAGAAATTCATCAGACGCCTATGTCTCAAAAAATATTTCCTAAAAAACCCCATCAATAGGGAGAGTGATATGGGAGGGAATATAAATAAATATGTACATACAGATCTTAAAGTTAGATCTAAAAAATTCCCCAGGCAGGAGATCAGCAGTGAAATGGCCACGTTCAGGAACAATGTTGAACGTGATCTGAGAAGAATTAAAAGCCGAAAAGTTAACACAAATTTAAGCAGAGAAGAGATTAAGGCTATTAAATCCCTACAGGAAGAAAATAATATCGTAATTAGACCAGCCGATAAGGGCGGGGCCGTAGTTATTCTCAATACGACAGATTACATAGAAGAATGCTATAGACAGCTAAGATCAGAAAATACTTATAAAAAACTAAAGGGAGACCCCACACAGGAATATTACAATATTCTAAAAGAATACTGTGTAAAGGGGGTAAAAGCTGAGTTTCTTTCTGATCAAGAAGCTAAGTTCATCCTGGATACTGAGAGGAGAATCCCAATGTTCTACTGTGTCCCCAAGATCCACAAGAACCTGGAAGCACCCCCAGGTCGCCCAATAGTGTCGGGAATTCAATCTATATCATGCAACCTATCCAAGTATATTGATCAATGGCTTCAACCTTATGTCAAGCGAGTGCCATCATATATTCGTGACACCACTGACATTATTAAATCATTGGAAGAAGTCAATTGGATAGATGGGTGGATCTTGGGGACACTGGATGTTGGATCCCTCTATACAGTCATTGAACATACCAGGGGGACACAGGCATTATATGAGCAAATGTCAGGAGATGCTGGGCTCCCGGTAGAACAATTGGAATTCCTGTTAGATGGAGTGAGATACATTCTAGCTCACAATTATTTCTCTTTTGAGCAGGAGTTCTATCTGCAATGTACCGGCACTGCCATGGGCACCAGATTCGCCCCCAGCTATGCCAACCTTTTCTTGGCTCAATGGGAGAGAGAGATCATCTTACCCAGGCTGGGGAAGGATCTGGTGCTGTGGCGCCGGTACATTGATGATATCTTGTTCATTTGGTGCAACACTGCTGAGTCTCTTGAAGTATTCCTCAGTGACATTAATAAAAATGACAAGAACTTGGTATTTAGTCCTACCATTAGTCAAGAGAAAGTAGAGTTCTTAGATCTAGAGATATGGATTAGGGATAGCAGACTGCAATGCAGTACGTTTTTCAAGCCCGTAGCCAAAAACAGCTTCATCAGATTTACCAGTTGCCACCTTCCGCGATGGCTAACCAACATACCAACCGGTCAGTTCCGCAGACTCAAGCGGAACTGTACGGTTGAGAGTAAGTTTGATGAAGAGGCTGCTAACTTGAAGAAACAATTGCTAGAAAGAGATTACCCAGTCCAACTGATAGACAAATCACTGGAAAAAGTGAAGAAGATGGAACGAAAGGAGTTTTTTGAGATAGGGGCACCACAATCGCCAGATGAAATACTAAGAATTATTCTTCCATTCAGCTCTCAATATAGAGTGATGGAAAGAAGCATCCGTAAACATTGGGAACATTTGCTAAAAGATAAACTAATTGGCCCACTTTTGAGTGATGTACCAAAAATAACGTACACAAGAGCAAATAATTTGGCAGGCAAAATAGCCCCAACAGTAAAAAGCAAAAAGGATGGGCAACAACAACAAAAGAAAAACTGGTTAACAACTAATGGATTTTTTAAATGTGGCAGATGTACAAACTGCAAGATTACCAATTTCCCCAAAAAAACAACGTGGGTAAAATCCACAACAAATTCCTTCAGTGTAGAGATACAGGAATGCCTAACCTGTGATTCTACCGATGTTATATATCTGTTGGAATGTGGGTGCAGGAAACAATATATAGGCAGGACCAAAAGGACACTCAAAAAGAGAATAGCTGAACATGTGGCGAATATTAAGAAAGGTTTAGAGACACACTCCCTATCAAAACATTTTAAAATTCAACACAATTGTGACCCAACTGGCCTAAAGTTCACAGCCATAGAAAGGGTCAAAAAAATGTGGAGAGGAGGTAACCACATCGCACATATGTCACGACAGGAATCTCGTAGAATTTTTGAGTATGACACCATAATACCAAGGGGTCTAAATGCTGAGATGGAGGTTTTCGGTTTCCTGTGACAGTGGGGGGTTATCCGGTGGGGACGAGATATCGCAGTTTGATCAATAATTGACACTGTGATTCTCCTCCCCATGGGACGGCTCCCCACATATATTACTATCAATTATCCTAGCAACATATGAAATCTGAGGAACAAATTAATAAACCATATAACCGCAGACAAGATCTAAGTATATTGATGCGGCTTATGTCCAAGTCCCTTGGTAGGGATCATCTTGCCCTTTAGAACATTAAATTATAGAAATCGCATACAAAACGCAGTTCACATGGCTGCGGTTTTGATGCGTTTTTACTTCAAAATGTATCACCGACCTTGCAATTCTTCCCTAGGACTATTGTCTTAATATTTTAACATTGTAGTTATTATATGGGGAGTAATATTTATGTTTTTATGTTTTTAATTACATCTATGTATAAATTGTAACAGCAATATGAAAGTAACCAAATCCACTCCACATATTATAACAAGCTGAAAAAAGCACAATTGTGGGTGGGCCAACACCATTTATAAGGAGTGAGAATCCACTCACTCGGTGGCCACTGAGGAAGGGGTGTAAGACCCTGAAACGCGTCTGGCATTACAGAGTGAGCGTGGATTCAAGCAAAAGACCAAAGAAATTGGATATCTAGCTGTAAGCGCCAAAGATTGACTTCCGAATTTGAAATTGCCGCCGCACAGCAGTGACGTCATCAAAGCGTCCGCCCGGAACCCCAGATCACCAGGTCACGTGGGACGCCACGGTCGGCCAGGCACGGCCACCTGGGTAACTATACACTGCGGCCTAGCAGTAAGGAGGAGAGAGACCGGGTCAGCATAAGCGGCTGGACACTGTAAGTAACTGGGAAGTTCATCCCAACGTGTTCAACTGATCTTTGAATATTGGACTCCCATGGTCTATCGTAATTGGACATAGTGTTCTAAATTACTGGTGTGATTTTCCGGATATCTCACACCACTATTATTATTGGAACACATTGTGCGGTCATTCTTCCATATCAATTGAGACACTGTTTGTATGGACTTTATTTCTCTATAGACTGGCGAATATATATTTGAATTGGGAGATTGCCTATATGGACTGTATGTGATACCACGCATAACAGCATTTTACGCCAGCACGCTATACCAATGTGCTATTAGGATTCATATATATGTAATTTATAGGTTGTTACAGTATATTTTCTTATGTAAATTTTAGGGGTCTGTTTTTAGAATATTAAATCACATTTACCTAATCGTCCAGTGTTTCCCGTATGTGAGTGCCCCCTCATTTCGTACATATTCCATAGTTTTTTTTATGTCTAAAATAAATGTAAACTTTGAAAAAAAAAATTTTTTTACATCACCATATTCTGACCCCCATAACTTTTTTTAATGGTTATATCTACTGAGCTGTGTGGGAGTTCTTTTTTTTGTGGGACTATCTGTAGTTTTGATTGATACCATCACATTTTATTACTTTTTTTGGGTAAGAGAAGCAATATTTGTATATTTTAATAGTACGGGCGGTTTCGTGCATGGTGATGCCCATGTTGTTTATATATTTTGTTATTTTTTTTATTCTACGGAAAGGGGGGTGATTTAAACTTTAACCCCTTCAGGACCCTTTCACCATAACCACTTCACATCCGGGACATTTCCCCCTTTGTGACAGAGCGTAATTTTGCAAATCTGACATGTGTCACGTTATGTTGTAATAACTCTGGAATGCTTTTACTTATCCAAGACATTCTGAGATTGTTTTCTCAAGACACATTGTACTTCATGAAAGTGGTAGATTTGAGTCGATATATTTCACCTAAAATAATCAAAAAATTTAGAAAAATTTGCAATTTTCAAAATTTCTATTTCTCTGCTTTTAGAACAGAAAGTGATACCTCATGAAATATTTATTACTTAACATTCCCCTTGTGTCTACTTTATGTTGGCCTCATTTTGGAAATGTCATTTTATTTTTTTAGGATGTTAGAATGCTCAGAATTTTAGAAGCAATTCTTAAAATGTTTAAGACAATTTCCAAAACCCACTTTTTAAGGACCAGTTGAGGTCTGAAGTCACTTTAAGGCCTCTTTCAGACGGGCGATGCGGGAAAAGGTGCGGGTGCGTTGCGGGAATATGCGCGATTTTTCCGCGCGAGTGCAAAACATTGTAATGCGTTTTGCACTCGCGTGAGAAAAATCACGCATGTTTGGGATCGGTGTTCTGTAGATTGTATTATTTTCCCTTATAACATGGTTATAAGGGAAAATAATAGCATTCTGAATACAGAATGCATAGTACAATAGCGCTGGAGGGGTTATCAAAAATAAAAAATAATTTAACTCACCTTAATCCACTTGATCGCGCAGCCCGGCATCTCCTTAGGTCTTCATCTTAGCTGTGTGGAGGAACAGGACCTCTGGTGACGTCACTCCGGTCATCACATGATCCATCACCATGGTAAAAGATCATGTGATGACCGGAGTGACGTCACCACAGGTCCTGTTCCTACAATCAGCAAAGAAGGGGACAAAAGAGAAGCCGAGCTGCGCGAACAAGTGGACTAAGGTGAGTTAAATTATTATTATTATTTTTTTAACCCCTCCAGCGCTATTTTACTATGCATTCTGTATTCAGAATGCTATTATTTTCCCTTATAACCATGTTATAAGGGAAAATAATAATGATCGGGTCTCCATCCCGATCGTCTCCTAGCAACCGTGCGTGAAAATCGCGATTTTCACGCAACCCCAATTCATTTCTATGGGGCCTGCGTTATGTGAAAAACGCAGAATATAGAGCATGCTGCGATTTTCACGCAACGCACAAGGGATACGTGAAAATCACCGCTCATGTGAACAGCCCCATAGAAATGAATAGGTCGGAATTCAGTGCGGGTGCAATGTGTTCAACTCACGCATCGCGGCCCTCCAGCTTTTTGCAAGAATTAAAGGAAAATGTAGATGAAATTTCAGAATTTCACTTTTTGGCAGATTTTCAATTTTAATCCATTTTTACCAGTAACAAATGTAAGGGATTAGGTAGCGGGGCTGTCGTCTCCTGGGTAGACAGGCACAGTTTAGCAGGCAGACCGAAGCAGTTACAGTCCACACGGCAGGAACTTCGTTTAACTGACCTCAGCCAGTTTTATTGTCAGGTTGAGGTACAGAACATAAAATATAACAAACAAAAATCCTAAGCCTGTCCGGCTCTAACTATATAGCATGAAACCTCCCTGACCAAGTGCCGGCCTAATACCAAGCACCCAAACAAAATAGCAAAGTCCGTACCTCTTGAAGTACTCTCACAGGCCCCATGCAGGTAACCTGTTCCCAGGCTGAGAGAGCTGTGTCTGCATTCTAAGCCTTATATCAGGCTAGCACACCTGAGGAGTAATTACCTGACAGCCCAAAACCCAGACTGTCCGGATGGAGTGGGGCCCACCCTTCTCTCCCCACTCCAGCAACACCGGCCCTAAAAACAGGTTTTATGCAGACCCAAATTGCAGAGACCTCTCCTGAACATTTCCCTGGTTGCTTTTAAATGACAGAAGTGAGGAATCATGGGCATACATACACCCCGTCCACTACTTCTCCAGACACTCCGCCACATATCATCCCCCCCTGTTTCAGACCCGGGGCTGGAACACATCTGGACATCAGACAATGTACACGTGACAAGGCATCTGCATTTCCCATTTGGGTCCCTGGCCTGTGCTTTACGGTAAACTGGTACTCTTGCAGGGCTAAGAACCATCTTGTTACCCTCCTATTTTTTTCCTTATTCTCACACATCCATTTTAAGGGAGCATGATCCGTGACCAATTCAAAGTGACGGCCAAGCAAATAGTAGCGGAGGCACCCATTTAATAGCGAGGCACTCTTTTTCCACAATTGCATATTTTTGCTCATGGTCATTAAGTTTCCTGCTCAGATACAGTACAGGGTGTTCTTCTCCATCCCATACCTGTGACAGTACTGCCCCCAGTCCCACCTCAGACGCATCCTTCTGTAGGACAAATCCTTTCTTAAAGTCTGGGGTTATCAGCACTGGCTGAGCGCACAGGAGGGTTTTTAGAGTCTGAAATGATTTTTCCGCCTCTTGTGACCACTTGATCATGACAGAGTCTTTCCCTTTTGTCAGGTCCGTTAATGGGGCTGCAAGGGAAGCAAAATTAGGTATAAATGGCCGATAATGGCCTGTAATCCCCAAGAAGGCACGGACTTGCTTCTTGTTTACCGATTGAGGCCATCTTTGTATGGCTCCGATTTTGTTTAACTGGGGCTTTACTAGGCCTCGGCCTATGATATAACCTAGATACTTAGCATCTTCAAGACCAATGGCACATTTTTGGGGATTGGCTGTGAAGCCTGCCTCACACAGGGAATTGATAACCGCCTGCACCCTAGGTAGATGGGATTCCCAGTCTGGACTTTGAATGATGATGTCATCCAGATATGCGGCTGTGGGGGCTTAAAATCTTATCCATCACCCTCTGGAAGGTTGCAGGGGCTCCATGCAAACCAAACGGCAAGACCACATAATGAAACAACCCATCAGGAGTGGCAAAGGCAGTTTTCTCTTTGGCCTCATTTGTCAGGGGAATTTGCCAGTATCCCTTGGTTAGGTCTAGAGTGGTTATATACCTGGCATTTCCGAGCTTGTCAATGAGCTCATCAACACGGGGCATTGGGTAAGCATCAAACTTAGATATGGTGTTCAACTTCCGGAAGTCATTGCAAAACCTCCAGCTGCCATCTGGTTTGGGGATCAGAACTATAGGACTGGACCACTGGCTATGGGACTCTTCAATTACCCCAAGTTCCAACATTTTCCTCACCTCTTCAGAGATAAGCCCTCTCCTGGCCTCTGGTATTCTGTAGGGTCGCAGCTTAACCCTTTTCCCTGGTTCTGTAATGATGTCCTGTTTTATGACAGAGGTGCGACCTGGGATCTCCGAGAAAAAATCCCTATTCTTAAAGAGGAACCCCTGCACTTCTACCTTTTGTGTCTTGGCCAGGGAGTCGGGTACTGTTACCTCTGGCAACAGGGGCTTCCCAGAGCACCTCTGCTCTGGTGGGAAGGAGGTGTCAGCCGCAAGTGATAGTCGATCTTTCCACGGTTTTATAAGATTGACGTGGTATATTTGCTCAGGCTTCCTCTTACCTGGTTGACGGATTTTATAGTTTACCTCATTTACTTTCTCTATCACCTCAAAGGGGCCTTGCCAGTTAGCCAGGAATTTACTCTCTACCGTAGGGATAAGTACCAAAACCCGGTCACCTGGCGCAAAGGTACGTACTCTGGCACTGCGGTTATACACCCTTTGTTGTGCCCCCTGAGCCTGGGCCATATGTTCTCATACAATAGGCATCACCGCAGATATACGATCTTGCATTTGTGCCACATGTTCTATGACACTTCTATAGGGGGTAGCTTCTTCTTCCCAAGTTTCTTTTGCTATATCTAGCAGACCCCTAGGGTGGCGACCATATAGCAACTCAAATGGGGAGTAGCCTGTAGAGGACTGGGGCACTTCACGGAGGGCAAACATAAGATAGGGGAGAAGGAAATCCCAGTTTTTCCCATCTTTGTCTACCACTTTTTTAAGCATGGCTTTTAGAGTTTTATTAAATCTCTCTACCAGTCCATCAGTCTGTGGATGGTAGACAGAGGTACGCAGCTGTTTAACTTTGAACAGTTTACATAACTCCTTCATGATGCGTGACATAAAGGGGGTACCATGATCTGTTAGGATCTCTTTTGGTAGTCCCCACGCGACTGAACACCGGCACCAACTCTTTAGCTATGGCCTTGGATGACGTATTACGTAAGGGTATAGCTTCCGGGTAACGAGTAGCGTAGTCCATGATTACGAGAATATGTTGGTGGCCTCGAGCAGATCTTACAAGGGGCCCCACCAGATCCATGGCTATTCTCTCAAATGGTATCTCAATGATTGGTAGAGGTACCAGGGAACTACGATAGTGTGGCCTAGGAGCCGAAATTTGGCACTCGGGGCAGGTGTCACAATAGTCTTTAACATCTTTATGGACCCCAGGCCAAAAGAACCTTTGAAGGACTCTGTCTGTAGTCTTTTCAGCTCCCAAATGCCCCCCCATAAGGTGACCATGAGCAATATCTAGTACCGTTTGTCGGTACACTTTAGGAACCACCAGTTGTTCCACCAGATACTCTCCCCTTTTTACCACCTGATACAATAAGTCATGTTTCACAGCCATATGCGGGAAACAAAGTCTGCCGTCCGGTTCCACCAGTTTACCATCAATAGACTTCACATTTTCCCTGGCTCTAGTAAGGCTGGGATCTTAATTGCTCAGCACCAAATTGCTCTTTCCGTACTGCCAGGTCTGGCAAATTGTCATTAAGGGAGTGTTCCCTCTCTGGACTGCTCTGACCCTCTTCTATCCCATCACTATGGTCAGAGACCTCAGGCTCCCCCACCATGACAGACAAGGGAAACGATTCACCATCAACAGAAGTCTCTCTTAAATACCCACACCTCTCGGTACCCAGTGGTGGGCCATCTCCTTCCTGACAGGCATTTGAAAGTTTATGTTCCCATAGCTGCCAGAAATTTGGGAAATCCCGCACCATGATGACATCATGCATTAACCTAGGCACTAAACAAACCATAAATTTTCCTGCCCCGAACCGGGTATTTACATCTACCACAGCAGTGTGATAATTACGGGTGTCTCCATGTATGCAGGTTACCGCAATGGCTTTCGTTTGCCATTTCCTGAGGTTTACCAAATCCGTTTTTACTAGGGTGACCAGACTGCCTGAGTGCAACAAGGCACTCACATCTTTACCTTCCACCGTAATAACACACATTTGTTTCTCCCCCCCCAGTATTTGGTAATGCCACACACGCAGGCTGAGCATACAGTGATAAACGGCGGTTTATATATGAGGCATCACATTGCATTGGTTCACCATACATTGGGCAATTGGCAACAACATGACCTGGCATTTGACATCTGAAACATTTTATTAAGTCCCTATTAAGTCTCTTATAGGCCACAGACCTCCCTGGCACGGCTTGCCAGCTTCTAGAGCCTGGGCGTCCAGTCTCTCCACTTGCACCCACAGATATATCACTTCTGCCAGCCCCCTTTTCCCTTAGAACAGTCTTACCAGGTAGTCCTGGAGATCTCTGCTGCGGGGCTGGGGGGCGCTGTGGCAGACTCAGTAGCTCCTCTGCGGATGTGTACCTCTCCACCATCTCCACTGGTCAGCATTCTTGGGGTCACCATGGCTCACCCACTTGCGCAAGGTAACGGGGAGGGCCCTTAAGTACCAGTCCATCACAACCCGTTCCACCATCTGAGGGCCTGTCAGGAACTCCGGCTGCAACCACTTCTTGGTCAGGTGTATGAGATCGTGCATTTGGGAACGTGGAGGTTTATCCATACTGTAGTCCCAGTTGTGCACACGCTGTGCACGGACCGAAAGAGTAACACCAAGGCTAGTAAGGATCTCCTTTTTTAGCATAACATAGTCCATAGCATCATGATTCTCCAGGTCAAAATATGCCTTTTGGGGTTCTCCTGAAAGGAAGGGGGCCAACAGTCCGGCCCACTGTGCCTTTGGCCACCCCTCTCGCTTGTTTCAGTTTTACATAATAAAGCATTTTTGAAAAAAAAAAAAAGATTTTTTTAGTGTCTCCATATTCTGAAAGCCATAGTTTTTTTTTTTGGGGGGGGGGGGGGGGCATTTTGGGGGCATAAGCCTTTTTGATTGCTTGGTGTTGCACTTTTAGTGATGTAACCTGAGGAGTTAGGTCATGTGATATTTTTATAGAGCTGGTCGTTACGGACGCAGCGATACCAAATATGTCTGTTTTTCTATTTTTTTTACAATTTTATATGTTTATTTTGGGAAAGGAACTTCAACTTCTGGGGGTCCGATCACCTTTACAATGCATTACAATACTTGTACGGTATTGTAATGCATTGGCTGTAAATGTATTACACAGTGTAATAAACTTACAGCTTCATGCCTGTGAGATCCATAGGGCATCGGGTTGCCTTTCCTGCCATCGGGTCCCCGTCACAGCAGCGTCGGGACCTGATGGCCACCCTGGACCCGGCAGGATACCGCACATGCCGCGGTCACCGCAGCAGTGCAAGGGTTAAAGTATATAGTCGTAATTTTTTTTTTGGGAGTATTGGATTGTGGTGATTAATATCACCTTGGTGGCCCTATTTCAACTTTTCACTTTGTATTTAATTACCCCTTAATTCCACATTTTTGTTCCCTGTACTGCCTACTTTTAACTGTGCTTAAAATAGGGTTGCTAGGCATGGTCCGTCTAAGACGGAGCAGCGTGCAGGCTCACATTACTGACAGCCAGGGACTGTAAGTAAATGATTAAAGCCAGGTCCTCCCCAGCAGCTGATAACAGTGCCTGGGCTGTGTGCACTTCTACCTGTCCCTGCGCTTGGCAGACGCTCCCTCACTCAGCAGAGCTGGAGAAGTAGAGTTGAATCAGCGCAGAGCAGGGAAGGGAGATCTGCCGTCTACTCAGTGTATAAATGAAAGCAACATGTGGTAAGAGGACCCCTTTGTGCTGCAGGAGATTAACCCTTTAGGGGGGAGGGCTCTGGTTACATACACTTTTGGGGGGCTATTGTTACTGGCTAGTGTGGGTAGGCGGGATTAGCCTCAGGGTGAGGGCAGTGGCGGCCATCTTAACTGAATAGTGAAATTGCAGTTTTATGCAGACTGGTTGCTAAGGGCTGAATCTTATTAAATATGGGGTAAGTCAGTCTAATAGTAACTGATTCTGGAATATCATGTTATTAGTAACTACATATATGAAAATTGAAATTAGGGTCTAAATGTGACAGTTATCCTTAAATGCGCCGACATCAGTGTTTTCACCGATTCCGGTGCATACAGCAGGGGTCCGGTGACTGTCGGACCCCTGTCGCTGATCAGCCTGCCATACATGTACAGCGCTGGTCCTTAACCTCTTAAGGACATAGGGCGTACAGGTACGCCCTTGTGCCCTGGTACTTAAGGACACAGGGCGTACATGTACGTGATCGGAACCCGATGCCTGCTCAAATCATTGAGCAGGCACCTAGGCTAAATGCGCGGGGGGGTCCCGTGACCCTCCCATGTCGGCGATCGCGGCAAACCGCAGGTCAATTCAGACCTGCGGTTTGCTGCGATTTCTGCATTTTCTGATCCCCGCGGATCAGAAACTTTATATGTCTAAAATAACGTTTTATTCACCCCCCCCCCCCTGCACCCCCGAATGATTTTATGGTGGCGGGAGGTGCAGGGGGAGGGGTGGGGGCGGCGCGGGAGGCGGGCGGTGCGGCAGGCGGGATCGCGATCCCCCGCCCGCCTCCCCTTGTATAATCGTTGGCTTCTAGTGGGTATACCAGGGTGCCAGCACATTGCTGGCACCCTGGTATAAACGGTTGACATCTGCGATGCGATGTCAGCCGTTTAACCCTTTCCATACAGCGGTCCGTACGGACCGCTGTATGGAAAAGGTTAACAGCACAGGGAGCTCCCTCCCTCTCCCATCGGGGGGCTGCTGTGCCTTTGCAGCCCCCCGATGGGGAGGGAGAGAGCCCCCCGACAGATCCCCTCCTTACCCTTCCCCGTCTGCGCAGTTCTGAGCAGTACTGAGCAGACGGGGAAGGTTCCCATGGCAACAGGACGCCGTCTCAGGCGTCCTGCTGTCCATGGTGCTGAACAGATCTGTGCTAAAAGGCATAGATCTGTTCAGACAAAGTGTAAAATACAGTACAGTACAATATATATTGTATTGTACTGTATTATACAGACATCAGACCCACTTGATCTTCAAGAACCAAGTGGGTCTGGGTCAAAAAAAAAGTGAATAAAAGTGAAAAAAAAGTAAAAATCAAAAAACACATTTATCACTGATTAAAAATGAAAAAAATAAAATTCCCTACACATGTTTGGTATCGCCGCGTCCGTAACGACCTGATCTATAAAACGGTCATGTTACTTTACCCGAACGGTGAACGCCATAAAAATAAAAAATAAAAAACTATGATCAAATTGAAATTTTGCCCACCTTACTTCCCAAAAAAGGTAATAAAAGTGATCAAAAAAGTCGCATGTACGCCAAAATTGTAACAATCAAACCGTCATCTCACCCCGCAAGATGAGAAAATCATACCCTACCCAAGATAATCGCCCAAAAACTGAAAAAACTATGGCTCTTAGACTATGGAAACACTAAAACATGATTTTTTTTGTTTTAAAAATGAAATCATTATGTAAAACTTACATAAATAAAAAAAAGTATACATATTAGGTATCGCCGCGTCCGTATCGACCGGCTCTATAAAAATATCACATGATCTAACCCCTCAGATGACCACCGTAAAAAAATAAAAATAAAAACGGTGTAAAAAAAGCAATTTTTTGTCATCTTACGTCACAAAAAGTGTAATAGCAAGCAATCAAAAAGTCATATGCACCCCAAAATAGATGCCAATCAAACCGTCATCTCATCCCGCAAAAAATGAGACCCTACTTAAGATAATCGCCCACAAACTGAAAAAACTATGGCTCTTAGACTATGGAGACACTAAAACATTTTTTTTGTTTTAAAAATTAAATTATTGTGTAAAAATTACATAAATAAAAAAAATTGTATACATATTAGGTATCGCCGCGTCCGTACCAACCTGCTCTATAAAAAAGCTATTTCTTGTTACCTTGCCGCACAAAAAGTGTAATATAGAGCAACCAAAAATCATATGTACCCTAAACTAGTACCAACAAAACTGCCACCCTATCCCTTAGTTTCTAGAATGGGGTCACTTTTTTGGAGTTTCTACTCTAGGGGTGCATCAGGGGGGCTTCAAATGGGACATGGTGTAAAAAAAAACAGTCCAGCAAAACCTGCTTTCCAAAAACCGTATGGCATTCCTTTCCTTCTGCGCCCTGCCGTGTGCCCGTACAGCTGTTTACGACCACATATGGGGTGTTTCTGTAAACTACAGAATTAGGGCCATAAATAATGAGTTTTGTTTGGCTGTTAACCCTTGCTTTGTAACTGGAAAAAAAATATTAAAATGGAAAATCTGCCAAAAAAGTGAAATTTTGAAATTGTATCTCTATTTTCCATTAAATCTTGTGCAACACCTAAAGGGTTAACACAGTTTGTAAAATCAGTTTTGAATACCTTGAGGGGTGTAGTTTCTTAGATGGGGTCACTTTTATGGAGTTTATAATCTAGGGGTGCATCAGGGGGGCTTTAAATGGGACATGGTGTCAAAAAAAACAGTCCAGCAAAATCAGCCTTCCAAAAACCAAACGGCGCACCTTTCCCTCTACGCCCCGCTGTGTGGCCGTACAGTAGTTTACGGCCACATATGGGGTGTTTCTGTAAACAGCAGAGTCAGGGCAATAAAGATACAGTCTTGTTTGGATGTTAACCCTTGCTTTGTTAGTGGAAAAAATGGGTTAAAATGGAAAATTAGGCAAAAAAATAAAATTCTCAAATTTCCTCCCCATTTGCCAATAACTCTTGTGCAACACCTAAAGGGTTAACAACGTATGCAAAATCAGTTTTGAATACCTTGAGGGGTGTAGTTTCTTAGATGGGGTCATTTTTGGGTGGTTTCTATTATGTAAGCCTCGCAAAGTGACTTGAGACCTGAACTGGTCCCTAAAAATTTAGTTTTTGTAAATTTCTGAAAAATTTCAAGCTTTGCTTCTAAATTTCTAAGCCTTATAACATCCCCAAAAAATAAAATATCATTCCCAAAACAATTCAAACATGAAGTAGACATATGGGGAATGTAAAGTCATCACAATTGTTGGGGGTATTACTATGTATTACAGAAGTAGAGAAACTGAAACTTTGAAATTAGCAAATTTTTCCAAATTTTTGTTAAATTAGGTATTTTTTTGTGCAAAAAAAATAATTTTTTTGACTTCATTTTACCAGTGTCATGAAGTACAATATGTGACGAAAAAACAATCTCAGAACGGCCTGGATAAGTCAAAGCGTTTTAAAGTTATCAGCACTTAAAGGGACTCTGGTCAGATTTGCAAAAAATGCCCTGGTCCTAAGGTGTAAAAAGGCTGTGTCCTTAAGGGGTTAAGTCACGTCCACCAGCGCCGTACATGTAAGACGTGGGTCCTTAAGGGGTTAATATTTTTTTAATTTTAATTTCTACATTTATTTATTTTTTTATGATTTTGAAGCCCATATTTGAGCCTACAAAATAATTTTTTTTAACTTCTGAACAATCCATTATTTGTACAGTGTTGCTCATTTCTTATGTTGTGCAAAATAAGAATTGCAGCTTCAATACTCAGGGTCTCTTCACTTTTTGAGTGTTTCCACTGTAGGGGTACTTCAAGGTCTCTTCAAATACAAAATGGTGCCCAAAAACCATTCTAGCAAACTCTGCCTCCTAAAACCACATGGCGCTCCATTCCTTCTGACCACTGCCCCGACAGCAGTTTACTACCACATATGGGGTATTTCTGTAAATTGAAGAATCAGAGTAATGTATATTGAGGTTTATGTTGCTGTTAACCCTTGCTGTGTTGCAAGAAAAAATGGATTAACATAAAAAATCTACAAAAAAATAAATAAAAAATTCACCTTCATTTTCATTAAATTCTTGTGGAACACCTCAAGGGTTAACAAAGTTTGTAACATCAGTTTTGAATAATTTGACGGTGCAGTTTCTAAAATGGGGTCATTTGTGGGTGGTTTACATTAGGTAAAAATGGTTTGGGGAATTTTCGCAAATTTGGGGATTTTTCAGTAAATAAAGGTAAAACATATTGACTCAAATGTATCTCAGAATGGCTTGGATAAGAAAAAAACGTTCCATAGTTATTACCATATAAAGTGACATGTCAGATTTGCAAAAATAGGCCTAGGATTTAAGGTGAAAAGTGGATCGGTACTGAAAGAGTTAATCCTGCCTGAAATTATATCAACTCTCTGTATAAATAAAACAGGATCTACCATTTACAGCATGTGATTGTCAAAGTTTATCCATTCTTTCCTTGTACAATTGCCTCTGCACATGTCACAGAGCATGACTAGAAAACTCTCCCTTAGAAGTCAATGAGGTCCCCTCTAGACTATTGTGTCTATGGACCATGGGGCTGCTGTAAAGCTATTTTTAATGATTACTAAATGCTGTTAAGAACAGCTCAGGAAGAATGGGAGCCGGTATAATAATGTTCAGAAAATAGAATAAATAAATCGGAAAATAAAAACTGATTAGTAAAAAGGATATGTGAACTGGAAGATAAACATTTTGGTGACACATTTCCGTTAAGGCGTGCTGTGTGAGTCTCAGGTGTCACAAGCTGGGCACAAAATATTGGGGACTTAAATGCCATATCTGTGAAAAACTTGCAATTTTCATTTGCTCGGTCCCTTTCTCATTCATTTCTGCAAAATACATGTGATGTCAAAATGCTCATTTCACCCCTTGAAAAATTCCTTCAGGGGCATAGTTTTCAAAATAGGGTCACTTATTTGGGATTTTCACTGTACAGGTACCTCAGAGTCTCTGCAAATGTGATGTAGCACCTGAAAACCATTCAAGCAAAATCAGTGCTCCAAAAGACAAATGGCACTCCTTCCTTTCTGAGCATTGCTGTGTTCCCATAAGACAGCTTATGTCCACATTTTGGGCATTTCCGTAGCTAGTAGAAACCACCTACCAATCTAAGAAATGTGGTGTGAGCCTCAGATGGTATAAGCTGGGCACAGCATATTGGGCAATGAAAAGCCAGAATTAGTACTTACCGATAATTCATTTTCCATGAGATCACCACGACGGCCATACAAGGAGATGGACCCCTGAACTCTGTAGGGGCAGGAAGCAGAGAAAGGTTCAAATACCCCCCTCCCACCACCAAACACCAGTGCTTCCAAAATACCAGAGTAAAAGGTGGTGGATACACACGTGAAAAAAAAAAAAACAGGAGAAGATATTTCTTCATATCAACCCCAAAGTAACGAAAAGGGAGGGAAATATGGGCCGTCGTGGTGATCTCATGGAAAATGAATTACCGGTAAGTACTAATTCCGGCTTTCCATAGCATCACCACGACGGCCATAAAAGGAGGTATACCAAATATGAATTTAAGGGGGGGACACAGTCTGAAGGACTTTTTGTCTAAAAGACATATCGGGTTTTTTGAAAAGGTCCAATCTATAATGTTTGGCAAAAGTATGGATGCTGGACCAAGTGGCTGCCTTACAGATCTCCTCAAGGGAGACACCCGCTCTTTCTGCTTGAGAAAACGACATTGCCCTAGTAGAATGGGCTTTGATATTATCAGGGCAAGATAGATTCTGTAAGGAATAACAAGAAGCAATGGTGGCTTTGATCCATCTGGCAATGGAGGACTTGGAAACTTTCTGACCCTTGTTTCTTCCTCCAAACTGGATAAAGAGGCTTCCTGAAATCTTTTGTGGTTTCTAAGTAATCAAGAACTGCCCGTCTAACATCAAGCGAATGAAGGGTAGATTCCCAATCATTAGACGGGTTGTTAAACAGTGAAGGTAGAGTGATCTCCTGGTCTTTATGAAACTTCGAAACCACTTTCGGTAGAAAACACGGATCTAGTTTTAGAATTATCCTGTCGTCCAGGATCTGTAGGTAGGGCTCTCTAATCGATAGTGCTTGTAGCTCACTGATTCTTCTGGCTGAGGTGATGGCCACCAGGAATGCGGTCTTGAAAGATTTTAGTTTCAAGGAGCAGTCACTCAGAGGCTCAAATGGAGGAGGTGATAGTCCCCTAAGGAAAATATTTAAATCCCAGGTGGGGACATTAGAGTCAGACGTAACCTCGATATTGCCTTCATGAATCGCCTTATCCACCTATGATTTGCCAATTCGGTGTCATAAAAGCAACTGAGGGCTGATACCTGGACTTTGAGTGTGGATGGTCTCAACCCCATGTCAAATCCTTTTTGTAAGAAGTCTAGAATTATTTGGATATTTGGAGCGGAGGTATTTGGCAAGGGTAAACCTGACCACGAGCAGAACCGTTTCCAGATCTTCAGGTAGATTGAAAAGGTGACTTTCTTTCTGGAGGCTTTGAGGGTGGAAATTACTGCATCCGATAGTCCCTGACGCCTTAGAATTTGGGTCTCAGGATCCAGGCTGCTAGGTTGAGGAAGTCAGGGTCTGGGTAAAGAATCGGACCTTGGTGAAGGATGTCTCTCCTCTTTGGCAGGATCCAAGGATCCTCGCTGGCAAGGTTCCACAAGATTGGGAACCAGCTCTTCTTCGGCCAGTATGGCGTTACTAGTATGACTGAAGTCCTGTCCTGAATGATTTTCTGTACCGCCCTCGGGATTAGCGGAAGAGGAGGGAAAACGTAATAAAGACCTCGATTTCATCTGAAAGAGAATGCATCCAGAAATTTCGGGCTGTCTCTGGGCTTTAGGGAACAAAAAACTGACATTTTGAGTTTACCCGAGTGGCAAAGAGATCTATTGCTGGTCTGCCCCATAGTGTAGGGATTCTTTGCCCACGTCACCACCATGGAGATATTGAGCCTGTTTTTCCACCAAAAGAGGGAGGTTTTTATCCTTTGAGGGGATGATCACCTTTTGGTCTAGGGAAGACTCCCTTCTGTCCCAGACCCTGAGGATCCACATCTGCAGGGTTTAGAAGTGGATCTGGCACCACTGAACAGATGGTATGCAGGATGTAAGGATCCCTAAGAGACTCATTGAGTCCCTGATGGAGTAGGACATCTTGGAGTTGAAGATGGAGATTCTCTTTTGGATGTCTTGTATCTTGCTCAGAGGCAAACAAGTTAGCTGTCTCTGGGAGTCCAGAATGAAAGAACTGGATCCTTGTTGTCGGTTTTAACTATGACTTTCCTATGTTGATTACCCAACCTAATCCCTCCAGGGTCTGACGGAAGAAATTCTGATCTCTCTGCAGAAGGAGAGCAGAACTGTTTGAGATCAGAAAATCGTCTAAGTTCGGAAAAACTGTCAGACCTTCCTTCCTTAAATAGGCATACCTCGATCATTAGTTTTGTAAAAACCCGAGGGGCTGAAGATATGCCGAAGGGGAGAGAGGTGAATTGAAAGTGGAGAATTCTGCCCAGATGGTCTCTGACCGCGAACCTCAGGAACCGCTGAGAGCTGGGATGTATCAGGACATGATAGTAAGCGTGGGTCAGGTCGACCGTACACATTACTGAATTGTTCTGGAGCAGAGGAACTATGGATTTTAGGGTCTCCATCCTGAATTTTTGATAGGCAATGTACTTGTTCAGGAGCTTTAAGTTTATTATTGTTCGATAGGAACCCTCCTTCTTTTTCACTAGGAAGAGGTTAGAATAGAACCCCTTTCCCTGTTCGGACGGTGGTACTTCCGCCACTATCCCTTTTTTGCGAGTAGTTCCCGAATGCCCACGCGAATAGGATGATTGGGGTCTGGGACCGCAATTTTGGTGACTATGAATCTTTTTGGGGGAGGATCTGAGAACTGTATTCTGTATCCTGACTCTATAATCCTCAGAGCCCATGAGTTTGAGGATATTTCCTCCCAACGGGGAAAAAACATCCTCAATCTCCCCCCTACCCTGATGTCACTGGTTCTCGTTTCCTTTTTGGGAGGAAGAGGAGGGAGCTTTACCTCTACCCCCTTTGGGATAACGGAAACGGCCTTACTTGCCTTTACCACTGTATTGTTTACTTTGGTTGGAAGGGGCACGAAAGGGATACTTCCTCCTATAGACTTTTTCCTCCCGGAACCCTTTCTTTTTATCGGAGACTTTTTCTAAAATTTTGTCTAATTCTGGGCCGAAGACATACTCCCCAGAAAACGGAATGGCACAAAGTCTGGATTTCGACACCTTGTCACCCGACCAGCACTTAACCCACAAGGCATGGCGGGCCGCATTGGACAGACCCGCATCCCTTGCTGCAAAGAGTACCGACTCAGCGGAGGCATCCGCTAAGAAGGCGGTAGCAGATTTTAACAGGGGAATGACACCCAAAATCTACGTCGTTGAGGAATCGCTGGAAGCCCTATTCTCTAACTCTGAGAGCCAGACGTACATAGATCTGGCAACTGATGTGGCCGCTATGTTTGATTTAAGCGTGAACATGGCCGCCTCCCATGTCCTTCTCAATAGACCTTCCTGTCTAACTAGTCTTTGAGCTGTGAGGCATCTTCAAATGGTAGGCTGGTCTTTTTATTGACCCTAGCTAACTGGGCGTCAATTTTAGGAATAGTGTTAAAGGTCCTAGCCTCTTCCTGATCAAAAAGAAGCCGATTTTGGAAGAATTTGGCAACTCCTAGCCATTTCTCCGGATCTGCCCATTCATCCAAAATCATCCCCTTGATATTTTCTTTAATAGGGAAGACTTTGGACTTCTTCACCCCGAGACCTCCGAACATCTCGTCTTGTACTTACGGAGTAGAAAGCACCTCCTCTACCCCCATAGTAGCCCTAACTGCTTTTAAAAGCTCAGGCATATCTTCAGAAGAGAAATAAAATTTCCTTCTGCTCTCTGAAAATTCTCGCTCAGAGAGTTTATCTTCATCCTCCATATATCTAGAAGAGGAAGCCGAATCACCATAATCTTCAGAATCAGATGAAACATAATCGCCTGATTTGTGACGTTTGGAGGGGGGCTCCGTAAAAGCGGGTTTCTCTATTTGCAGTGCAGAAATGGCAGCAAAGGAGGACTTAATCTCTTCCTGCATCATAGATCTAATTTCGTCCATGAGGGACGACTGTTCCTCACGGACAATTTTAGCAATGCAGTCCCCGCACAATTTCTTAGGATGGTCATCAGGTAAGCATGAAATACACTTTGAGGATCTCTTGGGCTTTCTCAGCGGATCTTTAGCAGTCTGGAACAGCCAGAAAAAAAGCCCATTAGAACCAGGGAAAAGATCCACAATAGTGTGCCCAGGTGAGAGAAGAAACAAGCTCTCCCCTATGGGGAACTTACGGACGGCAGGGTAGAGGCCTCAATGTGCTCAGACAAAGACATCCTGGAGGGGTAGCAGAGAGAGTGAACACTCACCACAGGACGCTGCAGCAGGGGGATCCATTTGAATTCTTCCGGATACCGCCATCAGAAGGCCGTCCGCGTCACTTCCGGTGACGTCACTGCTGGCCAGAAGTGACTAATTTGTATAGCGCCGCATGGCGCTGGGCGCGCAACCCGGCTGTGGCTTTAGTAAACCGGTGGCGTCGGCGCTCCGGGAGCAGGCCCCAGATCAGCCGGAGGAGAGTCTCTCCCTCGCCCCCCTGCCCGACGTTAGTACAAGACCGCGGGCTGACAGGGGGGTCCCGCCGAAGCAGGTACGCGACTCCACATCCATTCCAGGACCTTCATCTCCACGGCGGCTGCACATGGAGACCTTTCTCCGCCCCTGTCCTCTGTAGGGACAGGAAACACTGGTGTTTGGTGGTGGGAGAGGGGGAATTTGAACCTTTCTCTGCTTCCTGCCCCTACAGAGGTCAGGGGTCAATCTCCTTGTATGGCCGTTGTGGTGATGCTATGGAAAAATTGCAATTTAACCCCAGAGCCTCAAATGCATATGGTGCTCTTTCTCTTCTGAACTCTGCAGTGTGCCCAGACAGCAGTTTATGACCGCACAGAGGGTACTGTTGTACTTGAGAAAAAGTATGCAACAAAATGTGGGTGCTTTTTCTCCTATTAACACTTGTGAAAATTTGGGGCTAAACCTACATGTAATGAAAATAAAATATGTTTTCATTTCATGTCGCAATTTAAAAAATTCTACTAAACATCTGTGGGGTCAAGCCAATCACTAGGGGAACTCCTTTAGGGTTTAGTTTCCAAGATGGGGCAACTTTTTGAAGTTTTACACTGTATTGATATGTGCACATTGCTGTTAATCCCTTGCTGTGTGCAGTATAAACTGGATTAAATGGAACAACGTGTGTCAGAAAAATCGCATATTGTTTACATCAAGTTTTTAGATTGAACATATTTTTTTGAAATTGATGATGATTTTAAAGATTAATTTTTTTCCATATCTATCTATCATGAAAATGTATATACCGTAATCCTACAATTATCAAACTGCTCACAAGGCCTAATAATAGGTCATGATTTCCTGTTCTGCACAGGTGTGTGGCAAGAATTGCATAGTACCGTGTTAGCCCACCAGAAAATGCATTTTTGAGTTTATTAGGATTACACTGTGTTCCTATGGAGCCCTGCCACAGGCAGGTTCTCCACAGGAACTAATGTGCAGCAGCCCAATATCACTTAGGAGTACAGAGACTGCTTCACACACTATCAGATTCCCCCGATCTTTGCTAGAGGGAGCCGCTACACACTCAGAAGCACGAACTTGCACCTGAGGGGTTAAACGTATGAGATCAATGTTATCAATCGCATGCATTAGACTCGGGTCTCTGCCTTTTGAAACAGCAGGCACCCGGGGGCTATGGTGCCCACCGCATTTACGACATGCGCCATCTTTAAAGTCCTGCCAAGCACTATACATCTGTGGCACTGGTCGAGAAGGGGGTTAAAAAGGCGTATTATCCAGGGGTGTTCAGTGCTAGGACATAGCCCTTTATTGAACCCTGTCTGAAGGAACTCTAGAATAGACTGTACAGAGATTTTTTTATGATGACAGATGACACTCCATACACCATGAGCAAAATTTATTCCAAATTTTGGAATAGATTTTGGAGGTCACTGATTTCCTACTAGCAGACATGGTATCTATGACCTGTTCAGAGATAACATTGGACCTGAGTTTTAGCCTTTCAGGAACTAGGCTGCCAAGTGAAAAACTTCTGCCTAGGGGTGTAGGACAGCACCATGTGAAAGAAGATCCGCCGCCCAAGGAAGAATCCACGGTGCTTGTATCAACATTAACTTCAGAAGAGGGAACCATTATTTTTGGGCCATAAGGGCAAAACCAGGAGGACCTGGCATTCTCTCCAGTATCTTTTACAACACACTGGGCAGGAGCAGAAGAGGAAATGCATAACCCAGCTGAAATTTCCATGCTAGAGAAAGCGCATTCACCGCCATTCCATTGTCGTTTGAACTGAGAGAAAAAAAACGTATATTCTCGGCTGAAGCAAAAATATCTATCTGAGGAGTTCCCCATCTTGCAGTTACTTGAAGGCACTAAGACTCCACTCCCCTAGATATAGACGGACCCTGCTTAAAAAAAATCCGTATTTACATTCTGCACTCCTTTTAAGTGAACCATAGAAAGGGACCTTAGATAGGTCTCTGCTCACAAAAATTTTTTTTCGCAACCTTTGTGCAACATCACACTTTTTGTACCTCCTTGGTGATTCAGATAGGCTATTACTGAAGTGTTGTTGGATCTTATCCGAAAGCCTTTTCCTTTTAGTTCTAAAGATCTTTCAAAGTTTCCCAGACAGCTCTCTTAGATTTCAGGACACTCTGGCCTGGGATTCTGACCACTCCCCCTGAAAATAATGATAAGGCCAATGAGCACCCCAACTCAACTGGCTCACGTCTGCAGTGATCACCTGCAGATCTTTTATAACCCAGGAGACCCCTTTTTTTAAATGATCATGACATTTCCACCAATCTAGGGACTGAGCCACCACTGGGGAGATGGACATCCTACATTCCAATAACTCCTGACACTTGTCCCAGCTTGTTAGGACCGCATGCTGCAATTCGGGAATGAAACTGTGCCCATTTGACCGGCGGAATGCACAAAGTCATGGTATGTGTGGGATATGTGTATGCACGCATATCATTAGATTCTCTTAGGCTGTCGGTCCAGTAAGACACTGAGTTGGAATCAAAGGAGAGTCAAATTTTCCTTCCTGTCCCACCTGGTTGGAGGAAGGTCTCTCTCATGGTAATGCCGTCATGGAGGACGAAAAGGAAAAGAATAGATAAGCTTTGGCAATTGGGAATGGTGAATCACCTAATGTGAATGGCTGTCTGATCTGTCATTCTAATCCTGTCTGTAAAGATATCACTTCTGTATATAGATAAGCAGGTAATTGCAGTAAAGTGATCTGTACAGAAAAAGAAGTAGCCCCTATTATTTGGCTTAGTGGCCAGTGGGAAAACTGCAGGATTTGGGGATTTTTGTGTAAAGGGAATCTGTCATCAACTTTATGCTGACCTTACTGAGGGCAGCATTAAACAGTGACAGAAATGCTGATTTCAGCGGTGTGTCACTCATGAGCTAAAAGTAAGAGGTTGGTGAGAACCAGCATCATAATCATTGCAGCGCAGGCCTTGAAAAGAGTGAAATCTACTTGAGAAGAGTCCTGGTTATTCATAATCTTCTGCACACTCACCCATCTGCTGATGATTGGCAGAGTGAAAGGGAGAAAACTAGAAGACTGTCAATTATAAGCAGGTGGGCAGGAATTCATGAACAGTGATGGCCAGTTCGCCCGCGAACACATGCGGGCTGCCATCTTAACTCACAAGTCCGGCGATGCATAGGTAAGCCCTTACCTGTGCCTGCGCCGCGAGCCAGTCTGAAACAAATGCGGTCTACGGGAGCAGGCAGTTCCGAGAACAGACCGATGAAGGCCTCCGGCGGCTGTTCTCGGAACTGCCTGCTCCCGGTGACTGCATTTGCTTCAGACCGGCTAGTGGCGCAGGCACAGGTTAGGACTTACCTGTGCCTCGCCGGACTTGTGAGTTAAGATGGCAGCCCGCATGTGTTCGCGGGCGAACTGGCCATCACTGTTCATGAATAACCATGACTCTTCTCAGGTGTCTGGGACTCTTTTCTACGCCCAATCTGCAATGATTACGATGTTGGTTCTCGGCAACCACTTACTTTTAAGTTTTAAATGACAGACCGTGGAAATCAACTCATCTGTCTTTGCCTTATGCTGCTGTTAGTACGGGCAGCATAAAGTTGATGACAGGTTCCCTTTAAACATACATATTTGACATAGGAAATTAAAAATAACATTAGCAAAAATTCTTAAAAAATATGTTAAACATAAAAACGTCATTTAAACCATTTTCTGATGACACATTTCCTTAAATTCACGACATGTACATGCAGATAAATGTGCTATGCCTGTTAGCACCGCCCCTCTGACACTTAACCATGCCCCCTTTTTATGCCACTTCTGAAAAATGGCGATAAGAGAGAAAAGTTTCAAACTTTGCTGCAAATATGGCATGTGTCAAAATCTGAAACTTTTTTACGCTGCAATACTGGTAAAGATACCATATTGAATGTCCCCCATAAGCTATAAAAAAAAAAAAACAGGATCACAGTGCTAGCTCAAACTTGGTTGAGAGTGAGATTTGCAGGTATTACCTGCACTTAGGACAATTAATTTGTGCCGTTATTCACAACCTGTTACAGTATTTATGTTACCAATTTTCATCCAATATAGTCCTTTTGTATCCTGCTTTTACCCTTTTTGTCCCCAATTGTTTATTCTATTGCTGGAGCATGCAGAGACTGCCCATACCACAGCTTGCCAATACCCTAAAGCACTTTCCTGTTTTCTCTCATATACTATATGTTTTCATTTTTCATTAACAATTTACATATACTTGACTATACACTGTAATACTTAACTTTATAATTTCAAAGTGATTAACCCCTTAGGACACTACATTAGTTTGGTCGTTCCATGCACCATGTGGTGGTGGGATAGGTAAATAACAGGTTTAAAATTTTTAACTGGAGAAGGCTGGTAGCACACTTTCAAAAACTTTCACAGCACACTACTATGCCGGGCTAACACATTGTGCTGGCGTTTGCTGCATCTGTAAATAGCATGAGGGACACACACAACACGAGCAACATGTACCTGTTCAGTTGTGGCCTATAACTTTTATCCCTGGGGTCATCTTTATAACCAATTTCCTCCTCACTTATCAATTCCTCCTCATCATCATCGTCATCATCATCCTCACTGAGATGGAGACGGCAGGAAAGGGAAGCAAAAAAGAGGATTACTGAGAGGAAAGAAGCTGGAGACAAATGGTGGAAGATGGGTGTACTAAAAAAGGTTAAATAGGTTTTCTGGGAATTAAACACTGATAATCTCACCCCAAGATAGGTCATTAATATCTTAATGGTGGGGGGCAGACTACCAGCACCCCCTGCCCTCTTCATAATGCACCAAGCACAGTGCTGCACATTGTATTCTGGCTGTGATTTGTATTGCAGCTCATCCTCATTCACTTCAAAGGGATTGAGCAGATGGCAATGACGTCACAGGCCTAGGATGAAGCCGCGGTGCTTGTCCGAGCATCATGGCCTCTTCAAACAGCTGATCGGTTGAGGTGTTGATAGTTGGACAACCAACATTTAGATATTAATGTCCTGCTCTTAGGGATTTCTCATCAATTCTTAAATCCCCTTTAAGTAAACTGTAACTTGTAATTACCTTTCTATATGAGGGGGTCTGTAAGTTTCATCTGTGGGGTCATCTTTATATGGAGTCTCTTCCTCACTTATTAACACATCTTCGTCCTCTTCTTCCTCATCACTAAAGAGCAGAGAAAAGCAAAGAACAAGCATAAGCCAAAAAGGTTAACTACAGGTATCTAAATAAGATACTTTGCATTGTCTAGTAGACATATTACCTGATTCCAGCTGTATATGAGGAGGGTCCCTCATTGATCTCTGTAAAATGAAAATCATAAATAATAAACATGAACAGTAGCTTGTTGCAAACAGTCACCTACAATCACAAAACTATTCCCTAAGGCTACTTTCACACTTGCGGCAGAGTGATCCGGCAAGCAGTTCCGTCGCCGGAACTGCCTGCTGGATCCGGCAAAACGTATGCCAGCTGATGGCATTTGTAAGACTGATCAGGATCCTGATCAGTCTTAAAAATGCCTGATCAGTAAAAAAAAATGCATTGAAATGCAGGATCTGTCTTTCCGGTGTCATCCGGCAAAACGGATCAGGCATTATTTTTTTTTACCTTTTTTTCAGTCTGCGCATGCGCAGACCAGAAGGGGGGTTCCGGCATTCCGGCGAGTCTTCAGTTTTTTGGGCTGGAGATAAAACAGTAGCATGCTGCGGTTTTATCTTTTGCCTGATCAGTCAAAATGACTGAACGGAAGACATCCTGATGCATCCTAAACGAAATGCTCTCCATTTAGAATGCATGGGGATATACCTGATCAGTTCTTTTCCGGCATTGAGCCCTTTTGACGGAACTCAGTGCCGGAAAAGAAAAACGCTAGTGTGAAAGTACCCTAAAACAACTATGCCCAGACCAAACATTACATTCTGACTGCCACTATGTTAGTATTGGCAAGTGGTATGGGATTGCACAGCGGCCCTTAAAATTACAATAGATGTCCAGTGGTTTTAAAGGGAATTTGTCAACTACTGTCCTTCAAAACTGCTGACAGTTATAAATATGTGATGACCAAGAAATCTGAATTTTAAACTGGGTTGTTCAGCTTTTATTAAGTGATGCACGCAGTAAAAGCTAGACAACCCCTTTACAACCTCCAGCATCGCCAGCACAAATGTCATGGAGGCAAGCCCTTCGTGTTCAATGTCCTCAGCCCTTTCCCTCTGCATGATAGTTTTAGCAGTCTCCTGATTGCATGCTACAGCCATCAATCAAAGCAGACAAGAGCTGGGGAAATATTTAGTGCAGGGAGCCAAGGGTCCTACATGACCATCACCCTAAGGTATACAAGCTTACACTGCTTCCACGTCACCTATGTAGAACTGTTAACAATTTTGAGGGGTCAAAACTGCTTACATACTTCCACTGATAGACTCGTATTGTTCTTCTCTAGCCCCACACATCCATATCAGTCTTGTTTTATCTTTAACCAGAACCTATCACCATGGAATGCAGGGCAATCTGCAGGAAGCATGTTATAGACCAGGAGGAGCTGAGCAGATTAATTTACAATGCATTTAGAAAGTCTTCAGACCCTTTCAATTTTTTCACATTTTGTCATGTTATGACATAGTGCTAAAATAAAAATAAAAAAACACTCAAGTTTTGCTCCATAAATCTGCACTCAGTACCCGATAATGAAAAAGTGAAAACAGAATTTTGTAATCTTTTGCACATTTATTAAAATGGAAAAAACAGACCCTTTGCTATGAAACTTGAGATTTATGATCTTTGAGGTGTACCTACACCTTTACTGGAGTCCACCTGTGGTAAATTCAATTGGACAAGATTTGGAAAGACACCCCCATATCAGGAAAGAACTGCCTATAGAGCACATAGGATAGGATGTTGACCCATTTATTTCAACGGGTCCGCAAAAAATGCTGAAAGTATGTCCATTCCGTAGCCCCGCAAAAAAAATAGTGTCCTATTCTTGTCCGTTTTAGGCATTGTTACAATGGATCCGAAAAAAAAAAAAAACACAGATGGCATACGAATGTCATACTTTTTTTTTTTTTGCAGATCTGCAATTTGCGGACCGCAAAACACATACGGTCGTGTGCATGTAGCCTAAGACACATGAAATGCCACTTAAGACAGTGAGAACTAAGATTTCCTGGTCTGATAAAACCAAAACTGAAGTTTTTGGCCTAAAATCTAAGGGGGTCATTTATCAAACTGGTGTAAAGTAGAACTGACTTAGTTGCCCATAGCAACCGGACTGCTCCTTTCATTTTCCAAAGAAGCTGCCCAAAATAAAAGGTGGAATCTGATTGGCCAACTAAGCCAGTTCTAATTTACACCAGTTTGATAAATGACGCCTAAGTGTCCTGTCTGGAGGAACCCAGGCACTGCTCATAACCTGCCCAATACCATCCCTACAGTGCAGAATGGTGATGGCAGCATCATGCACTGGTGATGTTTTTCAGCGTGTGGGACAGGGAGACTGGTCAGGCTTAAGGGAAAGTGGAACGGAGCAAAGTACAGAGATATTCATAAAGAAAACCAGAACCAGAGTGGTTTGGACCTCAGACTGAACAGAAGGTTCACCTTCCAAGACAATGACCCCAAGTGCACAGCCAAGACAACACGGGTGTGGCTGAGGGACGTCTGTGAATGTCCTTGATTGGCCCAGCCCGAACCCTGACTTGAAACCAATCAAACATCTCTGGAAAGACGTGAAAATGTCTGTCCTCTGACAGTCCCTCCACATCCAGGTGTGCAAACCTTGTGGCACCATACCCAAGAAGACAGGAGGCTGTAATTACTGACAAAGGTGCTTTAACTAAGTACGGAGTAAAGCGTCTGAATACTTATATCAATGTAATATGTTTCCTTTTCAATAAATTAGCAAAAATTTTGAACATTCAGTTTTTACTTTATCATTATGGGGCATTGACTGAAGAATGATGACAATGCTTTTTACCTCAGGATAGGTCATAAATATCAGATCGACGAGGTCTAATTTTACCATCTAAATATAGTACAATATGTGAGGAAAAAAACTATGTTTTTCTCTGATTATTATTATCTATTATTCTCTGATAAAGTCACATACGCCAGATTTCGAAAATCTGGCTTGGTCACTAAGGCCTTGTCATTAACTCCTTAAGGACCTATTTCACCTTAAGGACTTGGCCATTTTTTGCAAATCTGACCAGTGTCACTTTAAGTGCTGATAACTTTAAAACGCTTTGATAATAAAAGGAAGAAGAGAACAAAACGAGCGGCACTCACCGATAGTAGGCAGGTAACTTTATTCCATGGCAGGAGGGGGGTGCATAGGTTGCAGATACAGCAGAAAGTAAGCGACAGCCGTTTCACGCGTGTATGCGCTTCTTCTGGCTGGGGAAAGCCAGAAGAAGCGCATACACGCGCGAAACGACTGTCGCTTACTATCTGCTGTATCTGCAACCTATGCACCCCCCTCCTGCCATGGAATAAAGTTACCTGCCTACTATCGGTGAGTGCCGCTCGTTTTGTTCTCTTCTTCCTTTTATTATATATGCTTACTGCAGCTACAGGCTGAGCACCTCCGTGAGGCACCACTCCTCGGTATTTGCATCCTGACTATCCTAGGTTCGGTGTAGTGCCACTGGTTTACCTGCTCTACATTTCACATTAAAACGCTTTGACTTATCCAGGCCATTCTGAGATTGTTTTTTCGTCACATATTGTACTTCATGACACTGGTAAAATGAAGTCAAAAAAATTCATTTTTATTTATAAAAAAATACCAAATTTACCAAAAATTTGTAAAACAATTGCAAATTTCCAAGTTTCAATTTCTCTACTTCTATAACACATAGTAATACCTCCAAAAATAGTTATTACTTTACATTCCCCATATGTCTACTTCATGTTTGGATCATTTTGGGAATGATATTTAATTTTTTGGGGATGTTACAAGGCTTAGAAGTTTAGAAGCAAATCTTGAAATTTTTCAGAAATTTTAAAAAAACCAATTTTTAGGGACAAGTTCAGGTCTGAAGTCACTTTGCAAGGCTTACATAATAGAAACCACCCAAAAATGACCTCATTCTATAAACTACACCCCTCAAGGTATTCAAAACTGATTTTACAAACTTTGTTAACCCTTTAGGTGTTCCACAAGAATTAATGGAAAATAGAGATACAATTTTAAAATTTCCCTTTTATGGCAGATTTTGCATTTTAATAATTTTTTTCCAGTTACAAAGCAAGGGTTAACAGCCAAACCAAACTCACTATTTATGGCCCTGATTCTGGGGTTTACAGAA
The DNA here is from genome assembly GCF_905171765.1 of Bufo bufo. Lineage (NCBI taxonomy): Eukaryota > Metazoa > Chordata > Amphibia > Anura > Bufonidae > Bufo > Bufo bufo. The sequence continues at coordinate 188,094,978 of NC_053394.1, read as the reverse complement.
ACACCCCATATGTGGTCGTAAACCGCTGTACGGGCACACGGCAGGGCGCAGAAGGAAAGGAATGCCATATGGTTTTTGGAAGGCAGGTTTTGCTGGACTGTTTTTTTTTACACCATGTCCCATTTGAAGCCCCCCTGATGCACCCCTAGAGTAGAAACTTTATAAAAGTGACCCCATCTAAGAAACTACACCCCTCAAGGTATTCAAAACGGATTTTACAAACGTCGTTAACCCTTTAGATGTCCCACAAGAGTTATTGGCAAATGGAGATGAAATTTCAGAATTTAAATTTTTGGGCAAATTTTCCATTTTAATCCATTTTTCCCAGTAACAAAGCAAGGGTTAACAGCCAAACAAAACTCATTATTTATGGCCCCGATTCTGTAGTTTACAGAAACACCCCATATGTGGTCGTAAACTGCTGTACGGGCACCCAGCAGGGCGCAGAAGGAAAGGAATGCCATACGGTTTTTGGAAGGCAGATTTTGCTGGACTGTTTTTTTTGACACCATGTCCCATTTGAAGCCCCCCTGATGCACCCCTAGAGTAGAAACTCCAAAAAAGTGACCCCATTTTAGAAACTACGAGATAGGGTGGCAGTTTTGTTGGTACTAGTTTAGGGTACATATGATTTTTGGTTGCTCTATATTACACTTTTTGTGAGACAAGGTGGCAAGAAATAGCTGTTTTGGCACTGTTTTTATTTTTCATTTACAACATTCATCTGACAGGTTAGATCATGTGATATTGCTATAGACCAGGTTGTCACGGATGCGGCGATACCTAATATGTATACTTTTTTTTATTTATGTAAGTTTTACACAATGATTTCTTTTTTGAAACAAAAAAATCATGTTTTAGTGTTTCCATAGTCTGAGAGCCATAATTTATTCAGTTTTTGGGCGATTACCTTGGGTAGGGTATGATTTTTGCCGGATGAGATGATGGTTTTATTGGCACTATTTTGGGGGGCGTGTGACTTTTTGATCGCTTGCTATTACACTTTTTGTGATGTAAGGTGACAAAAAATGGTTTATTTAGCACAGTTTTTATTTAAAAATTTTTACGGTGTTCATCTGAGGGGTTAGGTCATGTGATATTTTTATAGAGCCGGTCGATACGAACGCGGTGATACCAAATATGTATACTTTTTTTATTTATGCAAGTTTTACACAATAACAGCTTTTTTCAAAAAAAAAAAAAAAGATGTTTTAGTGTCTCCATATTCTGAGCCATAGTTGTTTTTTTTTTGGGCGATTGCCTCAGGTAGGGGCTAATTTTTTGTGGGATGAGGTGACGGTTAGATTGGTACTATTTTGGTGGGCAAACGCCTTTTTGATCGCTTGCTGTTGTACTTTTTGTGATGTAAGGTGACAAAAAAATTGTTTATTTAGCACAGTTTTTATTTTTTATTTTTTACGGTGTTCATCTGAGGGATTAGGTCATGTGATATGTTTATAGATACGGACGCGATACCTAATATGTATACTTTTTTTCCCCCTATTTTTTACCAATTTTTTTTAACTTTATTTGGGGAAAATGAAGTTTTTGTTTATTTTTACTTGAAACTTAAAAATTTTGGGGGGGGGAAACTTTATTTTTTCAACTTTTTTTTTTCACTTTATTTTTTGTCCCACATTGGGACTTGAACTTTTGGGGGTCTAATCCTTTACACTGCATTCCAATACTTCTGTATTGGAATGCATTGGCTGTATGAGTAATACTGTATGTATTACTCATACAGCTTCCGGCCTGTGAGATCCAGGGGGCTGGATCTCACAGGCTCGTCACCGGAAGGCAGCGCGATGCCTTCCTTCGACATCGCGCTGCCTTCCATGCCATCGGGTCCCCCCCACAGCCCCATGGGAACCCGATGGCACCACCACCGCAACTTAGAAAAGACGCAAACCGCAGGTCTGAATTTAGCCGAGGTGCCTGCTCAATGATTTGAGCAGGCACCTTGTTCCGATCACCGCCCGCCAGGCGGCGGTGATCGGAACAACACATGACGTACCGGTACGTCATGGGTCCTTAAGGACTCGGGAGCCATGCCGTACCGATACGTCATGGGTCCCTAAGGGGTTAAAGGGGTTGTCCACTAAGGCTACTTTCACACTAGCGGAATGGATCTCCGGCAGGCTGTTCCGTCGGGTGAACAGCCTGTCGGATCCGTCCTGCCGCTAGTGAACGTGTGCCCCCGAACTGCTGCTCCGTCCCCATTGATTATAAGTTTGCGTTATGCTGGACAGATCCGTTATGCAGGCAATAGACTTCTATTATGATGGCATTCCGTTATGCATTCCATCATGGAATTGCGTTATGGTCCGTGGAAACGGAATACATAATGCAATTCACTAAATACCTCAAGACGAACCGCAAACGAATTTCAAAATATGAAATTCGCTCATCTCTATTTGCCACCAAAAACTGTTATGTACCCCAAAATTATACCAATCAAGACTTCCCGCAAAAATCAAGCCTTCACACAGTTCTGTAGAGAAAAAAAAATATTATATATATATATATATATATATATATATATATGTCTTTTTTTTAACCATTTACTAATCCCAAAAGGGGACTATAATAGACTATCTTTTGATTGCTTCATACATTGCACTATTCCTGTACTACTATGTATTTTAACGTCAGTGTTAGGCTTCTTGCACACGACCGTATGCCCTCCGAGATATACAGTCCGTGAGCGGCATTGATCATGCGCACGGGAGCACACAGCATCATAGATTACAATGATGCTGTGGACATCGGGCCACCCGCGGGGCTATTGTCCCGCACTCACATGATCTTATGAGTGCGGGACAATAGTCCCGCGGGCGGCTCGACGTGCACAGCATCATTGTAATCTATGATGCTGTGTGCTCCTGTGCGCACGATCAATACCGCTCCGGGACATATGGTCCAGACACATGGCAGAGCCAAAAAGGAATGATGCACACAGGTTCTTTCATGGCACAAATTTGGGCTGAAAATGTGTCAGGCGCCAATACAATGCACACTTATACAGGCATACAGTTGCTAAAAAAAAATATTTATTACATTTTATATATATTATTTACATTTTTTCAACGGTAAGAAAGTACACATACAAATAAAAAAATATAGAATACAACCATATCTCCATGAAACTGAGCATACACAATGTCAACAGAGGTTAACATGCTCGATCCTATTCCAGTCCAGGTCAACTCAAAACAGTTCTGGGGAAGGGGACGTGACTTGCTAATGGCACAGTGAGCAGTACATTTGATGAGCTCCTGGCAGCCTGTACAGCAAAGCTGTCATTTTCTCAGATCTACCGGTTGATAAGTAAGTGGCAACGGTGGGGGACAAGAAGATGGGCAAGACACGATCCCAGTACCTCCAAAAGACACTGAAGTGAGCAGAATCCAGCATTTTTTCCAGCCGGGCTCTTAGCCTCCAGACGATAGCGTGGAAAGAAAGATGGCACTGACTGAATTGGTAGGCCCGTGATCACAGCCTGAAGACTCACCTTTCTCTCCACTCCGGTGCTCTGGCTCACAACCTGCAGTCACATCAGGACCCAATTCCTCTGGCCCGAAAGAAGGGGACACCAAGAAGGAGATAGAGTCCCATCTCAACAGGCTGGAGCAGATACAGTACAAAAGAAGGATGGGAAGCAGTCAAGGAGGGCATGCAACAGCTTGGGCGGAGGAGGTTGAAGAGGGACAAGAAGGGATTCTTTCTCAACTAGGCATTTTGCAGGAGCAGGCCCCACAAATTTCCAGTGTGATGGGGCATTTTTTAGATGACCTAAAAAATAGACAACACCATAACAAACTCTGTATACGGGGCATTCTAGAGACTATACCACCGGTTTAAGGCCTTGCTTGGCAAGTCGGCGAAGGACTCTATTTCTTATAGACCACATACATAGATCTCTCAGTCCTAAGCCCTCTGATCTGGCCAGGCCAAGGGACACCATAAGCCGGATTCATTTCTTTACAGAGAAAGAGAAAAAGATGAAAACCGCTTGAGAGCAGCCTGAACTCCAGCTTAACAATGATTCTATTGCAATAATGGAGGACCTCTCCAGACATACCCAGAGCCCTCCGACCCCTTCTCTCTGCCCTTCGAGAATTCCCTACAGGACGGGCTTCCCTTCAAAACTATTTACCTCACATAAGGGGAAATCAGCCAGTTTCAAGTCACTAGATCTTCTGAACTTCCTCGGGACTTTTGAGCTACCCATGGTTTCACTACTGGATTGACAAACCAAGTCTCCCTCCAGGTCTTCCACAACATGAAAGAAGTTAACGGTTCAAGTCAACATTGTCCTGCAGGAAATAGACCCCATCGTCGTAATCAAGCTCCAGGACCAGACTGTGTGTTTTACCACTGCCAGAGCGAAACCACCATATTCTGAGACTACTGGCTTGTCTTACAAGTGCTAGCAAGTACTATTGTTTCTGTTTTTTGTTATCTACCTTTCTGTTAGGACTTGTGGACTTTACACCCATGATTGTGCCTCGGGGCTAGTGTTGACCGCTTCTTAAGGCTGAATCGCCCGCTCGCTATCGTCGGAGGCCACTGCTATTACATGCAGCGATCTCCTCCGCAGCATGGGGAGGAGCAATCATTATGCCATCGCTCGTCCCCATGCTGTATAGTTGTGTTCCAGCGGCAGATCGTTATTAGACACCACGATCTCCTCCAGGTCTTCCACAACATGAAAGAAGTTAACGGTTCAAGTCAACATTGTCCTGCAGGAAATAGACCCCATCGTCGTAATCAAGCTCCAGGACCAGACTGTGTGTTTTACCACTGCCAGAGCGAAACCACCATATTCTGAGACTACTGGCTTGTCTTACAAGTGCTAGCAAGTACTATTGTTTCTGTTTTTTGTTATCTACCTTTCTGTTAGGACTTGTGGACTTTACACCCATGATTGTGCCTCGGGGCTAGTGTTGACCGCTTCTTAAGGCTGAATCGCCCGCTCGCTATCGTCGGAGGCCACTGCTATTACATGCAGCGATCTCCTCCGCAGCATGGGGAGGAGCAATCATTATGCCATCGCTCGTCCCAATGCTGTATAGTTGTGTTCCAGCGGCAGATCGTTATTAGAGACCACGATCTCCTGCCTGCAAATTATTTGGATTGCCCGATGATCGAGAGTTTGCTCATTCATCGGGCAATCAGCGGTAGTATTACACTGCAAGATGATCATTAACAAGCGTTCATGCAAATGCTCGTTAGCAATTATATGCTAAAAAAATAATAATAATTGGACAGTGTAATACAGCCTTTAGTATATCTTATTTACTCTAAATGTACAGTCGTGTCCAAAAGTTTTGAGAATGACACAAATATTAGTTTTCACAAAGTTTGCTGCTAAACTGCTTTTAGATCTTTGTTTCAGTTGTTTCTGTGATGTAGTGAAATATAATTACACGCACTTCATACGTTTCAAAGGCTTTTATCGACAATTACATGACATTTATGCAAAGAGTCAGTATTTGCAGTGTTGGCCCCTCTTTTTCAGGACCTCTGCAATTCCACTGGGCATGCTCTCAATCAACTTCTGGGCCAATTCCTGACTGATAGCAACCCATTCTTTCATAATCACTTCTTGGAGTTTGTCAGAATTAGTGGGTTTTTGTTTGTCCACCCGCCTCTTGAGGCTTGACAAGTTCTCAATGGGATTAAGATCTGGGGAGTTTCCAGGCCATGGACCCAAAATGTCAACGTTTTGGTCCCCGAGCCATTTAGTTATCACTTTTGCCTTATGGCACGGTGCTCCATCGTGCTGGAAAATGCATTGTTCTTCACCAAACTGTTGTTGGATTTTTGGAAGAAGTTGCTGTTGGGGGGGTGTTTTGGTACCATTCTTTATTCATGGCTGTGTTTTTGGGCAAAATTGTGAGTGAGCCCACTCCCTTGGATGAGAAGCAACCCCACACATGAATGGTCTCAGGATGCTTTACTGTTGGCATGACACAGGACTGATGGTAGCGCTCACCTTTTCTTCTCTGGACAAGCCTTTTTCCAGATGCCCCAAACAATCGGAAAGAGGCTTCATCGGAGAATATGACTTTGCCCCAGTCCTCAGCAGTCCATTCACCATACTTTCTGCAGAAGATCAATCTGTCCCTGATGTTTTTTTTGGAGAGAAGTGGCTTCTTTGCTGGCCTTCTTGACACCAGGCCATCTTCCAAAAGTCTTCGCCTCACTGTGCGTGCAGATGCGCTCACACCTGCCTGCTGCCATTCCTGAGCAAGCTCTGCACTGGTGGCACTCCGATCCCGCAGCTGAATCCTCTTTAGGAGACGATCCTGGCGCTTGCTGGACTTTCTTGGATGCCCTGAAGCCTTCTTAACAAGAATTGAACCTCCTTCCTTGAAGTTCTTGATGATACTATAAATTGTTGATTGAGGTGCAATCTTAGTAGCCACAATATCCTTGCCTGTTAAGCCATTTTTATGCAACGCAATGATGGCTGCACGCGTTTCTTTGCAGGTCACCATGGTTAACAATGGAAGAACAATGATTTCAAGCATCACCCTCCTTTTAACATGTCAAGTCTGCCATTTTAACCCAATCAGCCTGACATAATGATCTCCAGCCTTGTGCTCATCAACATTCTCACCTGAGTTAACAAGACGATTACTGAAATGATCTCAGCAGGTCCTTTAATGACAGCAATGAAATGCAGTGGAAAGGTTTTTTTGGGATTAAGTTAATTTTCATGGCAAAGAAGGACTATGCAATTCATCTGATCACTCTTCATAACATTCTGGAGTATATGCAAATTGCTATTATAAAAACTTAAGCAGCAACTTTTCCAATTTCCAATATTTATGTAATTCTCAAAACTTTTGGCCACGACTGTACAGGTTTCATGAAGTTCACGGAACCATGGCTTCAACTAGCCCAAGTAGGGTCTCAAGAGCTGTCTGGTAGATGGAACTGAGTTAAGTATGAATGCCCAAATACCTGAGTTTTTAGACTAGGGGTGTGTTTTTGTTTAAGTATGGGTGCCATATGTTCTGTCTTGTGAGAGTGTTATGTCTTCCCCCTCCCTACGGTCTCAATCCCAATCTTATGTGGCTTCTTCACTCTAGAGATCAGATTTCCACTTGGGCAGGTCTTTCAATATATGACGAATAAGAAAACAGACATAGTCTTAGGCCTGTATTAGACCTGCAGATCAGCAATTTAATTTTCGGTAAGGAAGCATTCCTTCCCAACAATCGCCTGCTTGTCAGTGAAGGAGACCACTATTATTACATTAAGCAATCTCCTTCTCAGTAATGTCATCACTCGTCCCCATACAGAATCATTATTTGCCGGCAGCAGACCATGATTAGACAGCATGATCTGCTGCCAGCAAACAATTATTTTAGCCTGGTTAAAAATTGCGATGACCAGATGAACGAGCGTTTCCTCGTTCATTGGCTAATCGGCAGCCCTTTTACACAGGCAGATCATCACCAAACAGCATTCCTACGAATGCTTGTTGCCGATGATCTGCTCGACTATCTCCAGGTCTAATACCCCTGCACCCCAGGAACAGGGACTATAGTTTCCAATCAATGGTCCATAACTGCTATACAAGAAATGATTACATTCTAATTTCTTATTAGACTAGCCTCCTAAATGCTCACTAGAACTATTCTTATGGTCAAACCATGCTCCTCTGTTATGCTCAATTGGTTTAACGCCTGGGTCTAGTAGGGGGGCGGTGGGGGGTTATACTTGGAGAGTAAATGATGATCTATTAAATGACACCTTGTACACAGCAGAGATCCAGAAAGCTATCACACACTTTACCGACCATCATAAAAGTCAGATGACACTGAGGCCACTATCATTATCAAATCCCTCTAGCGAGGGATAGATTAAAAAGGGGATTTTTCAAGAATAGTGAAAAAGGAGGTAAATGGCTGTCCAGGGCTTTACATCCTAGACTTCCTCAATCTCGGATAATGTCTCTCAACTCACCTTCAAAAGGAGTGATGCCCTCTACTGAGGCTATTCTTGAGGAGTTCAGACTATTATTAGTCCATAGTTATACTAAGTACTCCTCTTTGGATAACCCTCTTACACTAGCTAAAATCTCTGACTGACTATCTCTCACAAATCCACATGACATCTAACGGATCCAAGGAGATGGTAGGCTTGAAGGGCGAGTTCTTGATCAGTAAAGTGGAGGCAGCCATCAAAGATCTAAAGATAGGGAAATGCGCAAGCCCTGAGGAGTTCACACTGAGGATTTATAAAGTATTCAGCAAAGCTAAAACACCTCTTATTTTAGAAGCTTTTCAGGCCGTATCTGAGGGAGTAACTTTTCCCAGTCATTCCCTATTAGCCTATGTTACGGTATTGCTGAAACCAGGTATAAACACCACTCACTGCAGCAACTATCACACCAGTTACCTTAGTAATACTGACATTAAACTATACTCAAAAATGTTGACCTTAAAGTGGTTGTTACTTCAGCAAATAGCATTTATTATGAAGAAAAAGTTAATACACTTGTATTGTTATTATCTATATTGCTTCCTTACTATTGTCTCATTTATATAAGGTTGTATTGGTGATTTCCAGTGAAGCGTAATCACCAATTTAGTGGCCATAAAAAGAAAGGCCGTCACCATTCTAAAAGAGGAGCGGAACCCCATAATTCCTGTAAGTAGTGCTGACTGGGGGAAAGAGAAACATGGAGTTGGGTAAGTGTCACGAGGGTATCAAGAGCCACGTCTGACTCCGTTATACCCGGGGTCAGGAGGTCGCAGCGGGTGGCTGCGCGCTCTATATCTAAAGATCACGTTGTTTCTTAGTTATTGTTTTCTGTGTTTGCCTTGCTATCCTTTTTGTCTCAATCAGGGATCCGTAGCTTCTCCTCCTCAGCTGTTTCTTGTCTGCCACTCCCAACCTCCTTATATTCTCCCCTCACACTTCTCTAGTTGCCAGTTATAGAGCTTCCTGCCTGGACATCTATACTGACCCACTGGAGTTGTGAATCCTGGTTGTCGTTCCAGAGTGCTACCCTCCGGATCCCTGTTGGGCTTCTTGTTGTCTCCTGTTGTCGCCCACCTGGGATTATATGTTGAGTTTGTATTGTCTGTCCTTCCCTTGGTGTTTTCCTTTAGAGCTAGTGGTGCGGACTAGTGTTCCCACCGCCCTGTTCACTATCTAGGGCTCAGCTTAGGGAAAGCCAGGGCTTTAGGCACGTGATCGGCGTACGGGTAAGGAACCCGTCTAGGGACGTCAGGGCAGCCAGGTGCCAGCCGCTAGGTGAGTCAGGGGTCACCACCTTCCCTCTCACTTGGGCAGGGCCTTCCTTGTTCCCTCCCTCTGCGTCACGTATGTGATAGTCACGCCGACCGTGATAGTAAGATTCCGAATAATAGTCGAAGTTGGTGTCCACAGGGGCTTTATGATGGGACATTCCCACAAAGTATAAAGTAAGGTTCCATAATTATGTAATTTTAATGATCAGAGTTTAGTCTAAAATATTATAAAATGCTGAAATTCCCTTTTTTTTTTTTTTTACACAAGAGACCTATTGAGTAGGCAGAGCACCAGCAGATCCACTGTATAGAGCCCCAACTACCATGGAAACAGAACATTTGGAATCTGCAAAAATCTATAAAATCAACATTGGGGACTTTAGAAAAATCAAAATGCAAGTGACCAAATAGGTCATACAAATGACACTGAGGTTACTCCTTTTATTCTCCAGGAAGAAAGAGACAAGCCTGGTGTATTACATTCCACAAAATCCAGAGGAAAGTATTGTAAGGAACACACAGTGGAACGGAAAGAATGAGAAAGAAGATATTTCCAAGCGGAGAGGAGAGGTACGAAGACGGAGGTTGCCTGGTAAGGAATTACCAGTGCTCATATGTTTCTCCATCTCCAGCCACAATTTGAATGATTCACAGGACCACCAATGCAGAGATTGATCTAGTATACTGGCATTGTGGTAATCTCTTAGGTTGAGTAAGCCAAGGCCTACTGCCGATCTGTGACGCGTCAAAATCAAAACGGGAACTCTACACTTCCATCCTGCCCAAATAAAGGTATGTAAGATAGACTCTGCTTTAACAAAAAAACATTCTAGGGATTATTATTGGAATTGTGAGAAATTGTGCGGCCGGCCCCCCTCCCTCCCCTGTAGTTAACTCGTTGGTGGCCAGTGGGCCTTCTCCCCTCCCTCCCCCTCCTAATTAAAATCTCCCCCCTATCATTGGTGGCAGCGGAGTGTACCGATCGGAGTCCCAGTTTAATCGCTGGGGCTTTGATCGGTAACCATGGCAACCAGGACGTTACTGCAGTCCCGGTTGCCATGGTTACTTAGCAATTTGTAGAACCATTATACTTACCTGTGAGCTGCGATGTCTGCGTCCGGCCGGGAGCTCCTCCTACTGGTAAGTGACATGACCAGTTAACTACAGGGGAGGGAGGGGGGGGCCCACTGGCCACCAACGAGTTAACTACAGGGGAGGGAGGGGGGGGCCCACTGGCCACCAATGTGTTAACTACAGGGGAAGGGGAACTGCCCCCTGCTGCCAGGCAGCAGGGGGCAGTCATGTACACAGTTCTTTTAGTATATTCTAACCTGAAGCGTCCCCATCACCATGGGAACGCCTCTGTGTTAGAATATACTGTCGGTTCTGAGTTTTCACGAAGTGAAAACTCAGCTATAAAAAAGCTTTTATGCAGACGGATCTTCGGATCCGTCTGTATAAAAAGTAACCTACGGCCACGGATCACGGACACGGATGCCAATCTTGTGTGCATCCGTGTTCTTTCACGGACCCGTTGACTTGAATGGGTCCGTGAACCGTTGTCAGTCAAAAAAATAGGACAGGTCATATTTTTTTGACGGACAGGATACACGGATCACGGTCTCGGCTGCAAAACGGTGCATTTTCCGATTTTTCCACGGACCCATTGAAAGTCAATGGGTCCGCGAAAAAAAACAAACAGAAAACGGCACAACGGCCACGGATGCACACAACGGTCGTGTGCATGAGGCCTTAGACAAAGACAGAATCCAGGGACAGCAATGGGTTTGTACAAGTCAAAATGATATCATCTGCAAAGAGAGCTATTTTATAATCTCTGTCTTCAATTATGACGTCTAATCAGCTCCATCCGGGGCCGACTGCCAAGACATAAAATAAAGGGAAGAGGGGACCACCCTGGGCAGGTACCAATAGTTAATAAAGACTGGGTTGGAATTGAGTGCCTAATTGGCTTATTGAATAGGGTCCTGGATTCAGAATTTCGATAGGGTCGAGAAAGCATATTGCCAGTTAATACTGTGAAACACTTTCTCAGCTTCTATAGGGGATTCCATGTCTCTCGCAGTGCTGCATAAGAGAAAGGTCTAAGGGAAGATAAAACTGTTTTCAAATGATCAGCCAATATTTTAGCATACAGATTAATGTTCTTTTTCAACAATGATATGCAGCGAAAATGGGAAGGGTTATTCAGACATTTACACAGTTTTGGGAGGCTCACTGGTCTCAGCTCCTCGAAGGAAGACCTTGCGAAGATACGGGAATAAAATAGAGGAAAACCTAAGATAGAAATCGTCTGCAAAACAATCCGGTCCTGGGTCTTATGCAAAGGATTTTTTTTTATAGTCTTTAACCCCTTAACGCATAATGTAATACATGTACAACTTTAAGCGCCTGCAACTGTAAGGAGCGGGCTGCTGCGACGAGCCCACTTCACACTCAGTGGGTGCCGGCCACAATGATAGGGAATGCTGAACTATTAAAGAACTAATAGAACTAAAAACTGAATTACAGTGATCAGTCGTACATACGACAAAAATGGTACCAATGAAAACTACAGTTTGTTGTGTGTTTTTTTTTTAACTTTACCCCCCCCCCCCAAAAAAAATTCCCGTTTTCCATTAAATGGTGCCATTAAAAATGCATATTGTCCCGCAAAAAATAAGCCCTCATATGGATATGTGTATGGAAAAATAAAAGTTATGGCTATTGGAACGTGGGGAGGAAAAAAATAAATGATGCAAAAACAAAAACAGGCAGGTAAATGCTGACGTTTCCTGGATGCAGCATTCAGTCTATCCTTCAAATGGTAATAAGCAAACTGAGCCAAAACGTCCCTGGGGACATTATCAGGTAGAGGCTTGGGGATAGGGTTGAGCGAATCAGGTTCGAATTGCTGTATCCAAACCCGATTCTTTTAAAAACTTTGTCAAGAATACTGGCTCCATCCTACTGTAAAATCTATTGCCTCCACTGAGATTTTCCGAAAATTCAGCAAATATCGATTGACTTACTTTATCTCGCCACTATCACGTGTCAATTTGTTTATTCGCATAAATTACTGTATCAAAATACTAACCAAACTTGGCTTTGTGCCTCACTAACGAAGCTTCGTTTTTTGATACAGTAATTTATGTGAATAAACAAGGTGACATGTGATAGAGGCGAGATGAAGCAAGTATTGCAATATTTGCTGAAACTTCGGAAAGACCTCTGCAGAGGCTAAAACATTTACTGTAGGACAGAGCTGATATTCTTTACTTAGTTTTTAAAAGAATCGCTCAACCCTACTTCGGGACCCTGTGGGCTCCGTCAATATCCAACTCATATTCGACCAGGTCAGGCAACTTGGCCTGCAGAGCATCGTACTTGTCATTAAGGGAGGCAACAGTCCACTAACTCATATTAGGGGTGGGCGATATAGGCGATATGCGATATAAATTTGTGCCACGATATGGATTTTGTGCATAACGTCTATATCGCCGGACCGCGATATGACCACGGAGCGGTAGTGAATGATCGCGCTCTCGGCGCACACCATGTTCTCCTGAGCCGGCACAGTGGAGAAGGAGGGAGTCCCTCCCTCCCCACTGTGCGCGGCTGCCGCTGGCCACCAATAAGAACAGAGTAGGAGGAGGGGAGGGACTGTGGCAACTGCGCCACCAATGAATGCCTGAATACCAACGTAGCGTTCATGTACCGGCCATATCCCGGCCCCTATGACTGTACGCTGCGATCCGCCGCAATTAACCCCTCAGTTGAGGGATTAATCGCGCAGATCACAGCGTCCTTTCAGAGGTCGGGTGCCGAGAATGTTCTTTAGTCTCTGCATTAGTGGCAGTGGGCAGTTCCGATCAGAGTCCCAGCAGTGTAATGCTGGGGCTCCGATCGGTTACCATGGCAGCCAGGAGTCACGCTACTGAAGTCCTGGCTGCCATGGTATGTTAGTGAGCAGCATTATACTCACGTGCGCCGTGGCCGCCGGTCGCTCCTTCTGTCTGTGCGGCGCATTGCTAATGCTTATAGCATTAGCAATGCGCCGCACAGACCTATGAGAAGGAGCGCCCGGCGGCCACGCCGCGCGTGAGTATAATGCTGCTCACGCTGCTCACGTCGGAACTGCCCACTGCCACCAATGATGGGGGGGAGGAGGGGGACCCTGTGGCCACTGCCACCAATGATTAATACTGGGGAGGGAGGGGGGGTGGTTTTGAGTTACCAGAGGGGGCTGATAAGAGGGAGAGGCTGGGGGCACATGAGAGGCTGGGGGGCTGATCAGAGGCTGGGGGGCGGATCAGAGGCTGGGGGGCGGATCAGAGGCTGGGGGGCACATGAGAGGCTGGCTGCTGTTGTGTGCACAAAGTACAGGGAGAGTGTAAAGTCCTATTCACCCTAATAGAGCTCTATTAGGGTGAATATGACAAGGGCACTAGCCCTTAAGGAGGCTAATAGTTGTTAAATAAAAAGTAAAAAAAAAAAAAAAAAGTTTAAACACCCCCCCAAATATAGAAAACAATATATTGCCATATATATATATTGCGCATGCTTAAAATTATATCGCAATATAGATTTTAGGCCATATCGCCCACCCCAAACTCATATGCTAATGCAAAGACAGCCATCTTAGTTTCCATATGAGATACAAAGTCTTAGAGAGAGAGGATTGAAATGGCTCCACGAGTTTTGAAAAGTCCCCATGCAAAGAGCTGACAACATCAGCTTCAGAGTGGTTTCGGATGCCTCGTTATCAGAGGCCTGAAAATGAGCAAAGAGGTCTGACACCTCCAGTGTTTGCATATCACAGACCAGGGCCTTAGATTGCCCCACATCAGCATCTGCGGGGGCCTTGGCATGCTTGGTTTGTTTCTTCTGACTGTGTGAGGCGATTACGCAGCCGGAATACCCCCAGGTGGAGACACATTTCGACCGGTGTCACGAAGAGATACCTGGCTTGGGACATCTAGTACCCTTGGAGGCCTGTGAACCCTTCCCAATCTTGGCTGCAGCTGGAGAGGGAGTCGAGGCCCACCAGTCTGGAATATCAAACATTTCGGTAGTTGCATGCTCCAGGTGTGGGTCTGGCGATGACGGAGCATCAGTAACAGTCATCAAAGGCCTTCACGGTGCTGCCACCACCTGTGTAGTCCTCACTGAAGCTGCATCTGATGAGCGAGAGATGCCATTTTTAGAGTGCCATATCAGAGGCAAAAAAGTGGCAAATCAGCCTCTTAGCCGTATCCTGAACTGGTTTTCTACTGCCCATATGTAAGAGAAAAAGTCCTGGCATCTGGGTAGGAAAAAGGAAGAATCGCTGGCAGGAGTATTAATGCTGGTTTGAGTTTGCCAGTACAGAGTTCCTCCTTCACAAAGGGTAACAGGAGAAAAAGCGCCACACAATTTATTAACCATTTTCTCCTGAATACAGCAACACCCCATACGTGGCCGTAAACAGCTGCAAGGTGGCACACTGCAAGGCTCAGAAGGGAAGGAGCAGCATATGGCTTTTGGAGGGCAGCGTTCGCTGGAATGGTTTTCAGGCACCATGTCGCAGTTGAAGAGACTCTGAGGTACCCGTATAGTGTAAACCACCAAAGAATTACCCCATTTTGGAAACAACAAATGTAGGGATCTAGTGGGGTTTGACCCCAAACACATTTTATAGATTTAATAATTTTTTTTAAATGTAGACAAAATGAAAAATCACATTGTATTTCAATTATCGTATTTTTTGCCCTATATGACACACTTTTTTCCCTCAAAACTGAGGAAAAAAATGTCAGTGCCTCTTAGGAGCAAATTCTAATGAGCGCTTCCATTATGATCGGTGAATACAACACTTCCTGTGTTGCTTTGTACTACCACTTCCTGGTCTACTCTTGCAGGCACAACATCGGGTCACACCCCAGCATGGCAGGAAGAGCACTGAATCTCAGGAGAGACGGTGGCATCCAGGACAGGAGAGTTGAGAATTTTTTTTCCCTCTGATCGGAGGTCTGATTAACATTGGGGGTCAGTTCTGAGGTCTGATTGCGAGTCCAAGCTGCGGTCTAATTAACATTGCGGGTCTGATATAAGGTCTGATTCGGGGTCTGAGCTGGGGCCTAATTAACAATGGGGTCTGAGCGGACGATTGATTAACATTAGGAGTCTAGTCTGAGGTCTGATGAAAAAAAATAACATTTTTCTTAATTTCCTCCTCTAAAACCTAGGTGCATTTTTTGGGCAAGCGCATTTAATAGGGTGAAATATACCATATATGTAGTCTTAGCTTCAAATGTTTCATTTTCATAAGTGGTAATATGGGACAAAGCATCCCAAATTTTTTACAAGTATGACACTATCCCCTATGTGGTCATAACCTTCTGTATGGTATGGTGATGTGAACAGTGAAGAGTATGGTAACGTCCCGGAAGAGGGGTATATCTCACCCAGATTCCTCAACTGGGTGAGGTAAGTAAGATCCAGAATGGCGCTGGCTTCAGCAAGCATAGTTGCTGGACATATTTTTCTTTATTTGTTGCATGGGCTGGATTTTATTTGGATTGGGAAGGTAGTTTTGGTAGTGGGACCTTTCCAATCCACCCCATTGAAGGGAAGTGTTCCCCTAGCATGAGGGATCCCCAGGTGTAATCCATCTGGGATAGTTAGTGGGAAGTAAAAGCCCATCCCAGACTATCAGTCAGGGGAGAGAGTGATTTGGAACAGAGACCTGCAGAGGCTCTGAGTGGTCTCAGCCATGTGGACTGAGGGGCCACAAGGCTATGTAAAGCCTGATCTCTTCCCGGTGTGGACTGTAGGTTGATGAGCAGACCGACTAAGGGCTTGGAGCCTGAGACCCTGACCCTAAGCTGTGTTCTGTAGGTGAGTCAGGGACATGTTGTTTGTATTAGCAAGTGCCTAGATGGGCAGGTGTTTATTTTGTATTGTTTATGCTTGGGCTTCTGAAAATAAACAAACAGTCATTTGGACTTTAATCCTGGTGTCCGTGAAGAAATCTGTGATTGTGACCCCCTGAAAGAAGGCGATCCCTTACAATGGGAACAAAAAAGGGTTCAGAAGAGAAAGAGCACCATGTGCATTTGAGGCCAAGTTTGGCAATTATACAGCACTAGCTGACAACTACAGGGGCTCTGAGGTGAAATAAAAAAGAAACTCCCAAGAAGCGACACCATTTTAGAAACCACAGCCCTCACAGATTTCACTAAGGAGTGCGGTTAGCATTTTGACCCCACAAGTGTTTTGCAAAAATTAATACACAGCAGATGGAGAAAAGTGAAAATTGCAATTTTGCAGAGATATGCCTGATATGTTGTGCCCAGAGTACGCCAGTATGAAAAGTAAGCCCCTGTATTATGCTGTGCTTCCTGGTTTTAGAGACACCTTACATGTGGTTAATCTTTTGCCTAGACATACAAAAAGGCTCAGGGGTAAAAGAGCACCATGCGCATTATGAGGCCCAATGTGGTGATCTACAACGCTTGTGCTGTCAACTGTAGAGGCTCTGGGGTGAAATAATAAATGGAACCCCTAATGAGTGACCCCATTTTTGAAACTTCACCCATCAAGGTATTAAGGTTTTGACACCAAAGGTATTTTGCAGAAATTCACTCACAGCAGACCAAGAAAAAGGAAAATTGCTATTTTTCAACAAATATGGCATTCTAGAGCTTTTCAGGTGTTAAATCACAATTGCAGAGACTCTGAGGAAACTATACCCCTCAAGTTAATTATTAAGGGGTGGAGTTAACTTTTTGACACCACAGGTATTTTGCAGAGATTAACATGAAGAGCACCATGAAAAATGAAAATTGAAAAATGAATGAAAAAAGTTTTGCAAAGATATGACATTTCAGTGCTCAATATGTGGTGCCCAGCTGGTGCCATCTGAGATGCACCACGGTCCTTAAATTGTCAAGAGGGGTTCTACCAGGTATGGAAATGTCATAAATGTGAATGTAAACTGCTGTATGACTAAACTGCAGGGTTCAGAAGGAAAATACCACATTTTGGCTTTTGCAGCACAGATTTGGTGGATTTGTTTATGGGCGCCATATTGCTATTGCGATACCAGTACAGCTGTTTTCTGATAACCATACTTTTATTATTTTTCTATCGATTTTTGCAGGATGAGTTATTATTGGCTCTATTTTAGGGTATATACAGTGTTATGATCACTTTTTATGTCACTTTTTGGGAGGCAGGCCAGAGAAATGAAGCAATTCTGCCATTGCTTTTTGGGTTTTGTTATAGCGGAATACACTGTGTGGGAAAAATTATGTTGTCTTTATTCTGCTGGTCAGTACAATTACAGAAATACAAATTTTATATAGATTTTTTTAAGGGTTACTACTTTTACAAAAAGCATTTTGAAAAATGTGTCACTATTTTCTGACAGCCATATTTTTGGCAATGATCTTGTGTGAGGGTGACATTTTCATTGGTACTATTTTTGGGGGACATACAAACAGGGCGGATTGGCCATAGACCTTACAGGGAAACTTCCCGGTGGGCAGATACCCAGGGGGCTACCTGAGCCCTCCTCAAGACCGCCAGCCAAGTAATGATCTGATGCTACCCTCCTGACCCTTGAATTCAACTCTACTGCTATTCTGAGGCAACTGGAGTAGAAGGACAAAACATGGCAGCTGGTGCTGACCACCAGAGAGAGGCAGTTACTGGGGAAGGATTTTGTGCTGCACAAGTATTATTTAGTGATGCACTGTGGTATCTGGTTCTGTTGGAGCAGTGTGTTTTGCTGCACTATGGTATTTGGCTCTACTAGGATGATATTAGGAATACTGAAATGCCGCCCCGCCTACTTGTGTTGGCCCTGCCTTCTATCAATTTGGTCCTGCGCACAACATGGGGCCACTTTTTCCAGGACTACTTTTAGTTCCCAATTCGCCCATGCATACAACTTTTTGATTGCTTGATATTATTATTTTTGAAAAGTGAGGTGACATTATATATTGTGTGGAACCGTACTCACTTGACCAGTGTACAAAGGCAGGGACACCAAAACGTTCAACAAAAGACCTCTTTATTTAGGCTCTTCAAATAAGTACAGCCAGTACAACCGGATCGCAGCCGGGTCAAACAGTTGTAGCACACGCTGACAGTGTTACTTCACACTTTGGGTCTTTCCTCCAGACTGAGACACACCTAAGATCCAGCAGCAGGATTAAATAGGATCCCTGGACATGAGCATGCCTCAAGTGTGGACCCACCCAAAACATTGCCTGTTCCCAGTAAAAGCCCGCCCTGAACTAGCTGAACCAGCTACACCAGGGATTAGCAACCTTCGGCACTCCAGCTGTGATGAAACTACAACTCCCAGCATGCAAACATGCTCAGCTGTTCTAACAATTCCCATAGAAGTGAATAGAGCATTCTGGGAGTTGTAGTTTCAGAACATCTGGAGTGCCGGAGGTTGCTGATCCCTGAGCTACACTATCTAGTTTCTAAGCTAACTTAGTGGACACCTAGACTAGGGCTTTTACTCCACCAAGGCTGGGCACCTTGGTGGCACATTCCTGGTAAGCCAGCCTCTTTAGAATGCTTCCTGCAACATTCTGGGTGACACATATCTCCCCTCATAGATGACTCCTGTCACCCCTCACTATATATATATATATATATATATATATATATATATATATATATATATATATAAATAATTACACTCACCGGTAATCCGGTTTCCTGTTTTGCTTCTTTTTGCCTTTTCATTTGGCGCTCCCTGCCTTCCCAGAGCCACAACTTTATATTTTTCTGTTCAAATAGCCATATGAGGGTTTGTTTAGTGCTGGACAAGTTGTACTTTCCAACGCCATTTACTATTGCATATGATATAGTGGGAAGCAGAAAATAAATTCCAAAATGTGGTGAAATTGCAAAAAAAAAAAATATTTAAAGCAATTCCACCAAAGTTTTACGTTTTTATTTCCGACGTTCGAAATGCGATAAAACTAACTAGTAGGTTTTATTTTACAGGTCAGTACGAATCCGGCGATACCTTATATGTATAGTTTTTCTTGCGTTTTGATAGGGATAAAAAAAAGAAATCTAAAAAAGTGGGGGAAAAAAATCTCTTTTATTTTTTTGTCGCCATATTTTGACCCCTATAACTTTTTTGTAATTATGTGTACGGAGCTGTATGGGGGCTCATTTTTTGTGGGGCGATCTGAACTTTTCATTGATACCATTCTGGGGTGTGTATGACTTTTTGAACACTTTTTATTTAATTTTTTTGTAGAAAATGAAGCAACCAAAAACAGCGAATCGGCTATTTGAACGTTTTTTTTCCGTTTTGCTGTTTGCCGTAGGGTTGAGCGGTAAACCGGTGTCAGCGATATACCGCAGTATTAGGAAACAGCAATATGGAGATATTATTGTTTCCTAATAACCGTAGTATTTGGTGACGTCATAGAAGCAGTCACATGTGCACAGACAGCTTCAAAATCTGTGTCGCCTGCAGCCTGCATAACAGTACTCACAACCACATTACTGCCCGCTGCGGCCGCCCCCGGCTCCTCCTAGCTCCCCATATTCATGTCTCCGCCCACCGATGTCGGAATCGGATAACAGCAGAGGCGAGCACAACAAGCAGGCGGGAAAAGTCTCTCCAACTCCCACACACGAGTGTGGCCTGCGAGGAGTGAGAGAGACGAGACCTTAAATATAGAATAGAACCGGCCCAGGTGTCATACTAAAATGTGCTATGTCTGTCTTTCTTCTGCGGCCCTGTGGCCTGGTCCTTCCTGACTGCCTGCAAGCTGCAGTCTGCACACTGATCTAAAATAGCAGGCATTAGGGAATAATGAGTCCTCTATAAATGAGCAACATGACATTATTATACTGAGGGGAGGGGTCAAAACTTTTTCATACAGTATAATGTCTCCTTGTGGCTGCCCCCATACAGTATAACGTCTCCTTGTGGCTGCCCCCATACAGTATAACGTCTCCTTGTGGCTGCCCCACACAGTATAACGTCTCCTTGTGGCTGCCCCACACAGTATAACGTCTCCTTGTGGCTGCCCCACACAGTATAACGTCTCCTTAAGGCTGCCGCATACAATATAATGTCTCCTTCTGACTGCCCCCACACAGTATAATGTTACCTTGTGTTTTTTTCTTTTAAATGGGTATTTATCGCGATATATTTCATTATCACGCAAAAAAATGTAATATTGTTATCATCCGAATATTTTTGATATCGCCCAACCCTAGTTTGCCGTATGGGGAATATATTTTTATACTATGGGAGTTTTCGCACATTGTGACACCCACAATGTGAATTTTTTTACATTTTTTTTAGTTATTTTGGGAAAAGAGGGGTGATTTCAATTTTTATGTTTTTTTTTCTATTTTTAAAAACTTTATTTAATTTTTTTACACTTCCCACTTTAAACTTTTACTTTTTTTTTTTACACATTCAATCATTAGATTGCTATTCTCATAGACCCCAATGCACTAGCATTGGAGTCTATGAGAAAATTGCTTGTTTCCTATGGAGCCCTATTACAGGCAAGGGCTCCATAGGAAATACTGCATACATGCTTCAGCTTCTCCGATCGCCAAATGGGGGAGCCGGAGCATGTTCGCTTCCGGTGTTTCACGCGCTCAGATGCTGTGGTCGGGATTGACCACGGCATCTGAGGGGTTAAATGTCCGCGATCGGCATTACTGCTGGTTGCGGACATGAGCCGTGGGTGTTTGCTAGAAGAAGTAGGTGGCCACCCGCGTCTATGGCGCCCGCAGCGCTCAAGAGCGGGTGCCATCTTTAAAGATCCCTGGGCATTAAAGGGGTTATCCGAGTTAAATAAATGTATTCTAATTGCTCTTATTGTAGTTCAGTGAAAGTTTCTTCACACCACTTTCATAACCTATCTTTCACTATTTGGCCAGTTCAATTCAGGGCCATGTGACCCCCGACGTCAGCAAGCCGGCTCTGGTGATGACGTTTTGTTTACAGGCTTCTCCCTGCTTGAGGGAGTGGCCAGGCTCTGTAAACGAAACATCAGAGCCTCTGGTGCCCGCCCCTCTCCGCTCTTCTAACACTGCCTCGGCTCTGGTATGCGATCGCTCATGCGCAGTACATACCAGAGCCGAGGCGATAGGCAGCAGCAGTGGCGTACCTACCATATAGGCAGACCACGCAGCTGCTATGGGCCCCGCCCCCTAATTGCTCCTGTTTATCTTTCTAAAGCTCAAGGACCTTTGATGATGTCATCAGAGGTCCTGTAAGGGAACTGCACAGTGTAAAGTGTAGTTCCCAGGTTAGAACAGTGCATCTGCCAGGACCTGTGATGACATCATCTTCAACATCACAGGTCCTGCAGAATCTAGCAAAGGAACTGCACCAAAAATGGTGTAGTTCTTAGGTTTCAAAGGTATATCTGCCAGGACCTGTGATGACCTGTGTTCACAAGCAGCTCTGCATGGATCCATACAGACTGGAATGGAGTGGTAAGAGGAGGTCCTCCACTTCTCATCATTTACCCCCCCCCCCCCTCCATGCCCTGTTTTTACTCATTGCTCACTCATGTATAATACTTCAGACAGTTACAGTGACCACTACCTCATGTACCTCACACAGCGACCATAATGTATAACTGACCACATATTTCTGTAAACACTGCATCTGCAGTATTATACCTTCTATGTCTCACATCAATACACTGCTCTGTGTGTGTGTGTGTATATATATATATATATATATATATATATATATATATATATATATATATATATATATATATATACACACACACACACACACACTGCATATATTACACAGTATTATACATGCAATATGTACAGATATATAGTATATACAGCGGTGTACTGATATGTGAGGTACGAGGTGTCAATACACTGCTGTATTTACTATATACCTGTACACACTGCATCTATTATACCTCGTACCTCACATATTACACTATGAAGGACGGATCCGTCCTTCCGGTCTGCACATGCACAAACCGGGAATACTGTGAAAAAGACTGACAGAGGGATCCGTCCATCCGCATGAGCAGTGTACTGATATGTGAGGTACGAGGTATAATAGATGCAGTGTGTACAGATATATAGTATATACAGCGGTGTACTGATATGTGAGGTACGAGGTGTCAATACACTGCTGTATTTACTATATACCTGTACACACTGCATCTATTATACCTCGTACCTCACATATTACACTATGAAGGACGGATCCGTCCTTCCGGTCTGCACATGCACAAACCGGGAATACTGTGAAAAAGACTGACAGAGGGATCCGTCCATCCGCATGAGCAGTGTACTGATATGTGAGGTACGAGGTATAATAGATGCAGTGTGTACAGATATATAGTATATACAGCGGTGTACTGATATGTGAGGTACGAGGTGTCAATACACTGCTGTATTTACTATATACCTGTACACACTGCATCTATTATACCTCGTACCTCACATATTACACTATGAAGGACGGATCCGTCCTTCCGGTCTGCACATGCACAAACCGGGAATACTGTGAAAAAGACTGACAGAGGGATCCGTCCATCCGCATGACAAGTGTGTATTTATTAATTTTTTTGCAAAGTGCAGAGCAGGGCGAAGGAAAGGTCAGGTTGTTCACGCCCAGAAATATTCATGAGGCAGAGCTCAGGCTTTGTTGTTACACGCCCCCTCACCTTGTACTTCAGCATGTAAACAAAGCAATGACAGAACCATGAAAACGTGTAAATATGGGTTTTAACTTGATGAAATCTAGCTTAACCAAATTATATGTATATCCTGATGGATTTTACGTGTTTTTTTCTTTTTTTTTTTTTTTTATTAACTCGGATAACCCCTTTAAGGGGTTACATTTCCTCCCCTTCCAGAGCTAGACCCTTATTTCTGATATTTATGTACTTTATACTGACAGGGGTTGTGCCACAGGATTGGCGCATAGCAAATGTGGTGCCAATATTCAAAAAGGGTCCAAAAACAGAGCCTGGAAACTATAGGCCGGTAAGTTTAACATCTGTTGTGGGTAAAATGTTTGAAGGTTTTCTAAGAGATGCTATCTTGGAGTACCTCAATGAAAATAAGCAAATAACGCCATATCAGCATGTCTTCATGATCGGTCATGTCAAACTAATTTAATCAGTTTCTATGAGAAGGTAAGTTCTAGACTTGACAGCGGCGGTTCAATGAATGTCGTATATGTGGAATTCTCCAAAGCATTTGACACTGTACCGCATGAAAGGTTAGTATATAAAATGAGAATGCTTTAACTGGGAGAAAATGTCTGTGTGTGACTGGCTCAGTGATAGAAAACAGACGGTGATTATTAATGGTACACACTCAGATTGGGTCACTGTCACTAGTGGAGTACCTCAGGGGTCAGTATTGGGCCCTATTCTCTTCAATATATTTATTAATGATCTTGTAGAAGGGCTGCACAGTAAAATATCAATTTTTGCAGATGACTAAACTGTGTAACGTAATTAACAAAGAAGAGGACAGTATACTGCTACAGATGGATCTGGATAGATTGGAGGCTTGGGCAGAGAAGTGGCAGATGAGGTTTAACACTGAGAAATGTAAGGTTATGCATATGGGAAGGAATAATGCAAGCCACCCCTACATACTACATGGTAAAACACTGGGTAAGGCCTCTTTCACACTTGCGTTGTCCGGATCCGGCGTGTACTCCACTTGCCGGAATTACACGCCGGATCCGGAAAAACGCAAGTGTACTGAAAGCATTTGAAGACGGAACCGTCTTCCAAATGCGTTCAGTGTTACTATGGCACCCAGGACGCTATTAAAGTCCTGGTTGCCATAGTAGGAGCGGGGAGCGGGGGAGCGGTATACTTACAGTCCGTGCGGCTCCCGGGGCGCTCCAGAATGACGTCAGAGCGCCCCATGCGCATGGATGACGTGATCCATGTGATCACATGATCCATGCGCTTGGGGCGCCCTGACGTCACTCTGGAGCGCCCGGGGAGCCGCACGGACGGTAAGTACACTGCTCCCCCGCTCCCCGCTACACTTTACCATGGCTGCCAGGACTTTAGCGTCCCGGCAGCCATGGTAACCACTCTGAAAAAGCTAAATGTCGGCTCCGGCAATGCGCCGAAACGACGTTTAGCTTAAGGCCGGATCCGGATCAATGCCTTTCAATGGGCATTAATTCCGGATCCGGCCTTGCGGCAAGTGTTCCGGATTTTTGGCCGGAGCAAAAAGCGCAGCATGCTGCGGTATTTTCTCCGGCCAAAAAACGTTCCGTTCCGGAACTGAAGACATCCTGATGCATCCTGAACGGATTTCTCTCCATTCAGAATGCATTAGGATAATCCTGATCAGGATTCTTCCGGCATAGAGCCCCGACGACGGAACTCTATGCCGGAAGACAAGAACGCAAGTGTGAAAGAGCCCTTACACTGACATGGAAAAGGACCTAGGGATTTTAGTGAACAGCAAATTAAGCTGTAAAAAACAGTGTCAGGCAGCTGCTGCTGTCTTTTTTCAGCCTTACAAACTATGTTACTATGTTACTTCCCTCCACCACCAGTGTATTTTCAACAGACACCAGGATAAAGAGGAAGATCCTTCTATCTTCATTCCGCAGGACCTGCGCTGACGTCACCATGCTCACCACATGGTGAGCGTGATTACATCATCAAAAGGTCCTGAAAGAAGAAGAAAGAAGACGATGCCGGCTGCACGATCAAATGGATAAGGTAAGTTATGTTTTTATTATTTTTTTAACCCTCAATTGACATTATACTTAGCATTTCGTATTAAAGAATGCTATTATTTTCCATTCTAACCATGTTATAATGGAAAATAATAAAATCTACAGAACATCAAACCCAAACCCGAACTTCTGCGAAGAAGTCCGGGTTCGGGTCTGGGTACCACATTCAGTTTTTTCTCACGAGCGTGCAAAACGCATTGCACTCGCGTGGAAAAAAACTGAACGGAAAGCAATCCCAATCAAAACTGACTGAAATTGCATGCCTACTAGCACGATTTTCCCTGAACGCACCTGCATCGCATCTGGCCTTCACCCGCGACGCCCATGTGAAAGAGGCCTAAGGGTATTTGGTGCTAGATCTAAATCTAGACCCTCCTGCAGGAGTTCCAGGATGAGAGGGTTATTAGGTGATGACTGACAGAATCTCTCTCCACTCCAAGAGGCAAATCTTTTCAATACTTTTAAGTAGGCCTTTGATGTATTAGTTTTCATGCTAAGTAGTAGGGTCTTAACTATCTTCTCAGATAAGCCTAGTCTGAGTAGGATGGATTCCTCAGAATCCGCGCTGACAATTTTAGGATCCTGAGATGTGGATAGCAAATTGGACCCTGAGTCAGCAGGTTCTGGGGCAGAAAGAAAGGATCCTCCTGGCTTAGGGATCTCAGAACCAGCCTCTCCTGGGCCAATAAGGCACCACTAGGATTAGGGTACATCTTTCTGTTTGAAATTTCTGCTGGACTCTGGGAATTAGCGGAAACTGAGGGAACGCGTACACTAGGTTTGTAGACCAATTGTGACTGAAGACATCCACAGCCGTAGGACAATCCCTGGGATTGAGGGAGAAAAATAAAGGCACTTTGTGACTTTCTTTCGAGGCAAAGAAGTCCAGAGTCGGGGTTCTCAAATGATCAGTGATCGATTGGAAGGCTTCCTGAGAGAGGGATCATTCGCCCGGATCGAGACTCCATCTGCTGAGAAAATCTGCCTTTGTATTTAGTGTTCCCTTCAGATGTACTGCTGAAAGGGATGTTACATTCTTTTCTGACCAATTGAAGATTTGGTGGGGCAGGTTTTGCAGATGGCTGTGTCTTGTTCCCTTCTGATTCTGAATGAATGCCACTGCTGTCAAATTGTTTGAATGAATTAGGACATGTCGGTATTTTAAGTGACTTTGCACCATTTTCAAGGCTTCCCACACTGCTCTTAGTTCCTTGTAATTGGATGAAAGAGGTCTTATGGTATCGGTCCAGGTTCCCTGAAATCTCTTAGTCTGTGTGAGTTCCCCAGCCCCAAGAGCTTGCATCTGTTTTAAGGGAAACGGGTGACTTCTGTTCCCAGAATACTCAGTTTTCCAGGACAGGGTTCCTAAAATCTTCATGCCTTCCCTGATTGGTGTATTCTGTCTTTTAAATCCTGAATCTTTTGAGCAGGGAGAAACAATCTCTGAAGATGGGAATCTAGCAAAATCCCTAGAAATATTTTGAGACTTTCTGGTACAAGACTGGAATTCTCACAATTTATCATCCATCCTAAGGTTTGAAAATGTGATATGACTGTCTGTAAATGAACCTGAAAACCTGAAATTGGGTCTTTGAGCGTGACCTGTCCTCCAGAAACCCCTTTTTTTCTATCAGTGACATTCTCCAAGCTCTTGTCAAGGTCTGGAACGAACACATATTGACCGTTGAAGGGTAGGGAAATTAGCTTAATTTTAGACGCCATGTCCCCTGACCAGGCTTTTAACCAAAGTACTCTTGTATGGTATTGGATAGTACTGCCGTGCGGGCAGAAAGGAGAACAGACTCCGCTGAGACATTTGCTAAAAAACTGGTTGCCATCTTTAGTAGTAGTAGGCTACCTAATATCTTATTCCTTGAGGTCTTATTTAGTGAATGAAGCTCCAACTGCTCTAGCCAGACATTTAGAGTCTGAGCTACAGAAGTTGCAGCTACCACCGGTTTAGGTAATGTTGATGTGGCTTCCAAGGTTCTTTTTAGAAGACTCTCCGCTTTTCTATCCATGGGGTCTTTTAGCTGCTCCGGATCTTCAAAGGGAAGCACTGTACGCTTAGCAACTTTCGCCACAGGTGCGTAGACCCTAGGGATAGTTTCCCAATCAGTGCCACCCTCCTCCTCAAATGGGTAGCGTCTTTTAATCCCACGGGGAATAAAGGAACCCTTTTCTGGTTTCTGCTTTAATTAATTCTTGCACATTACCAGGCACTGGAAAAACTGATCTGGGTCAGCCCCCCCCCAAATTTCTTCCTGTACGGAGTTAGGTTTCCTAGGAATTTCCATTTGGATAGTTGCTCTGATTGCTTTAATAAGTTCCTCAATATCATCAGGATTAAATAAGAACCTTTTAGACTTCATCCGAATCAAGCAGTTTTGAACTAATCTCAGGATCGGACAAATCCGGGTACACAGAATCGGAGTCGCTATCCATGTTTAGAGTTTCCCTGTAAACTAGCAAAAAACTAAAAAAATCCCCTTTAACTACTTTAGCTGTACAATCTTTACAAAGGGGCTTAGACCCAGATGAAAGTGAACGTTTGGAGTATAACCCACATTTCCTAGATTTTTATTTAATAGAGGAGGATGACTCCTTTTCACCCTAAAAATACAAGGGAGAGAAGGGTCAGCCACAGCAGGGTATCCGACACAAGAGGGGGCCTGTTCCCTGTACGGTGGCAGGCTCCTGTCCTGAGTCTGGCGTGGTAAGGGTGTTCACTGCGGTAGTCCCATCCACGGTGCCGCTGCTTTAGCTGTTGCTTCATTCTCAGCAGAGGGTGTATGATGGCAGACGCCATGTTTCCCCATGCCCTGCGCTTTTATCTCCATGTGGCCTGCGCGGACGTGGGAATCACGTCATAGTGTCGCTCCGTCCGCCCATGCCTCTGTGCATATAACCCGCCTGGGTCGCTACAGGGAACTTCCCCGGGGACCCCACAGTTGGGTCCCCAGCACAGGCCTTGATGGAGGGAGGAAGAGCCAGACCCTGGATCCGACCCCCACCCTGATAGAAGTAAGGAATCCATGAAAAATAAAATAAAAGTTCTGCCAGAAAACCCAGAGGGTCTCCCAGCATCTCTATGAAAATTCCTTTCCTGGCAGGACAGGAAAAACACTGGTGGTGGAGGGGAAGGGGAGGTAATTTAATGTTTTTTCTGTCCTATCAGAGGAAAGTCAGTCTCAGGATGTGCTGTCATGGAGACGACAGAGGAAATATATATATATATCTATGGGGTAAATCATATGAAATTTTATAGAGTCCGTTATACCAAATGTCTGTTTTTTCATTTTTGCTCTATTTTACAGAGTAAAAGCATTTTTGAAAAGACGAAAAAATCATGTTTTTGTGTCGCTAATTTCTGAGAGCCATTTTTACTTCTTTTTTTTGGCGATGGTCTTGTGTGCAGGTTCATTTTTTGCGAGAGAAGATTAAGTTTTCACTGGTGGGGTAGAACTTTTTCAATGCTTGGTACTATGCTTTTTTAAGCAAGGTGACAAAAAATGGTTGTTCTGGCAGTGTTCTTATGTTATTTATTTACAGCAATCATCTGACGGGGAAGATCATGTGATATTTTTAAAGAGCTGGTCATTACAGACGCAGCAATACCAAATATTTCTGTTTTTTCATTGTTAATGGCTTGAAGAGAGAAAAGGGCATTTTTATTTTTACCAAAAACTTTTTCCCCCCCCTTTTTTTGGTCCCACTATGGAACTTCCTACTATTGGTGGTCTGATCCCTTTTACAATGCAGTACAATAAATAGTGTATTGTACTGCAAAGGATCTGTCAGTATTAGGGTGGGTTCACACCACGCTTTTGTATCCTGAAGAGTCCAGAAAAAAAAACTGAAACAAAAAAAAAAAAATATATATATATATATATATATATACATATACACACACACACACACTGCTCAAAAAAATAAAGGGAACACTTAAACAACACAATGTAACTCCAAGTCAATCACACTTCTGTGAAATCAAACTGTCCACTTAGGAAGCAACACTGAGTGACAATCAATTTCACATGCTGTTGTGCAAATGGGATAGACAACAGGTGGAAATTATAGGCAATTAGCAAGACACCCACAATAAAGGAGTGGTTCTGCAGGTGGTGACCTGACCATTTCTCAGTTCCTATGCTTCCTGGCTGATGTTTTTGTCACTTTTGAATGCTGGCGGTGCTTTCACTCTAGTGGTAGCATGAGATGGAGTCTACAACCCACACAAGTGGCTCAGGTAGTGCAGCTTATCCAGGATGGCACATCAATGCGAGCTGTGGCAAGAAGGTTTGCTGTGTCTGTCAGCGTAGTGTCCAGAGCATGGAGGCGCTACCAGGAGACAGGCCAATACATCAGGAGACGTGGAGGAGGCCGTAGGAGGGCAACAACCCAGCAGCAGGACCGCTACCTCCGCCTTTGTGCAAGGAAGAACAGGAGGAGCACTGCCAGAGCCCTGCAAAATGATCTCCAGCAGGCCACAAATGTGCATGTGTCTGCTCAAACGGTCAGAAACAGACTCCATGAGGGTGATATGAGGGCCCGACGTCCACAGGTGGGGGTTGTGCTTACAGCCCAACACCGTGCAGGACATTTGGCATTTGCCAGAAAACACCAAGATTGGCAAATTCGCCACTGGCGCCCTGTGCTCTTCACAGATGAAAGCAGGTTCACACTGAGCACATGTGACAGACGTGACAGAGTCTGGAGACGCCGTGGAGTACGTTCTGCTGCCTGCAACATCCTCCAGCATGACCGGTTTGGCATTAGGTCAGTAATGGTGTGGGGTGGCATTTCTTTGGAGGGCCGCACAGCCCTCCATGTGCTCGCCAGAGGTAGCCTGACTGCCATTAGGTACCGAGATGAGATCCTCAGACCCCTTGTGAGACCATATGCTGGTGCGGTTGGCCCTGGGTTCCTCCTAATGCAAGACAATGCTAGACCTCATGTGGCTGGAGTGTGTCAGCACTTCCTGCAAGACGAAGGCATTGATGCTATGGACTGGCCCGCCCGTTCCCCAGACCTGAATCCAATTGAGCACATCTGGGACATCACGTCTCGCTCTATCCACCAACCACAGACTGTCCAGGAGTTGGCAGATGCTTTAGTCTAGGTCTGGGAGGAGATCCCTCAGGAGACCGTCCGCCACCTCATCAGGAGCATGCACAGGCGTTGTAGGGAGGTCATACAGGCACAAGGAGGCCACACACACTACTGAGCCTCATTTTGACTTGTTTTAAGGACATTACATCAAAGTTGGATCAGCCTGTAGTGTGTTTTTCCACTTAAATTTTGAGGGCGACTCCAAATCCAGACCTCCATGAGTTAAAAAATTTGATTTCCATTTTTTTCTTTTGTGTGATTTTGTTGTCAGCACATTCAACTATGTAAAGAACAAAGTATTTCAGAAGAATATTTAATTAATTCAGATCTAGGATGTGTTATTTTTGTGTTCCCTTTATTTTTTTGAGCAGTGTATATATATATATATATATATATATATATATATATATATATATATATATATATATATATATATAAAAAGCAAACTTTGCCATAACATGGGTGAATAAACTGCTTTGATTTTTTTCATCACATTCTGGAGTGCAGTCCTGCTTTCTATTTGATTATATATATATATATATATATGTTAACGTGTACTTTTTTTTTTTACAATGGAACTCTATGGTGAATGTATGCCACTGTATGGCATCAGTCTGAGGCATCCGTTAACATATATGTTTTTTGTATGATGTGAACCCACCCTTACACTGATATTGCTTATGAGACCCAGCCTTACATATTCAGTGCTTGGTCACTTTCATGTTAAAAGGACTCTGAGATTTTAATACTGATGACCTAAATGGTGGGAGTCTCACACCCAGGACCCCCACCAATCAACAGTTTGAGAAGGCTGTGGCACTCCTGTGAGCGTTGCGGCCTTCTCGCAGCTTACCAAGCACAGTGCCGTACATTGTACTTCCTGCAAGCTTACTACGATGACCTATCTAGAGGATGGGTCACAGTTAAAATCTCAGAATAGCCCTTTAAGTTCAGAAAGAGCAAAGATGTATAGATCACAAGTTTTGGTGACTCCTTTCTGATAAGGCTACATGCACACGAATGTTGTTTGTTTCCGTGTCCGTTCAGTCCATTTTAGGCATTGTTACAATGGATCTGCAAAAAAATAAATAAAATAAAAAAAGGATGGCATTACGGATGTCATCCCTTTTTTTTGCGGATCTGCAATCTGAAGACCGCAAAACACATATGGTTGCGTGCATGTAGCCTAATCTATATAAAAATCTGCTCAGCTTCTCTTGCTCTATAACATGCTGCCTGCAGACTGCACTCCATTTCATGGTGACAGCTTCTCTTTACAGTGGCACTCTCCTCCACAGACTATGTTTAGTTTAGTAGCTCAGCCCTGTTCACCTGAACCTATGGGTGTATTCATGGGAACTGTATAACCTTTACTGTTCTTATAAATATAATACTGATAAGTTGAAACCCGAGCCATATTGACCCAACCTCTAAAAACATATTTCGGTCAGATTTATACAGATAAATTACGGTAAGTCACATTTCTTAGTTAATGATATTTTCAGAATATTCTACTTCACAATCACCCAATGCATGACTTAACTCCATTGCTTTCATTCTCTTACCATAGACTAGATCATCCGGGTCAGGCTCTGTCTTACAGATGAGCTCTAAGGTAGGGGACTCTGAACGTGTGCTGCGCAGGACACCTTCCCTCCCAACCGTCTGGGTCTCCACCACATCCAGGTGTGAATCAGGAATTAATATGGGAGGTTCTGTCTCTTGAACCACTACTTCCTCCACCTCACACTTTGGCGCTGAGAGGTGAGGCAAAGAAATGGAAAGCATAAGACACAATAATTTAGTGGTGTCATTCACAAATGTTAACAGGAAGCTTCATGCTCATAAGAGAAACTAAAGTACACATCAATGAGTAAATCTTGAAGTCTTAGGCTCCTTTCACACGAGCAAGTTTTCCTCTCGGGTGCAAGGCGTGAAGTGAACGCATAGCACCCACACTGAATCCTGACCTATTAATTTCTATGAATCTGTGTACAGGAGCGTTTTTTTTTCAGGCATCAGTTCTGCATTGCGTGAGAATCGCAGCATGTTCTATATTCCATGTTTTTCACGCAGCCCTGGCCCCATAGAAGTGAATGGGGCTTCAGTGTAAAACAGATTGCATCTGGATGTAGTCCGGGTGCAATGCATTTTTTACTGATGGTTGCTAGGAGATTTTGTTTGTAAAAACGTGTGAAAAACGCATCAAAACTGATTGCGCCCGCGTGGAAAAAAATGAAACACTGAACACAAATGTAGACAAAACTGACTTAACTTGCTTGCAAAATGGTGCGAGTTTCACTGAACGCACCCTGAGCAAATCCCTTTTGTTCGTGTGAAAGAGGCCTTAGAGTAGAGGCCTTGTTGCCCACAATAACCTGATTTCATTTTCACAGTGAATTACAGAAAATGTCAAACATTAAAAAAAATTGATTCAGTCACTTAAAGACCGTGTACACCATAGGGGGTAATTTTTTTATTTATATACCTTATGTCTGTGAAGGCTCCAATCCTGGTTTTGGCCCATAATCACTGATGGAAATCACTGACCAAAATATTGACATGTGCTTTAGGCTACATGCACACGACCATATGTGTTTTGCGGTCCGCAAATTGCGGATCCGCAAAAAAAAGGATGACAGCCATATGCCATCCGTTTCTTTTTGCGGATCCATTGTAACAATGCCTAAAACGGACAAGAATAGGACATGTTCTATTTTTTTTGAGGGGCTACGGAACTGACATACGGAAGCGGATAGCACACGGTGTGCTGTCCGCATTTTTTGTGGACCTATTGAAATGAATGGGTCCGCATCCTATCCGCAAAAAAATAAAATAAAAAATGAACGGACACAGAAACAAAATAAGTTTGTGTGCATGAGGCCTTAAGGGTTCCTGCACACGAATGTGTGCGCACCGTAGCCGTGCACAAACACCAATCGTGGGGCAGCCGCAGTGGATCGCGGACCCATTCACTTTAAATGGTCTGTGATCCGCAAAAAGATAGGACATGTTCTAACTTTTTGCGCAACAGAAGTACGGGACGAAACCCCACGAAAGCACTCCATAGTGCTTCCGTGGGTTTCTGTTCTGTGCTTCCGTTCTGCATCTCCGGATTTGCGGACCCATTGAAGTGAATGGGTTTGCATCTGTGATGCAGAATGCCCACGGAAAGGCACCTGTGTATTGCGGATCCGCAATCTGGCAACGGGCATCACAGGAGGCCTTAAAGTGTGAAAGTAGGATTCACACAGCTAGAAAAACAGTTAACCCTTTGTGATAGAACATGCCAATATTTTTTATAAAGACATTGAAAAAAAGATTTTTAGCTCAAAATGAGTAAAATGCAATCATAAGAAATACCCCCCCGAAGGTGTACATAGCTTTTAAGTCACTGTGACAAACCTGGTTAAAAACCTCATATATCATATTTTTCGGACCATAAGACGCACCCCCTCCCTCCAAAAAAATGGGGGAAAGAAGCAGTGCATCATACAGTCTGAATGCTAATGACTGCTTTTATTATGGAAGCGGTTATTACTAGAGATGAGCGAATTTCCGCTTATGAAATTCGTTCACACTTCGTTTGGTGGTAAAAGGTGAATTGCGTTATGGATTCAGTTATCATGGACCATAATGCAATTCTATCCGTCATGTTTCGGGATCCGTTTTGCAGCCCAAAGACCTCTATTATGACGGAATGCATCTAAAGGCATTCCATCATAGAATTGCATTATGGTCCGTGGTAACAGAATCCATAACACAATTCACCTTTTACCACCAAACGAAGCGTGAACAAATTTCTAAATATCTTTAGTTATTACCATGCAGGAAGCACTGAGAGGTGAGGACAGCACTGTACTGGTTGTACTCACCTCTCCTGGTCTTCTTCTGGGTCCCACTATGATGTCCTGACCGCGCACAGTGGCAGGACATAGTGCGCGACTATGTGCACTATGACCTGACACTGTGCGCAGTCAGGTCACAATGCAAGGTAAGTACAAGGTGAATATTTTTTAAACGTCTGATCTGAGGTCTGGTAGGGGCTGGGGGTGCGATTTGAGGCTAAATGGGGCTGGGGGGGGGTCCAATCAGAGGCTGATGGGGTTGATTGAGTGTCTGATCTGAGTCTGATGGGGCTGTGGGGTCCGATCTGAGGCTGATTGGGGGTCTGATTTGAGGCTAATGGAGTCTGGGGGGTCTGATCTGAGGCTGATGGAGGTGGGGGGGTCTGATGGGAGGCTGATCTGAGGCTAATGAAGGCTAGAGGGCTCTGATCTGAGGCTGATGGAGCTTGACGGGTCTGACTGAGGTTGATGGAGAATATGGGGATCTGATTTGGGGGCCTGATCTGAGCTCTGATGAAGAATGGGGATATGACGAGGGTCTGATCTGAGGTCTGATGAAGAATGGTGGTCCCCATTTGGGGGTCTGCTCTGAGTTTTTTTTTCTTATTTTCCTCCTTCAAATCCTAGGTGCGTCTTATAGTCCGGTGCATCTTATAGTCCAAAAAATACAGTCAGTGCCATGGTCACTTAATTCAGACTACAACCCCTGTAGGAGTAGTATGTAGTAATGAAAACCATAATGGTTGCTACTTACCGAAAACAGATGTATATCAGAGACAGCTGGACAAAATATTAAACTTTACAAAAGGACTTTTATATTTACAGGATTATTTTTATTTAAATTTTTCTGGAATTACTCTTTGCAGCCTAATGACCCATGTCCACTGGAACATTCTCATGTCATTCTGTTTTGGACGCTCACAGAGATTACTCAACTCTTGGCACAAATGAACTCCCCATAAACATTGGCACTGCTAAGGCTACTTTCACACTAGCGTTGCAGGATCCGGCAGGGTTTAGCAAAAACGCTTCCGTTACTGATAATACAACCATCTGCATCAGTTCCGGTTGTATTATCTTTAACATAGCCAAGACGGATCCGTCATCAAAGTCAATGGAGGACGGATACGTTTTCTATTGTGGCAGATTGCGTCTTGCTCCGCATCCCAGGATGGAAAGCAAACTATAACATGTTGCGGTTTGCTCTCCGGTATGGGAACGCAACTAAACGGAACAGAATGCATTTTGGAGCATTCCATTCTGTTCAGTTACGTTTTCTCCCCATTGACAATTAATGAGGACAAAACTGAAGTGTTTTTTTCCGGTATTGAGACCCTATGACGGATCTCGATACTGGAAAATATTAACGCTAGTGTGAAAGTAGCCTAACATCACATGCAAGAGACATGAAAAGGAGATAAAACATTCTGTAGTGCCCAATGTGCCATAGAGACTATTCAGTTCTATAAGTTACAAGTGGTGCGCAGATTACAACTTCTTTGTGGAAATATTTTAGAAACTACATATTCTCAAACCTTTAACAATTCTTAATCATGTTAGCTATTTTATTCTGTACTAACATTTGCCATCTTGAAGGCAACCATGATGATTTATGCATACGCATAATGGTGGAAGAAAGCTTACTGCTCATGAGACACATTTTATGACATCATACAAATGAGGGATACCTTCAGGTCGTACATAGCCAGATCAAGAATTGGCCCATGTAAGATTATGGTTTCATGTAGCATAATGAAGAAATGGGCACAAACCGCACTAACATGCAAGTCAGCACAGTTTTCAGATTGATTGTGAAAAAATTATTGTTACTTGTTAATGGTCGCATGGTTTTGTATGTTTACCCCCAAACCACTTTATCATAAACAATCCATTTTAACCAATATTATTTAGCACTGATTTGCACTTCAATGTGGATTTTGCCTATATCTTGACCATTCAGCAACTACTGCATGGGACAGTAATGACACAGAGAAAAAAAAAGCACCTCCCATGATCAGAAATGCAGAAAAATATGAAGTAAAACCAACCTTTTTGTTTTCATAAACACGCCTTACTGCCTGTCAGCAAAAAGGAGTTACTATTCCCTGCCATTTTGTGTTTATAAAGGAGGACATTTGGAAGAAGAGGCCAAAGTACAAAAACGGTTTTCTGAAAGAGGACCCCAGTCTCAATAGTTAAAGAGTAACTAAACTTTTGAATACATTTTTGTTAAAATGTCCCTAATGCCATAATAACACTTTTTGTAATAAATTGTATTAATGTATTTGCTATTTTTAATAGACCCCCCCCCCCCCAAAGCACATCTTTCCCTGTGTGCTTAAGGCTACTTTCACACTTGCGTTCGGTGTGGATCCGTCTGGTATCTGCACAGACGGATCCGCACCTATAATGCAAACGCTTGCATCCGTTCAGAACGGATCCGTCTGCATAAACAGCTTTTTCAGATCTGAGTTTTCACATCGTGAAAACTCAGATCCGACAGTATATTCTAACACCGAGGCGTTCCCATGGTGATAGGGACGCTTCAAGTTAGAATATATTAAGAACTGTGTACATAACTGCCCCCTGCTGCCTGGCAGCACCCGATCTCTTACAGGGGGCTGTGATCCGCACAATTAACCCCTTAGGTGCCGCACCTGAGGGGTTAATTGTGCGTATCATAGACCCCTGTAAGAGATCAGGTGCTGCCAGGCAGGTTGGGGCCAGGCCCCCCTCCCTCCCCAGTTTTAAATTCATTAGTGGCCAGTGCGGCCCCTCCTCCCTCCCCAGTATTAAATTCATTAGTGGCCAGTGCGCGCCCCCCCCTCCTTTCCCAGTATTAAATTCATTGGTGGCCAGTGCGGCACCCCCTCCCTCCCTCCCCAGTATTAAATTCATTGATGGCCAGTGCGGCCCCCCCTCCCTCCCCAGTATTAAATTCATTGGTGGCCAGTGCGGCCCCCCCTCCCTCCCTCCCCAGTATTAAATTCATTGGTGGCCAGTGCGGCCTCCGCTCTCCCCCACTAATTAAAATCACCCCCCACCCCCCCATCATTGGTGGCAGCGGAGAGTTACGATCGGAGTCCCAGTTTAATCGCTGGGGCTCCGATCGGTTACCATGGCAGCCAGGACGCTACTGCAGTCCTGGCTGCCATGGTTACTTAGCAAGTTTAGAAGCATTATACTTACCTGCGCTGTCTGTGGCCGGCCGGTCGTCCTCTTACTGGTAAGTGAAAGGTCTGTGCTATAAGCAATGCGCCGCACAGACCTTTCACTTACCAGTAAGAGGAGCGACCGGCCGGCCACAGACAGCGCAGGTAAGTATAATGCTTCTAAAATTGCTAAGTAATCATGGCAGCCAGGACTGCAGTAGCGTCTTGGCTGCCATGGTAACTGATCGGAGCCCCAGCGATTAAACTGGGACTCCGATCGGAACTCTCCGCTGCCACCAATGATGGAGGAAGGGGGTGATTTTAATTAGGGGGGGGAGAGGGGAGGCCGCACTGGCCACCAATAAATTTAATACTGGGGAGGGGGGGGGGCCGCACTGGCCACCAATGAATTTAATACTGGGGAGGGAGGGGGGCCGCACTGGCCACCAATGAATTTAAAACTGGGGAGGGAGGGTGGTCTGGCCCCTGCTGCCTGGCAGCACCTGATCTCTTACAGGGGGCTATGATACGCACAATTAACCCCTCAGGTGCTGCCAGGCAGCAGGGGGCCGTTATGTCCAAAGTTCTTAGTATAATCTAACTTGAAGCGTCTCCATCACTATGGGAACGCCTCTGTTTTAAAATATACTGTCGGATCTGAGTTTTCACGATCTAACTCAAATCCTATGGTATATTCTAACATAGAGGCGTTCCCATGGTGATGGGGACGCTTCAAGTTAAAATATACCATCGGATTGGAGAAAACTCTGATCCGATGGTATATAAATAGGGACTCCTGACTTTACATTGAAAGTCAATGGGGGACGGATCAGTTTGCAATTGCACCATATTGTGTCAACGTCAAACGGATCCGTCCCCATTGACTTGTATTGTAAGTCAGGACGGATCCGTTTGGCTCCGCACGGCCAGGCGGACACCAAAACGCTGCAAGCTGCGTTTGGGTGTCCGCCTCCTGAGCGGAATGGAGGCGAAACGGAGCCAAACTGATGCATTCTGAGCGGATCCTTATCCATTCCGAATGCATTGGGGATGAACGGATCCGTTCGGGCCGCTTGAAAGAGCCTTCAAACGGATCTTTCAAGCGGAACCACAAACGCAAGTGTGAAAGTAGCCTTAAATTGACTTTTCTGTACACGGCTTCGTGAGCGGTGTAAGGAGTTTTACAGTTTCTCAATGGGGCTGCAGCGGAGGGAGTACAGGCAGGAGCACACATTGCTGCTCCTGCCCGTGCCCCACGGAGGTTTTCTAAATGCTGGCACAAAACATGAGTACCCTGTAATGCCAACATTAGCCTGTGTCTGCTTCGCTAAGCTAAGAGCTGACATGAAGGACTGCTCTGCTCAGTTAATCCTGGCATAGCACAGGGTTACAGAGTACCCATGTGCTATGCCAGGAGTTAGTAATCCTCCGGGGAGCACGGGCAGGAGCAGCAATGTGTGCTCCTGCCCCACTGAGAAACTGTCAACTCCGTACACCGCTAAGAAGTCAGCTGTGTACAGAAAAGTAAATTTTAAGTGCACAGGGAAAGGTACATTTATAAAGTACATCACAAAAAGTGTTATCATGGCATTAGGGACATTTGAAAAGTTTATTCTTTAAGTTAGGGCAACAGGGCAACTCTGGGCATGACACGTTGCACAGCCAAAAACCACAAATTAGAATTTCTTGCAACTGTCATGTTGTGGCAACCCCATTTATTTAATTGATGCAGCCAGTGCTACACTGCAATCTTGTGCGACGTGTCAGGGCCAAAGACCCCATAAGCTGTCATATGTTTGTTTTTTTATTTTCTAATATCATTTGGCCCCATGTAATTAATATCATGAAAAATGGGTGGATGGGTAATGTTGGCTGTGCTCCCACTTAAAGGGGTCAGTCAGTAGGTCCCTTGCAACAAGTTATATGTCCTCCATATACAGAAAGAGTGCAGTATTGTTGAGCATGTCAGGAGCTGTAGGAATGTGGCCGATACAGTCCTGAACAAAAGTTTAAGACCACTTGAAAAATGGCAGAAAATCATATTTAGCATGGCTGGATCTTAACAAGGTTCCAAGTAGAGCTTCAACATGCAACAAGAAGAAATGGGAGTGAGACAAAACATTTTTTGAGCATTCAATTTAATGAAAACAACGAATAAACTGAAACAGGCTGTTTTTCAGCTGATCAAAAGTTTAGGACCACACCTCCAAAAAAAAAAAACTAAACCCCCCCAAAACAGAAATCCAACTTCCAAACATGAACTCAGTAATGAGTAGCTCCGCCGTTATTGATTATCACTTCAAAAATTTGTTTCGGCATGCTTGATGCAAGCGTTTCCATGAGATGAGTGGGAACATTTCTCGAAGTGGTGAAGACGGCCGCACGAAGGACATCTACTGTCTGGAACTGTTGTCCATTTTTGTAAACTTCCCTTGCCATCCATCCCCAAAGGTTCTCAATTGGATTTAGATCAGGGGAACACGCAGGATGGGCCAAAAGAGTTATGTTATTCTCCTGGAAGAAGTCCCTTGTCCTGCGGGCATTGTGTACTGTAGCGTTGTCCTGTTGAAAAACCCAGTCGTTACCACACAGACGAGGGCCCTCAGTCATGAGGAATGCTCTCTGCAACATCTGGACATAGCCAGCGGCCGTTTGACGCCCCTGCACTTCCTGAAGCTCCATTGTTCCACTGAAGGAAAAAGCACCCCAGACCATTATGGCGCCCCCTCTACTGTGGCGCATAGAAAACATCTCACGTGGGATCTGCTTGTCATGCCAGTAATGTTGGAAATCATCAGGACCATCAAGGTTAAATTATTGATGTGCCAAATGTGAGCAAATCACATGTTTGCATTGGATCTAAATGAGCAAATTGCAACACCGAGATACCTAGATAATAAAAGTTTGCCAAACTGGCCCGATGAG
The DNA here is from genome assembly GCF_905171765.1 of Bufo bufo. NCBI lineage: Eukaryota > Metazoa > Chordata > Amphibia > Anura > Bufonidae > Bufo > Bufo bufo. The sequence goes on along the minus strand of NC_053394.1, from coordinate 188,054,915 downwards.
GACATGTTAGTTCAGGAGTAGCAATGGTGCAGCAAGATATATTCTGCTAGCCTGGGGAATGTACAGTTGCAAGAAAAAGTATGTGAACTCTTTGGAATGATATGGATTTCTGCACAAATTGGTCATAAAATGTGATCTGATCTTCATCTAAGTCACAACAATAGACAATCACAGTCTGCTTAAACTAGTAACACACAAATAATTAAATGTTACCATGTTTTTATTGAACACACCATGTAAACATTCACAGTGCAGGTGGAAAAAGTATGTGAACCCTTGGATTTAATAACTGGTTGAACCTCCTTTGGCAGCAATAACTTCAACCAAACGTTTCCTGTAGTTGCAGTGCAGACGTGCACAATGGTCAGGAGTAATTCCTGACCATTCCTCTTTACAGAACTGTTTCAGTTCAGCAATATTCTTGGGATGTCTGGTGTGAATCGCTTTCTTGAGGTCATGCCACAGCATCTCAATCGGGTTGAGGTCAGGACTCTGACTGGGCCACTCCAGAACGCGTATTTTCTTCTGTTTAAGCCATTCTGTTGTTGATTTACTTCTATGCTTTGGGTTGTTGTCCTGTTGCAACACCCAACTTCTGTTGAGCTTCAGCTGGTGGACAGATGGCCTTAAGTTTGCCTGCAAAATGTCTTGATAAACTTAGGAATTCATTTTTCCATCGATGATAGCAATGCGTCCAGGCCCTGACGCAGCAAAGCAGCCCAAAACCATGATGCCCCCACCACCATACTTCACAGTTGGGATGAGGTCTTGTTGTTGGTGTGCTGAGCCTCTATTTCTCCACACATAGAGTTGTGTGTTTCTTCGAAACAACTCAACTTAGGTTTCATCTGTCCACAGAATATTTTGCCAATACTGCTGTGGAACATCCAGGTGCTCTTGTGCAAACTGTAAACGTGCAGCAATGGTTTTTTTAGACAGCAGTGGCTCCCTCTGTGGTATCCTCCCATGAAATGGGAGACCAGTTGTCCTTTCAAGTAAAAAACTGTTAAATGAGGACAGATTTCGCAATATGGTGGATAAAAGGTTGACAGGGCTGCAACCTAAGAGCCAGGTAGTAAAGGTTGATGACCAGCAGGAGGAGCCACCTGGCAGTCTGCAGTCCCAACAGCAAGCCACGTGCAGCGAGCTCCCTGCAGGACAGGCAATAGTAACATCCCAGTGTTGTTCTCTCGACAAATCTTAAATACTATTTTGTATTCATGCAAATGGCAGAGACTCTAACAGCGAGAGAGAGATCAGTGGTGCCCAGAAAAAGAGAAGCAGCGCCCATCGCAAATTTCTGAAAAACAGACTAAACGTTTTTTTTCCTTTCAATGAAATTTTAACATCATGTCCCTAATGCCCTAAAAAAAAAAAACGTTGTCCAATATACTTTATTTATTAATTTTGTATTTTTCTTAGTGTTTTCCGTACCTAAAGCGCACTTAAAACTCAGTTCTCCGTACAATGCTGACAGCTCAGCGGTGTACGTAGTACGGACTGTGAAATTTAGGAATGGGGCCAAAGCAGCTTCTGCCCATGCCCCCCGGAGGTTTACTAACTCCTGGCATAGCACATGGGTACTCTGTATCCATGTACTATGCCAGGTTTAGCTGAGCGGAGTGGGCTCCTGCTTCTGCCTGCTCCGCTAAGCTAAGTGCTGACATGCAGTTCTCTTAGCTTAGCGGAGCAAGCAGGAGCAGGAGTCCGCTCCACTCAGCTAATCCTGGCATAGTACATGGGTACAGAGTACCCATGTGCTATGCCAGGAGTTAGTAATCCTCCAGGGGGGCACGGCCAGGAGCAGCAATATGCGCTCCTGTGGCCCCATTCATAAATTTCACACTTCGTACTCCGTACACCGCTAAGCAGTCACTGGTGTATGGAGAAGTGAGCTTTAAGCGCACAGTGAATGGTGCGCTTCAGGTACGGAAAACACTAAGAAAAATGTATAAAGTATATTGGAAAAAGTTTTTTTAGGGCATTAGGGACATCATATTAAAATGTAATTCAAAGGTTTAGTTACTCTTTAACATCTGAGTTTTAAGGACACCTTGGTTCCCCTCTTGACTGAGGTATTTAATGAGTGTCTATCCTCAGGCACTCTGCCAAAGTCAATAAGGTGGTCAGCCCTGATCATCCTGTCATAGGGTAAAGATCCATTTCGTATTGAGAACTGGCGTTCCATAGCGCTTTTGGTGTGGACAGAAAGATTCTAGCAAATGTGCTGTTTAACTGGCTGGTGAAATTTGCATCCCGGCTCTTTTCGGATGTCCAGAATTGCTCTGTTCCAGGCCGCAGTACGTTTAGTGCTGTTTTCAGTGTCCGGGAGGCGGTGGAGCACGGTAGGGCTGATCCCTGGAAGGGGTACTTACTGTCCTTGAATCAGGCAAAAGCGTTTGACCGAGTTAACCACGAGCATCTCTGGTCTGTCCTTCTGAAGTATGGCCTGCCGGGCAGTTTGTCGATTGGCAGGGGTAGAGAGTTTCCCGCTTGTGAACGGATGGATTGGCCACTCTTTTAAGGTGAAGTCTTATGTTCGCCAGGGTTGTCCGTTGAACCCACTGCTATATGTGTTCGTGATTGCCTCCTCCTTAAAAGGGTAGATCCTGGGCCACTGGCTGCGATTGCAACGGACCAGGCGGAGCCAGACTCCACTCTGAGAGTAGTGGCATATGCCGATGATGTCACCATCTTTGTGACCTCGAGGGGAGGCAGAGTGGGTGATGTCTGAGGTGGATCACTGCTCAGGGGCCTCCGGGACCAAGATCAACAGGAATAAGTGTGAAAGTCTCTGGCTGGGAGGGGGAGATCCTGGTTTTGATCTCCCGGACACCCTTTCAGAGCCCCAGGAGTCCATAAAAGGCCTTGGCATCGAATTCGGCCAAGGAGATTACCCCAAACAAAATTGGGACAGCAGGTTTAAGATCGCCTCTCACAAGGTGGTGCAGTGTAAAGGTTGGTATTTGACCCTCAGGGAAAAGGTTAACTTGATTAAAACATACCTGCTCCCTTTGCTGATATATCTGAGCAGTGCGTGCATCTTGCCAGAGCCACTCTACCGTCTGTTCTTCCAACTGTTATGGGGACACAGTCTCCCCTAGTCAGGAGGGAGGTTACTTACCGCACGAAGAGGCCTGGGGGGGTTTGGTATGGTCAACCTCGTGGTGCTCCTTGTGAACACCTTCATTAAGGTTAACATTGCTGACCTCTGGAAAGAGAGGGCTCCTCCATTGGTATTCTCCTGTCAAGATGGATTCGGCTTTTCTTCCAGGAATGGAAGACAAGAGGGCAAGTGAAGGATCTTCGTACACCTTCCGGCTTATATTACCCCAGTTCTGTAGGTGGTTCGCCGGTGGGGTCTGGGGATGTGGGAGATCTGGATTCTGTCAAGGAAACTCCTTGACCGAAGGGTTCTGTTGACCCATTTCCAGAAACCTCTGGCCCTCAGGGATTGCCCAAGTTGGGATATGGAGGTGTCCCGATCAGTGGGGGGGGGGGGGGAAACTCCACACACTTAACACAGGAAGGAAGGTGAACAGTAACTGGGCCCGGAAACTAGGGAAGGAACAGGTCACCTCCTAAACAACCCTAATCCAGGCCCTAACTACCTATCAATGTGAATAGACCTTGAAGGTAGGAATATTCATATGCTGTATACCTAGGCCCTTATATCCCTATAAAGGTCCTGGAATAAGGTTAGGACCAGAGACAACCAATTCCTCCCTAGATGGACGAATGGAAGTCTCTGTCTCAGGCCCAGATACAAACAACAGGGAATATAACAAACACAAAACATTAAGAAAAGACAAGACTTATCTAAAAGTAGAAAACTGGCAACTCCAGAAGCACCACAAAGTACAACCGACCAGCTAGTTATAAGGCAGTTAGAAAATCTATAAACCGCACCTCCAAGAGTGAGAAGCAACTACTTATGGGAAAAGTAAATTACCAACAAGCAACACCTGAATAAAGGGGTGTGGCACTCACCAAAACACAGACACAATAAGATCCACAATGAACTTGTCAATTTAACCCACGAGTTGCCAATCTCTCCGATCTCCTGGTGCCTACCACGGGAACGTCCGTGACAGGAGGTTGGGTTGCGACTTTTGAATTCCATCAGGATCCCCTTGAAGTTTTGGGACTTGGCTTGGCGCTGCTTCCATGGGAAACTGTGTGTGAGGGACAACTTGAAGTGTAGAAGCTCTGAGGAAAGGGGTTGTCCCTGGGAGGAGTGCGGTGATCTGCTGGAAAGCATGGACCACTTCTGGCTTCACAGTCCATTTAATACAGAGGTCTACATCAGGGTGGGTGCCTCCATTGTCTCACCTATGCGGAGTGGGCCTATGGCGCATTCAGAAACCTGGGTAGTAGGGACAGCTGCACTTTATTCTAAGTGTAGTGGTGAAGTACTACACGTGGAATGAACAGTCTAGTATCTATGCAACGGAAAATATTCCCGGTGGATGAGGTGGTGAGGAACCTTCTGGGTGACCTGATGAAGGTGCGCTCTCTAGAATATGACATACTGGGGGAAGGGAGGGCCTCTGTCCTCTGGAGGGGCTTTTCCTTTTGGGTGCCCTAGTCAAGAGAAACCTACTGCTCAAAGAGGTTGGCCACTTTCTGGCTACTTTTTTGACCAATGTGTAGGTATGATGACTATATGGCAATTTCTAATGTAGCCTTTGTTGATTTTCTGTGCCGTTTTCTATATTTCATAAATCATGTCCTCTTGTTGGGCAAATCTTCTATGCTGTCCATACAGAAGACTTGTCCATAAGACGGCCACTGACAGAGGGTCACATGACCAGGCAAATAACTCCAGACAGGTCATTCAGCCTTCTCCACTCAAATACACCACATCTGTCATCTGCACTTGCAATGTTGAGAGTTTATTACAGGTATTTTAATGGAGGAGACTCAGTGATTTGCCTGGTCACATGACCCTCCATCAGCGGCCATTTTATGGACAGAACTTCTGTGTGGACAGCGCAAAAGAATCTACCAACAAGGGAGAATACATTATGAATTATAGAAAATGGTGCAGAATATAAAAAAAAGGAGATATTAGTAAGTGCCATATAGTCATCTTACAAACACATTGATAAACAGTAGCCAGAAAGCAGCCAACCCCGTTAAGCACCTTCCCATGTGTGAAAGTGCATTAACTACCCAGAGGTGGCCCACCATAGGCTAGTGAAGAGAGTTATGACATGTGCACTAGCTAGCCCTTTAACAGCAGGGAAGCACACGCCCTATAGGCAGACAGGAGAGTCTTAGCCAGAAAGCGCAGGCCAAAGCCTATAGCTAAAGACAGACACATGGCACTCCAGTGTCCAAAGCATTAAAAGGGTTTTCTAAGACTTCTATACTAATGATCTATCATGTGGATCATCTATAGGTCATCAGTATCTGATCGGTGGGGGTCCGACACCCAGGACCCCTGCCAATCAGCTGTTTGAGAAGGCACCGGCGATCCTGTGAGCGCTGCAGCCTTCTCACAGATTACCAAGCACAGCGTTGTACATAGTATAGTGGCTGTGTTTAGTATCACGTTTAGCCCCATTCAGTTTTATGGGGCTGAGCTGTGTCCAGGCCTTATGACCGATGAACGCATTACCACTGGCCTAGGAAAAGCTGAGAGAAGGTCGCGGCACTACAGCGAGTGTGTTTTTTCTTTTTAAACAGCTGATTGGCAGGGGTCCCGGGTGTCGGACTCCGACTGTTTGGATACTGATGACCTATCCAGAGGATAGGTCTTCCGTATTAAAGTCTCTGAAAACTCCTTTAATGTATGTGGAGTGGCCCGGTACCAACCCTGGGGAGCAGTGGGCATGAGCTGCCAACATAACACTCTTAATTGTATGTGTTGTAATTAGGGTTGTTTCAGGTATCGAACTTTTATCCCGGTATCGATACGATACCGAGATTTGCCTTTTATCGTACTAGGCTGTGCTACTGCACAGCCCAGTATCAAAGAACATGAGCGCGCTGCTATCAGCGCGGCCATGTTCCCTCAAAAGCACGGGGAGAAGGAAGCAGTCTCTCTGTCCCCCTGTGCTGCTGCTGCCACCAATGAGAGCGCAGAGGGGCGGAGGAGGGGAGGGGCTGTGGCCATTGCGCCACCAATGATAACTAATGTTTAATACATTAGAAATATAAGCGGCAGAAACACATTGCTGGCACCCTGCCTCACCTGAGAGGTTAACTGCCGCTGATTGGTCTGTTTATAACATATATGTGGTTGCGGGAGGAGGAATAGTGAGTTTTTAAATGGTTGGAGGAAGAATGAATACCTTTTGGAGGGTTGTAACTTTTGTTTTTATGATAAGATAATGAAGTGTATATTTTATGGACAGAAATTTATGTGGATATGGTGAAAAATGAAATAAAGAAGTTGTATGTAAATATGAAATACAGAGGGAGGAGTTACTGCCTGCTAGGTATAAAGGACATGCCCGAAAGGTGGTGCATATGTCCCTGAAGAAGCAGAGGGTTGGGCACATGACACTGGTTGGGCATATGACGGGAGACCGGTTTTAAATTTAATATGCCTGTGTTTTAAGCAACTTTGTAAGTACAATAAATGCTGGATTTGCAAAAGTGGCTGCACTTCACTATCTTCTGCCGCTCTGTCCTTTTTAATACAGGAGAGGTGGATAGGAGTGGTTGTGGAGTCCACTCCTGATGAATCAGTGATTGACTACATCAAAAAAGTTGTCTATATATTTTGGACTGGCTGGATCTGTATCTACTGGGAGCAGCGCGGTCTTTTACTAGCTTATACCAAATCCCTATCAGTATTTTATTATTGGTTTTCTACCAACAGTGACTCCACATTAATTTCCTTCACTTCTATTTTTCCAGAGTGTGGGCTTTAGACAGGACTTTACATAGAGGCTTCTTCCCCCTTTCTATTTTTTACAATCCTTTCTGAACAGTTTTGGTCCACGTCCTATCCACATTTTTTGAGGCTCGATTGTGAACCCATTCATTGTTATGGATCTGCAAAAAATACATACAGCACATGGATGCGCCAAATTCAGGGGGGCTCTGCGCTTCCAGAGGATTAGTATAATTTTATGAATTCGGTGCTCCTGGAGTAAAAAAATTACTGTAGTAGTTTTTGCTCCTCTTTTACACCTGTTTTCAGGCATAAGAAATAGTAAGCGTGTTGGGGCCAGAGTCCCAATCCCTGTCACGCACATGCCACTCCTAATTAGTTGCAAAAAGGGGTCTTGCAACTATTTTTATGCCTAAAAGAGGTGTACAAATATTCATAAGGAATGGATATTAAAAGTTATGTTTTAAGCTATTCACCGATTTCCCAAGTTTCCCGACACTGTGGCATGATACGAAAGTTACCGATACCCTTGAGAGTGGCGTAACCTCAGTAGAGTGGCCTTGCTCAGGGGGGAGGCCAGAAGCCTGGGAACCTGAGACAGAAGGGTCAGCGGTAGGGGTGGCCACGACTTCGGTGGAAGAGGGGGAGACAACACAGCTGAGTTTAATGGTGGGAGATGTGGAGGATTTGCCGCCGGGTCCTGAGTTGGCAGACCTCAACGTCTCTGGGGAAAATTTCGGTACAGCACAGCACCGGGACCCAACACTATCTCGGGCCTGGGAAAATGTTCCAATAGTTTATGGTGAACCTCAACAACCGGGGGCCGAGTCGATGTTTCCCCATTTTATGGTTCATCAGAAGATGCTGTATCGGGTAAACCAACTACAGGGTGAGCATGTTGAAAAGCTGGCGGTGCCCAAGGCGTATCGCAAGCTCGTGTTGGAGCTATCCCACCAGCATGTTCTTGGGGGACACCTGGGATGGCTGAAAACGCAGGACCGGATACTACAGCGGTTTTACTGGCCCAGTGTGTTCAGAGAGGTGGAAGAATTTTGTAAGTCTTGCCCAACCTGCCAGATAACTAGCCCCCAGCCACATTTCCGAAGTCCCCTGGTACCTCTCCCGAATATCAAGGTTCCGTTCAAGCGAATCACTATGGATCTGATGGCCCAGTACCGAAGTCATCTAGAGGGCACCAGCACATCTTGGTCGTCCTAGACCAGTGGTCGGCAAAGTGCGGCTCGTGAGCCACAAGCGGCTCTTTAGACCCTTCAATGCGGCTCTTTGGTGCGGGCTCCCACGGCGAAACCAACCCATCCTGCACTACAGAGGAATCCTGCCTGTGGGACGCATTTGCGTTCCACAAAGCAAGAGAGGGGGTGTTCCAGTGGCGTAACTATCAGGGAAGCAGGGGAAGCAGCTGCTTCGGGGCCCGAGCTCAGAAGGGGCCCGGGAGCAGTCACTGTACTTCGTCACCCCGGGCCCCTATCAGAGCAGCTGACTTCTCCTGCACTGGGTCCAGAGTCCTGCCCTTGCACCTCTGTCACTGACCTGAAATCAGTGACATTGCTCCGCCTCTCCCCCTCCTCAGTTCTTATGATGGACAGTGACCAGCAACAGGACGGCCCGATGTGGGCAGAGCTATAATAGCCCCACCCCCTTTTCTACCCGCGATTCCTGCAGCCTGAACCTTCCATGCCCAGCAAGCTGAACATCAGTTGGATTGCCACAACTGCACCAGTGATGTGAGTAGCAGGGGAACTACTGCGGTTATATTCAGCTTTCCCAGACTGTGCACATGTGACATGCAGTACAGTAGGAAAGCTGGGTGAATTATATCAAGAAATGTCATCCAGCTTCCCTGCTATCCTGCATGGCACAAGTGCAGAGGCATTAGAGTATGGGGGAGAGGCACAGCAGGAAAGCTGGGTGTCTATATATGTGTATTGTATATGTGTGCGTCCATGTATGTGGTGACTGTGTGTATGAGTGCGCCCCTGTATGTGAAGAGTATGTGTATGAGTGCGTCCATGTATATGGTGAGCTCATGTATGAATGCATCTATGTATCTGTTGAGTGCGTGTATGAGTGTGTCCATGTAAACGTTGAGTGTGTGTATGAGTGTGTCCATGTATGTGGAGAGTGTGTGTATGAATGCATCTATGTATGTGGAGAGTGCGTCCATATATGTGGAGAATGCATGTATGACTGCGTCCATGTATGTGGAGAGTGCGTCCATATATGTGGAGAGTTTGTGTATGACTGCGTCCATGTATGTGGAGACTGCGTCCATGTATGTGGAGAGTGCGTGTATGACTGCGTCCATGTATGTGGAGAGTGCGTGTATGACTGCGTCCATGTATGTGGAGAGTGCGTGTATGACTGCGTCCATGTATGTGGAGAGTGCGTGTATGACTGCGTCCATGGCTGCAGTATGAAAGGTACAGAGGCTAAAATACTTGTGGATATGTAGAGGTAAATCAGACATATCTATTGCAATTGCAGCGCATGCACTACTGTTTTGCGGTGCGGAGGCACAGCCAGAAGCACCACGGAGGCACTCTGTAGCACTCATATGCCGGATCCTGGACCCATTGAAGTGAATGGGTCCATGATGCGGGCTGCACACAACCGTGTGCAACCCGCATCATGGACCCATTCACTTCAGCATGCGTTTCCTTCCTATATATTTTAGGTTTTAAAAATGTGGCTCTCAAAAGAAATTTCAAAAATCGTGGTTTTGGCGATATTTGGCTCAGTTGACAAAAAAGTTTGCCCACCACTGTCCTAGACTATGCCACTCCGTAGCCGGAGGTGGTGCCCCTGTGACATACATCGGCCAAACTCATAGCTAAGGAGTTAATGGAGATGTTTTCCAGAGTGGGGCTACCTAAAGAGGTTCTGACTGACCAAGGGACCCCTTTTATGTCAAAGGTCATGAGGGAACTCTGTAAATTACTGCACATAAAACAGCTACGTACATCCGTTTATCATCCGAAAACGGACGGCCTGGTAGAAAGGTTTAATCAAACATTTAAAAAAAATGTTAAAAAGAGTGGTGTCTAAGGATGGGAGGGATTGGGACCTTCTTCTGCCCTATTTCATGTTCCCAGTGCGAGAGGTGCCCCAGGCTTCTACTGGGTTCTCGCCCTTCAAACATCCTCGTGGTCTGTTGGATATAGCCAAA